>NC_133391.1:15702763-16308597 GCF_047511655.1 Castor canadensis
CAACTCATCCACATAGCAGAGGAAAAATGTGATGCTTGTCTTTGTGGGACTGGTTTATTTCATTTAACATGATCTCTAGTTTCATCCATTTTCCTAAAAATGATATATTTTCTTTTCTTGTTTTTGGGTGAGTAAAATTCCGTTGTATACACATTTTCTTTTAGCCATTCATCTGTTGAGCACCCAGGCCTGTTTTGTTGAGACAGGGTCTCACTGTGCAGTCCAGGCTGGACGCAAACTCATGATCCTCCTTTTTTGCCCTCCCAAGTGCTGGGATTACAGGTGTGTACTACCATGCCCAGCTTTCCAGTAGATTCTTGATCTGCAGGTGGTTGTGTGGCCTGTGGTTTTGTGGCCACGCTAATCGTCACTCCCTTTGGGGGTCTGTTGTACCTCCTGTGAGCATCCTAGAACTGGTTGTTCTGCCTGCCCCAGGCCTTCATCTCACTCCATCAGGAATGTCTCCTGAGATGGAGCTACCTGAATATATTTCATTCGGAGTGCAGTGTTAATTTTTTCTTTGTTCTGGGGACCCAGGGCCTTGCACCAGTTCATTGTTGTTCTGATCTCCCTCACTGACAATCCTGTGCCCACACACACAGTGGCTGTCCACAGCCCATCCCTGCATCTTCCAGCTCCCTCATCCTTCCTGCTGCTGCCGCCCTCCTGTGCCGCCCAGGACTTGGGGACTGACTGTGATTGCTTCCATGTCTGCACAGGCTGGGCTGCACTGTCCTTCCTCTGTGTTCTTCCCATAACACAGTGGGCACCATGCCATTCCCTACCCCTACCCAGGCTCTTCCTGTAGCCGAAATTTTGTTCTAATCTCTTCAAACTCAGTTCATTCTTCAGATCCAAGGTGCCTTTCCTTATGAAAGTACTAAAGATTGAACTCAGACTGTCACTTACTAGGTAGGTGTTCTACCACTTGAGCCATGTCAATCCTTTGCTTTGATTTTAGATAAGGTCTCACCTAGGACTGAGATCTTCCTACCTCCACCTCTTGAGTTGCTGGGATTATAGCTGTGCACCACAACACCCAGCCAGAAAATTTCCAAATGTTTTACAGGTTGTCCATATCGAACTGTATACCTGTTTTTTCCCTTGCATTTCATTTTTAGTCTTTCTAAAGCATTCAACTTGGTTTTCACTGAAGCAGTTTCCCTCTTTCTTTTCTCACATAATGTCATCAATTTATATAATTTAATAGAATTACATAATTATAATAACAAGCACAGGTGGCACGAAGAGGTTGGGGGGAAAAGCAGTGAACTGTTGGCAGGTGTGTGACTCAGCTGTGAGCAGACGGGCTGGCTAAATTGAGAGGTGCCTGAGCATCCACCAGCCCAGTGTGCCCAGGCACCTGCTGCCCCTGTGTTCAGCAGAGATGGAGAGCAGTCAGTGTGGTGAGTCAGATAAGACAGATCTGTTGCATTAATGTAGTATGCTCACTGTGATTAGTTGAAAAAGCAGGGAAAAACAACCGTGAAAATAAAATTGTCATAATCCTACAGTTTTAAAATAACAGTTTGCTTTTTTTTTGGCAGCCCTGGGTTTTGAACTCAGGGCCTCACAACACTTGCTAAGCAGACACTCTTACTGCTTGAGCCATTCGCCAGCCCCCCTTTTTTTTTTTTGTAAACATTGCATCTTTGAATCTGATTCATGTATTAATGTTGACCCATGTGTTCACTTGTACTTTTATATAAATGTCTCTGTGTATTATCAGGTGCTCTATAAACATTAATTTTATCTGGTATACATTATTTTATACAAGTCATTTTTCCACTTTGCTATAGGCAGATAGCAGAAATTGCTTACACATTTTTGAAATGTCACAATGTACATCTTTTTTTTTTTTTGGGAACACTGGGGTTTGAACTCTGGGCCTCATACTTGGTAGGCGGGTGCTCTACCACTTGAGCCACTCTGTCGGGACAATGTACATCTTTATGTACAGAGCTAAATGTTCAATTATCAGATAGAAAAACAGTCTCGTGGAATTATTGGGCCAAAAAATATGTGTGTTTATGTGCATATATATATATATATTTTTTTTTTCCCCCTTTTTAAGGTTTTTTTCAGAGATGGTCTCTCTCCATGTAGCCCAGGCTGGCCTTGACCACACATTCCTCCTGCCTCTGCCTCCTGGGTGCTGGGATTTCAGGCATGCTTCACCAACTTCTGGCTTTTAAAGCCTTTTGTTCTATTCTGTCAAACTGACTTCCACCAGGTTGATGCTTTCACCAGCCATGAATAATGTCTTTGCATTACCTTGTTTTCTTCCTCAATTAATAGATATTAGAATTTTTAAAATGTTGCTAATTTGATAGATTACAATCATGCGTTCTTTCATTTCCTTGATTGGTAGTGAGATTGAATATTTTTCCAAATGTCATTTCTTTGTGTTTGCATTTTTGTAAAATTTAAGTTCTGATGTTCTGATTTATGGGTTAAAAATGGAATTTATCTGTTGATTAATTCAATTGTTGATTTGCATGCATTTTTAATGTCACAGAGGAATGATCTTTGTGTTCAGTTTTCATCAGCAAGAAATATGTTTTCCAAGCCAGTTGCTTATCCTTTTAATGTTGATAATTTTGAGGGGTGATCATGTAGCTTTAACATTTTCATAGCGAGTTCAACCTTCCAAAGTTTTCCCTCGTTTGGTGTCTGAAAAAATATTGAGAGTCTTTTTATGGCTTAATTAAAAATTCAGTTGAATTTTTAGCATGTAGCCTTTTATACTTGGGAATTGAGGTTCTGGTGGTACTGGGGTTTGAACTCAGGGCCTCACACTTGGCTAGGCAGACGCTCTATCACTTGAGCCATTCCACTAGCGGAATTGAGGTTCTAAGTTGGTCTTTTGCACTTGTTTTAGTACTCTCTGCCCCGTTGATTGAGTAAAGCTGCCTTTCTCGATGGTTTGTGATTCCACTGTATCATGCTATTAATCACTAACTATCTAAAGAAGGATAATTCCTGTGGGCTGTTTGTTCTGTTCCAGTGTTCTGTCTATACTTCAACCACTGCCATGTTAAGTGTGTGAACATGTTAGTCTTTGTTGTTGTTCTTCTCTTCGTCCTTTCTCCCTTTTTATTATTTTGTTTTTTGCACTACTGGGATTTGATCTCAGGGCCTCATGCTTGCTAGGCAGATGCTGTACCACTTGAGCCACTCGCCAGCCCTCCTCTTTATATAAGAAGATGCTTATTGCTATTCCTCTTTTAGGTCACAACTTCCATTTACTAGAATACTTACTTTTGTTTCTCTCAAAGACTATGAACTTTACTGAAGCAAAGATGCTATATTTTCAGAGATTTTAGTTTTTCTATTCCTCTTCCTTTATGTATATACACTTTGCCTAACTAAAAAATTCCTTTGGCAGAATCTTTCCCCTGAATGCTGTGCCATTGTATTGTGTTCTGACATTTAGTGTTATGCTGTATAACTCAATGTCCAGCCATCCATCTATCCACTATCATCATCCATTATCCACTCCTCCACCCATCCATCCATCTGTCCATCCATCCATCCGCTATCACCATCCACTCATCTATCCATCCACTCCTCCATCTATCCATCCATCCATCCACTATCATCATCCACCACCCTCTCCTCCATCCATCCATCTGTCCATCCATCCACTCGCTCACCCACTCAACCATCCATGCACACTTCACTATCATCATCCACCATCCACTCCATCCATCCACTCATCCATCCATCCATCCATCTACTCATCCTTCCATCCACCTATCATCACCTACCATCTACCCATCTATCCACCCATCCACTCACCCACCAACCCACTAATCCATCCATCCATCCATCCATCTATCCACTCATTCATCATCATCCACCATCCATCCATCCATCCACCCACCCACCCATCCACCCACCCTGCCATCCATCCATCCATCCATCCATCCATCCATCCATCCATCCAATTCTTCCTCCATTCCTCCACCAGAGCAAGTTACATAACTTGTAGGGCTCAATGAAAAATGAAGATGCCAGGCCCCTTGTTGAACAGTTATTAATTTCTAGATGATACAAGTGGAGCATTAAGCCAAGTGCAGAGCCCATCTAAGTGTTGGGCTCTGTGTAACTAAGTACATGAAGCCAGCAGTGGAGTGAACCCTGCATTCTTCCATCCATAGATGGACACCCATGCATGAGCACTTATTCAACACCACCATTCGCTGGATACTTTGAGGGGATGATCCTCCTCGCTACTCTTAGCCAGGTGAAGGACACAGGTGAGTTGACCATGGCATTGAACATGTAGTGGAGGTCTGTGCAGGACCAGTGGCCAGAAAAGGCTTTCAGGACAAGTCAGATGATGTACCGTGGCCCTGCTTGAGGGATGCACAGTCTTTGGAGAGAGCTCGCTCCAAGGACTGACACACTCCAATTCACTTGCTGTGAAAGGATCGCCCTACTACCAGGAGGGCATACAGGAGAGGACAGGGTGGATGCAGAACCAGTCAAGGACACTGCAGCCGTTAGGCCAGGGAAAATGCACAGGGTGGCAGGATGTGTTTGGTGGCAGCATAGGGAGAAGTGGCAGAGCTGGAATGTATTTGAAGATGGAATGGCTAAGAATAGCTATGAGGCTGAGGGAGGGAGCAAGTACGGTTGACACTCAGGGTTTTTAATCTCATCAGTGGGAAGAATGGGGTGTTGTTCCCTGGGAGGGGGAAGGCTCATGGCGGGGGGAGTGGGAGGAGATGAAGCATCCAACTTGGGGTGCTTTGAGTTCGAGGTGCTTGTTAAACAACATGTTGGAGCTGCAGAGTGAATAGCTGATGTACAGTTCTGGATTTGCACTTGGTCTAAGAGTGAAGAGAAGGGTGGGGGGAGAAGCTTTGCCTGAAACATTGTTGGAGAAAGAAGAATCAGACACGCCGTCCACAGGATGCTCTGGTGATCACTGGGGAGGCATTCTTGGTGACTGAAGAGGGACACAGATTTGAGGAACCTGACCTGCCTTAAGGGTCCCCTTCCTCCAAATGGGTTCCAGGCTTTGCAGTCATACTTCTTTCTTTTGGAATGAACTCTATCTTGGAACCATTTCTTCCAATTCAGATTCCTATGGGAAATGGGAAAGGTAATTTCTGGATGTTTATTTTTGATGAAGAGAAAGTGTGCTGCCTCTGAAATTCTGGATTATTAATGACCTAGGGGGAAATGACTCCTTCCAGAACCATGTCTCTGGAGACCTGTGGGACGGAAGCTGTGGGAAGTGGACCTGGTGAGTGGCAAGCTTGAGAGGAGACGCAGATTAGGAAGAGAGGCCAGGAGTGCCTTCCCTGTGTCTGGGTCAATCTGTTTATGACACATGGCATATTTTAGAATCTGACTTTTGCTTATAGAATCTGTTGTTCTTATTGCTGTGTGTGTATGTGTGTCCATGTCCCTCACTATGTGGCCCAGGCAGGCCTGGAACTCGAGATCCTCCTGCCTCAGCCTGGGATTACAGGCATGCACCACCATGCCTGGCTTCATCCCAGTACTTTTTCCTGTTTTAAAGGAATGAAGTCACCAGAGAGACTGTATGCCATGTATGTCTGGGACAAAGCTGTGTACTCTGAATCAGTGGTTCTAGAACCTGAACAGAGCATTTCAGAGATCATTTTTCACCTGAGGTCTCAGACCTTGGGAGACAGTTCTGCTAGTGCCTGGCTGTCTAGGCCCAAGAGTGCTGAGCAGTTATGTAGGGCAAAGGCACATACTCCTCCCTTCCAAAATTAACAGGAATTTTTTCAGAGAAAGGAAATAAGCAGGTCTTGACGCATGTTTTCTGTCTTCAGTATGAAACCGAAGCCTGGTACAGTGGCATATGCCTGTAATCCCAGTGACTTGGAGATCAGGAGGAGTGAGCTTTGGTAAAAAGTGAGATCCTATCTCAACCAAGAAGCCAGGCACAGTGGGTCATATTTGTAATCCCAGGTGGGTAGGAGGTATAGATGGGAGGATTTGGTTCAAGGCTGGCTTGGTCAAAAATGTGAGACCCTATCTGAAAAATAAAAGCAAACAACCCCCCCAAAACTGGGGGTGTGGCTCAAGTGGTAGGGCACCTGCCTAGCAAGCACAAGGTCCTGAGTTCAAATCCCAGTACTGCCAAAGTGGAGGAGCTGGGGAAGAAAACAAGAGGAAGGGACAAGGTAGCGAACAGTTTTGGACAATTTGCTGAAGTGATGAGTGAGCACATGCACACACATGTCCCAGTCACTCACTTTTAAAGGCGACATTAAGTCATCTGAGGATGCTTGCTGCTGTCTTACCAGGATTAAGCCCGTCTTCCTGCCAGCGAGTGATTTAAATATTGCATAGCTCATTTATAATTGAATCAAAATTGTGGTGGCTCTTCACCGATTTGAAGGCATTCTCTTCCAAAAAAGCTGGCTTGTTTTCTCTTTTGGATGTAAGCATGAATTTGTATAAGAAAAAGCGAGCCTGTGAAGAGAATCAATAAAATTCAGGGGAATTGGATTTCAGACTTTGAATGTGTGACATGTCCCTATCAGGAGAGATAGGGGGAGACAAGGAGCAAGTTCAAAGGGAAGTTGACCTACTTCAAGAAGATGAATATTTAAAATGAGAAAAGCTTTTAAAAAATCTGCTTTACATCTCAGGACCAAAGCTCAGAATAGCAAGAAAAGGCTGATTTGAGAAAAGCTGGGATGCCCGACGCTCTGTTTCTGTCATGGGGAGCACAGGACTGCTGGGGGGCCAGAAGATGTAGTTTATTTGATATATATGTTTTAGCTGGTTTCACAAAGTTTGGTTTACCTGATGTTAAAGTGGAGATTAAACCTGTTTCATTTCTTCACTTGTGAGAATGATCCAAGAATGAACGAGTTCAGGTCTAGCTAGATCCAGAGGGCCGAGGGGCTGGGTTTGTGGACTCTTTCTCTGCAGAGGTGACACACAGGCCTCCTTGACTGGGAGTGACAGCCCTTACTGTGGCCTCTGCATACAGTGGTGTCCCTGACAGACATTCTTCTCTTACTTGGAACTCTCTTTTCTTGAAAATCTTTTTTTTTTTTTTTTTAGTAGCAGTGGGGTTTGAACTTGGACCTCACGCTTGCTAGGCAGATGCTCTACCACTTGAGCCATGGCACCAGCTGGAACTTTCTTTTCTCACCTCTGGCTTGTGGGCCCTGGGTCATGGAGTCTGTGCCAGGAGTAGATAAATACTCAGGGTCACTGTGAGACCTGCAGAGCTGTCTGGGGCTGAGTTCTCTCTTTGCAAGTGAGTGTTGGTGCTCAGTGCTCAGCAGCCTTCTCCAGCTCAAAGGAGAGCCTCTGTGTAGCCATGATGTGTGTCTCCCGGCAGGGACAAGTTGAGAATGGGGGATAGACAAGGGGAGACAAGGACAAGTTGGGAGGGTGGGGCCCATGGTTCCAAGGAGCTCCTTCCCACTGCTCTGTCATAGGAACTCTAAGTGCCTCAGTTTCCCTGCTCCCCCATCTCCGTCTCATGGTGTCTGCTGACTTTTTCTGGATTCCTTGTCTTACACCATGGCCTGGGGTGGTGGCTTGTGCCACTTGTGTCTGTCCCAGGGATCACTGTGTCCATGCCCAATCAGCACCTTCAGAGTGGGTCTTTTTTATATTTTGTCATTTGTGTTTGTGTTTTCAGGGGGGAGGGTAGATTTGGTGCCTGTTCCTCCATCTAGGTTGGAGGTGGAAGTCACTTATTTGCGTCTTACCCAGTGACTTCTTTGGTATTGTATTATACTTGTAGATCTGATGGTGCTCCAGCCAGATGTTCTGGTTGTTTCATGAATGCAAGTTCCACTGATCCAGAGTTCCTCCCCTTTCCTCTTGTTTTTCTTTTGAGGTACTGTAGTTTGAACTTAGGGCCTACACCTTGAGCCACTCTGCCAACCCTTTTTTGTGATGGTTCTTTTCAAGATAAGGTCTTTGAACTGTTTACCCAGGCTGGCTTCAAACTGGGATCCTCCTGATCTCTGCCTCCTGAGTAGCTAGGATTACAGGTGCGAGCCACCAGCGCCTGGCTTCTTCCTGTCTTTTTGAGACAGGGTAGCTTGGGATTTGCAATCCTCCTGCGTCAGCTTTTCAGGTGCTGGGATTACAGGTGTGTACCACCATGCCTGGCTCAGAGTCTCTTTTCTTTATCCTGGATTTGTAACACCTTGTCTTAACTCTTACAGTTAGACCCCATCGTTGTTTTTGTTTTTATTGCTTCTCTTTCATACTTGACTGCCCTGTCCTTGAGGATGTTAGCTGAGCCTTATTACATCTTACCCTGACAGTAAGTGTTTGCTATGTAATGAGTGAAGGAATGAAAGTGAATGAAGTTTTCCATGATGTGTGGTGCTACTTTTCCTCTCCCCACAAAAGTGTAGTTCTAGAAGGGAGAGATGCACTTGATTAAAAGATGGAAGCTTTAATGTTTAGCTTATTTTGGGTTTCGAGTGCATGTACTTGTAGGGTACAATAATGGTGGTGCTTAGTGGTTAACACTGGTACAGTGATGGCTAATTGGGAGTTTAGTCTCCTCTCCCTCTCCCAGTAATTCAAGGTGAATGATAACTTTCTCTTCAGGAGTGCAGTTCTGGGACTACATGGTCCCAGATTTTTACTTTTTAGTGAAAGTTCATTAAACAAATGCCATTATACTTTATAGGTATTTTATTTTATTTTTTGGTAGTACTGGGGTTTGAACTCAGGGCCTCATGCTTGCTAGACAGGTGTTCTACCACATGAACCATGCCTCCAACCCGTTTTTGTTCTGGTTATTTTGGAGATAGGGTCTCTCTTTTTGCGGAGAGCAGCCTGGACTGAGATCCTCCTATTTTATACTTCCTGCATAGCTGGGATTACAGATCTGTGTCATCATGCCCAGGTTTTCTCTGTTGAGATGGGGTCTCTGACCTGGAACGGCTGTCCTCTCAATCTCAGCCTTCCATGTAGCTAGGATTACAGGAGTGAGGCTCCATGCCTGCCTCCTTATGGTATTTTAAATATCTTGTGTTGCATATTTCTTTCTGCTTTTTGGTTCCTTTCCTCCCCCCTCCCCCCCCTGCTGCCAGTGGAATTTTTCTGTTCTAGTTACTTTGAAGGAGGAAAAAAATTAGGAGAAGGGGTATCTCTAGGAATAATTACTGTATTTATTGATATTTTTGTGGCACTGGAGTTTGAGCTCAGAGCTTCACGCTTGCTAGGCAGGTGCTCTTACCTCTTGAGCCACTCCATCAGCTGAGTATTTTAGAAAGTGAGTTTAAGTTTCATTAGAAATATTCTCATTAGAAAATTTTGAGTTCCAATTACCTGCAAGTTACGCGCTGTGGAGGTGAATTTGTTCCTTATTATCACAGTGTATTTGACTCAGTCCTCTGATCTGAGCTCGGGGCTCTCACAGAATGTAAAATGTGAACTGAGTGCAGACCGGTTTCTGAATCTGTTTGAACAATTAGGAAACAAGCACCTCTCTAATGGAATTTACCATGTAGCACCAAAGGATTATTTTAGCTTGATTCTGAATTTTTGTGCTATTTGCTTTTGCTGTATTTGAAGAAGATTCTGGGACGTTGTCCAGGACAACTTGGGCTCCTTGCAGCTCTATTAGAAGCACACATGGTGTGGAGCCGTCCTGCAGGGTGAGGCTCCAGGTTGCTGCTGGCTCTCCTGTCACTGGTTTTTGTGATTGCGTTTGGAAAGGGACAGGCAGTATCCGCAAGAATGTCGGGGTGTGAGAATTTACAATTAGAAGAACTTGAATTTCTGTGGAGGGTTTTCCTTGCTCATCTTTGATTTTCTGTTTGGTTTAGATTTACTTTTCAGAAAGGATAATCCCCACACCTGTCTCCCCTGCCCACCCATTCAGTCTTCTTTGTTGTGTTGTTTTGTTTTTTTCAGACAAGGTCTCCATATGTAGCCCAGGCTGGCCTTGAACTCAAGTTCTTCTTGAGCCTTTTTAGTCTGGTATTGCACGTGTGTGCTACCACAGTGGGCATGTTGAGTTGTCCCCTTCCTCCCTTCCTTCTTCCTCCCTCCCTCCCTCTTCCCTCTCTCCCTCCCTTCTTCTCTCCCTTCTTTCCCCTTCTCCATCTTCATCTTTCTCTTCTTCCACTTCTCCTCCTCTTCCTCTTCATCCTCTTCCCTTTCTTCCCCTTTCCCTTCTTCCTCTTCTCCCTCCTTCTTCTTTTATCTCCTCTTCCTCTCTTACTGCTTCTCCCCCTCCTTCCCCTCCTCCCCTTCCTTCTCCCTCTCCTTCTTGTACTGAGGTTTGAATTCAGTGCTTCATGCTTTCTAGGCAGGTGCTTTACCACTTGAGACACCCCCTCCCCCCACCCTTTTTGCTTTTAGGTTATTTTTCAGACAGAGTCTTGCTTTTTGCCTAGGGCCAGGTTCTGACTGTGATCCTCCTACCCCTGCCTGCCTTGTAGCTGAGATTACAGGCACATGCCCTGCTGTGCCCAGTTTGTTGGTTGAAATGGAATGTTGCTAACTTTTTTGCCTGGGCTGGCCTTAAACCATGATCCTCCAAATCTCTGCCTCTCAAGTAGCTGGGATTACAGGTGTGAGCCACTATGCCCAGCTAATACAGTCTTCTTGATTGATTCTTTTCATGAGTTGAGGTTGCTGGGATGTGCCTAGAGAGACTTTTTGGAAGGGAATTGAGGACTAGATGGGGGAAAAGCACACAAGAGAGAAAAAGAAAAGCCAGGATCTGGAAGAATGTGGAAAGAAGGCATGAGGGTGTATGGATGAAGCTAGCCTGGCTTAGAGCTGCATCCCAAGAGCCATGCCATAATGCTTTCCTGTCTCTAGGCTGATCTGAGATGTTCCCTGAGATGGACGGCTGTCCTTGGAAGCTTTCCTTCTAAGCCCACTAGGAGTGGTGCAGCCCTCGGCCCTTGTTCTCCTGCACAGAATTAGAGCAGGCCGTCAGCACCCAGCATTTACTCAGTTCATCCTGCAGGCATTCGTTGAGCGCTTGTGGAATGCAGGAATGGAAAGGAATTTAAGTATACATTGGGCACACCAACATTGCTCTAAAGAGCTTTATTTCCGAAGGGGAGAGGAAGCCCAGGGCCACAGCTGAAGCTGAGCTGCAGACAGTTACTAAGGGGACAGAGGTGTGGACAGGTCATATGCGGGGTCTTCTTGCCTCTGGCTTCCCCATGGGGGACACTACTGCTGCTGTATGCAGGGTCCTGTCTGAGGAGCAGGCTAAGCCGCTGGCATCCCGCATTATGGGACATTTATAGGTTTGGGCTCTTAGTTCCTTACCCTACCCTCCAGCCCCAGGGCACAAGATAGATCCAGAAGTTCCTCACCAGGCCTGTGTCTGAAATCACCAGGTCCCAGCAATTCTGCTTTGTGGGGGACCCCAGTCTGCCCAGCCCTCACTCCTGGCTCTCTGAGGTTGGAATCTGATTTAGGGTCATTTCCCTGGGACATTCTGAGACTGTCTGGATTTGAAAACCCTTATTGAAAAATCTGGATCCTTGTAACTAGAACACAAACAGCTCTAGTTTGTTCTAGAAGGTGCTGGAAGGATTCTAGAGAGTGAGGGAGAGCAGGGGACATCTCAGGGAGGGGGCTCTCAGGTGTGCTTTGAGGTTGGACACAGATGGATACGTGGAGGTGATGCAAGGATGATGGCAAGGTCACTGCAGCCTGAGATCCAGCGTGAGAGAACGCAAGGGCCAGGGCAGACTTCACGCTTCAAAAACGAATTTTGTCAACCGTTTGCTAAGGTGTGCATGCATGTGGCTTGTGTGAGGTCATCTATTTATTATCTGTCTATCTATCTAACTATCATCTGTCTATCTTCTATTTATCTATCTATCTACCTATCTATCTATCATCCATCTGTCTATCTATCTGTCTGTCTACCTATCTATTTATCATCACCTATTTATTTTGAGGAGCTTGGGGATTGAGCCTTCAGCCTCACAAGCACTCTGCCAATTGAGTCACAATCCAGCTATTGTGTTTTTGTGGTGGCAAATGGGGCTTGTTCACATCGACCTGCTTTATGCCTACCCAGGCCCGCCCAGCTCACAACACCTGCCACACTTCCCTGGACCACTACACACCTGAGAGGGTGCATAAATTGTGGCCCCTGTCCTGGGGAGCTCCGTTTTGCTTCATTTGGGGAGAGAAATCTGCTTGATGCAAGGACAGGCAAGTTTGGGGAGTGAGTGAGGGGACTGTGAAGGCCACCTGGAGGCTTTGGAATTGAGCTGTGACAAGAATGACGGGCTGGGGCTCAGTGTGGGAAACAAGTGAGAGAGAAGCCAGGTCTCGTGACCAGCATGGTGGTGATGGAGAAGGCAGGGATGACAGACGATCCTTGCAAAGGAAAAAAGAGGAAGAAACAGGAGACCAGATGTAAGAGAAGAAAATGAAGGGTCTCAGGGAACCCCATTATTCCCTCCTTCACTGGACTGGACCCCTGGACCTTTTGCTGAACTCAACATGTAGTATTTGCTATGGTTTGAATGTGCCGGAAGCTGGGTCTCAGGAGTGGTCACGTTGGGAGGTGGTGGTACCTTTAAAAGGCGGGGCCTGGTGGAGGTGACTGGGCTTTGATCAGCCTCCTGGAAGAATTCATGGTGGTTCCTGAGCTCTTAGGTTCCCTGTGAGTGGATTAGTTCCCAAGAGAGAGCAAACTGTAAAAGAGCAAGCCTGACTCCTCCACACTCGGTCTCTTGCTTCCTCTCTCGCCACGTGGACTGTTTGTCTGTCTCTCCTCACACACTCCTGCTATATGATGCTACCACGATAATACACAGGCAAAAGGCGCTCACCAAACATTGGGGCTACCCAATCTTAGACTTTGACCTTCTAAATCTTTAAGTTTGACAAACCTTTTTTCTTTATTTTTTATCATAGGAATACAACACAGACTAAGACAGTGCTCGCTAAGTATAGTTGAAGTAAGTTGGGGTAAAGAATGATGGGGTGATTCTTGCTTTTGAATGCCTAGATAATCCCTTTTCCTTACTTGAGCTTGTGCCCATTCAACTGCAGGACAGTGGCTGTGTTCCTCCTGAGTTTCTGATTGGGACAAGTCCAGTTGCATTTGACTCCCGGCAAACACTTCAGTCATGCTGGTTGTTTGTCCCGGGCTTTCCTTGGAGAAACTATCTTACAAAGTCAAGGGCAGCTTTGTGAATTCTGCTGCCTGCTCTTTGGGTTCAGAGCTGGCTGTAGAGGAGAATTTGGAGTCCTGTCTGGTCTCGTGAAGTTGACAGAGGGATACCTTTATGGTCACTGATCAGGGTAGCATTTTAGAGAGCAGTGTATGTTCTGCCTCAAAGTCTTCAAAAGCAAAGAAGAACGTTTTCCAGGTGTGACGGTAGATCTGTATGCTGGGGAGTGTAGAGCTGGTGGGCTCCAGCAGCCTAGAGACTGGGCCAGGTTCCAGGTTCTGGAACCTTTAAGAGATGAGGCCACAGGGCACCGGTGGCTCACGTCTGTAATCTTAGCTACTCAGGAGGCAGAGATCAGAAAGATTGCAGTTTGAAGCCAGCCTGAGCAAATAGTTTGTGAGACCCTATCTTGGAGAAACCCATCACAAGAAAGGGCTGGTGGAGTGGCTCAAGGTGTAGGACCTGAGTTCAAACCCCCATACCACACACACAAAAAAAAGATGAGGTCAGTGGGAGATCTCAGGTCATTGGAGGTGTGCCCTTGAAGGGGGTAGTGGGATCCCAGGTCCCTCTTCTTCCTTCTTTTTGTGTCTTTTCCAGGGAGTGAATGTTTTTGCCATGTGCTCCCACTGTGACTTGCTGCCTCACCACATGCCCTAAAGCAAAGGGGACCATGGACTGAAACCTCCAAAGCTGTGAGCCAGCATGAACCTTTCCTCTTTTGAAGTTGATTATCTCAGGTATTTGTTACAGTAACAGACAGCTGACTAACACACTTTCTATTCTCTAGTCTCTAAGAGGACAGAATGTGTGTCTCCTTGGGTCAGAATCTTGGCTCTTATGGGGCCAAGTTCATGGTGGGCTGGGTCACTGCTTATGAAAACTCTAGGCATAAGAACATGGTCTCATCTGTGAAAGAGAGCAATGAAACCTCTTGCACTTGCTTTTAAATGGGGGTGGGAAGGGTGTTCAGCAGGGAAGATGGCAGTGGTGACCTAATCAACGTACAGGGTCTTGGAGGAATTGCCCCAGTGTCCCCCTGTACAACAAATATATGCTGATAAATGGAAAACAAAAAATGAGCAGTCTCTGTGTTTCCCCTCCTGCCACCCTAAGCTGATCTCTGCCCTGCCTGGCCCAGCTGTCTTGGTGTCTTTGCTCTTCTGTGGCTTCTTCATGGTCTTTGTGTTGGAGACTGGAGTGCATCGGAGCTTCTGTTTAGGTTTGGGCTCCTTGACCTTGATTCAAAGCCCTGTGTGCCAATGAGATTTCGCTTCCCACTTACTCTTGACTTTCACTGTGCTGTTCAACTCAAGAGAGGATGGAAAGGAGGGGAGATGGACCCCATGTCTTAAAAACTCCAGACTTCCCTAGCCAGTACCAGAGTGAAAGTGGGATTTGTGTCTGTACAAACAGGCACAGCTACCTTGTCTTGTGTGTCAAGACTGATGCTATCCTTGGAAAATAAATATTTTCCCTAAGGCCAGAGAGGCTGAGTTGACTACAGCCTGGCAACAGCCCCTTCTCTGGGGACAGAGCTTGTATTTCTCTCTTTCTTCCCAAAGGTAAACATTGCAGGCAGAGAGCCTTCCTCACCTTTGCTCCCTCCCCACCTCCCGGTTCCTTTTCCTGTTTTCTCTGGATTTGGTGTTTTACAGCAAAGCTTAAACCCTTGACAAATACACCCAGGTGCAGTATGGGAAGACACTCAGTGCAAAGCAAAGGGAAGTTGTCTCCAGGTCTTAGGAGATCCCTTACAGTTGATAATTTAGCAAGAAGACATTGAGAAACTTAAGAAACAGGTAGAAATCAGGCCATGCTCCCCTCTCTCTGCTTTGTGTATTTAGATCATCGTGTGAGTTTTGCTTGCCAGTTTTCACAGTAACCACAAAAATAAATAATTGTCTAATATTAGTCCCCTCCTCCATCCATCTTCCCCTGTGGAATCCTTTCGGGAGTTCAGCGTCTGCTTCTTCATCCTTATTTGTCTTGGAAAATGACTGAGGATGGGGTTTGCTGTTGAGGGCTGAGTCACGTTGTACCTTGAAATACCCACAGCAAAGCTTGGGACACCTCTCGGGCCCCTGGACACAAGTGTGTCTCACAAGAATGGGGGCAGGACGGGGTAGGAAAGGCCCTTTCTCCATGGTGGGACCAGTAGAAATGTGAATGTCACTTTGGTGTATTAAGTATGTGTGTTTGGATTCAGCCTCACAATTCTTTTTTTTTTTTTTTTGCGGTACTGGGGTTTGAACTGGGAGCTACTCCACTAGCCCCCTTTTCTTTAATGGGTTTTTTTGAGATAGGATCTTTCGAACTATTTGCCAGGGCTGGCTTCAAACCTCGATCCTCTTGATCTCTGCCTCCTGAGTAGCTAGGATTACAAGTGTGAGCCACTGGCATCTGGCTAGCATTTTTGATACATAGGCTCCAATGGGATTGGTAAAATCTGCAAACCAGCTGGTTTGCAGATCTCAGATGCTGGAGAGAAAGGACAGTTAGACAGGCAGGCAGGAGTAGCCTTGGCTCATAGTCAAGGTATTTGAATAGGGGAACTGGGGCCTCAAGCTCAGAGATTCTGGAAGCATGTGCTGACGGCCCTTAAGGGCTGTCATGGGTGGGAAGTTGGGAGAAGGGCTGGCTTAGCCTCACCTCTCATTCCAACGGAGCCTCCTTGGTTTGAGCTTTTTATAGTATAGGGCACATCTCGCAGGACTCTTGGAACAAAGACTGTAGGAGAAATAAGGGGAAACCATTTCTTCTGAGGAATCTCAAGAGACCTGGGCCTTGGTTGGTCAGAACAGTTGGCCATTAGGAAAAGGCATCAGCAGAAGATAGGCTTGAACTTGAACATGAAGTGTGACGAGAAGAACGCTCAGAGTTCAAAGAGAGGAGATGGAGACCCAGTCCAGAGCTAACACCCTCCCTTATGCTTCTTGGAAATTAGGTTTGATTGTTAACTTGTAATTTACATATAGAGTAAGTCTACAGATTTTTCCTTTTGTTTTGAGCAGTACTGAGATTTGAACTCAGTGCTTCCACATGCTTGCTAGACAGGCGTTGTACCACTTGAGCCACTCCACCAGTCCTTTTTTTGTGTTGGTATTTTTGATATAGGGTCTCTCAAACTATTTGCCAGGACTGGCCTCAAACCTCAATCCTCCTGATCTCTGCCTCCTGAGTAGCTGGGATTACAGGCGTGAGCCACCAGGACATGGCTACAGATCTTCAGTTTGATCTGTTTTGACAAACACATCTGTACATAACCAACACTCCACCAGTATGTCGAATAATTCCATCCCTCCAGGAATTCTCTTGTACCCCTTCTTAGTCAGGCCTCTACATGCACCAGAAGCAAGCATTGCTCTGACATTTTGAACCACAGATGAGTTTTTTTCTATTCTAGAATGTCACACAAATAAAACGCTACAGTACAAAGTCTTTTTTTCCTGTGTTTTGCCTCTTTCCCCGCTCCAAGGATGTTTTTGCATCTGTCTTTGTCAGGGGTCTGCAGTTTTTTTCTTAGTACAGCAAAATATTTTAGACTTGGCAGTCACTAAGGCTCTGTACCAATCCCATGGTTCTGTTACCACAGCAGGAAAGTAGCTGGAGGCAGTACGCCAATGACCGAGTTTGGCAGTTTCAATAAAACTTTATTTACAAGGAAACCAGTTGGCTAGTCTGCAGGTATAAGGATCAAACCCAGAAGTCGGCTCTTTTGTTTCTCAGGTTTGTTCCTTGTCACCGCTCAGGAGAGCTTCCTGTATGTTATGTCATACTTTATTTGTCCGTTCTCCTGGCACTGGACTCCAGACCAGTTTTGCTGTTATGAATGAAGCCATTGTGAATATTTTTGTGTAAGACTTGTGTGTGCTCAAGTTTTCACTTCTCTTGTGAGGAACTCCTCTGTGTCATAGGTTAGGTATGTGTTTAACTCTTAAAGAAACTGCCCAACAGTTTTACAAACTCATTGTATCATTTTGAGCTTTCGTTAGCAAAACATGAGGTTCCAGTTCGTCCTTGTTCTTTTCAAGCTTTGTTGATGTCAGTTTTTCTCATTTTAGCCATTGTCATGGGCCTGGGGTCTTTTGTGCTTTCACACCTTGAACCACTCCACCCACCCTATTTTGTGATGGTTTTTTTTTTTGAGATTGAGTCTCATGCACTATTTGCCCAGGCTGGCTTTGAACTGTAGTCCTCCTGATCTCTGCCTCCTGAGTAGCTAGGATTACAGGCATGAGCCACCTGCATCTGGCCTTTCATACTTCTTGATGGATGGAGTCTAACTGCAGACAGTGTCTTTATTACTTGGTGGCTTGCTCTTATTAATCTCCCAGGTATTTCTTAGTCTCTCATTGCATAGAGCATGAGTGAGTGAATGGGTGGTGACTCATTACAGATGTTTTGTTTTTTAATTGTCATTTCTTTTCTTTTTTTTTTGCAGTACTGGAGTTTGAACTCAGGGTCTCATGTTCTGTCACTTGAATGAAGCCCTCAGTTCTTTTTTGCTTTAGTTATTTTTTAGATAGGGTCTCATGCTTTTTCTTGAGCCTGCCTGGGACCACCTACCTATGCCTCCTTCATAGCCAGGATTACAGGTATCTACTACTACACCTGGTTTGTTTTGCTGATATGTGGTCTTTCTGACTTTTTGCCCAGGCTTGCCTTGAACAGTGATCTTTCTGATCTCTGCCTCCTGAATAGCTGAGATTACAGGTTTGAGCCACCACACTTGGGCCCCACCATCTTCTTTGTCAGCATGAACCAGATTTTACACTGATGCCCAGTTGCCTTTTTGGATGTGAACATAGAAATTTTGGA
Organism: Castor canadensis; assembly: GCF_047511655.1. Lineage (NCBI taxonomy): Eukaryota > Metazoa > Chordata > Mammalia > Rodentia > Castoridae > Castor > Castor canadensis. The sequence continues at coordinate 15,720,727 of NC_133391.1, forward strand.
ATTTGGCTCCTTTGGTGGAGCAGACCTGGGAGAAAGTGTTGGAAAGAGACAAGGCTGCTCGTTTTACAAACGTCAGGGTCCTTCCTCCTTCAGAGCCTGCTTGGAGCAGGCTGGCCCCAATTTATGGAAACACCCAGTCAACTCTTCCCTGCCAGATGGTTGATTTTCCCTCGGGGGATGGGAGGGGGGGGTTGAGAAAAACGGATCCATATGCTGCCATTTCTTCTGTTTCTGTTTGGATGTGGAGTTTAATATGTGTCAGAAAATTCCGATTTCATTGATTTCCTTTTTGCCTCTTTAATAAAAGGAAAGAATGAGAGTTCGGGATTTAGCTACAGGAATAGCAAGCAAATAATAAAATAATGTGTCCTTGGACCATGTGCTTGCTGTTAAAAGGAATCCTGTTTTACCCTCCTTCGTCTGGGTTGACAAGGACTGCACTGGTTTCTCGCATCAGTGCACTGTGTCAGAGCAGAACGCACCTTCTCACCCAGCGGCAAACGTAACCTTTTGAAGTCACTTTGAGCAGATACATGGCTGTTTTATCACCAGGGAATCTCAGGACTAACTTGGGCCACCCAGGTCACTGAGCTTGCGCTGTGGCCCTAGTTTAAACAGGTAATTTACAAATAGCAGATGTCTTGGTTTGTCACAAGATGTTTCAGTTATTTGGTTTTTTTTGTTTTGTTTTGTTTTGTTTTTTTTAAATCCCACATGGGAAAAGGGGATATGGGTTCTTTAAAAAACAGAGGAATTAGATTGTCAAAGTCAAATACTGTTCTTATCAGGAAGGTGCAGTTTGGGACTGGAGGAGGGAGAAGGGAGAGTAGGTTTATTTATTTACTTATTTTTTGCAATACTGAGGTTTGAACTCAGGGCCTATACCTTGAGTCACTCCACCAGCTCTTTTTTTTGTCTTAAGGTTTTTTTTCTGAGATAAAGTCTCTTGAATTGTTTGCCTGGGCTGCCTTTGAACGACAAGTCTCCTGATCTCTGTTTCCTGAGTAGCTGGGATTACAGGTGTGAGTCACCATGCCTGGCTGTGAGGAGGTTTTAGGAAGAGAATTTCATATTGCAGGAGATTAATCCTGTAATGAGGCAGAGCCAACCCTGGCGTGATGCTTCCTAGTGAGGATGTGGGGTGGGTGGGGTGGCATCTGGCTGCCGAGGGACCATGTGTCTCTGGCTGTAAGTCATCTCATCCCTCTGTATCTTCATTTCTCATCAGTAAAATTAGCTTCTTAGAAGTAGCCTTCTCTTTCCCTTGCAGCCTTGAAGTATGCCCTGAAGCAAATTTGGATCCTTTGTTTTAGTGACTCTCTTCCATTAAGTAGTGCTAGCTTGGTGGAGTTTCACTGCAAGACATTGGAGCCCTTCAGTGTGGTCAGCTCTCTCACAGTGCCACAGGGCCTGGCTCTTTAAGGAACTGGAAGGATGAAGAGATGGGAAAGGGCTATATGTCCTACTGTCTGGAAGCGCTAAGGTCATCTCCACCCATAGCTTCTTACCACTGTACCTGTAGCCCTCAGGTTGTGAACCATGTACCCATGTGTGTGCCTAGCTCTGGTCTGAGGTTCAGAGGGCAAACAGGGAAGCACTGGTAGCTAATATGGGCTGAGTATATATTCTATGTCTGGCACCTGGTGAGGACTTTATATATATTACCATGTTATCAGAACTCCATTACTATGACAAAGTAACTGAGCTGAATACTTTATAAAGAAGAGACATCTTTTCTAGCTTGCCGTTCTGGAGGTTCGAGTACATGTTGCTGGCATTCGCTTGCTCTGGTGAAGGCCTTCTGGCTCCATCATCGAATGGTGGATGGTGGAGCACCTGTGGGAGGAGGGAGAAGTCACATGGTGAGATAGGAAGCTAGAGCATGATTCAGGGAGGGGCCAGTAATGACCTCTCACTGGGTCCCCCTCTTAAAGATCTTACCTTCTTATCACAGCTGCTCTGGAAGTCAAACTCCAATGAACGTTTGGGGGACACACTCACACCATATCCAAATCATGCAGGCGGCGACCCTGAAACCCATTTTATAGACGAAAACTTTGTAAAATGTTCAAACAATGCACCCAAGAGCTGGGCTTTGAACCTGTGTTGCCTAACTCAGAAGCTTGTGACCTTGACTGTTAGTTTATGACTAACCATAAATAATGTCTAAAAGCCAAGGTTTCTTTTTAAATTTTATTTTCCCTTTTGTTGATTTATTACCATATTATTGTTGTACTGGGAGTGCATTGTGACGTTTAAAAAAGTTCTTATGTCATTGTTGAATTCACCCCTCCATCATTCTCCTTTATCCCTCTTCCCCATTCCTGGAACAGTTTCAGCAGGTCTCATTTTTCCATTTTCATACATGATTGCATAATATTCCACCATATTCACCTCCTACACCCTTTCCTTATATCCTTCCCCTCCCACTGGTGCCAACCCCCAGTCAGGACTTGTTTTACCTTGTTGTTCTTCATTTTTTTTTTAAAAAAAGACATTTTTGTTTGTTTATGATGGTTATATAGGGAGTTTCCTTGTGACATTTCCATGTATATATGTATTATAACACGAATTGGTTCGTCCCCTCTGTTTTTCTCCTTTCTACCCTAGTCCCCTTCTTATGGTGACTTCAACAGCTTTGAATGTTCCGTATTGACAATGCATGGAAAGTACATCAGCCACAGCGCTTAGGACCATAAAAGTTTAGGACAGCTAACTTCTAATGAGTTTCTCTCAAGGAAAGTATTTTTCACTTGTTGTCACAACTTCTTGCTGTGTGACTTAAGCTCATCCTGTGTGACGGTGCTGGGATAGGGCTCTTGAGAGCCTGTGCCAGACTTCCTGTGGACTGTGCCCTGTGTGGCTTCCTGCTTGCTGCTCTTGCTTTGTCTCCTTTCTTTGTGATAAGGAGTACCATCTGCTTGTCCCATGAGTCCTCTTAATGAATCATGGACCTGGGACTGTTCTTGGGAACCGTCTACACATGGAAGTGTAAAGCTGCTCGTGTTACTTAATGGAAATGGACTGTTGTTTAGTGTATTATAATTGTATTTCTCATCTGTGAAAAAAAGAACCAAAATGCCAGCCTCTCCTACATATAGCCTGTGTTGAATGAGAAATGTGCCCATTCTAGCTCTCAGGCAACAAAGTTGAGGTCCTGTGACCTCAACCCCAAACAGAAAGTAACCAAAATGGGTGTGATGGGTTTATGGGTGTTGGGGCAAGACTAGAAAGAACTTTGTTCCCCTAGGATCGTTTCCTTCGTCCACTGACTTGTGGTCTATGTTTTCTATAGATTTTATTTTTTTGGTGGCACTGGAATTTGAACTCAGGGCTTCACACTTGCTAGGCAGGTGCTCTATCACAGGAACCACTCTGCCAGCCTTCTCTGTAGATCTTGTGTTAGTTTAGTAAAACACAGCTTTATACTGGAGAGATTGACAGGAAGCCAAAAGATTGAACTTCCAGAATTTTCTCTGTGGACTACTAGTCCACTAGCAGGAACTGGCAGACATTAGTAATCTGTGACTGATACCAACACGGAATTCTAAGAACAACCTCATGATTAACTGTCCTCTGGTTATGAAGTTTGGGAGGATAGGTAACCAAGATTGGCAGACAAACCAGTGTAGTGTTGGTTTCTGCAGATGCTGTGGCTGAAAATTCAGCATCTGAAGAACTGTAGGACCTGCATTTCATCCAGAAAGCTTCTATGTTTTCCTTTAGAGAAACTTTATTTTTGCTTCCTGCCTCACTTCCCCAAAAATCTATTAAAAAATAAGTGTGGAGTCCCCTTAATTTATATGCTGGCTATAGCATGCTCTGGAGGGCTTGTTAAAACAGATTGCTGGCATGACCTCCAGAGTTCCTGATTCATTAGGTCTTGGTGGGGCTGAGAATTCGCCTTTGAATTACTCCCAGTTGCTCCTGGTCCCCGGTTATATTGTGAGAAACCCTGTGTTAGCTGGCAGCCTCCGTTACTGCATAGCTGGCTCAGGCTGAGATTCATCATGTTGAGAGTGACTCATTTAAGCACTCCACTGTGCTGCTTGTAGCCTGATTAAGTGGCCGCGGGGTTTAAATCTAATACAAGGCAAGACACTCTGACTTGTTTCTTTGAAAGCTTTCACAAATGATCCATTTATTTTTCATAGGGTGACTTTCAGAGTTTTGGTTTGCTTTCTTGTTTGGCTTGTGTTCAGAGTACCACTGTTATTATTGTCGTAGTTTTTAAAACCCACTGGTATGTATAAGTGGATTAGGATTCATAATCATCCATCTGTCCATCCATCTATCTACTTACCCCATCCATCTACCCATCCATTTCATCTACTCGCCCCATGCAGTCATCCATCCATCCATCCATCCACTCACCCCACCTATCCATCCAGTCACCCCATCTATTCATCCATCCATCCATCTGCTCACCCCATCCATCTACTCATCCATTCATCCACCTACCCCATCCACTCATCCATCTGTCTGTTTGTCCATCCACCTACCCACCAATTTATCCATCCATCCCATCTATTCATCCATCCATCTACCCATCCATCTACTCACCCCATCTACCTGCCACCATTCCATCCTCTCGCCCCATCTATTCACTTACCCATCCATCCATCCATTCATACCATCCATTCATCCACTTAACCATCCACTCATCCATCCATCCACTCACCCCATCTACTCACCCACCAATCCATCCACTCACTCCATCTATTCACTCATCTGTCCATCCACCCATCCACCTATCCTTCCATTCATCCATCCACTCACCCATCCATCTCCCCATCCATTCATCCATTTACCCCATCCACTCATCCATCTATCCATCCATCCATCCATCCATCCACTCACCAAATTTATCCATCCCATCTACTTACTCATCCATCTGTCTATCCATCCATCCACTCACCCCATCTATTCACTCATTATTCATCCATTCACCCATCCATCTGCTCACCTCATCCATCCATCCATCCATTCATCCACTTGCCCCATCCAGTAATCCAGCTATCTGTCCACCCATCCATCCACCCATCCACTGATTTATCCATCCATCCATCTACTCACTCATCCACCATCCATTCATCCATCCAACCATCCATCCATCCATCCATCCATCTGCCCAACATAATAGGCTGTTAAATTATAGTGATATAAAGAAAAATCAGACTATGTCCTTATCCTCAAGGGGTTTATCAGACCACAAGAGAAGGCCCCATTTCTTCTGTTCCTAAAAACAACATGTACATTTTTACTTTCCACGGAACTGCAGTAATAGTTGAACCCATTCAATTAATACTGACCCATCTTATAAACTCACATCTCTTCAGAAAATGTTTTGGCAAATGTTCCTGGTGTCTTGAAATTAAGGCACAAATGTTGGAAATCATTTCTTCTCAGGGCTTCTCAGTGCAGATGACACGAGGTTTTTCTCTGAATAGGAGTGCTGTGTTTTAGAAACCTCTGTCATTTGTCAGTTTATCTTAAAAGACCTGGATCTGTTTCATTTAAGTCTGCCTAGAGGCTGTGTGCAAGGTATTTTTGGATGCTGTGCTTGCACACCATCTGCCTGCACTGTGTACTCACACCCATTAGCGCACACCCTTGTGGATAACTCTGGAGCACTTTCCCGGGGATCTGTTCACCTGGCATGTTTTGGCGTTGACTGCTACGTAAGGTCATAATTTGGGTGAAAATAAGTCTGGTGTGAGCTGCTTTAGTGGTTCCTGGAGGCTGGATTTCAAGTGCTGTAATCGCTCTGTGTCCTTTCAACCTGCACAAGTGTTTACACATTTGAGTTATAAACGTGTGCTGAAATACTCAAATTATTTTCTCTCTTCTTACCCTCATCCAATCTTTATTTAAACGCTTGGAGCTTTTAGCATAGTTGTAGTTATTATGGACATCCAATTCTTTCTGCATTGCTCGCTTTGTGTTATTTGTTGAATGTCTGTTCTTGCTCCTTCTTGACCATGATGACTTGTAACAACCCAGTTTAATGCACCTTCATTGCCATTCTGTTTTCCATCGCTGGACCTTAGGTCAGTTGTGTTTTTCAAAAATAATGAATGCTCCTGTTCCTGACTTCTGTGACACAGAAACAGTAAAACAAAGTAAGCAAACTCATGTTATATATCAGTATTATTAGTAGTGTTGTTATTTTTTGTGGTACTGAGGTTTGAACTTAGGATCTACACCTTGAGCCCTTTTTTGTGATGGGTTTTTTCGAGATAGCATCTGGAGAACTATTTGCTTGGGCTGGTTTTGAACCGTGATCCTCCTAATCTCTGCCTCCTGAGTAGCTAAGATTACAGGTGCAAGCACCGGCACCCGGTTCAACACTATTCTTGTTGATACAGTTTTAATTTCTCTTGATGTAACTATTCCCACATTCTTCCTGAAGTATTGGGCCAGTCTAATTATCTCTCTGCCAAAATTGGCCTTAACAATTTTTCTAGTTTTATATATATATATATATATATATATATATATATATATATATATATATACTGTATAGATACATACATACAAGATAGATAGATACATACATAGATATACAGATGCATAGATAGATACATAGATAGGTGGGTGGATGGATAGATAGATGGACAGATAGATAGATAATTTTGTTTTGCAACACTGGGGGTAGAACCAGAGCCTCACCCATGCTAGGCCAGCACTCTGTCACTGAGCTATACTCCCACCCCTGATTTAGTAAATTTTAGCATATATCCCCTGTTTTGATTTGCATTTCTTGAATTCCTAATAGCACCATTAAATCTAGGTTCAGTTATTGGCTCAGTGGGAAGCTGTACTCCTGTGAGCCTGTGTGTGCGGGAGGCTGGTGGCGGGCTCTCCTGTGTAGTGTACTTCTACATGACGCTGTTCGCATGTGTGTGCATGTGCATTTGTGATATATATGGGGAGTTTGCCATGCTGTAGTTTTCCTTTCTGTGTATTTTTTCTGACTTCACAAAACTGATTACTTTTCTAGAATTACATATAATGATGCTTGATAAGAACTCATGTCTTTTTTGAATAAATGAATGTTTATCTTTGCCTTTGAAATTTCTTCCATTGTAAAAAATTTCAGAAGCTCTTTTGTTGGAAAAGAATGTTTTGCTTTACTCTCTTTTTTCCTGCTTGAGTTTTTCCACTTAGCATTGTTTTGTTAGTAAATCTAGATTGAGTATGGATTTAAGCTAATTTTTCTTCATTTTCTTCTTTGGTTTCAGTTGTTTTATTTTGCTTTGGTAGTTATTTAGTTCTATAAAATGTTGGATTTATGTCTGGGATAGTTCTTCTGTCTTAATGATTTGTGACTTAGTTTTAAGCCATTATTACTATTTAAGAAATACTTTTTTTTAAACATATTCTAATATTTGATGGAGTAAAATTCTCTTTCATTCTTCCTTCCTTCAATTGTACTTTTTTCTTTTTTGCACTTTTTCTGATACTGGGGTTTGAACTCAGGGCCTACACCTTGAGCCACTCCTCCAGCCCTTTTTTTTTTTTTTTTTTTGTGAAGGGTTTTTTCCAAAATAAGGTCTCTCAAGCTGTTTGCCCAAGCTGGCTTTGAACCATGATCCTCCTGATCTCTGCCTCCTGAGTAGCTGGGATTACAGGTGCACCTGGCCTTTTTTCACTCGTTAAAGTAGCATTTTATACGTAGCTATGTAAATAAATAATGAGATGTTTTCCAGAGTAAAGGAAGTGTAAGAAGGACCTATCTGTTCTGTGGTGCCAGAGAGAGATATAATTAGAAAAGTTTAAATTATATTTTAAAAATATTCATTCCACTGGCAACATAATAAAGACAGCTTTATTCTTGTGCCTTCAGGTGCATGCACAATCCACACAATTCTGTTTAAATGTACGTGAAGGTTATGTAGTTTCAATGATAACTTTAATTTCATATTTAACTATGTATCACAATGATCTTTCTTTCATGAAGTTAATTTTTCAAAATTTAGTTAAGTAATGATGTGTATTTGTGGAGTACAGTGTGATGTTTTGATGGACTTACAAATTGTAGAATGATTAAAACACGCTAATTAACATGTCTTTCCTCATATTTTATTCGTGGTGAGAACATTTCAAATCTATTATCTTAATAGTTTTCAAGTTTTGCAATCCAGTTTTGCTAACCACAAGTTCCAGGCTGTGCAGTTTCTCTCTCAAACTCATTCTTCCTCGGTGAACCTTTGTAACGAACACCCATCCAGAACCCTGGGCAGCCACTCTTTATTCTCTTAAGTGTTGACCTTAGATTCCACACATCAGATCACACCACGTTTGTCTTTCTGGGACTGGCTTATTTCATGTGGGGTGTGTCTTCCAGGTCCATCTATATTGTTGCAAGTGGCACGATACCCTTCCTTTATTTATTTATCTATTTTTTTACAGTACTGGGATTTGAACTCAGGGCCTACACCTTGAGCCACTCCACCAGCCCTTGTTTGTGACGGCTTTTTGGAGATAGGGTCTCATGATCTATTTGTCTGGTGCTGGCTTTGAATTGTGATTCTCCTGATCTCTGCCTTCTGAGTAGCTGGGATTACAAGTACCCGGTGCCCGACTAATTTCCTTCCGTTTAAAGGCTCTCTGTGTGTGTGGGGGGGGATATTTCGTTTGTCATCAGTTGATGGACACTTGGCATCTTGGCTACCATGAGCAATGCTACAGGTATGTCTCTGATACGGTTATCTCTTGGGCATATGGAATGGAATTCCTTTGGATGAGTACCTGTGTGGGGTAACGGGGTAGCTGAGTACTATGGTGGTTCCATTTTTAATTTTTAAGGACCTGCCCACTGTTTTCCACATTGGCTGCATTACTTCACACCCCACCCACACCGGCGCGAGGGTGTCCGTTCTCCACAGCCTCACCAACACTTGTTTATCTTTCGCCTTTGGGTAATTGTGATTCTAACAGGCGTGAGGTGATATTTTCCTGGTAATTGGTGCTATTGAACATTTTTTTCATATCTCCGTTGGCTGTTTATGTTTCTTCTTTTGAAGAAATGTCTATTTATATTCTTTACCCATTTTAATGGGCTTATTTGTTTTCTTGCTATTGAGTTGTGTTCCTTATATATTTTGGATATTAACCCATTATCAAAAGTATGGCTTCCAGATATTTTCTCCCAGTTTCTAAGCTGTTTCTCCATATTCATATTCTCTCTCTCTCAATCTCTCTCTCTCTCTCTCTCTCTCTCTCTCTCTCTGTGTGTGTGTGTGTGTGTGTGTGTGTGTGTGTGTGTGTGTATGAGTACTGGGGTTTGAGCCACTACACCAGCCCCTTTTTTGTGATAATGTCTTGAGAACTATTTGCCCAGGCTGACTTTGAACTGCAATCCTCCAGATCTCTGCTCCTGAGTGGCTGGGATTACAGACGTGAGCCACCAGTGCCTGGCGTCTCTCTTGATTGCTTCCTTTGTTGTGTGGAAGCTTTTTAGTTTGCTTCAACCCCATTTGCCTATTTTTGCTTTTGCCACCTGTGCTTTTGGGATCCTATCTAAAAAATTAAGACCAATTTCATGGAGTTTCCCTGTAGCAGTTTTAAAGTTTCGGGACATATTTTCAAATTTTTAAATCCATTTTGGGTTGATTTCCATATGTGGTGTGAGTAAAGGGACCAATTTCAGTCTTCTGCATATGGACATTAGTTTCTCAGCACTGTTTATTGAAGACTGCCCTTTCCCTTTCTCCATCATGTTCTTGGCCCTGTGACTGAAAACTAATTGACTGTGAAGGACTCTTTATTCCATTTTGCTGCTTGCTGTGTCTGTTTTAATTCTGATAACTTTGTAATGTATTTTGAAACCAGTGTGTTGTGCCCAGCTTGGTTCTTACTGCTTAAGACTGATGTGGCTCTTTGGTGCTTTTTGGTACTTTCATGTCAGTTCCAGAGTTGATTTTCTTTTTTTACTTCTGTGAGCGTATCATTGGAATTTTGAGAGGAATAGCATTGAATCTGTAGATCACTTTGGGTAGAATGATAACTTTTAACAATATTAACTCTTTCCAATCCATGAACATTGGCTATCTTTCCATGTATTTGCATCTGCTTTGGCTTCTTTTATTTTTGTTTTTATGGTACTGGGGTTTAAACTCAGGGCCTAGACCTTGAGCCACTCCTCCAGCCCTTTTTTGTGAAGGGTGTTTTGAGATAGGGTCTCACAAACCATTTGCTGAGGCTGGCTTCAAACCGTGATCCTCCTGATCTCTGACTCCTGAGTAGCTGGGATTACAGGCGTGAGCCACTGGCGCCCTGCTTGATTTCTTATCAGTAGTTTAGAACATACAGACCATTCACCTCCTTTGTTGAATTTATTCATAAGTATTTACATTTTTATGTTGTTACAAATGGGATTGTTTCCTTAAATTCTTTTTTAGATAGTTCATTACTAGTGGTTCCAGGTAAGATTTCTCCATATCAGTATGCCTTGAATAATTATTATTTTTCATGACTGTTCTGTTGCGTGGGTGTTTAATATTTACCTAGCCTGTTCCTTTGGTTGAGTAAGCAGTTTGCGTGCAGTGTTTTGCTGTGACAGGTAACGTAGCAGCAAGCTCAGGAGCACAGATGGTCTGCCTGTTGGGAACGATGTCACTCAGGTGGGCTTACTGGATCACTGCGTTGTTTTCCTACATGAAGACCGGTATAGATTGGGTAAGAACAGGACTAATGGTGAAATTTGCCAAAGCTTTGTGTTGTCAGTGAAATACATGTGTACAGACACGTGCACATATACACACATTCATATATGGAACACACGTACACAGAAGTCACTCATTGCTTAAGGATGGGGACATGCTCTGAGAAATGTGTCAGTGCGTGGTTTTGTCACTGGGTAAACTTCACAGAGTGTACTTACCCATACTGCATGGGACAGCCTGCAGCTCCCAGGCTGTGTGGTCTAGCCTGTCTCTCCCCAGCCACAGAGCTGTGTGCGACACTGTAACGCATACTTCAGGCATTTGTGATCTGTGGACATTCGTGGATCTAAACACAGAAAAAGAACAGTCAGAACAGCAGGCTGTAGGAACTCCTCAGCCCTGTTACGGTCTGGAGAGACCATGTCCTATGTGCAGCCATCCTGGACTGAAACTTTGTTAGGTGGAGCTCAGCTCTGTGTGTGTGACCCGGTGATCACCTTGTGGTCATGAACTCAGCTTCTATGTCATGGATGCCAGCTAGCCACATCATTTCAGTCCGTATACCTTTGGGGTTGAACATTTCTCCATTAGCTTAACTGAGCCGCCATGGAGGTCCAGGCTGGTGGCGTGGAGCACCCCTGCCCACCTAGAGGAGGGAGACCCACAGTTGGAGAGCGAGGGCTGCTGGACGTGAGTGCAGGGAAGCTGATTCAGAGTCCCCTCCCACTATCCTAGGTCCACGAGCCTTCCCAGTGGCAGTGGTGACCAGGAAGCCAGGTGGCCCATGGACAGTACAGCTACAAGATGTATCATCTGGCCTGACCGCGGGGGCTGTGGGGGAAGCAGCAGAACCCAGAGCTCTTAGCTTGAAGGCCCAAGTTCATCTTTTTGTAAATATGTCACATCCTTCCTTTATAATATTACTTTTTTATTAGCATAAATCAGTGTACAAGATAACGGGTTTCACTGTGACATTTTTACGCATGTGTATAGCATATGTTGGTCACACTCACCCCAACTCCTGTCTGTCCCTCCTCTACCCGCTGATCATATTCCTCTTCCTAAACATCCCCTTCTACTTTTCATGGTTTTATTTTTCTTTCCTCTTTTTCTTGGTGGCACTCGGCCTCATGTTTGCTAGGCAGGCGCTCTAACACTTGAGCCGCTGGGCCAGCCCTTTTTTGTCATGGTTTTTTTCAAGATAGGCTCTCATGAAGTTTTTGCCTGGAATGACTTACACATGTGAGCCACCAGTGTCTGGCTTTTTTTTTTTTTTCTTGTCTAGATTCAACATATGAGAGAAAACTTGAAATTTGTCTTTCTGACCTTGGCTTATTTTGCTTAACATGATGCTCTCCAGTTCCATCCACTTTCCTGCAAATGACATAATTTCATTCTTTATGGCTGAGTAATACTCCGTTATGTATTGTATATATACCCCATTTTGTTTCTCCAGTTGGTGGGCACCTAGGCTGATTCCATGGCTTGGCCATTGTGAATAGTGCTGTTACAAACACGGGTGTGCAGGTGTCTTCATTGTGTGCTGACTTGGATTCCTTCAGGGATGTGCTCAGCTTAGTAGTACAGTTGGATCATATGGTGGTTTTAGTTTTGGTTTTTGAGGAGCTTTCATACTGACTTCCATAGTGGCTGACTACTTTGCATTCCCACTGATGGTATACAAGGGTACCACCCCCCATCCTTGCCAGCATTTATTGGTACTTGTTTTTCTTGATGATACCCATTCTGACTGAGGTGAGATGGAATTTAGTGTCCTTTAAAATTTTTTTTTGGAAGTACTGGGATTTGAACTCAGGGCCTCATGCTTGCCAGACAGGCGCTCTTCCACTTGAGCCACTCTGCCAGCTGTCAGTGTCCTTTTGATCGCATTTCCTATAGGGCTAAGGGTGTTGAAAATTTCTTTGTGTATTTATAATATTACTCTTTGAGATACAGTCCCGTTACCTGAACTCCTCCCTAGAGATTCCCTCCAGGTGGTGCTGTAATTGTGCCTCACCTTGCTGTCAGGACTTTTTCTCACCTGGATCACATTTCTGTGTGGCAGTGGGGCGAGGGGTGACACTATCAGAGCAGGCAGCTGGTGGGTTTCCAGAGCAGCTTAGAGGAAGTCCTCTGCCTGGCTAGAGTCCGGCATCTCTGTGGCTAAGGGCGTTTCTGGATTCTACTATTTTCTGTGCACAAAGTCCCCTTGTCTCCTTCAAGAATTCTTCTTCAAGCAGAATCCAACACCTGACTTAGTGAAGCCGTTCTTGCTTCTCCTAAAAGAGGGAACCCTTCTCCACACTTCACCACTGCTCCGTTGGGTTGTGTTTTGCCTGAACAATGTGTATTTAGATTTTGGCGCCGTCCCGGTGGCCTTTTCCTTCATAACTTGCAAGTTTAAACCATGTCTTTTATTGTCATACCTTATCTTTTTGTTTTATCATTGATGTCATGAATTATCTGTTCACATCCTCTTCTTTCCCGTCCTCCCCTGCCCCCATCTTCTGTTCTGTGGAGTAGAATCACTTAGCTTTCTTCCTTATTCTGCACTGATGTGGAAGATAGATTCCCTGTTTCATTCTGTGTTCATGAGTCCTAAGGACAAAAGGGAGTTAATCAGTTGAAGTATATTGTAGGATGAGCTGGGGGGGCGGGTGGAGGTGTAGGGCACATGTCATGCCAGGTTCACTACCTGAGCGACAGCAAGAGGCACGATGCCACTGTAAGTGTCACTAGTGCCTGGGGTTTAGGGTAATGAGGAATGAGCTGAGAACCAGTCCCTACTCCTTGGGGACCAGGTGTGCCTGTTCACGAGTTTAAACTTGATCTTGAAGACATGCTGAGCTGTTGGAGCGAAATCACCAGCATCTCTGTGAAACACAGGCTCCAAGGCTCATTAAAGACCTTTTTCTCAGCGCTGCATTTGCCGTATTCACAAACACTGGGGCCACTGATCCCAGGAGATGAGGTGGACATGCGGCTGCGCTTTTGATTGAGAGACACAGGAAAATCGATCAGAGGGAGGAGGTCTTCTGTACCCCAAAGCTTCAGCCAGCCCGCCCGCCAGCAAATCCCCCAAAGAAACATTGGCACATTTGCAAACCAAGCTTGATTTTGTGTACTAAATGCTTGCAGATTCACGTGATGTGTCCTTCCTTCCTTCCTTCCCTTTCTCCTCCTCCTCCCTCCCTCCCTCCCTCCCATCCTCCTTCTCTCTCTCTCTCTCTTTTTTTTTTTTTTTGCTGAGGATTGAAGCCAGGATTCGCCTATGATGTTAGGCAAGTGCTCTACCACTCAACTCATACCACAGCTCTTGTTTGTAGTTTGGTTTTGAAACGGGGTCTTTTTACCTGTGCCCTGTCTGGCTTTGAACTCATGATCCTCCTGCCTCTGCCTCCTGAGTAGCTGGGTTACAGGAACCCCTGTGCCTGGCTTTTATTTCTTTTCTTATATCCTCAGTTCTGTATTTTTGTGGTACAACATGGGCTTCCAGACTGGGATGTCTGTTGATAACATGATAGGAAACCCAATTCATGATTACGTGACTTGCTGCCTTTGTCCAGTGATGGGTGAGGTCAGAGCTTGGCGGTCCTTCTCTGGAAAGAGCTGGAGAGTAAATATTTTCAGCACAAGGGGCCATATGGCCTCTGTCACCACTCCATGGGTCTGCCACTGTAGCGTGAAAGCAACCACAGAGACTGCGTGAACAAATGAGTGTGGCTGTGTTCCAATAAAACTTTATTTATAGACAGTGAAATTTGAATTTCATATAATTTTCTTGTGTCAGAAAATACAGCGAGTCCTCTGTATCTGCAGGTTCTGCCTCCAACCCGGCAGGAAAACACTGGGAAAAAAATTATATCTCTACTGAACATGTTAGAACTTTTCCTTGTCATTCTTTCTTAAACAGTGTACTCTTAACAAACTGGGTCCATTGCATTGGAAGTTAAAGGCACAGGGGGGCCATACATAGGTTATACGACACAGTTTTACCTAAGAGACTTGACTGTCCTTTTGTTATCTGGGGGTGAAATGGGGGCGGGAACAAATCCCCCACCCCAGGATACACCAACATGTGATTGCATTAGTCTTTCTTGGATTCTTTTTCATTCCTTTAAAAATGCAAAACTCTTGTTAACAAGACTGGGGCTTAGGAATATAGGAAGTGAGTTGAGTTTGGACCAGGGTTTATCCTCCCCTGATTTAGGACACAATTGAAACAGGAGTTAATTAGCAAATTCTATGGGCTGGGTTCCTTGTTGCAGGCTTTTCATAGTCTGGTTTGCATAATTTCCACAAGGGCTCTGAGTTATGTGTTTATTTATTTAGTTTTTGTACAGGTGGGGAAACTGAGGCCAAAATATAGTCACCTCAAAGTTAGGTGTGGATTGTGTAATACTAGTAGAACGGTGTCTTGAACTGAGGTGTGCCTCCTGAGTTGAGTTTGAAGTGTAAAGTCCTAGTTCTTGAGGTTTTTTTTTTGAACTCAGGGTCTACACCTTGAGCCACTCTTTTTGTGATGGGTTTTTTCGAGATAGGGTCTGGAGAACTATTTGCCTGGACTGGCTTTAAACCGAGATCATCCTGATCTCTGCCTCCTGAGTAGCTGGGATTACAGGTGTGAGCCGCTGGTGCCCTCCTCTGTTTGGCTGTATTTAAAACTCATGCTACTGCTTAATTATTATTTTCGGAAAAAAGATTATATTTTGTGGATTAGTATATCGTTCAATGTATTTTCTATACATTAAAAGAGGAAATTACACAATTTCCTTTTTTAAAGTAAATCCTATTAAAGTTTTATGATTGCATAGCGCCATCTTTCAAGAGAAAGTATTGCAAACCAGCTGTTCCTGTGTCTACAACTTCTCTCTCTTTTTTCTTTCCAGCACTGGGATTTGAACTCAGGGCGTCACACTTTCTAGACAGATACTGTACCACTTGAGCCACTCCACCAGTCCTGATTTCTTCTCAGTGCTTAAAAACACTTGACATTTATTAAAATTCCTTGTGGATCTTTCAGATTTGAGAGATTTTGTGATTCTGTGTCTCTATGTATCTAGGTGTTTTTTTCTGTTGAAGTGTTTTTCTTCCCATTAGTGATGCGTTTGAGCTTTCTATTTCTCCACGTGGCTTGATATTTTAAACTTTTATGAAAAACCATCAATTATCCTTAGACTAATCAGTTTTGTAACCTACAACTGTGCTTAGTGCTAGTGGATAACTCTTTCTTCATCTTGAATATTGTCATTTCTCACTTCCAGTGCCATGGTACATTTGTGTTTTCTCTCTTTCTTGTTTAAATTTACCTTGGGAGTTTTCTGTTTTGTTAGATTTTTGTAGGCAATGGATTTTTACTGTTATTTATCACTCTTCAAACATTTTCATCTTTTATTAACACATCTGCTATATTGCGCTGGGGGAGTCCTTTCCTGTGTACTGGCATGTGAGCAGATCATCAGCCATTACGCCAGCATTTTCCTTTTAAAAGGGAGCATTTAGGTTAGGGCATAGCTCAGAGGTGGAGCACTTGCCTGCTGTGGGTGAGGGCCTGTGTTCAATTCTCTGCACTGCAGCAGAAAGGAAATGTTTTTATTCTAAGTCTCCATTAATTCAGTCTTATAAATTATATTGTTTAGCTAGATGTCTTTGCTTCCTACTGTACTTGATTGCTAAGTTCTACCTATGACAGAAATTCTGTTGCGTTCCTGTGTGCCTGGGCAATTACTTTTCATTTACGTATTTCATTGATTTTTTTTATTACAAAACGTGCAGTTACTGTCCTCTACTTTTTCACTCTTGGTGTGTCTTCAGCATGCATTAAGGTGGCTCACGCCTGTAATCTCAGCTACTCAGGAGGCAGAGAGCATCACAGTTCAAAGCCAGCCCAGGCAAATAGTTGGTGAGATCCCATCTCTTAAAATCCCATCACAAAAAAGGGCTGGTGGAGTGGCTTAAGGTGTAGGCCCTGAGTTGAAACCCCAGTACTGGAGAGAGAGAGAGAGAGAGAGAGAGAGAGAGAGAGAGAGAGCACAGAAGGTATTTCCAAAGAGAAGAAGGCATCTTCTTTCCTCTTTGTGGTGCAATCCAGGAAAACTGCCCACTGTGTTCCCCGCTAGCTCTTTTTCAGTTTTATGGGTGCCTTTGTGACACGGAGGCTGGGTTCCCTTGTGTGCCTCACACGCTGCACCCCAAATTCACCCATCCATTCTCCATTGTCTGGAATCCTTTTCAGTGATGGGGGTTTTGCAGAATCAATTCTGCTTCTGACTGCATTTCTGGGATGTTCTCAATTGACCTCTCAATTTTACTGTAGCCTCTTTTCAGCCCCAATTTCATCTTCATTGATTTTGGAACCGTCACCTTTCATCTTTCTGAGAATAGATGGTAACTGTTTTGCTGAATGCCAAGTTTCGAATCTGGTGCTTGTCCCATACTGGTGGCTGATGTCCAGTTCCTGTCCCATGCTCTGTTGGCCCCGAGGGCTTGGGGTTTCTGCCATATGGTACATTTTCATCTGTCCTAGGCTTTTAGTGTTTTTTTGTTTTTAATTAAGGAGCTCACTATCTTATCTTAAATTTTTGGATGACATTTTCATTACCATTAGTTTTCAACATGGACTGTTATTATATTTTATATTTAAAAAATATAAAATATATTTTACATTTTATTTTCTATATTAAACAATTAAGCCATTTTACTGTACAGTGGTCCCCCTTATCAGCGAGGGAGACATTTCAAGACCCCCAGTGATGCCTGAGCCTTCTGTAAGTCAGTTCTGTAAGATAATGAATGACGTTTTGGTCAGCAGCGGATGGCACATCTGACAGTGGCTGAATAAGGTCACAGAGTCTAGTGATGCCAGGATGTCTTAGTGTAAGTACCCTCAGTGATGTTTGCACAACGACAAAATCCTCACGTTGTGTTTGTAGAACGTGCATCTGTCATTAATTGTTGCACGGCTGCGTGCCTTGTTTTTCCCTGTACACACATACTTGTGATAAAGTTCAATTTATAAATTAGGCTCAGTTGGAGATTAACAACGATTAATGGCAAAATGGAACGGTTTCAGTAATATACTGTGATAAAAGTGACATGAATGTGCCTCTTTCTCGCTCCCTCTCAAAATACCTCATTGTGGAGTCTTTGGTCCCATCTTCTGCACGAGGGCAGGAAATGTTCCCTTCCCCCCCCCACCGGTGTCTATTCTTTATCCTGTTATATAAAAATAAACCCTTGCTAAAACTTAAAAAAAACTTGTGGTATGGGTACATATTTTTGGACTTTGCTTGACCATCAGTAAATTAAACCATGAAAAGCAAAGCCTTGGATAGGGGTGGGGAGTACAGTATTTTTCTTATTATATTGTGGTAATAAAGTTTAAAATTCTGTGTGAAAATAGAAAGGATTGTGTATCCCTTGGGCACCTTCCATAGTCACTGGAGTATCACCTGACCTTACTAATTATCATTTTTTTCAGTCTTGTTTTCTTCTCACTGCACAGTCCCCGCTATCTGTCCTGGGGTGTTAGGAAGAGCCATGGCTCCTGAGCTATTTGATCTGCAGCAATATCAGCTGTTAGATTCCTGGAGGGCTGGCGTCTCCCGAGCTTCTCGCTCGCTCTCTGGACTTCACATTTCCTCTAAACTGGTAGTTACATCAAGTGCAGAGTTCTCAGACATTTTGACTTCAGGACCTTTTAATAGGCTGATAAATTATTAGAGACCCCCCCTTTTATTTATGTGGGTCCTACCTGTCGATATTTAGTCTATTGGAAATTAAAACAGAAAACGCAAAACACACATCCCTTGTCCTTTGGCCCTGGGATGATGTCATCCCACGTCGTGTAATTCTGGAAAACTCCCATACTGCACATTGATAGGGAGCGAGCGTGATTAGGCAGGCAGTCTTCCTGTAGCAAGAAATTGCTTTGATTTTGTGGACTGTGTGAAATGGCCTCAGAGGTCCCAGAAGTCCAAGGCTACAGCGTGAGAGCTGCTGGCTTAAATGGGGGCTCAGAAACATTCAGATCCCTCTCCATGGAGGGGAGAGGGCAAGAAGACCCTGGGGGTAATCTGCGCTTCTGTTGCCCCACATTTGGGGACATAGGCTGTCTGCTCTTCCTCCACTGGTGATGCTGAGAGTGACCCATGTTTGCATGTGAAACCAGAGGAGTGGACCCTGTTTGGAAAAGTGTCACATCCCTTTGAAAATCACGGAAATTTTGTTTCTTCTGTTACGTGCTCACTTAGCACATTCTGCTATCTCATTCGGTACAGTGAAATTGATCATTTTGATTTTTTATTGGGTTATCATGCTAGGATATTGGATAATATGACATGGCACTATTTCTGCCCAGAGATCTTTTCTGGAATCTATGAAATTTTTCACTTTCTCTGTCTTTCTGTCTCTGTCTCTGTCTCTGTCTCTGTCTCTGTCTCTGTCTCTCTCTCTCTCTCTCTCTCACTGTTTGGGGGTGTAACTTTAATATTTTAGTTACTTATTTTGTCCTATATTGTTATGTGACTTCCATGTATGTGTTAGTTTAAATATTCTTAGTGTCCTTTTTAACTTAATGCTTTGACTTTTGTTTCATCTGTGGGACAATGATGCATGTGCATTTGTCAGCCCAGTTTCTCTTGTTGATCCTAGCTCTGTTCCCACTTCACGAGCCTCCAGTAATCAGCAAATAAATTTGATTTGCCTCAGCTGGAGAGTTCCCGTCTTCTTGTCCGGCCAGTTAGGTTGCTTGTATCTAGGGCTGGGCCTGTTATACTTGAAACATCTTATTCTCTGGCAGTGCGGGGGATTGAACTCAGATCCTCATGCAAGTACTCCACCACTTGAGCCACACCCCAAGTCGTTTTGGTTTTAGTTTGTTTTTTCAGATTTTTCATGCCAGCTTTGCTCACGCTGGCCTTGAGCCGTGATTCCCCTATCTCCACCTCTTGAGTAGCTGGGACTACAGGAGTGTGCCACACGCTGGCTTGCTTCTGAGACAGAGTCTCACTGACTTTTGGCTGGCTGGCCTCAGACCTCCATCCTTCTCTTACCTCTGACTCTTAAGTGCTGGGATTACAGGCGCACCCACCACGTCCAGTTTGAAGCACCTTATCCTCTTCTTTTTGTCTTCTTTTAGTGTTTTTTTTTATTTAATTTTTTGAATTAATACAAACATATACATGTTTAGATGTTAATGGGTTACCACAAAATGTCCCAGACATATTTATTGTATGATGCTTATGTCTGCTTAAACATCCTTCTTTATTTTTATTTATTTATTTTTTGAGTTGCTAATATTTCTCACTTTAATTTTTTACTGTTGTGCTGGGTGGGGGTGCACTGTGACATCTGCAAAAGCTCTTACAGTATCATAGTTGAATTCACCCCTCCATCATTCTCTTTTATCCTCCCTACCCCCATTCCTGGAACAGTTTCAGCAGGTCTCATTTTTATATTTTCATACATGAGTGCATAATATTCCACCATATTCACCTCCTGCCCTCCCAGGCAGGTGCCAACCCCCAGGCAGGACCTATTTCTTCTTCTTTATTTTTAAAGAAATAGCTCAGTCATTACTTTTTGCCACCCCAAAAAGTTCAGTGATAGGGAAGGAGAGGAAAACAAGTTCCCTTTTTTTCTTAAATTCATTTATTCACATGTGCATGCATTGTTTGGGCCATTTCTCCCCCATGGCCCCCACCCCACCCTCTCCCCCACCCATTCCTCTCCCAGGCAGAACCTGTTCTGCCCTCTTCTCCAATTTTGTTGAAGAGATAAGAAAGACATAGCGTTTTTGCTAGTTTCAGATAAGAATAGCTATACAGAGAGATTCCTGGCATTGCTTTCATGCACATGTGTGTATTACAATCCGAATTGATTCATTTCTACCTGACCTCTTCACTACTTCACGGTCACCTTCCCATAGTGACCTCTGTCGTTTTAAGGTTACTGTATTAGCTCCTCTGCAGTGGACACATCAAACACTTTCAAGTTTTGGGTTTCCTCCCTTTCCCTATTCCTCCTGTATGCATTCTCCCCTTAGCATGGGGCCATGTCCAATAATATTACTGCATTTGTTTTGAGTCTATAATCCGCATATGAGGGAGAACATACGATTTTTGGTCTTCTGAGCCTGGCTAACCTCGCTTAGAATGATGTTCTCCAGTTCCATCCATTTACCAGCGAATGATAACATTGCGTTCTTCTTCATGGCTGCATAAAATTCCATTGTGTATAGATACCACATTTTCTTAATCCATTCGTCAGTGGTGGGGCATCTTGGCTGTTTCCATAACTTGGCTATTGTGAATAGCGCTGCACAGTTCCTTTTGATGTTTCTCCCCATCCTGTGCTAATTAACACAGTAAAAAAAAAAAGTAACCTCTACCTTTCAAAACTTCCCACACATTTGTCCACAAGTACTGACACACAGAGAAATAAAGTAAATATCAGAGTTTTTCATGGTTCTTGGAAATGGTAAAAGTGGCCGGGCATCATACGGTACAGCACTTGGGAGGCTGAGGCAGAACTGTGAATCTGAGGCCAGCCTAGGCTACACAAGCAAGACCCTGTCTCAAAACACTGAGACAAAACAAAACAAATGAGCACATACACTTTGTATTTTTCTGTAGTGTACATTTCCCTTATCTTTTAACCTTAAAACATGGCTTGGGGACCTTTGCACATTGGTAAAGTTGCTCTGACTCCATGATGAGAAGGAAGGTTCGCCTTGGGTTCTGTAATGGCCTGCTGGTGACAGACATCAGATGTTCCCCTTTTTTCCCTCTTGCAATGAGTGTTGCAATTGACATCCTTGCTTCAGCCCTTCTGTGACATTTATAGTGTTCCCTCCAAGAAATCTGGAAACAGGATTACTCGATCAGTAGTCAGGTCCACTTGAAATGGTCACAGATATCACCAAGTCCTGCTCCAGTGAGACTGAGTGAGCAGGGACGCTTGATCTCCCCCACCTCTTGTCCCTTTCTCTGCCGGGCTGTTTGCAGGCGCTGTTGTGTTCTGGAAGTTAATCCTTCCTTGTATTTATTTGAATGGCAAATGTTTGCTTCTGGTGTTTTGCTTGGCTTTTAGCTTTGCCACTGGTTTTTATTTTTTAGTGTTTTAGAAGTTGCTGTATTTTTCTACAATAAGATTTTTCAATTTCTTTGTGCACTTCAAATGTTTTAATGTCTGAAATGCAATTTTTGACTTCTTTGTAATTTATTTCTGCTCTCATTACTGTCTCTCTCAAATGCCTGGGGTTGCTTTGTTTTTCTGCACTAAGAGGGTGGGTTTCCTGTGCATTCTGGGGGCTGCACAGCTAGCCCATCCTTCTCACTGATGGTCACCCAGCCAGGAGGGCAGCTGCTTTGCTGGTTTTTCTTATAGCACAGAATTATGTCTTCCCCAGTTCATAATTTGATGGCCCCCCCTTGGTACCTCTGAATATGACCCCATTTGGAAATAGGGTCCTTGAGGAGGTAGGGAAGGCTAAATGAGATCCTTATGGTTGGATGTAAGGAACAAGGCTAGCCCCTGGAGAGCTGAGCCCCAGGAGGGCACAGGACTCTCATGGAGGGTCTAGACTTTCATGCCCTCTTCCTCTGTTTCCTAACCTTCCTCCCTGCCTGCATCCTCTAGGGAGATGCAGTCACTTCTTGGGTGGACGTGACATGGAGATGGGGCATGCAGGAGGAATTTGTCATTTTCCATTGCTATAACAAAATACCCAAGACTGGGTAGTTTATAACAAAAGAAGGTTTTGTAAGTTCAAGAGCACAGTGCTGGCATTGGCTTAGTGTTGTTGAGAACTTTACAGTGGTGTGGGACAGGGAGAACTCATCTGAGACAGGTGAGACAGCAAGCCAGGGACTGGGGAGGGGCCAACCTTGCACTAAAAAAGCCTTCAGGGTCCCTTAAGAATTGCTAATCCCTCTGGAAGTCTGTGC
Source organism: Castor canadensis (assembly GCF_047511655.1). Classification (NCBI taxonomy): domain Eukaryota; kingdom Metazoa; phylum Chordata; class Mammalia; order Rodentia; family Castoridae; genus Castor; species Castor canadensis. Next base: position 15,743,345 of record NC_133391.1, read on the forward strand.
TCCCAGTGGCCTCCCACTAAGCTGTACCTCGCTTTGTAACACTGGGGACCAAGCTTCCATCACGTGTATCTTTGGGGACACACTCTTGCTACACCCAGACCACAGCAGAGGGCTGGCAGCACAGAATTGCAGCCATGCCTTTTCTTACCACCCACCCCCATAACTTGTCAACCTCCTGAGCCTCCTTTCCTGGGTCCCAGCCATGATGAACTGGACCCCCCCCCCCCCGCCGCCTCGGTGGTCCATCTGTGCTCCCGTCTGCTGGTTCCTCCTCATCCTCCATTGCTTCTTCCACACTTCCACTCTCACTGCCTGTGTTTGATCTTGTCTACTTTCTGTCCTTGTGAAATCCACGGACTTCCCTTCTGTGGACACTGAGGTCATTTACTGCGGGTCCAGTGGCCACGTAGAGAAAACGTGACCCAGAACCTGGTCTCTTTGCTGCCGCCTCTGGGGCCAGCTTCATTTTTAACTTTGTATTTTGAAAAATTTTGGAGTTCCAGAACAGTTGCAAAGATAGCACAGAGAGTCCCCAGTGGTGACGTCTTATGTAACCGTGGCATCATTGTCAAAGCCAGGAAATTAACACTGGCACAGTCCTGCTAACGAGACTGCAGACTTTATTTAGATTTCACCACACTTTGCAATCATGTCCTTTATTTTTTTTCCCTCCTGTTCCCAAATCCAATCTAGGATCCCAAATTGTGTCCAATCCTTTAGTCTCTTCTGATTGGCAGAGTGCCCCAGGCCCCGCTCTCCCTTGACCCTGACACTTTTGAAGGGGATTGGTCAAGTGCTTGGTAGAGTGGCTTTTTTTTTTCCCCCTGGCATTTCTCTTGATTTTGTTTGGATTTGGAGAAACATAGGGGAGAAGCCATGTGTCTTCCCAGCCTAGCGTGTCCTGTCATGGATGCAGCTGTGGCTCACTACTGGTAATGTTGACATGGATCAGTTGCTTGACATGTATTTTTTGGTGGTGATGAACTCAGGGCTACACCTTGAGCCACTGCACCTGTACTTTTTTGTGTTAGGTTTTTTTGAGATAGGGTCTGGTGAACTATTTTCATGGGCTGGCTTTGAACCTTGATCCTCCTGATCTCTGCCTCCTGAGTAGCTGGGATTACAGTGCCTGGCACTTGACATGGTTTCTGCCAGGTTTTGCCCCTTATAAAATTCCTGTGACGTATTGCCGGTTTTTTGTGATCAATTCAGTATTTGGGGGACACTTGGAGGGTATGCACGTGTCTTGTTTTTCCTTAGCTTTTGTCACTGTTTTTATCATTGGATGATGGAAATGATCACTGTGGCTTCTGGTAGTGATTTTCTATTTCTTTCTCTCATTCCTTCCGTATTTATTAACTAGAATTTCACCCTAAGGAAGAATCGTTTCTTCTCTCATTTTTATTTGTTTAGTCAATCATTTGTTTTTATCAGTATGGACTCAGGAGGACTTGTTTGATTTGGGGGCTATATCCAATGCTATGTGTATTTCCTGTTTTGTTGTCGTTCAAATTATTTCAAGTTTGGCCATTGGGGGCTCTTTCTGATTGGCTCCTTTGTCTTTTTGACATGTTCCCAAGCTTTTTGTTTATTGTTTATCTTGAGCACATATTTTTCTGGCACCATGAGATGTTCAGTAGGTTCATCTTGTACTACTTGTATATTTTCAAATTCATTTACTTTTTTTTTTTTTTTTTTTTGGCAGCACTGGGGTTTGAACTTAGGGCAAGTAGGTAAGATTACAAGTGTGAGCACAGCACCTGGCTAAATTCTTTTACTTTTATTTCTCACAAAAATGGTGTTTCAGAAGGCAGCAGAGAAGCTTGTGTCCCCCTTACTGCCTCTTTTTGATTACAAAAAATTTCTTTGTTTCTTCGGATGTTATTGTTACTTTAATTTATATCCCTGATCATCTAAGCAGGCAGTCTGTGGTAGACATGTACCTGGAGGAGCACCCCAGCTCCTGTCCCTTGGAACAGTACACCTGAAGTCCTCCCCACCTGTGGTCCTGTGTACCAGGAGCTGACATCAGGTCTCGTCTTGAACCATTTGCCTGTTTCATCCTGGCCACAGCCAGCCAACCCTGGCTCCCTGGTTTGGGCATGGTGGCCCCCATGAAACGCTTGTCGAAATGTGATTGCCATGTTGGAGGTGTTGGGAGCCGGGGTCTTCAGGAAGCAGTGGCGTCATTAAGAGGACTCAGTGCCTTTGTGTGAGGAGTGAGTGCTCCCTCCTGCAGGGCTGGGTTACTTACCTCAAGCGGGTTGTTCCTCGTGTTCTTCTCTCCCACACGTGCCTGTGTCCCCTGTGCTTTCTGCCATGAGTTGCAATCACGGCGCACAGCCCTCACCAGGGGACTGGACGTCCCAGGTTCCAGAGTTGTGAGGTAAGGGAAGCTTCCTTCCTTGTAAATCACCCAGGAGCAGGCACTCTGTGACAGCGCCAGAGAACAGTAAGAGAAGAGAAAAGCTTTTGCGGAGCCTCTAGGAGGGAGAGACTTTCTCTCTTTGTATTGTCAGCAGCTTTTTGTTGCTGGGACAAAATGAGAAATAACTGAAAAGGTGAAAGGATTTGTTATGGTTTCAGGCCATGGTCAGCCCATGGTCGGCTGGCTCTGTTGCTTTGAGCCCACGGTGAGGCAGAAACATCACAGCAGGGAATACAGAGTAGGTCAGAGATGCTCAACTGCGAATCCATCAGTGGATTATTCCATTGAGGAGTCAGAGCCTTCATGGTCCAGTCGCTTCCCAAAAAGCCCAACAAAGGCAACGAAGCCTTTAAGACATTTCACATTCACACCGTAAAACTTCTCTGTAGAAGCAGCTAGAAATTTTCTCCGTTTCCCTGGAGGATGATGTGCCCTCAAGTGTGATGTCTGGAACTGCTGCAGCCTTTTTGCTACTGTGACTTGAGAGACTGGGGCTGCCATAAAGCCTGGGAGTGAAGCCAGTCTAGGTTGGAAGAGGAAACTCAAGGAATCGCTGTGGGCCTTTTTTTGAGTTGCTGCTGTGGGAAGCCTTGCCTAATCTCTTTTTAGATACCCCGCTTGTGAACGAAAATACTCTCTGGTGTTGAAGTCAGTTTTATATTGGCTTTTTCTGGCACCTTCATTCGTACTTGGGATAGTACGAACTCATTCTCAGGAGAAATTGTGCATTTTTACCTTAGTTTCTCAGGCAGAATATGCAGTAGAGATTATCATACCTGAATTGGTTGGTAAATATTTTGAAGCCAGCATATCTAATTTTCTTCTTCCAGCCTGGGGGACCTTTCTGCTGTTTAGTGATGGTGGCAATTACAATTATATTCGAAGCCACTTCTGTGACATCTGAGATGTTTGAGGCTGTAAAATTCACTGCCACCTCTTAGTTAGAAGTGCCAATTAAGTCCAGTCAATAAATAAGCCCCCCCAACCCCACCCTGCGGGGTCCCCGCCCCCCCCCCCAGTCACTTTTCACACAGCAGTCCTGTGCTGTGCTGCTGGAGAAACTTCCCGAAATGTCTTGTTGCAGGGAAGGAGTCTGCCTCTTTTATACCAAGAAATTTTTGTCTTAGCAAATTACCTCAATGAAATAAGAGGACAATAGTGTGTACACAGGAGGGAAGGTGCCAGAAGGTTTTTATGGTGTTATTATTATCCAGGAAAACTCAATGTGGCATAAATGACCAGTACTGGACAGTTGGCTAAATAAATGGTGACACATTCATGCCACTAAACAATGCTGTCCATTTGCACTTTTGACATGAAGTGATGGTTATGGCACCCTGTGATGTTAGAACAAAGGCAGGTCATCTCACAGTAAGTAAAGTGTGATATCTAAAAAAGCATTGTGTTGCTGGGTGCATTGGCTCACACCTGCAATCACAGCTACTCAGGAGGGTCAAAGCCAACCCAGGGCAAATAGTTCGTGAGACCTGATCTTGAAAAAACCCTTCTCAAAAAAGGGCTGGTGGAGTGGCTCAAGGTGAAGGCCCTGAGTTCAAGTCCCATACTGCAAAAAAAAAAAAAAAAAGGGCACACCCTCACTAGATGTGGCTGCCCAGTCTTGGACTTCCTGGCCTCCAGAACTGTGAGCCAGCAGAAACCTCTGTCTTTAGGAAAGACCTGGGCTCAGGCACTTTGTTACAGCCCCTTGTCTTCCCCAGGGGCTAGCTTGGAGCCCCAGGCTGGAGCAGGGCTTGTGTTTAAAGGACCAGAAAGGGGAGTTGATCATGAAAAACACAGCCTGGGCTCTGACTTGGGAGCTTCAAGTCCTGTCTGTGTTCCAGGCCGATCTGTCCCTGCTGTGTCAGTGCCTGAGGAAACTGACTTCCCCTTCCTGCCAGCATCACAGTCGCAGATGAGGTAATACACGTACCGCATGTATCCGAGCGACGTTAGCAGGTAAGGAAGGCATGTCGGGAAGGCTCTGTGGTGCTCAGGTTCCCTTTGGAAACAAAGCTGGCATGTTGGCTCTGCCCCTCGCCTTTACCAGGTTAGCTGTCTGTTTCTAGAAGCTGGGATGGAGGGTCATCTGAGCCCCTCCAGCCTGAGAGCCTTTTCTCAGAACCTGGAGTTAAAACCACTGGAAGCTGTAGGCCAAATGCACAGGATCCTGGAGGCACTCAGGGTGGAGGCTGGATCTTTGAGGCCAACCCTGAGCATTCTCCGGTGCCCTGTTGGACCACAGTCTTCTGTCTTTCCATGACACACAATTTGGACACTCCTTCTGGTTCCATAAGCCATGACTGCGTTTCCCTGGCCAGGGGCCTGTGTGGTCGGCCCCCCTCCCCCCGCCCTCGCTGCCTGATGGCTTCATTTCATTGTCAGCCCCCTTTGACTCGATTTGATGCTGCTGCACTCAAGGTCTCCCCATCATTTCTGCCTGTTAAGCAAACATGCATTTCTGGGATGGACGTTTTAATTTAATGAAACACATTCTAATGAGTGTTGTCTGCAGCCAGGAATGTTTTGTGAGTGATTTGCTGAGATGCACACGGGCTGGTGGTGTTTCTGGCATGGCTGAGTCAGTCTGATTGGAAGATGCAGGCCAGGTTTTCCTGGCCTTCGAGTGCATGCTGGGATTTCCGTGTTGTGGGTCACCATGGCAGTGGCACTTGAGATGCTGTATCCGTATAAATAGGAGCTATTCAGCTCAACAGAGCAGACATAGTGGCCCCAGAAGGCTTCAGGGCCCATCTTCAAGAGATAGCTGGGCAGAGAACTGGAGGGCCTTGCTCCTGTGTGACATAGGTGTATCAGGATATAAGGTGAGAAGCCCCCCGCCCCCCAGTTTCAGTGAAGGACTCTCAGGTCTTTGTCCTTGTATTTGCTCTTGTGGCCACTGTAACAAATTGTGAGAAACCTAGTGTTTTTAAAAACAACAGAAATTTGCTGGGTGCCGGTGGCTCACGCCTGTAATCCCAGCTATTTTGGCCCTGAATTCAAGCCCCACAAAAGAAGAAAAGAGAGAGAGAGAGAAAGAGAGAGAGAGGAAGGAGAGAGTGAGAGAAAGAGAGAGAGAGGAGAGAGGGAGGGAGAAAGGTGGAGGGAGGGAAGGTGGAAGGAAGAAAGGAAGGAAGGAAGGAAGGAAGGAAGGAAGGAAGGAAGGAAGGAAGGAGGGAAGAAAGAAAAAAACCAAACCCAGAAATTCTTCTGAGTTTGGAGGCAGGAAGTCAAAGATCGGTACCACTGGGCCAAAGTCAAGGTGTAGGCAGCCATACGGAAATCTGTTCCTTGCTTCTTTCAGTTTCTGGTAGCTGTGACCCTCTTTGGCTGGTGACCACATCACTCCATTCTTCAAGGCCATCAAAGGTCTTCAAAGCTTTCCTTCATCCTTGCCTCAGTTTCCTCCTGTGTGCATCTTTTGAAGCCCCCCCCTGAAGAAATGCTTGTGGTTGCATTCAGGGCCCACGTCTTCCATCTTAAGACCCTCAGCTGAGCTGTGTCTGCACAGACTCGGTGAAGACACCAGGATAACTTTGGGAGGCCCTGGGAGTAGGACCTGCTGTCTGGGCTGCCATCTTTTCAGCCTCCTGTAGCCTTTCCTCATCCTGGCAAGTCTTTGATTTTATCTTTCATGGCCAGTACAGATTGGCCCTTATCCTATAAGTGTTTTGGGGTTTTGTTTCAGAATATTTGCATTTACGTCATGAACTGTCTTGGGGGCGGGACCCAGGTACACGCGTCTGTTTCATATACCCGCATACATGCAGCCTGAAGGTCATTTCCTATGCTGTTTTTAATTCATCTGTATTTTGACTGTGACTGTCGCCTGAGGTCAGGTGTGGAATTTTCCATGTGTGGCATCATGTCTGCACGCAAAAGTTTTCGGATTTTGGAAGATTTTGCATTTCAGATTAGAGATATTCAACCTGTATCTACTTAGGTGACCCAGGGCTGTGGCTCCGTGATGTCAAGGGCAGGTGAGCAGTGGACGCCTGGGCTGTGCCTCCTTCCTGACAGCAGAGGAAGGAAAATGCCTGCACCCCTTCCTGGTCTCTCTGCTTGGGGTGCTGGTCTGAGGACAGGATTCTTTTTGCTGACACAGCCACTTTGTAACCCTGGGCAGATGTGGCCAAGGGAACTGTGAAGACTGACCCAGAGTTCAGACAGTGCTGCCGGTCCCCATGCCTCTCTGGCTTAGGCCACTGTGAGTTGAAAGTTCTGTAGACTGCTGTTAACTGAACCTGGGTCCCTAGGGAGGCCCCTCCTGCCTTGGCCTGCAGCTCAGCACTGGCCCGAGTAGCCTTTGGTGATCGCAGGGCAGGCCTAGACTGAATCCCAGAGTCATCCCTCCATGCGTTTTCTGGCTCTTCCTTCAGCCACAGCAGCTGCTGGCCACACCGTTGGGCCACAGGCTGTGCAGTGAGCATGGCTCTCTGCTGTCCCACGGGCCTGAGGATTGAGGAGTCACGTGTGAGGCACATCTGGGGACACCTGAGCTGCACGCCCATGGAGAAGAGTCTTCCTGCTGCCCCCTGACAGCTCTGATGTCCTAGTCAAACAAGACAGACCCAATGGGCTTCAGGGCCCCAGCTCCACCTCGGCAGATGTCAGCACCGCTCGGTACAGGCCATGGGGAAAACACCGCACAGAGCACGAGTCACCACTGAGGTTGTGGGAGGAGCTGGGAAGCAAAGGCCAGGGGGCAAAGGGGCAGAGGCTGGGGCAGAGAAAGCAGAGGGTGGCTCTGTGTCACTGCTGCCGCCACCCTGTGCAGCTGGCCCACCCCCAGAAGACAGAGCACCTGTGTGTGAGATTGCTGCATAACTTAAGGTGGAGGAGAAGTGTGTACATCGAGTGCTTTCAGCCTCAGGAAACAGAAAACGTGCCGGGAGTGGTGGCACATGTCTAGAATCTCAGCCAACCAGGAGGATGAGGGGAAGGATTTTAGTCTGAGGCTGGGCCTTGGCAAAACCATGAGGCCAGTTCTCAAAAACAAAATAAATAAATAAAATGGCCAGGGTGTGGCTTAAGTGGTAGAAGGCCCTGGGTTCAAATCCCAGTACTGCCAAAAAATTGCATTTCCTTTATGGCCAAGGATAGTGAGTATTTCTTCATGTTTATCGGCCATTTGTACCTCTTCTTTTGAGAATTTTCTCTTCAGTTCATTTGCCCATTTTTTTATTGAGACATTGATTTTTTTTCAGGAGTTTAGTTTTTTGAGCTCCCTGTATATTCTGGTTATTAATCCCTTGTCTGATGTATAGCTGGCAAGGATTTTCTCCTATTCTCTGGCCTGCCGCTTCAATTTGGTGACCATTTCTTAGTTGTGCAGAAGCTTTTTAATTTCATGCAGTCCCATTTGCCCGTCCTTTCTCTTAGTTGCTGAGCTCCTGGGGTTCTACTCAAAAATTTATTACCTGTGCCTATGAGTTCCAGTATATTCTCCATTCTTTTCTGGAGTAGTTTTAAAGTTTCAGATCTTATGTTGAGATCCTTACCTACTTTGCGTTGATACTGGCACAGGTGACAGACTGTGATCTCATTTCAGTCTTCATATCTCTGCCACCTGAGTAGCTTGGATTACATGTGTGTACCACAACATCTGACTTGTTTTTTGAGATAGGGTCTTAATACCTTTTGCCTGGGTTGGCATCAAACCAACTTCCTCCTGTCTCCCTCTCCCAAGTAGTAACTGGGATCACGACAGGTGTGTGTCCCCACTCCAGGTCCCTTTTATACATAAGCATAAGTAAAGAAAGTAAGCTAAAAAGCTTTGAAATCTCTTGTACTTAGTTTTTACTGCTTCTGTTTAATAGCATTACATCTAAATACAGACTCATTTTATGTATGTATGCATGTGTTTTATTTAATTGTTATGGCTTTTTGAGGCAGCGTCTTGCTTTGCAACACAGGCTGGCCTTGAACTCACAATCCTCCTGCTTCCACCTCCTGATGGCTGGAATTTCAGGCATGTGACACCATACCAGGCTCAGGTTGGCTGTTTTAATTTTTTTTTTTGTTTTTTTTGATGGGACTGGGGTTTGAACTCAGGGCTTTACACTTGCAAAGCAGATGCTCTACCGCTTGAGCCACACCTCCAGTCCATTTTGCTCTGGTTATTTTTGAGATGGGGGGGGTCACATGAACATCTCTCTGGACTGGCCTCAAACCAAGATCCTCCTGATTTCAGCCTCCCAAGGAGCTGATTACAGTCACGATCCACCGACAGCTGGCATTTAATTTTTTTTTTTTAAATCTTTCTACTTATTTTCCCTCAAGTAGTGACTGTCTCTTGTCTGTTTAGGGGACACTGAGGTTTCATGTTGACCTTAGGGATGAACAGATTCAGCCCGCACATTTGAGGAGTTTCTCTAGCTGTGAAGGAGCCCCATGACCAGGGCTGGCGCCTGTCCTGTGACTTTCCCTCCTTTCCTGCCTTCACATTGCACTAGCATTTATTTCATTGTGCTGTTTTTGTTTGCTAAGGACCCGGGGTGACTTGGATGGAATTACTGCTGGAATAAATGGTGTATGAAATGAGAAAGCTGTGACCAGTGCTGGGAGGGGAGAGAGAAGAAAAGCCAAGAAAGCCTTTGAGCACAGTCTTGGAGAATCCCATTCTGTACACCCCCAAACCACAGAAGACACAAAAAAGTCTCAAATCTTCTCCTTCTCTATTTACTGCAAAGTCAGGCCTTGTTCTCAGGCTTCCCATCAGCGTGCTCAGGCCCCCAGTGTTAGAAGTGATCTCACACTGAATTGTGCAGACTGTGTCCACACAGGCCCACTCGGGGACAGGCAGGAGGACCTTCCTCCCCTTAACCCCTTCCCCATCACAGTGACCCCTTCCCCTTGCTTCCCAGGGCCCTCATTCTCTCATCTTTGGTGCCATGTAAAAATGTGTGGGCCAACTCATCCACGCTGAGTGTCACATGGTGACACGGACGTCTTTGCTTTTGAATGCTGTGAAATTCCTGGATCAGATCAAGGAAGGAGGCCAGAAAGGAAGCCATGCTTTCTGACAGCCACCAGCCATGGTGGCTGGAGTGTATCCTGGGTAGGGGGAATTTGCAGGACTCTGTGAACCACACACCTGGGGGGTGCCAGGCCCCTGTCTGTAAGGCTGCCTTGTGGACTTTTTGCAAAGGGTGCACAGAATTGCACCTGTGCCTTTGACCTCCTGTGGCCGCCTTGAAGGTGGAGGGTCAGGCCAGTGCTCCAAGCGCTGCTCCTGCATCTCACACTGAACACTGAACCCCTGGGCTACCTGTGATCTGCAGCAATGACAAGAAACAGAATCCAGGCCAGCCCTCAGTGGGGGCTCCTGCCCTTGACCTCTGTGTACAAACCCTGCACCAGCTGCAGTAGTCGGAGTCTGGCTGGGAGAAACCAGTCACCCCAAGCATCTGAAAGGCAGAAGGAAAACAAGCCAGGCGAAGGAGCGAAGTTTCCACACTGTGCTGTATTTTTACCTCTGCCCCATGACCACTGAGTGTCCTGGAAGAGTCGCCTGATTCTTTGTCTTGCTTGGTCACTGTGCTGGCCACATGTCAGAGCTCTCAAGGAATTCCAGGCCTTCCTGACAACGCACACACAGCTCAAGTGTTCTTTTGGGGAAGCAGAAAGTGGGAGTTAAGATCAGAAGTCAGGGGAGTGGAACAGAGAAGCCCAGATTTCACCAAGTGGTGGGCGAATTGTCTTTTTCTTTAAGCTGCTGTTTAAAAAATAACCTTGCCCTGCCTGCGTGGGACCTGCGGTATTTCCTGACAGGCCCCAGAGGGAGGAGTGACTGGCATTTGCTCCTTCTTCTTGGTCCCGAGGCTCAGAGGGGTCAAACCATTTGTCCAGGCAGAATGTGGAAGTGTGTGTAAGAAGAGTCAGGCCCACTGCAGATTTGGCAGAGAGCACGTGCTCAGTAAATATATAGGGAGACAGGAGCTTGGGGGTTTGGGGACTGTTTCTGTATGCCCTGCCCTGTCTCAGTGGGTTAGTGTGTGCATCTGTACAATGGGAGTGTGGGTGACATGGCTGGAGCTGATATGGGATGGGGAACAGTTCTGGATTAGCCCTGTGATCTGTCTTGAGTTCAAAGTCACTTGAGAAACAAGTATAGGAATCAAGGCAGTATAATTGTTGTTTTTGAGACAAGGCCTCACTATGTAGTCCAGGCTGGCCTTGAACTCATGATCCTCCCCAGTGCTGGGATTATAGATGGACACCATCATGCCCGCCTCTTCTAGTTTATTATTGCTAGAAGGTGACCTGAAGGGAGTGGCTTAGCACTGTATCATGCTAATTCACCCCACAATTAAACGTATCCACCAAACACAGCCAGGTCCTGTGAACAGCTCCCTGTGAACAGAGCATGTCCCACACAGCAGAGGGCAGGTCAGCCGCACCCTTTCTCTAGGCCCAAAGGACCCAGCCAAGGATTGTTACTACTTCTCTAATATTCCAACCAGGTGAGTTGGGGCTGGCAGGAGCAGGGAAGGCAAGAGGTGGGGAGAGAGGCCTGTGTCACAAACCTTTCTTCACATTTGCATCTAGCCACAATCAGCATTTATTCAATTTGTGGATCAAATACTAAAAGCTGGGAAATACAGGCTCATCCACCCATGAATCTCTTGGCTTCGGTGTTCGCTCTCGCCCTGAATGAAATCACGAAACAATGCCTCTCTCTCAGCAGTCAAAGGCCGCCATGTCATCACAGGAAGATGGGGTGGTCTCCTCTGAGTGTGGCTAGGACTTAACGACTTGTTCTAGAATTCACTGGTGCAGAAGTCACTTGGGACGCTTGTGAAATTAGGTCACAAGACTGTTTTCCATCCTGGGCATGGCTGTCCATTTCTCTCTCTCTCTCTCTCTCTCTCTCTTTCCATCTTGGGCTCTCTCTCTCTCTCTCTCTCTCTGTCTCTCAGGCATCTCTCTCCATCTTGGACATGTCTCTCTCTCTCTCTCTCTTTCTATCTTGGGCCTCTCTCTGTTTTTCCATCTTGGGCCTCTCTCTGTTTTTCCATCTTGGACATGTCTTTCTCTCTTTCCATCTTGGGAATCTCTCTCTCTTTCTCTCTCTCTCTCTCTCTCTCTCTCTCACACCCCACTCACTGGGAGAGAGCTGTCACATCATGATGAATCCTGCGCCTGACCCAGGGACACTGTAAGATAGAATGATTGTTTTGCCTCATGCAACAAGAGACAGTTTAGCACACCAAAGTTCCTTCCCCTCCACGCACAGAGACCAAGAAACCCTGGTGATCTTTTAGTCCTGTAACCTGGTGTCCCCGGGAGCAGTGGGGCCGACTCTTGGAAGGATCTCAGAGTAGTTTCACTCCAGGCCTTAAACTGGGGACACAGACAGGCTGGGACGCGTCACGAGGCTCTGGAAACAAGTTTAAAAATAACTTTACCGGCTTGCACTTTGAAATTCAAGCCATACACTTAGGAAATGAGTTTTGCATTAGGACTCTTCACAGAGTGGTGAGTGACTTCGGAGCTGGAGGAAGTGGGTGTTTGCAGAGTTTATTGAAAATAGACTGTCATCTTTGTCCTAGATTATATTAGCATCGCTGGGAGTTAGAACTGAGATTTCTGAAGTTGGGGCTTTTAAGAGACCTTGGGCATATTGAAACAAACAAATGGCTCCCAAATGCACAAAAGTGACATTTTCTACTTTTCCTGAGACTGTGCAATGTTTAAAAGACTCTGAAGTCTTGGATCCTTACCAAGGAAGCCACTGCACGGCCCAGGATGAACTTGAACTAGACCCTAGTCTGCGTGCTGCCCACTGCAGGGCTGAGACCCGGGAACTGTGAATTGTGCTTACACAAACAAATTCTCAGATAGCAAATACACTTTCCAGTGCTGTTTGGGGATTTGTCAGTTCTGTTTCCTGGGCTCTGTCTTTGCATGATGCAGCTCTCCATAAGTTCTCTGGAAGTGGCTTTTTTTTTTTTTTTGGTAACACTGGTGTTTGAACTCAGGGCCTCACATTTGCTAGGCAGGTGCTCTAGAACTTGCCTCACTCCACCAGCCCTTTTGTGTGATGTTTTCTTTCAAGATAGGGTCGGAACTATTTGCCTGGGGCTGCCTTTGAACCATGATGCCGTTGATCTCTGCCTCCGAGTAGCTGGGATTACAGCAATGAGCCACTGGTGCCTGGCTGAAAGTGGCTTGTTTTCCCAACATGCTTAGCGTGGTCCTAGGTTGATCATTTCCAAGGAGTTCAACAAGGCCCTCCGTGTTTCATCCTTGCCTTGGTCTGTGGGACAAGGGTTTTGCTAGCAGAGATGTCTGGGTGAGGAAGCTTCTTGGTGACAGGCACCAGCTTCCTTGGTGTCCTTCACACTTTGTGAAGGGATCATCCATTGTCCTCTGTTTTCACTGTCCCCATCTTCGTTAGATAGGAGTTTTTTCTGGGCACACGGACACTCCGAGAAGAACTACATTTCCCAGCCTGCCTTGCTGTGTGATTGCAGGGGTGGGAGCCGATGGGATATAAACTAACAAGGCAGGGACCATCCCCTCCTGTGCGCGTCCCCTCTTTCCATTGGCTGGACTGAAGATGCAGTTTGAAGCCAGGTAGGGAGAGTGGGGCCTGCTGTGCTTTGGTTAGTGCTCTTCAAAGACCCATGTGTTAACAAATCAGTCCCAGCCCCTGGCACTGTTGGGGGGGTGAAGGAACCTTTGAGGAGTGGGGCCTGTTGGGGAGGTCTGGCCTGGAAGAGACTGTGGAACCCCAGCCTGCTCCCCTTCCTCTTTCCTTCACATCTTAGCCCTGAGGCCAACAGCTCCTGCAACCATTCAAAGCAGTGGGGCCAACTGACCATGGACTGAGCCAAAGTTGATGGTCTAAGCGCTTTGTTATAGTAACAGAAAGAAAGCGACCAACACGGGCCCCTTGAGGACTTTCCCCAGCAAGGTGGCACCTGCCTTGTTTAAGACAAAGGCACTTCCGGTCTCTGGCACCGACAGCAGAACTTAGCCCTGACTCTGCCTGTTTGTTACTGGGCTTGCCATTGGAGGGCTCAGTGTTGACTGACTTTTCTGGGTGAACAAGTCACCACCGTGGGTGAAGACAGAAGGCCGCACTGCAGACAAACTACCTTCCTCCTGCACGTTGTGGCCATGAGTCTTAGAGCTGGGAAGAACATTCTAGATCGCCTGTCTTGTCCACCCTTCACGGATGTCTGTTTCTGTCCATCGTTCTCGGCCAGTGTAACCCCTTTCTGTATTATGACCTCACATGTTGGACAGGCCTAATTGTACCCTTTTTCTCTCCTCATTTTCCCCTTCAAGGCCTCTCAAAATGATATATTTGGATGCTGAATTTATTTTTTTCGTTTATTTTATTTTGAGGCAAGCTCTCACTATGTAGCCCAGGCTGGCCCTGAACTCATGATCCTTCTGTCTCAGCCTTCCCAGCGCTGGGATTACAGGTATGCACCACCATGCCCGGCTGGATGCTGAAATTCTAGGGAGGGAAGATAAATAGTGTTCAAACTCATGCAAAAATGAAAAATGTCCACTCATGGAAGGGCCGAGACGTGTGTATTGAATTTCACAATTCAGACATTATGACATTATTGGCAGGTTTGTGGAAGCCAGACTAAGTGGGATATAGTTGTGAGGTGACAAAATGGAAAAATGGGATGCGTTTGGGCAGTGCCACTGTTTCAGGAAATTGGGTTGGGACTTGGGGGGAAGGGGAGGAGGTGCAGGTCTCCTGGAAGTGCCTCCTGTGCCTTTCTTTGGGAAGGGAGGGACTAGAATAGGTTTGGAGGCTGAGAGGAGAGAACCAGTGCAAAAACCACCATAATGCAAGGCCCACCCTTGCTCAGTAAGAAACTCGTCCAACTGTGCCAGTGTCCTCTGAATGGGTCCATGTACCCTTCTTGGGTTACCCCACTTGCTCAGATGTACCCTAGGCCTGCCACTATCACAGAGAAAGCTTGCCATGTGTATACTTCTACCATTCTAGCATTTGGTGTCATGGCCCTGTCATTCTTCCAGGAGTTTCATCAAGGTGACTGTGGAGCTCGGTGGTCCAGAGCTTCCATGGTGTGACTTGACTGTCTGTGGGATAGACTATTTAAAAATCATCTTGAGGGCCAGGCACTGGTGGGTCACTCCTGTAATCCCAGCTACTCAGGAGGCAGAGATCAGGAGGATTGCAGTTCAAAGCCAGCCCAGGCAAATAGTGAGGCCCTCATCACAAAAAAGGGGTGGTGGAGTGGCTCAAGGTGTAGGCCCTGAGTTCAAACCCCAGTATCGTATATAAATAAATAAAAACCATCTTGAGTTTGCAATGTCACATGGACAAAAGTTTGAGCCTCAGCTCTGCCCTTTGTTAGCTGCCTGACCTTGAGCACATTCCCGGCCCCTTCATCCCCATGTGTAAAATGGGTGACAATGTCACCAACCTCAGGCTTGTGATGAGGAATGAAAGAAGCTGCATGAGAACTCTGGGGGCTGCCAGGCACCAGGGGTGACACCCAGTTACTCAGGAGGCAGAGATCAGGAGGATTGTGGTTTGAAGCCAGCCCAGGTAAATAGTTACAGAGACCCTATCTCAAAAAAACCCATTGCAAAAAGAGGGCTGGTGGAGTGACTCAAAAGTATAGACCCTGAGTTCAAATCTCAGTACTGCAAACAAAACAAAACAGAACAAAACAAAACAAAAAACTGCCTTAGAGGGAAGGCAGAGGCTGAGTCCCTAACATCAACAAGACTGGTCAACCAAGCTGGAAGCGCGGCTCATGGTAGAGCTGCCTAGCAAGCATGCAGCCCTGAATTCAAATCCTGGTGCCATAAAAAAATAGATGTCAATGAAACAACCACTTCTAGGGGAAAACAATGTGTGTCCCATGGTCACGATGGTCGCACCCAGAGCCTCCCAAATGCCCCGTGGATTTTTATTGGCTTACAGACAGCAAGCATGTCAGTAATTATATTCTGACTCTTCAGTGCCCACAAACCCACATCTTCCACCCCCTTCTCTGTGGATCCTTCCTTGTCCCCAGTAAATGATGTCATTGACATCTGTGAGCTTTTGAACCCAACTCGGGCTGTGTGCTGAGTGTGGGAGTGCGGGGGCCAATCCAAGCACTGTGCTAAAAAGACTATTCTAAAAACCATCTCGAATACGGGAGGCGGACAGTGGCTGCTATTTTTATGTTGCATTGCCTGTCACCCAGTGTAGGAAGGAGGGAACAGGTACGAAGTCATCCACGTTCACCGTGACTTTCCAAGTTGGTTTTGAGAGGGGTAGAAGAATGGGTACAGTTGGAGAAACACTACTTTGCCATCAAATAGTTGGGGGAGTCCCCAAGCTTGTGTGAAATTTATAGCTGTAGTCTCTCTCTCTCTCCCTCTGTCTCTCTCTCTCTCTCTGTCTTTTTGGTGGTGCTGGGAGTTGAACCCAGGTCCTTGCACATGCTAGGCAAGTGCTCTGTCACTGAGCTACACTCCAGCCGTACTTACGAGTCTGTGAAGGTTAACAGTTCTGTGGATTTTTGGGGTCTTGGGCATTCTGACTTTCTGATGGCAAAAGCCACAGATAATTAACCTGAGGTCTGTGACTAAATTGGTATTTCCAATTAGCTTCTGTACTTGGGATTTTTTTTTTTTAAATAGATCACTTGGTAAAAACACAGAAACCAGACAGGCACTGGTGCTCGTGACTGTAATCCCTGCTACTCGGGAGGCACAGATCAGGAGGTTTGAGGTTCGAAGCCAGCCCTGGCAAATAGTTTGAGAGACCCTGTTTCGAAAAACCCATCACAAAAAAAGGACTGGTGGAGTGGCTCAAGGTGAAGGCCCCGAGTTCAAACCCTGGTACCACAAAAACAAAACAAAAAACATAGAAACCCACAGCACAGGGCTGTTGAATTGCAAAGACTGCAGAAGAGAGAAAAATGTTTGTACTCCTGCCTGGTATGGTTGAGATTTTGCCTGGACCACAGGATTCTAGCTTGCTGGTGGCTGTGTCAAACCAGAATCACACTTTGGGAGAGCTGTTGGGAAGTACATAAAAAAATTTCATGCCTTGGAAGCAGCCATGTCCCTTTTGGGGACGGACGCTGGGGAAAGCCTGGGAACGCAGGCTGCCTTGCTTTCTGCTTTCAATGCATTAGGACCTAAGGGGGCCAGTGTGAGTGGCTCTGTCATTTAAATTAGGATATATTGAGTCATCAGACGGCTGTGCACTAACTAGTGTGAGAATTATGAACCACACGCAGAAACATTCCCATCAGAGTAATTACCTTCCATGATTGAAGTGAAAATAAACACAACCTAAATTTTTTGTCTGTACTATGATTTATGTGTGTATGTGTCTATAAAATAAATATATATGCATATTTAGACTCTGAAGGGACACACAGGAAACGAGATTAATTGAGGGTGTCATGTGGTAACAACAGGCCGGATGCTATTTCTCTTTTAGGCGGGTACTGGGGTTTGAACTCAGGGTCTCGATGCTCGGTAGGCAGGTGCTCTACTGTTTGTGCCACTCTGTCAGCCCTGAGATGGTGTTTGTTGTTTAGATAGTTTCATCGTTGTTAAAATATTTCTAACTTTTTAACAGAACGACCTCGGTTTCGTCATCTGTAAAATGGGTTTCGTCGTGCTTCATCGAAGGCTGTGTTCTCAGCCTGTCTGTTTCAGCTCATTCAGTGGGGAAGGCAGAGGGGCTGGCTGACAGGCCAGAGAGCATAGGTGACTTGTCGTAGGTAGGTCAGTCGGGGCCCTATGGGCCTCCAAATCCATGTGGCTTGACCATCCTCCCCGTGGGGTCTCCTTCCTCCTGCTTTGATGGCTCTTGGTAAATGTGGTGTAAGAAACAGGTGTGGTGATGGTCCCCTGGGGCCTGGTGTTTAGCAGGACTTCAGTAAACACTAGTGGCTAATCACCACCATCATGATAACATCTCTGTAAAATAGTCGTAAGAAACAATAATGAAAGTGGAGTCAGCACCTTGGCGTTGGTGGACAGGGTCAGTGAAACTTACTGCTGATATTCCCAGAGGCACGGGTCTTGTTCAGTGAAGAGAATCGGTGCAGGCCCTGATGTTTGAGCCACACCCCCACCTTCAGCTTTTAGTTTTTTTTAGTTGCCCTGGGCTGGCCTTGCCCTCTGAGTCTCCTGTCTCTGCCTCCAGATTAGCCGGGATTACAGGTGTGCCCCACCATGCCAGGCCCCCTTTTAATGAATTCTTGAGGTCTATCTGTAAGTAAGGACATCTGCTCCAGGTTTTCTTTCTTACATGGATTGAGCATGTCTCCAGCAATGTTTATAACACCCTGTCTCTCTTTAGCACTGTCTTTCATATTTTTTTCTCTCTTTACTTTTGTGAGATATCTGGTCTTCTCATATTACAGATTCACGATCTCTTTCCTTTTACTTTTTTTTGATTGCATATCCCAATTGGTGACAGTTTTTGAGCCCAGACTTCCAATGCCTGTGTTTGTTTATTCATAGATTGTATTTGTGGATTATTGATGGATTATATTTTAAAAGATGAAATAAGCCATATGTCAGAAATGACATTCATTACATTTTATTTAAGATCCCAGAAATCCTCTTGTTCTTATGAAAGTGTCATTACTAGTCATATTTTCAATGAAGTCCCCATGTGTTTTGATTTCTCCAATCTTGATTTGATATTTTGGGATACAGTAACTCAAATGTCTGATTTTAATTCACTCACTTCTTTCAGTAGCTGAGAAGGTACCTCCAAACAAGTTCATAGCTGGTGGCACTCGTTGAATTACGACACCCACTTTTCAGCCTCATTCATATATTATGCAAAAGTCTTGTTGAAATTCAGCAAGTAAGTTTCCATTTCTCATGATGCAAAATAATCAAAGATGCTGCGTTTCAATATTTTTAACAAATGCGTGCAGACCTGCTGAAACCCCTCCCTTGGGAGATATTTCAAAGGCTACCAAGACCAGCTTCCAAGCTTTTCAGGTGTGCAGCTCTGAATTTTGATAAATAAATCCCAGCGTTTTGAGCCACAAATCATTAATCACGGGAACATTTCCAGACATTCATTTTCAAAATGCCTTTCCAATAGTACAGGTTTGGGAAAAAATTGCTTTCGCATTCATTGTTAGAATGTCACCTTTACCTTGAGGGAACAAATTCGGTACATTTCTTTATTTTCTGAAAATGTCTGTGGATATCACAATTTCTGTCTTCCAAAGGTAGGTCATCACGTTTGGAACTTTAAAAAAATAATGCACAATTTATTTTTGAATTTGCACTCTTCTTAACATTCTTTGACAGATAGCCAGCAAGTTTCTGGGTATTTCCAGAAGGTTTAGGTCACTGCCCATGTTATTAAAGATATTTTGGAAAAGTAAGATTGTATTTGAAGTATATGTGTTTCTATTGCTATCCTGTGGCCTTTTGCATCCTTTGAGGGAATCATTTGCAGGAATAATGGAGCAAATGAGTTTTTCTTTGTTGCCATCCTTGTCTCCTTGTCCCTGACCGGTGGTTTTTTTTTTGTTGTTGTTTTTTGTGACACTGGGGTTTGAACTCAGGGCCTCATTCTTGCTAGACAGGTGCTCTACCACTTGAGCCGCCCCCTCAGCCCTTTTTTGTGTTAGGTATTTTCAAGATAGGGTCTCCTGAACTATTTGCCTGTGCTGGCTTTGAACCGTGATCCTCCTAATCTCTGCCTCCAGAGTGGAGTAGCCAGGATTACAGGCATGAGCCACTGGCACGCGGTTCCTTTTTCTCTTGCTGATGCAGTACTAGAAACCAAGCTCCCAACAGGAGCTTGTCACCTCTACACTGTGTGGTTGTCGGCTCATATTTGCTATTACCAGTGTCATCCCTTTGCAGAAAGCTTTAAGCCTCTGACCACGAGGGCAGTTTGTACAAGTGCATGTTCAGCCATAGAAGCCACAGGCTGGGATCAACCCAAGCAGAAGGTGCCCCGCTGTCATCTCCCTCCTTCCAGCTGGGAAAGCAACTTGGCCATCTCAGAGCCATTTCCATTCCTACATGGGACATTGCCCCCTAGCTGGTGCTGCCGTCACTGCATGTATGAAGTTTATCCATTTATTTCTAGATCACTTAGCACTGCTACAGTTCTTGATCCTTTTGCCACAAGTCTAAAACTAAGAAAAGATGGCGAAACCTGGCCCTGACTGATGTAGGCTTACTAGTTTGGGTGTTGAATGGCCTCTGATGTCCGTGTGTTAAAGGCTTGGTTCCCAGGGTGAAGGTATTTGCTGGTGGTTGCTAGTACTGTGGGCCTTTAAGAGGCGGAGCTTACTGGGAAGTCTTTAGGTCAGTGGAGGTGTGCCCTCCAAAAGGACTGTGGGATTCTGGTCCAAGCCTCTCTCTGTCTTGCTTCCTGGGTCATGGTGAGCAGCCCACTCCACCTTATGCTCCTACCCTGAGGTGCAGCTTTAGAGGCTCAGAGCAAGGACACCCTGACCTTGAACTGCAACCTTCAGAACCTGAGGCCCACACCAACCTTTCATCTTCATAAGTTAATTGTCTCAGGTGTTTCATTACAGTGACAGAAAGCTGACTAATACAAGGCTGTTTATAGTAGTGATTTATCCCATTACTGTGACTGTGTACATTTCCCTGCAGGAATATGCACATGTTAATTTGGGGTCCTGGCCCAAACCTGCCAGCAGGTTAGAGGATATGTAAAGTCAAGCTGTTCCTTTCTAAACCCCTCCAAATGTTGATTCTGAATCCCGAGGTTTGGGATATGGGGCTGTGTCTCTGTAGGCTCTTTCTGTGGATTTATAGATTGTTTTGCCCTCCGCCCCTCACCGCCTGTGCACCCACTTTTGAGCAGATAGAGGGTGAAAGTAAAGCCAAGTGAATGGAGTTGCTTGTTACTCACCTGCTCCAAGCTTAGCCATTGCTGCTTCACCAGGTCATGTCTCATTGTGGTCTGAGGAGATCATGGGCCTTGTTGAAAACCCGAGTTGCCCAAAAAGCACATGCGTCCATGGCCTTTCCACAGTGGAAGCGTGCATGGCCAGTCCCAGACATGGCTGCATGGCTGGATGCATGCCAGTCCCAGACATGGCTGCAGAATCACAAGGATGTTCAAGTGTGTGTGCTTCACCAATGGACTATGACAGTGTCACTCACCCATTCAACAAAATGCATAACCATCCTGTGCCAAGAACGGCTCAGAGGCTGGGGACACGAAGAAGAAAAGACTGTATCTTCCTGTCCAAAGGTGTTTCCAGTTACCAGTTACGGGGCTGGGGCCAGGGCTGCCGTCAGTGGCAGAGCCTGGGGTAGACCTGCAGGTCTCATGCACGGAGTTCAAGTGTACAGGTGGTAGATATGCATGGACTCAGAGGACAGAGAAAGCTGGCCCAGGAGAGCGAGCCTCAGTGGTCTCATAGAGAACGTAGCCGGGAGGGGGAGGTGTGGTGGGTGAGGACTTTTCTAGGTGAATTAACCTGGGAAAGGCCTTCTAGATGGGGCTAAGTCTTGCTTATGTCTGTGTATTGAGAGTTCAAGGAGAAGTGAGCTGGGGGATGGGGTAAGCAGGATTGTGGGGTCCCTGTCATCCCAGGCCCTGTGCTGAGGGGGTGAATTTCCAGTGGGGAGCTGCTGAAGCCTTTGGCAGGAGGAGGGGAGAGCTTATATACCCCCCCCCTTTCACTTTCAGAGATACTGCTGCAATTCTTTCTGCAACATCCCACTGGGTGGCTTGACCACTTCTGGGAACACTCCTTGATTAACATAGGAATTAATTCTTTTATGAAGCTCCTAATTTGTAACCTCCACTCGTTTTCCAAGCTGGTATTTTAAGACTCTGTACAACTTCGATCTGTTCTTTTTTGGGGAAATGGGTGAGGATACTTCAATTTAATTCAATCTGCACTCTCATTTTTCACCCCTGTTGTCTTCTTATTCTTAACTATTTTTAAAAGGAATGATAAAGAGTAATTAACCATCTGGAACAGATTCATGCTACCCATTATTCAGGACATCCATTATAAGGCCTTCCCAAAGTTCAGCATTGGAAGTAAATTCTCCAAGGAGGCGGATTAACTAATGAATCTCTTCTCCAGAGGTGAGTGGATTTTTTTCCCAGTGTAGCCAGAACCTCCATTGACCATTCATCAAAGGGAGGAAACAGAAGTGAGAAATAAGACCGACTTGTCAAGGTAATTCACTGTCAGAGCTCTGCATTTGGTGTGATCTCTGTAAGACTCCTGCAATGTGCTTCTGTAAATATTTATGGATTTAGTGTGACACTTATCATGGGCTGAGAGCTCTGAAGCCACCCACGCTCAGTGCCTTCTCCTGGGTCCCTGGGAAATCCTGCTGGTCCCTTCCGATCAATGGGAACCTGGGGACAGTTTCTACTTGTCCCATGGGGAGCCCACAGTGAGTTTTAGGGGTACTTGGAATTTGACAAAAGAGGAATTATATTACACATGATAATCTTTAACCCTGGGTTCCAAGAACCACCATCTCCCATGGTGTCCTAGGCTTGACAGACTGGTCCCTTGATGACTGTATGACTGGTGCTTAGATGACCGTATGACAGCTATATTGGACCTTCATGTTGGCTCTCTGTGCACATAAACCCAGATTGTTCCTTTCCTCTGTATTTCCATGACATCCCACTACAGGCAAACCCTCCAGGTTCAGGGCTGCCCTTGAACTCAAGTGAGCTCAGACACCCAAAGCCCCTTCCTGAATCCTTCTGGGGCCTTCTTCCTTGGTCGAGAGCATGGGGTCCAGTCTCCAAGGGCTGATTCTTCATCTTCAGGGAAGCACCTGGCATTTGGTCAGACCTCAGACCATTCTCTGCTCTTGGAATTCTCAAAGTGTCATGCTGATTCATGGCCAAGTGTGAAGGTCGTGCTTCACAGACTCTTCTACGGTTTCCCATTAGCCAGATAAGGCTGAACTCCACCTTGTTCTCATTCATGAAGCTTTGGTACTGCCGGCTTACAAGTCGGTTCTATTCAACAAACACAACACCTTTTGTTCCAAGCTCCACGTGGGACTCTGAGGATGCAGGAAGGAATGAGACCTGTATGTGCCCCCTCAAGAGTACTCAGTTTGCTGATAGAGTGGAAAGTTGCAGATAAACACAGCTCTGTGTTGTAAGAGAGCTCTCAGGAACATGTCTCAGGAGTCTGGAGGAAAATGTTACCATCTGCTTTGGAGACTTGGGAAAACCTTCACAGAGAGAATGCCAGTTAGGTGGGGTTTTGATGTACTCATAGGAGTTGGCCAAGGAGAAAGGAAGTCAAAAGGACACATACAAAAGCCTAGCTTAAAAGGCCACGGGGTGGGGGGCAGGCAGGGAGAGTTATGAATATTGTCCGGGGGGATGAGGCTGAGAGGGGTCCCTTCCTGGTTGGATCTAATGTTACCCCCCACTTGCCTTAGACCCCTAGCTTGGCATGCAGTGGCCAATGGAGAGTCAGGGACCCCGGTGAGTTCATGGGCCACCTCCAGGAAGGATGGCTCTGAAAGTCTAGAGGCCCCGTGCCCAGAAGTGTCAGAGGCAGAAATAAAAATTGTGCAGGTCTGAGAGAAAGAGGGGCTGGAAGATGAGAAGCAGCTAGGACCTGGTGAGTGGTGACTTTTCTCCTTGGTGGTGGGAAATAGTTTATGTACCAATTTCTGTTCAGCCTGTCTCTGTGGTGCGATCGAGGCACAGAGAGGGCATGCCAGTTGTCTGAGACTACAGAATCAGCTGGTGGAGGAGCTAGGACTCAAATACTTTGTTTGCCCTGGTGGCCTCCAGATAAAAGGAAATGATGGCCCCTGCTCAGGTGTCTCAGAAACCGCGCTTAGCAGACAGGGATGGGATGTTAGGTGATCTGCTGGCCCCGTCATGCCCTGTGGAAACTCATAGATGAAGATATCAGGTATGAATGTCAACATTAAGAGAAGTTGCTGAGAGGGTCTGGGGTGGGGGATCACTGTCTTTCTGTGGGGTGCTGGATGGAACCCAGGGCCTTGTGCATTCAGTCAAGTGCTTTGTCATCAAGCCACTCCCCAGCTCTGGGGGGTCACATCATTAGGTATCACTAGGGATCCCAGGCATAAGAAGGACTGTGTTGTCCCAGGTGGCCTTAGGACCAGTCCCAGAGTGGCAGTGGAAGTGGCAGGTTTACCCCTAACAGCTAGTGCTGTCCAGAGAGAGGAAGGCTCCCAGGATGGGAGTTGCTTGGTGATCCTGTCAAATGATTCACCATGTCTCATCTCATTTATGGAATATATATATATATATATATATATATATATATATATATGAATATATCTTAAATATTTTTTTCTCTTTTGGCAGTACCAGGGTTTGAACTCAGGGCCTCATGCTTGCTAGGCATTTGCTCTACCACTTGAGCCACACTCCCAGCCCTTTTTTGCTTTTAGTTATTTTTCAGATAAGGTCTCATGTTTTTTGCCTGGGTTGCCTCAGATTGCAGTCCTCTTACCTTCACTCTCAAATAACTGGGATTACAGTGAGGAGCTACCAGGCCTGGCGTGAGAGTCTGTAGAACTCTTGATGCTTCTCTAATTCTGAGCTATTCTTGGACTCCAGGAGAAGCCAGAATCTGGGAAGAAAGTCACTAAAAGTGGAGTGTGCGACTGACACCCAGCCTTTGTCTCCATTGTCCCCACATGTGGGATCTGCCAAGGGGGATGGGGAGCAGGGCAGCATGGTTAGCAAGACACTCGCTTTCACGGGACCCACTTCCCTAGACATACTCTGTTCCTCTCCTTGTATGTCAGATCTTATCACTCAAGATGTTTACTCCTTGGTGTACTAATCCAGTAATTTTCTTTTGCATCTCTTCAATTGCCTTGATTCCAAAAGGATTCAAACCCTGTTGAATTTTAGTGATTGTCCCCAGTGGGTGGCTGATCTGGCAGGGTCTCCCTCTCTGCTTGGGCTGTACTTTGGAAGCATTGGGACAGTTTGAAAAAATCCTCATTTCCAGGCTACACTCAGAGAGACTAGATTGGAAAGTCTAGATTCTAGATGCACCAGAGGTTTTGAAGTCTCCTTGTGTGGTTCCTATCTGCAATTGAGTCTGATGTGGTCTGGTGCTGGGTATGGTGATGCACACCTATAATCCCAATACTCAGGAGGCTGAGTTAGGAAGATCACAGGTTCAAGGCCAGCCTGGCAAACACAACAATGGGATTGGACTTTGAGCACATGATAAAAGCGAGAGCACACAAGGGAGGGGTGAGGATAGATAAGACACCTAAAAAATTAGCTAGCATTTGTTGCCCTTAACGCAGAGAAACTAAAGCAGATACCTTAAAGGCAACTGAGGCCAATAGGAGAAGGGGACCAGAAACTAGAGAAAAGGTGAGATCAAAAAGAATTAACCTAGAAGGTAACACACACGCACAGGAAATCAATGTGAGTCAGTGCCCTGTATAGCTATCCTTATCTCAACCAGCAAAAACCCTTATTCCTTCCTATTATTGCTTATACTCTCTCTACAACAAAATTAGAAATAAGGGCAAAATAGTTTCTGCTGGGTATTGAGGGGGTGGGGGGGAGAGGGAGGGGGTGGAGTGGGAGGTAAGGGAGGGGGTGGGGGCAGGGGGGAGAAATGACCCAAGCCTTGTATGCACATATGAATAAAAAAAAAAAAAAAAAAGGCCAGCCTGGGCTACATGGCCCAGATTCTTCTCAAACAAACAAAAAAACACACAGAAAAACCCAGTCTGGCTTTCCCCACCTTGGGCCCCTGTGCAATTTGAACCTTGAAAGGTTGAGCACAGCAGCCCCTGCTTGCCACTGTGTGTCCCCAGGGTGTTACTGGACGCCAGTGAAGGGGGCCTTTCAAGGTTGACATCACACATTTCGGTCCTTGGTGTGGTGCCTGGCAAGGAACTCACTCATGCTGCTGGGGTGACAACAGTGATGGTGATGGTGACCACTAGAAACACATGTTGGAAGCCAGGCACTGGTGGCTTACGCCTATAATCCCAGCTACTCAGGAGACAGAGATCAGGAGGATCGTGGTTCAAAGCCAGCACCAGGAAAGTAGTTTGTGAAACCCTATCTTGAAAAAGCCCATCACAAAAAAGGGCTGGTGGAGTGGCTCAAGGTGTAGACCCTGAGTTGAAATCCCAGTACTGCAAAAAAAAAAAAAAAAAGCTAAAGTTAAGATGTTGACAGGGCTGCGTTCCTTCTGGAGGCTCCAGTGAAAAATCTAACCCATTCCTTGCCTCTCCTGACTGTAAGAGGCTGCCAACTTTCCTTGGCTTGTGGCCGCATCACTCCAGTCTGTGCTTGCTTGGCCATGTTGCTTTCTTTGACTTTGATCCTCCTGTGTCCCTCTTTTAAGGATGACCTGTGTGGCATCATTGGGACAATTTTCCCATTTTAAGATTGTTTACTCACTCTGCAAAACCCCTTTTGCTATAGAAGATATGTTCACAGGTTCTAGAGATTAGGATGTGGACATTTTGGGGGGCCATCAGTGAGTGCAACTGAGGAATTTTAAGGTCAGTTCTGACAGAGGAGAGAAACCCAGTGGCAAAGGCCACGGAGGTCTGGACTCCAACAGTATCATGGGGGATGGGAGTGCATGGAGGCTTGGACTGAAAGGCCCAGTGACTGATGAGGCCAAAGGCAGGGGAGGGATTGAGGGTGGGGCTGACATATTGAATGGTGTCACTTTTTGTGGTGGTGGCAGTCAAGAGAAGGCAGACAGGTCCTTGACTTGCTGTCTCAGTTGTTAGGCTACAGGTTTCTGCACCATTGGGCGGGGTGTCTGTCTGCCATAGGCGCTGGGTCTGTGGGTTCATCTATTTGCATGTAAACATTTGGGTGTCCAATGGGCGTAGCAGGTGAAGCCAAGGAGCTGTGAGATTGGCTGTTGCTAGGACACCTTTCTTACTTTTGCAGCCTTCCTGAAATGTCAGTCATGTCGTTAACCTTGATAGCCCTACTTAAGCATTTTGTAGCTTTTTTTTTTCTCTTTTAGGAGGCTGTAGAGTCTTTAAAATGGGTGTAAATAAACTAAAGAACTGGGAATGACTCTGAAATAATTTATCAGGGAGGGGTAATTCAGCTGCAAGTATCAGGAAGCAATTTTCAAGGCTCCTTGCCTGTGATTCCCAGAAATGTTCTCTCCCTTGAGATATGTCTTGCATCTGTTTCAGTAAGTTCTGATCATTTGCTGGTGGATTTTGAACCTCTGTCTCCTGTGTCTTCTGGCTCCTTTTTTTTTTTTAATGTCTCTTTATTTCAAAACAGAGCATGGGCTGGGTGTGGTGAGTTATGCCTGTAATTCCAGCACTTGGGAGGGCTAGGCAGGAGGATTTTAAGTTCTAGGACAGTCCAGCTTACATAGCCAGACCGTCTCTCAGAAAAACAAAAACAAAAGCAAAAACAAAAGATAAACTCAGAACCAAAAACAAACAAGCAAAAAATCAAACCAAAACAAAACCAGCATGGGATGTAGAAGGGGACTTTTCCTTTTTTCCTTTCCCCTGGGAATTCTGATTTATGTCCCAATGCTGAGAGCTGTGGTGTGTGGGGTTCCACTGAGATGGCAGCCACCTGCCTGGAAATGAACAAGATGGGTGGAGGGCAGCCCCAAGAGATGAGTTCATGAGGGAGCGAGTGGGCAGAGAGGGCTGTTTCTTTTTTCTTTCTTTGATGGGTCATCTTGACTGTCAGCTTGACAGGGTTCAGACACCTAGGAGACTTGTAAAGCCCACCTTTGGGGGTGTCTGTGAAGGGTTTCCAGAGAGGATTAAATAAGAGGGGGATGAGGTGGTGACTTGAATGAGGTAGCACCTCCCCACAGGCTGGAGGCTGGATGGAGAAAAAAGGAGAAAAAGAGAACTTGCTAGGTGGGTCTCTCTCTCTGCGTCTCTATTTCTGTCTCTCTCTGTGTCTTTCTCTCTCTCTCTCTCTGTCTTTGTCTTTCTTTGACTCTTTGGCTGTCTCTGTCTTTCTTTGGCTCTTTGGCTGTCTCTGTCTCTGTCTGTCTCTCTCTTTCTGTGTCTCTGTCTCTGTCTCTCTCTCTCTCTCTCTCTCTCTCTCTCTCAGCTTCCTGGCTGCCATGATGTGAGTAGCTGTGCTCTGCCACACCCTCCCTTCCATGATGGACTGAAACTCTGAGCTCAAATAAGCCTGTCCTCATTTTAAGTGATTTTCCTTGGGTGTTTGTCACAGCAATGAAAAGCCTGACTACCACACCTCGAAATAAGAGTGCCTCTTGCCCAGGTCACATGGGGAGATGTAGGCAGACCACAGGTCCATCCTCACATGTGAGGACAGAGGGAATGAAGCCTGTCCGTGGCAGGACCTGAGATGTGGAAGGCATTGATATGCCTTGTCTGGACTGGGTCCAGGCGGGTAAGGGGCTACATGAATATCGGGTGATGCCCGCCTCCAGCCTGAAGGAGGGAAGTCTGAAGGCAAGAAGTGGGGAGCCTGCACGGCCTCTCCCAGTACACCACTGGGGGGCCTGAAATGTACAAGGGGATGGGGGTGGAGTTAGCGTGGCTGCACAGGGAACCTGGCACAAAGATTGCCAAGGTCAAGGTCAATAAAAAGTCCCAGGAGGCTAGCCTAAGAGCTCACCACCCAACCAGAGTGGTGGAGCTTTCCAGGCAGGGTCTGAGCCACGACTACTCGCTCCTTCTAGCATCTCTCTCACAATCTCTCTCTTTCTCCATCTGTCTCTCTGTCTGTCTCCCTCCCCCTGGAGGCGGGAGGTGAGGGTAGACCAGAGGGTGTATGTAGGACCAGGACGCGTCCTGTCCACCTCTGCATGATCTTCACGTGCGGCCTGAGCTGAGGAGGGGCAGACGTGGGAGGTGGGTGTGAATGGAGGCCTTAGTGTCAGGCTACTGTGCACCCAGGCAATCCTCAACCTGAGCCTTCACCTCCTAAACGAGTTTTGTTCTTACAGCTGAAAGGCTGGGAGGTTATCATGGAGCGGGGAGGGGGGATCCGGCTGATCTCAGCTAGGGCTGCGAAGAAAGGAAAATGAAGCTATCACTCTGTTCCCCCACTGACAAATGCACTGTGAGACCTAACAGGACCCCAGAGCAGGGCCTCAGCTCGGGAAGAGATGGGGCATTCTGTGATGGATCTTAGGAAGTGGTGTATGAGTGCATGTGTGTGTGTGTGTGTGTGTGTGTGTGTGAGAGAGAGAGAGAGAGAGAGAGAGAGAGAGATTTCTGCCTCCTGAGTAGGTGCGATTACAGGTGTGAGCCACCATGCCCGATTCTCCCACTTGTTCAATAAATATGCTTTAAACTCATTTAATCTTCACAACCACCTTGTAAGTACAGACCATTATTAACTCCATTTTTACAGAGAGGAAATGGATGCACAGAGAGAAGAAACTCACCTACAGCCACAAGGCAATGTGCAGAAGCAGAAATTCGCATCCAGGGCTCTGGCTCCTTGGACTGTTCTCTGTCTCTTCCCTTCCAGTCAACTCCACCACTACCTCTCTCAATTTTTCATTATAAAATTTTCTAAGCATGTAGAAAGACAGTAGTGGAGTGGAGTTAATATACAAGTCTCAGTTTATAAACCGCATTCCCAAACCTCCACGTGCTTCTGCCTCTTTCAGCAAATTTGTTGGAGGTGGTGGATGTTTGCTGAGTGGACAGATTGGAAAAAAAAAAAAGAGTGAAAGAATAACTGCCATTTGATACAGAACAGAAGAGTTTAGCTTCTGTGGTTTAAGCTGTTCTTCCTCCTCCCACAGTCTCAAGTTCAGCTGCAGGAAAAAAATAAAAACACAAAGGGTAATTTAAGTAATTTAAATTCTGCATGCTGGCTTAGTTTTGTCCTCATCTTATTTGACCTTATTTAGTTAGACAAAAGGAAAAAAGGGACCAGAAAGGCATTTTCCAAGGATTTTATCAGACCCCTAAATTAATTTCCATTTACCCTTCTATAATTGTCTTGTCCTGGATTGTCTTAATAATATCAAATTTCATTTTTACAGCAAGCTGATAAAAGCCTTTAAAGTCTCCGATCACAGGTGCCAGCAGCTGACAATAACAGTCTGCTGCCATTGCATCTGCTTATACCCTGCCTAGGGTGTCAGGCTTTTCTTTCCTTCCACCCTAGTCCCAGACACTTGCCATCCGTCCTCTCAGATTAGCAATTGTCACATCATAAGACTTGCTGGAGCTGGGCACCGTGGCTGGCACCGTGGATTACAGAATCCCAGCTACTTGGGAGGCTGAGATCAGAGAATTGTGACTTGAGGTCAATCCCTGGCAGATAGTTCGAAAGACCCCATCATATTAGCCAATAGGTGGGTGTTGTGATGTGCACCTGTCTGCAAACCTCCTGATCTCTGCCTCCTGAGTAGCTGGAATTACAGGCGTGAGTCACCAGGCACCCATCTTCCATGGTAATTTTTAATGAAAAATTCTTTTTAGGTGTAGGGACTCCTTGTAACTGCCCACCCCACTTCCCAGGTACCAGTCCTCTGAAATGTTATTGTGGTCCAATTTCAAACACTGTCACCTCCTCCTCATAAAAGGAGCTGTTTATGTAGTCTGTGCATTATTCCTTCTCTCTCTTGGACCATTTGTGTTACTGTGATGTCACTCCCAGTTGGTTCTAATAGCATAAATGGAAGATAAATGGAAGAAATGTAAGCCAGATTAGTTTCTCCCTGGTTATAGTTAAGAGGAAAAATTTGGCTAAAATGTAGTTTTTTGGCTGCCTGGGGATTTGATTCATTCTTCCTCTTCTTTTATCTGTTTGCAGAGTCAGCAGGGAGCTGAATGAAGGTGGACGATGAGATATTTCTGTTTATGGTCCATGGTTTCTGTCCTCTACACTGTAGAAGGTCATGTTCAGAGTTTGTACAGAACTAAATTTCTTAGGAGCTTAGTTCTCACGTGGCTCTTTTGGGGAAGTAGAAAATGGAGTAAAACAAAGATCATTCTTTTGGTCAGCTATGAAATGTGTGATTGTTCCTGCTGGTCAAATGCAGAAGAGACATTTCTCAGCATTTTTTACCCGTGAACCAAAGCCTATGAGTGTGTGAGGGAGAACAGGCAGCCGGGTAAATCACAGGCCTTGAATTTTGATTTGGAAATTTATTTCAGAGATAGGCACCTACAGGACGCGGCTTTTCAGCACGGAAAGTGCCACATCTACTCAGGCTTATTTCAGACACTGAGCTGGGGACCAGCTGTGGGGCTGGCGTGGAGGTGTGCATTGGTGGTGGTTGGGGAGCCATGGTTTGTAGCTTCTGCCCATTTCCTAGTGCAAATATTTCTACCACGGTCAACTTCAAATGCAGCATTTGACAGCTGCCTTACACAGGGGCTGGGACTCACAGGCCACCGCAGCACACCACTCCTTGCAAGGAACATTGTCATCCCTTGATTTTTGTGTATTTAATTTTCATACAGATTCGTTGGAAGATACTACTGAGGCACATAGCATCCATATGGCTGTGCCTGGTAATAACTTAAAATACACCGGAAGCTGTCGCCCACCTGGTGGCCTTGGGTGTGACTTGCAGCACCGTCACCACTATGACCTGGTGTGATGTTTGTGCAGGTCAACAGGTCATGGATTCTGCAGGTACTGGGCAGAGAGACGCCCCCCCCCCACCGCCCCACCCCACCCCCCCTGGCAGGCACAGTTCGGGGAGCCAAAAACTTAGGGCTTCCTTCTGACTTGCCTTTCCTTGAAAAGACTAAGTTATCCAAGCAACAGCATTTTGGTGGTGATGTGACAGGGACCATACTTGACCATGGGAACCAGATCACAGTCCCTACCCTATAGGTATTGGTTGGTACGGGAGCCAGTGCAGGCTGGAGGGCCTGGCGCAGGAGGCAGGTCCCAGAGAAAAGCTGCAGAGTGGTGTCAATACTGAACCATTCCGGGAAGGGTTGTGTTCGCCTCCTGCCACCTTGGTAAATGACTTCAGTTCCAGAATTCCAGATTCCTCCTTTGTACAATAATTCCTCCCTTGGAGTGGGGTGCTCACAGTGGGGTCCCTGGAATAGCAACAGTCCCTGTGAACTTGTAGAAACACAGATTCCCTCCCAGACTGGGCTGGGCTCAACCACAGGCTTGTGTCTTCCCTGCCACTGAGTCAGAGGGCTGGCTGGGTCGCTGTGTGAACACAGCCCAGTGCCTAGCTTGCGTATGTGGAGGATGGCAGGAGGGACAAATATGTTTGAGTGGCCTGAGAATAGGGACACACACAATGCCAGCTTTCTGGTGGTGACTTTGTGTAGAGTGGCCTGGGAGAGAGACAAGGAAGTAGGGTTGCTCCTGCAGAGTCCCTCACTGGACCACTGGCAGTTGGATGACTGACCCGTTATCACCCCGCTTCCAAAGCCCCTGTCCCTAGGACAGGCCAGCTCTTTGTCTGGACTCACAGAGCCCCAGGAGAGCTTGGTTCTCACTGAACAGAGGTAGAAGTGAAGTAGACTGTGGGCTCCTTTTTGTGCCGCCCACCCACCAGCTCCTCATTCTTCTTGCCCCCTTCTTGTTTCATTCCCTCCTAGCACTTCTTACCCCCAGGACTTAATTTCATTATTTGTCATTACAATACAGATTTCCTTGCTAGGCAGGTGCCCTACCACTTAAGCCACTCTGGTTATTTTGGAGATGGGGGTCTCACTTTATACCTAGGTCCTCCTATTTTAACTCTTCCTGCCATGGCTGGGATGACAGTTACATGTTGCCACACTCAGCTTCACTCCCCTTATTCGCCAGATGCAGTCTCATGAGCTTCTTGTTTGCCTGGGCTGGCCTGGAACTGGGATTACAGGTGTGAGCCACTGGCGCCTGGCTATGCTCAGGTTTTTTGTTGAGATGGGGTCTTACTAGCTTTTTTGCCTGAGCTGCCCTCAAACAGTGATCCTCCCATTTCCACCTTCCAAGTAGCTAGGTTTACAGCTACTGGGCCTGGCCTTGACATGCCTCTGGTCTCTTTTGCCCACCAGAACATCAGCACACTGAAGGCAGAGACATTATCTGTTCTGTTTGCTGCCATCTTCCCAGTCCCTTAGAACTCTGGCAACAGGTAATAAGTGTTCCTCTGAGTGTCTGGGTGGGTAGAGGCTCATTAAGAGTGAGAGTTCTGAGAGACATATAGTGTGCAAATGCGGGTACTATACAGATGTGCCAGGAGCCCAGGCCACTTTACTGTTTGGCTGAAATTTCTTCCATCTAGAAGCATGGAGAAAATCCAGTAGAAGTAAAAGCCAGCTGTCTTGTGGAGGGCAAAGCATTTCCCCTTTCAGGAATCATGACAATCACAGTGTTTTTCACCCCAATGCCCATTTTGGGCTCCTTTTGTGTTGTGTGTGTGGGGACACCCTCGACAGAGAACACTTCATTACACAAAGTGACAGGAAACTTCAGATCCATTGTTTCTTTTCTATTTGAAAAATTAATCCGTGAGTGGAGTCCAAGTTTAGTGCATAAGACAACTGAGCGTTTTTGGTTTGCTTCTCTCTGATGATCCTTAGGAGAAGGTCAAGATAGCTGCTCATCTTAGCTTTCTAGGGTTGCTCAGGGAAGGGAGGGAGGAGGGAAGCAACAAATGATGTGATTGGTAAGCTTGACTGTCAGCTTGACTGGACAGGGTGTGTCTGGCAGGGGTCTCCAGAGAGGATTAACTGGAGGGGACCACCCTGAATGTAGATAGTGTCATCTCGTAGACTGGGGGCCCAGATGGAACGGAAGAGGAAGGAGGAGGAGCTGGTAGCACAGGCCTTTCTCTCTGCTTCCTGGCCTCTGTGAGGTGAGCTGTTCTGCTCCATTACACTCCCACCACCTCACGCCCACAGCGTGGAGCCAGCCGACCATGGACTGAAACCATAGCCAGAAAAGTCCTTTTCCCTTAAGTGGCCTTTCTCAGGCATTTTGTCACAGCGATGATAAACTGACAAACACAATAATAGTAATACCTAGAGTAGCTGCTCACTCTGCCAGTCACTGTGGTTGTATTTTCTCCTCATAGCATAGTGATCCTCTTTTATTAGGATCACTGTTTACAGATGGTCAAACTGAGGCTCAGGGAGGTTTACTGACTTGTCTGGGACTACCTGTACCTTTGAATCAATTTCCCAGGCTTGGTGTAACAACTTACCTTACATAAACTGGGTTGCCTCAAGAAACAGAAATTTATGTTCTGTGATTTCCAGGGCCTACAAGTCCAAAGTCAAGAATTTGTGGCCTGTAGCTTCTGCTGGCTGGAGTTCTGTAGCTGGAGTCACACAAGGACATTGCTCTGATCTCTGCCTCCCCACATGGCCTTCTTCCCTCTGTGTGCCTCTGTGCGTCTCTTCTTTTTGTTTTTGTGGTACTGGGGATTGAACTCAGGGCCTCACACTTGCTAAGCAAGCATTCTGCTGAGCCATCTCCTAGCCCTTTTTGCTTTAGTTGTTTTTCAGCCAGGGTCTCATGCTTTTCCCTGGGAGACAGCTTTCTGGGGTTCTGGCTGCTTCTCTGTCCTGTAGAGGAAGTCCCAGTGGCCTTGAGTTGCTGTTTGGATAAAGACAGTGGCCTCAGATGTCCTGCATGTGGTCGGAGAGGCGAAAATGCCACTTAGCCCAGCTCTCATGCAGACAAGACTTCATTTGTTGAGTGCAGAGCCACGCCGTGGCTCTGGGGTTTGCTCCTGTGTTCTGTGATGCTCAGAGTGCAGAGTGTGACAGGTGCACGGAGCAGCTTCTCTGTCCAGCTCTGCTGAGTGTCAGGTAGAAATGCGTTGACTCTTACCTGTCCCCTTCTGACCCCTGTTCCCTTTTCCTTTGTGCTCATACCACAGAATTTCGACCTTTCTGAAATCCACTGCGGTACCAATGTGTCACTGTTTTTCTGTGGGGTGGAAACTGTGTTGGTGGCTTTGAATTTGGGAGAAAATGATGCACATTTTCTGATATCAGAAAAATCCATTTTGACCTAACCACCTCCCAGTGTGGGAATGGTTTACGATTTTCGACTTGATGTTTTGAAAATTCACTTGGAATTTTAAAAAAGTTGACCGGTTAGCTCTCTAGGATAAAGAGTCTTCCTGCCTGTGGTTATTGTGTTGTGGAACAAATCTGATTCTCTGCTGCGCGATGGCCCTGGTCACTGGTTGTCCTCCTCTGTGTTAAACATTTCTTCCCGAGGTTCTCCAAGCCACTCGTTGGTGATAAATAAATCCACCCCACATGGGCACCTGCTCTGTCCCTTGAACCTTGCTTGTATCGGGGCAAAATTGAGAAGCATCCAACTTCTTTTCAAAGTAAAGCCCATTTGGAGAAGTGCTTTTGTGAACCAAAGCTCAAAGACTTGTTTAGCCTAATGACAGGTGGCAAGCTGGTGGTTCCCTGACAGTGACAGTGAGACCTCGGTGGCCTATCTTATTTTCAGTTCAGTTTCACAAACATTTGGAGCTTGGGACACAATCGGATGGAGACCTTTCAGCCTGACGGAAGGCACAGGAATCAAATTCACACAGTGGTAGAAGGGGAAGAAGGGGACTGTGGTGTCCTGCTCCCATCACCCAGTGCTGGGCAAGGACAGGGCTGTGGAATGGGTGGGTGGAGTGGCCTTTGCCAGTGTGGATTTAGACACCAAAGGAAAACCTGCACAAGGTTGGGGTGGGAGGAGCCATGTCAAATGGGTTTGGGGACTGGAGAATGTCCCACAGGACATTCCTGGAGAAGGTAGGGTGGGGCTGCACCCATGGGAAGGGTCAGATTTCACCTGCAGGAGTTTACTAGAAGCAGCTGAAGCCAGAGGAGTTACCTGCTGTGGGAAGGGGTCTTAGAGGCCACCCAGGGGGAGGTGGCCAGGAGGAAAGAGATGGGAGATTAGCCAGGGGGAAGGAGCCCCGGCCAATGTGGGGTAAGGATTAAGCAAAGGACAGATGGCAGGAGGGGCTCTGAGAGTGACCAGGACACACAGGCACTGGTGACATTAGCTGGGGGAGGCTTGTCAGAGTCAGAGTGAGACCAGCGGTCACGATGTACCTCAGGCACCTGCTTCACAGAGCTCTCTCCCCACCACTCCCCCATCTCTAACTTGTGATTCTAATTTCTATCTCGGATTGATTTTAGTAATCTTACTGTACTATAAGCTGCTTCAAATTATCCTCAGGTGCAGGCACCTACGTATAGATCATTTAATTTAAAAAAAATAATAAGAGCTTGAAAAGCCAGGCTGTCCTGGAGGCAGCGAGATTTCTTCGTTTCATCTCTTCTGACAAGGTATTTTCTTAACGAGTTCAGGAGAAGGTGTTCTCTGAGCCTTTGTGGTTAAGGGATCCTATCTCTTCCGTATAGCTGTTTGACCTGCTGTTGTTCAAATCTGCTTCCTTTGGTTTTGCAGGCGATACTTTGAGAACCTGGCATTGGTTTCTGTGGAAGGAAGTGAGAGCCTTTTCCATGGGGGTGAGCTCACTGCTGAATGGATTCACCTGGGGCCAGCAGCCCGGCTTCCTGGGGCCTCAAGCTTATGCCAATTTGGCTCCTTCTTGAAGAAAAGGAAACAAAATCGATTAGGCTGAGTTAGGTGCAGTAGCAAATGTTTATTGAGATTGAGAAAAGAGGTCATAACAAATTGCGAAGTTAAAGAAGCTGACAAACACCACAAATCACAAAATCCAGGAAAGTAATGACCCGCCATTTTATGCAATCTTCCTTACATTTCTTCCTACCTTCTTCCCCTTCCTCTCTAGTCTTCCCCTCCTCCTTCCCCCTTTTTCCTTCTCCTCTTCTTTTTGAGGTACTGGGGTTTAAACTCAGGATCTCACGCTGCTAAGCAGGTGCTGTACCACTCAAGCATGCCTCCTGCCCTGTTTTTGCTTTAGTTATTTTTCAGATAGGGTCTTTTGCCTATAGCTGGCCTTGGACATCAATCCTCCTACCTATGCCTATGTACCCCATAGCTGGGATTACAGGTGTGAACCACTGTGTCTGGCTTGTTTGTTGAGATGGGATCCCAGTACTTTTGCCCAAGCTGGCCTAGAACTGTGATCCTGTCCTTCCGAGTAGCTGGGATGACAGGTGTGAGTAACCACATCTGACTTTCCTACTTTGGTTGCCTCTTCCTGGGATAGCAGCTTGGATTGTTCTTTCCTATTAAAAGAAGTACAATTCAGTCTTTCTTCCATTGTGGTTGACTGGTACTTGCTTTTTTTTTTTAAGAGTTGACAATTTAGAAAATTAATTTTAGCCTCACAACTCAATCTTGATAATGTTATTTAAATTGTTAGGATTTTGGTAAAACTTGCTAAATGTTTGAGCTGCAGTTCCTGTGTGCTACATGCTGTAAGAGTAAGATTACAGGTTCCCTTGTGTTCAAGGGAAGATTTTCAAGTTCCCTTGTGTTCATTTTTTTAAAATACTGTATGTGTGGACTGAGTCTTTGTGTCCCCCTTCACACCCCAGATTTATGCTGTAATCCTAACCCTCAGGATGGTGTTACTGGTGGGGTCTTTGACACAGAGTTAGGTAACAAGATCAGAGCCCTCAAGAACAGGCCAGTGCCCTTTTAAGAGAGTCCAGAGATTGCTCTGGCATTTCTGACATGAGGACACAGTGAGAAGACAATCTTCCAGGGAAGGAGGAGGTGGGCCCTTGCCAGACACCAGATCTGCCAAGGCCTTGATCTCAGACTCCAGAAATGTAAGAAATAAATATGTGTTCTTTAAGCTGTCAACAAAAATTCACTAGAAAAGAATTTCAGATCAAAGGGAGCTTTATTTCATAAGCAGTTTACAAACCCGGGAGACACAGACTTGGGTACAAAGGGACTTGGAAGAAACACAGACTAGGAATCTCCCACGCACCTTACCACTCTGGTCCACTTTTAAGGGATGCAAATTGGGGATGCAAGCATACTACCTGATTGGTTGGGTTTATGTAAATGAGAGATGCAACCATGCCCATCCCTGATTGGTTGACATTTATGTCTGACTGTAAGTCAGTTACATAAATGAGGGATGCAGCCATGCCTAGTCCTGATTGGTTGACATTTAAATATGACTGTAGGTCATACTCTATTTATCAGGTCTGGGCAGCAAAAGGAGGCTTTCCTGAGGACTGCTTAGCTTGGCAGTTGGGACAGGAACATGCAGGACAAGAGCCACCAGGTTTACCTTGTGGTCCTTACAGGAGCACAGAGTCCAGCCCCACAATGAGAAAATGGCCATTAGGCCCTAATCTGTTCTGAATTTTAGGTCCAATTAGGCACTCTGGGTCCTTCTTGGTGATTTAGCTTAAGGTTCACAAAGCTGTTGATAGATGCTTCTTTTTTTTTTTTAATGGTACTAGGGTTTGAACTCAGGACCTCACACTTGAGACACTCCACCAGCCCTTTTATATGTTGGGGTTTTTTTGAGATAGGGTCTTGAGAATTATTTACCAGGGCTGGCTTTGAGCTGTGATCCTCCTGATGTCTGCTTCTTGAGTAGCTGGGATTATAGGCATGAGCCACTGGTGCCTGGCTCAGTGGATGCTCTTTTTGTTATAGCAACTTGAGTGGACTGAGACAGACAGGCCTTGAATTGGTGAATGAAAGCTCACAGCTTAGCCATACACAGGAGACTGGACACCATCATACACACCCTCTCGAACGCTCAGCTGAGTGTTTTCTCAGTCCCAAGTTCACCAAAGCCAAATCTGAATGACTGTGCTTCCTTCCACACACTCATTGGCGGGGGGGGGGGGGGTGCATATGTGTAAGACTGTAACGGAAAACTGACAGTCAGCCCATTGCAATAATCTAGGTTGCTTTTGCAAATTTTGCAAAAACTTGGGACCATGTGCACACATTGCCAGGCCTTTGAAGGTCTTAACGGGGCCCAGGAGCCACCAGAAGGCTTAAGGTTCAGTAGCTTCCTGGTAAAATCCAGCTCAGCCTTCCTTCACAACTTACTGAATCCCCCACGTGAAGAAATTGGGTGTTTTCTCTTCTCTATAGACCTCTATTTATTCATTTTAAAGATTTTCATTGAAATAGATCTTCCAAACACTTGCCCAAATGATAATTCTATTCCCTTACCTGTGTGTAGGGGTTTAGCGTTCACAAGGGCTCAGAAAGCTTTATTTTATTTCATCTTCCGTGAGTTAGACAGAGCCAGGATCGCTCCTGTTTGCAAATATGGAGCCGTGCCTGGAGCTTGCTAGGGCTTGTCCATTCGCCCTAGGGTGCGTTTGTGGCAGGGGATGTCAAGTGTGAGCAAAGGGCTGCTGGGTACTTGTCTGGGGACCAGAGCTGGTTCAGAGTTTTGTCCTAGGCATTCCTGAACCTTGGGGTCTCATTTGTAAAAGAGAAATGGCCCCAAGAGGTGATGGTTAAAGTCCCTCTAAGACATTGCTTTCTTCGGCACAAAGAGGATAGTCTGTTCTTTTGCATCATCTGAGCAGGGGTCAGGAGAGTGTTTTCCTGCTTCGTTTACTTCCCGACAAGCTAGGAGTGTGGCTTTTCTTGCTGCTAAGCCCTGAGCTGGCTGAATCCTTCTGCACATCCCTTCTGTACTCCTGGGATTTCACGAGCACATCTGAGTGCCGTGAGCATCCAAGTCTCCCCAGGGCCCAGTGTCTGTGCTGTGGCCGTGGACTTGGACCAGTTCCTGGGCTGTAGTTCTGCTTTCTCAGCCCTGCCATAGTGCACTTGTTCATCTGGAAACCCAGAGGCCTCACAATGTCAGAACTGGGTGAGGGTAACCTGGACAGCTGAGGAAGTCCAGCCAGAGGGGATGGAAGAGGGCTGCCTGAACCTGAAGAACATTTTGGTTCCGATGTGGTTTCTTCGATCAGTGTAGCATTACTCCAGACTTTAAATAATGTGTTTAAAATAGTACAAAAGCATGATTTGGTTTACGTGGTCGAAAAAGAACGCAAACGACCTAGTTCAGTGTGCCCATTTTACATACGGGGAGATGAAGGTCCAGTGACGAGAGGTGAGGAGCCCAGGTTTGCTGGAGGAGTGGCTCAAGTCGCAGAGTAGCTGCCGAGCAAGCATGAGGCCCTGAGTTCAAACTCCAGTACTGCCAAAAAACAAATAAAGTGATTGTCTGAGAAGTCCAAGATCAAACAGATGAGTGGGAGCCTGGCCCTGCGTTCAGCCCTGACTGCCCTGTGCATCTGTCACTGGGCTCCAGGAGGTTTTTCTTGGCAGTTTTGTTTTGCGCCTCATTTCAGAATCATTGTTAGGTATAACTAATAAGGAAATTAAAGAATTTGGATATTGTGGATTTTTGTCTTTCTAGACATTTATTTATTCGTATGCATAAATGTAATCTGTTTGTGTGTAGCCCAGTGTTTAAGTTTGGCTTTTTGTTTGTTAGTAGTCTTTTCCTTTTTCATAATTGTATGTTTTCATTATGGCAAAGTTCACATTAGTCATACCTTTAACCATTTTCAAGTGTACAATTCAGTGGGTTTTAGAACACTCACAATGGTACCCAACCATTGTTACCTGCCTAGAATTTTTCATCCACTCCCTAAAGAAACCTGATTCCTTTTACAGGCTCAAAGCCCCAAGTTCAAACCCCAGTCCCATCAAAAAAAAAAAAAATCCCTAAAGAAACTTGATTCCTGATTATATCATTCCCCATTATTCTAGTCAATTGCAGTCTAGACTTAAAATAGCTCAACTTACGATGGTTTGAATTATGATAGTTCGACTTACAATTTGTCAACTTTACAATGGTGCATTTTGGACCTGGAGTTTGGAATCTCGATCTTGCCAAGGGCCAGCAATAGGTGGTGCAGTCTGATCCTCCTGACCCGCTGGACAGTCACAGCTCCCAGTCAGTCCCGACCGACACCCTACAGTTGCTGGGTCACTAAAGCTGCTTCACATTTACTTGTGTTCAATGCCTGTTAAACTGAAGCTATTTGACCCTAGGATGGGTTATTGGGACCTGACTTCATTCTGTTTCTGAAGGGTCTCTGCTTCTTTCTCTTGGTGATGATGCATGGGAGGCAGGCACTGTAGGGGAACCCAGAACAGAAGCTGTGGGGTGCAGGGGAGGGAGGGTTGATGCTGGGGAGACCCCTCCATCTTCTGAGTCCATGGTGAGCCTAGGTCTGCCCAGCCCTGTACACCGTGGACTGCACAGGGACAGCAGTGAGCCACGGTTCTGGGTGTGTGGTCTGTTTACAGCTCCTGTGACAGTTTTGACAAAAGCACTAGTGTTGCCTGGTCACGTCCTGATTTAGCTCCTTCGCTTCCTTCCGTCTCTGAAAGCCCTCAGAAGTTCCATTTGGACATGTCCTGTTTTCTCTGTGCTGGGGCACTGTTGTCTAAACTCTGCCGTGCAGACCCCAAAGACCCCTGTTCCTTCTTGAAAGGTGATATTTGAAAACATGGTTGTCGTGCTCGTTTTGGCTCTGTGCCTGCTGTGTGACCTGGCTAAGTCGCTCCACCTCTCCAGGCCTGGGCTTCTGTGTCAGTTAGACTTTTTGTTGATGTGGTAAAATACCTCACATAAACAGGATGGAAGGATTTATTTGGCCACCGTTTCAGGGCTGTGAATCTGTAATCCTTGGCTCCATGGACTTGGGCCTCAAGTAAGGCAGAACATGGTGGTGGCGTGGTGGCCTATGGAGAGGGAGGGGAAGGGAGAGAGGGGAGAAGTTACCCTTCAAAGGCTCAGTGAAGCCTTTCTCCAGATCTCACCTCCTAAAGTTTCCAGAATTCCCCAAAGAGCACCGCCAGCTGGGGACCAAGCCACTAACTCACAAGTCTCAGGGTACACTTCGTATCCAGACTATGTGTGTCCACATTTTCAAGTGACTTGGCTGACCAGGTGATCCAGAAATAATAACACCCTTTGCACAGGATTAAATAATCCACATAAATCTTTTGTCACAAGGCCTGCCCAGTCCTGTGCCCAATAAATGGTTGATCATAGCACGGTCATATGATTATAAGACATTAACCACAGTGACCCAGATCTCCAGTTAACACCCAGGTACATGATTCTTCACTGGATAACTACGAGTCCTTAATTTTATTTATTTTGTTGGGGGGACAGTACTGGAATTTGAACTCAGGGCCTCACGTTTGCTAGACAGGTGCTCTACCACTTGAGTTACTCCACCAGACCTTTTCATTTTTTTAATCATATATTAATTTCTCTTTTTAATTCCTGGACCTACTGTTTGGACTCTACTTTGTTCTTTGGTGTTTTCTTTTGATAATTTTATTAGAATAACATATCTAATTATTGTGGCTTTCATAAACTTTTTAAACAAAAAAGAATTTTTGCTCTTCTTGCATTCCTATTTTTCTACAAGTCTTAAAAAATCCTATTTCATTGGGTCAACCTCAAATGCTACTGGGCTTTAGATTAGAATTCACTTCTATTAAATTTAAATATTGGTCTATTAAAACTGGATACCCAGCAATCCTCAGTTTCTCCCTGTGGGAAGAGACTATATTTCTCCATTGGTTTCAGTATTTATCTTTGTAAACAGTTGTTGCCAGGGGTATTTGTAGATAGTAATTTGCATGTTGATATTTCACTGCTATTTTCCCTGTGTTTCTAACTGGTCTTGGGTTTAGGAAGGGTGTTGGTTTTAATAGTTTTTTTATATGTACCCATATCCAAACCCAACACCGGACCTGTCTGCTTATTTTCAGAATTATTATTTTGACTATCTCAGGACTTCTGGGTGTGTATAACTAAAGATGCAAATAGAGCTGACTGCCCTCATTGTAAATTTGATTTGCTAGCAGATTGCATTTGTGATGATTTTAAATCATTTCTTGGATTATTTCTTTTTTTATTCACCGACCTCAACTTTGTCTTCTGTTTTCTGATTCATTAGTTTTTGCTTTTAGCTCTATTTTTCACTTCCCATTTCCTTCCTTTGTTTGTTTTTCTGGCTTCTTCAGTAGAGTGCTTGGTTCATTTATTTTAAATTTTGTGATTTAATAGCAAAAATAATTAATGCTGTGAATTTTATTCTGTGCACACATGATTCTGGTATGGGTTATTTGCATTTTACGTATTTTCAGTCTAGTTTGTAACTGTGGATTTGATTTTCTCTTCTTTTATTTTGCGGTACTGGGGTTTGAACTCAGGGCCTACACCTTGAGCCACTCCACCAGCCCTTTTTTGTGAAGGATTTTTTCAAAATGAGGTCTTGAAAACTGTTTTCCCAGGCTAACTTCGAACCTCGATCCTCCTGATCTCTGCCTCCTGAGTAACTAGGATTACAGGTGTGAGCTGCTGGCACCTGGCTGTTTGTTCCTTTTTAAATTTTTTTCTTTTTGGCAGTGCTGTAGTTTGAACTCAGGGCCTCATGCTTGCTAGACAGGCACTCTTACTGCTTGAGCCACTCTGCCAGCCCGATTTTCTATTTGAATTAATAGTCTTTCCAGTTCCTGTTCTGCACTGGTGTTACGTGCATGTGAAGTTCATAGCAAAAAAAGTCTGCAGAGGTCACCAGAAGAGTGCCAGGTGAGAATTAGGATGTGGCTTATAGGAAGCAGATACACCCCAGACAGCCGAGGACCACTAAACTGGAATAGGACCTTTGTGCCAGACAGGTACTAGCAACACTTGGTGAGGGCCTCTGGTGATGGGCCACAAAAGTCTGTATGGACGGTGGTTGATGAAAAGATGGTTTTCAAATCTTTATGCAGGTTGTGTGCCAGTGGCTCATGCTTGCAAATCCAGCTACTCAGGAGGCAGAGATCAGGAGGACTGCGGTTGGAAGTCAGCCTGGGCAAATAGTTCTCAAGACCCTATCTCAAAAAAAAAAACCCACCACAAAAAAGGGCTAGTGGAGTGGATCAAGATGGAGGCCCCGAGTTCAAGCCCCAGTACCGCAAAAACAAACAAACAAAAAAGCAAAAAAAAAAAAAAAATTTGTAACACCAACTTTGAGGGGACACATTCAAACCATAGAAGTGACCATTTTGAGTGTGCGTGTGTGTGTGTGTGTGTGTGTGTGTGTGTGCAGGGAAGGGATTTGAAACCAGTCCTCTTAGAAAATTATAGATATGCAACTCACTCTGTTAACTACTGTTACTGTGCTGTACTTGAAATCTCCAGGAATTCATTTTGCATAATTAAAACTTTGTATCAGTTGATTAAAACTAACCCAGTTCCCCTCCCCAGCCCTGGAGACCAGTGTGCTGCTCTGCTTTCAGTGAATCTGGGTATGCTCTTTCTGGTTTTTGATTTTGCTTCGTATAATTTCTTTATCCACTTGTTTTTCAAAGCGCATTCAGATCGTTTTCATACCTTGGCTGTCATGAATAATGCTGCAGTGGCTGTGAGAGCCACACATACATGTATACTGTATATATGTACATAGTACATATATGTGTGTATGTATACACAGCACACGTGTGTGTGTGTGTGTGTGTGTGTGTGTGTGTGTGTGTGTGTACCCAGATATATACCCAGAAGTGGGATTGCTGGATCATATAGCAGTTCTGTTTTTTATTTCTTTTTCTTTTTTGGCAGGATGTCATGCTCACTAGTGCCTGAGTCACACCTCCAGCCCTTTTGCTCTAGTTATTTTGGAGATGGGAGTCTCTCTTTTTGCTCCATCTGGGCTAGACCGTGATCCTCCTATTTCTGCTTCCCCCACAGCTGGGATGGCAGGCATGCACCACCATGCTCAGGTGTTTTCCACAGCTATGGGGTCTCACGAACTTCTTTTGCCTGGGGGGGCCTGGAGCCATGATCCTCTGAATCTCAGCCTCCCACATAGCTAGGATTACAGGTGTCAGCACCAGCCCTTGGCCCTATTTTTAATTTTGAGGAGCTCCTCTACATGTTTCCCATAGTGGGTGCACTAATGTGTTTCCACCTTTTGTCTTTTGGATGATAGCCATCCTAACAGGTTCAAAGTGTTTCCTCAGTACAGGTTTGATTTGCCTTTCCCCGATGGTTAGTGAAGTTGGACACCTTTTCCTGTACCTATAATCCATTTCAATTTCTGCTTTGGGCCAGTGTCTATTTAGGTCTTTGCCCATTTCAGGCATTTTATATTTTTGATATTGAATTGTATGACTATCTCATATTTTTAGATATTAACGCCTTATCAGACATAGGGCGGTCAGACTTTTCATCACTGTGACAAATACCTGAGAGAAGCAGGTTTAAGGAGGA
Source organism: Castor canadensis (assembly GCF_047511655.1). NCBI lineage: Eukaryota > Metazoa > Chordata > Mammalia > Rodentia > Castoridae > Castor > Castor canadensis. Next base: position 15,787,859 of record NC_133391.1, read on the forward strand.
AAGATGGATTTGGGCTCTGAGATTTGGAGGTGTCAGTCCACGGTCAGCAGGCCCATTGCTTTTAGTCCTTCAGCAAGGCAGAAACATCATGGCGGAAGAATATGGCAGCCAGGAACAGAGAGGGGGAGAGAGAGAGAGAGAGAGAGAGAGAGAGACAGAGAGGGGAAAGGGACAAGACACTCCCTTCAAAGTTGTGTCCCTTGTGAGTCACATCATCCAATCAGGTGTCCCCTTCACCGTTTCTGCCTATGTTTTTGGTGTCATATTCAAAAATTATTGCCAGACCCCATGCCAAAAGGATTTTCCTTATGTTTCCTTTTAGGGTTTTTGTGGGATCAGTTCTTCCATCTTAAGCCTTTAACCCATTTTGAGTTGGTTTTTGTCTATAGTGTGAGGTAGTGATCCAATGTATTTCTTTTACTTTTTTTTTTTCTGGTACTGGATTTTGAACTCAGGGCCTTCACCTTGAGCCACTCCACCAGCCCTTTTTATGACGAAATTTTTGGAGTAGAGTCTTGAGAACTGTTTACCAGGTTGGCCTCGAACCGTGATCCTCCTGATCTCTGCCTCCTGAGTATCTGGGATTACAGGCATGAGCCACCGGCGCCCTCTCTTCTGAAGCTTGATCTTCTATGATAATGGGGAACTTCACCTGTGATCCATATAGAATAGCTCTTAATTTCCCATGTAACGTGGTCCCTGAGGAGAGGCCAGGACACTTGTCCTCACTGCCCCTTTTTGGTTCTAGGGAGTCTGTGGGCTCCACTTCCCGTGATGCTGTCTGGCCATATCTTCCTCCTGGAGGCATTCTTCTGGTTGCTGTCCTAGATTTGCTTCTGTGATTAGCAGCTGTGCTGTACCTTCTTCCTCTGGACATACCAGCATCTCCCGCTTCAGTTGGCAGCCGTGGTGTCCCTTCTGGCCCTCGCCCACCTCCAGGAGCACCGTTCTGTTCCCCACCCCACAGCTGTCTGAGAGGAGGCCCAGCTTGGGTCTGCCCTCATTCTGTTTCTGATTTACATGTGTCTCTCAGGCACAAATGGAAGTGTGCTTTTTAATACCAAGGGTTCTTGTCCTTCAGTAAAGGTGTTTTCAATTTCTGTCAGTTGTCGTGAGTGTTCTGAGTGGCCTCTGGCATCATGTTTCTGCTCTTGTCTTCAGTCTGCTTTGTCTCTTTGTCCTTAGGCTTTGGCTTCATGGACAATGTTCTAACTTTAGCATCTGAATTGGTAATGGCCCGTGAAAAGAATGAAGTCCTTCTTTTGTTTTCTCACTATATAGGAGATATTTTATTATTTCTTATCTGTGCCCTTCACAAACAAGTATTTGTGTGCGTATATTTTTTTTATGGTACTGGGGATTGAACCCACTCAGACCACACCCCAGTTCTTTTGGTTTTTATTTTGTCTTTGAGATAGGATCTCACTAACTTTGCCCAGGGTTGACCTTGAACTTGCAATCCTTTGAGCAGCTGGATAGTTTTTTTTTTTTAAGGATTATGGATTTTTTATTGTTAGGATACCCATTTCACAGATGTGAACCATGAGTCAGAAAACAACAAAACCACTTCTGCCAATATTGCCCTTGCCACAAATCTCACATTCTATTCTGTAACATACATACATATATATATATATAGATACACATATATTCTTTTTTACTTTTTTTATTTTTTTTTATTGTTTTATTATTCATATGTGCATACAAGGCTTGGGTCATTTCTCCCCCCTGCCCCCCACACCCTCCCTAACCCCCCACTCCGCCCCCTCCCTCTCCCCCCCACCCCCTCAATACCCAGCAGAAACTATTTTGCCCTTATTTCTAATTTTGTTGTAGAGAGAGTATAAGCAATAATAGGAAGGAACAAGGGTTTTTGCTGGTTGAGATAAGGATAGCTATACAGGGAGTTGACTCACATTGATTTCCTGTGCGTGTGTGTTACCTTCTAGGTTAATTCTCTTTGATCTCACCTTTTCTCTAGTTCCTGGTCCCCTTTGGTAGTTTTGTTTTGTTGGGGGCACTGTGGTTTGAATTCAAGGCCTCATACTTGCTAAGCAGGCACTCTACCACTTGAGGCACTCCACCAGCCCCAGAATATTTATTGTGATGATCAGTTAATAAGACCAGTGTCTTATAAAATTATGGATAATTAATTTGACCCTGTCTAGGTAGTTTCATTTTTTTTTTTTTTTGGTGGCACTGAGCAGCTGAGATTACAGGTATGGACTATCATGCCTGTTCCCAGAGTCATATTCTTGATTAAAATGTTCTTGGCCTTTAGAGCCCAGGCTGTGTAATGTATGTGTGTCTTGTAACATATATGGTTATATATGCAAATATATAAAATGCACACATGCAAATATAACATAAAATATATAGTGCATGATGTTATGACACTAGTATTTTTCTCTTATGTGTCTGTTGACCTTGGCTTTCATCATGGTATATGATTACATCCTGCCAGCTCCTAAAGCTGTATGGGTCAGCAAGGGTGGGAGCCCAGTTCATCATCCACCTCCTGCCTTTATGCTGGTGTTCTGGTACTACAGCTCTGGGGGCCTGAGCAGAAGTCTCCCATGGCCTGTCATTATTGCCTGCCTTTCCATCAATTTCACCAGTGGAATAAGTAAAAACAAACCCACTATGGCATCTCCTCTTGGCCATGTTCTGTTCTTAGAATCACTATCCCCAGCTGTGTTTGGAAACAACCCAAATGTCCATCCCCAGGTGAGTGAATACACAAGCCAGCCTCTGCATCCTTGGGGTGCTGTTCAGCAATGGAAAAGAAAGGAGTACCAACAAATGATGCACGACATGGATGACAAGACTCTGAAATGATTCTGTATGATTTCTCTTCAAAGAAGAGTTCTTTACTCCCAGACTCCATTTATATGAAGTTCTAGAACAGGCAAAAATAACATCCACTGGTGGAATTACAATGATTCTGTTCTGGGGGTGGGGGCACTTGACTGGAAAGAAACATAAAGGCACTTTCTTGAATGATGGGATTTTCTAGGTCTTCTTTTAGATGGTGGTTACACAACAGTTTATTCATAATTATTAATTTAGTGTACTCAGCAAATTCTGTATGTGTTTGATTTTTCATCACTGTGACCAAATACCTGAGCAAAATAACTTACAGGAGAAAATATTTATTTAGCAGAGTAGCTACCATCATGGCTGCCAGGAAGCAGAGAGACAGGATGCCTGGGCTCACAGGCTCTCTCCTTTTCTCCTTTTTCATTCCATCCTGATTCCCAGCAATGTGCTGTCCCTTGGTTAACCCTCTCTGGAAACATTCTCACAGACACACCCAAAGCTGGGCTATACTAATCTCCTAGGTGTCTCTCAGTCCACTCTAAGTTCAAAATCAATATTCACCATCACAGTATGTCAGTAAACTTCAGGCTATTTTCTTTGCAATCTCTCTCTCGCTCTCTCTCTCTCTTTTTTTTTTTTTTTTGGTGGGATTGGGGTTTGAACTCAGGGCTTTGGCTTTGCAAAGTAGGCACTCTACTGATTGAGCCACACCTCCAGGCTATGCAAGACCAAATATAAGGGGGACACAAGGAAATATATTTATTAACTCATTTAATGAACAGAAATAAAATAAGTATGATACTGAGAAGACAAATATGAAATGTCTGATATTAAGTGACAGGGAATAGAATGGAGGGAGGAGAGGGATGAAAAAAAAGAAAGGCAAGAGAAGTCCATTTTTAACTTACAGCTTCAAGGTAAATCAACAAATTAAAAATAATACTTGCTTCACATATCTTTCTGGGGTGCTGAATATCATTGTCAAGACCACATTGTGCTACTGTTGGAACCAACCAACCAAGAGATAGCAAAATCTTCTGTGGTCCAGCCTCCCTCCCAGAACTTGCCTCACTGGCCCCTGTCCTGCTTCTCTTATTGATAACCAATGCAGTTCAATGTCAATGATTTTATTATGAAACACCCCAATCTGTTAGGTCTGGTGGACTTATTTCCAGCTGCTATCTGCCATGCTACTGGTGACTTAGGTGAATTTGTCCCAGGATCCATTCTTCACTTTTTGACTAGCATCTGTATGGCTCAGCAAACTCTTCATTTGGGGACTTTTTAGTCTCAAAAGTTTGATTTAATGATATAAAAACAAAAATGAGTCATTGAAGGTGACCGCCTGGTCCCAGAGCTCAGACAAGAGTCTTGGAACCTTCCAGGGCTGGTGCCATTAGAGTCTGTTTATTTTTCTTTCTGGTTCAGATCCCATGATTCCCTGTGAGATGACCTCAATCCAGATTATCTCATCTTCTTTCCAGGTGGCTGGATTTTTCTGTTTCCAAGAGGAAAGGTGTGTTCAGGTCACTGATTGTATTTTTCAATCTAGTGCATCAGATTTGTACATCCTCTTTATCTCCCGTGAGCTCTCCCTCCTTCCCGCCCTCCCTCCCTATCTTCCTTTCTCTCCCTCTCTCTCCTTCCCTACCCCCTTTCCTCCATGTGTGTGCACAGGTTTGTGCTATCTGTGCTGTAATAGAAATTTATTTTGATTGAGAAGGGACATTTTGATGGTTCATCTCGATTGAAAGCTTGACTGAATTGAGAGACACCTAGGAGATTACTAAGGCACACTTCTGGGGGTGTCTGTGAGAGGTTTCCAGAGACGATTAGATCCTGAGGGCTCTGAGCTAATGAATATCATAGTTCAGTGATGGATTCAAAAATCTAAACAGACTGTTGGTGTGTGTGGAGGGGGTGAACTGTGGAAGGCAGGGCCTGGCTGGAGGCAGTAGGGTGCTGGAGGCATGCCTTTGAGGGGTGTACCCTGATCCCCTGGTCCTTTGTTGTTACTTCTCATAGTTTCCTGGCTGCCATGAGGTGAGCAATCCTGTTCACCATGCTTGCTGTGCCTCACCACAGCTAAGAAATAACAGAACCAGCCCTACCATGGAGTGAAGCATCTGAAACCATGAGCAAAATAAATCCTTCCTTCCCATGTCACTTTTTCAGGTGTGTAATTCCAGCCACAAAAAGCTAAGAAACACAGCTCTATTTCAGAGGATGGCAGGCTAATGCCATTTTAACCCCAAAATATGAATATAATCTTCAAATATGGCAGGTGACTGATGGGACCTGGTGGGAAGCGGGGCTGACAGCATTATGACAGAGAGTCACATTTCTGCATGTGGACACATGGGGTTTCACATCAGGGACCGCCCATGCAGAATCAGCGCCCACGTGACTGATAGCAGAGTTGGGAAGGTGAGATGGTGGATCCCACAGTCAGATACTTGAAGAGTGACAGACTCTTCCTTCAGGAGTGGGGCCTGAGAACACCTGAGCCTGCCCCTGTCCTATAGGTGAGAAGACCTGAGCCTGGAAGGAAATCACTGGCAAAGGACCCCTGGGTAACTGGGGGCTTACCTGGACCCTGATATGTCAGTTGTTTTAAGGTCTACACTCAGCAAGTGATTAAACTTACCCCTGGAAGGTGTTTCCATGCATCTGGACTCAGTTCCTCTCCCACTGCATTGCAGAGGACATGGGAACATCAGTTGTGAAGTCCCCTCCAGTGTGCCAAGTCTCCAACACGTCACTTCATGACGCCCCCGTAGCAGACAGGTGAGGTGGGAATTACTTATCCTGGGCACAGAAAAGCACGCCAAGGCTTGCGCAGTTAGGATTGGCGTCATCTGGCACATTTGCCATCTCCGATTGCATTTCACAGGTGTTGGCTGGGTGTCTTCTGTGTGCCAGGCAGTGATAATGGGACTTCATGGGGTGCACAGGCTGTCCCCCATGTTGTCAGTACTGTGATGACCCCACAGTGGCAGAATCTGTGGGGTTTAGTGCAGAGGTGACTGTGTGGTGAGGGAAGTGTATGGGTCATATCAAGCTGGGTGTCCTTCAGGGAGATTTGGGCTCCCTGAGGGGCTGATTGACCTCAAAAGCACAGCGTCACAAAGCCTGCCCTTCCTGCACTCCTGCTGATGGGGAGATGGCAGCTCTGTGGATGCAGCTTTGGAGAAATGTGACTGAAATTGCTTTGATACTACCCTTGGAAACAGGGCTCCTTTTTAATAATTTAGGGTGTAGGAATATGTGCTTTTGTTAAAGAGAGGACACTCCAGGCTTGAGGTTTCCTTGCTGGCAGGAGCCTCGTTTAAGATGATGCTGAAATTTGGGGTGCTGGGAGACATAGCTCATCTTGCCTGTCTTGTGTCTCACTCTCTGCCATAGCTGAGGATGGCTGAGTTCTTCCAGTTCACTGATTATCAGATGCTCATGGCCTTGGCGAGCAGAACAAATGGAAGTGGGCCATTTTCTGATCTTAATAAGTGAGAAACAGCTGTTCTTCCTTGCCTGGGAGACACGGCATTTGTTTTCTATGTGCATGCACTCACACACACATACACACATGTGTTTACACACACAGTTATCAACATGCTGTTAGGAAAAATTAAATTTTGCATGCAGTTATTTCTAAAAGTAGAACAGAGGAAGGGGGATCTCAGAATTCCAGATGCACATTCTATCCCTGTGTCTCCTCATGGCACACTGCACGTTCACACGCCTGAGTTTGCAGCATGTCACCCTGGAGGGTTTGGAAGTGACCTTGATTTGCCACCCTCTCTCCACCCAGCTTCTCCATCCTCTCAGGGTTGAGGAGATCTCAGCTGCTGAGAGGGCCTTAGAAACTGGACTCTGTCCTTTTCCATAATTTATCTTAAACCTTTCATGTCAGTTTTTCAGAAGCTATTTTAAAAATGAATAGTGTTTTAGCCCTTTACTTTTAAAATAATTACTTCTAGGGAAGGACTTATTATTCATTGTTTCCTGTTAGTCTTCTATGTTCTTTTCCCCACAGAAAGATGAAAAGACATCTTGTAAGCATCTTGTTAACCGCTTCCTGTTACTGTAACAAATCACCTGAGGCGATTAACTTGTAAAAGGTTTATTTAGCTCATGGTTTTGGAAGTTCCTGTTCCTTGATCAGGGGTCCCCACTGCCTTGGCCTCTGGTGGTGGGGACAGATGACAATGTGGGGAGCACATGGTGGAGCAAATCTGTTTACATGATCAGCCAGAATGCAAAGAAAAGGAGGAAGAGGTCGGGTCCACTGTCCCCTTTGAGGCACAGCCCCAGTGACTTCAGGGCTTCCCACTAGCTGCCACCTCAGAAGGGTTCCACCACCTGCTTGGGGACCAAGCTTTTAACACACAGACCTTTGGGAGACACCTATCTAAACCATGCCAAATGAGCCTACAATTTTAGTGAAATAAGATGACTAAGCCCTAAGGATTCGACATAAAACATTGTACTTAGAGTTCACAATACACTCAAAATTTGTTAAGAAGGTAGCTCTCTTATTAAATATTCTTACCACAATAGAATAAAGACGAATCATATGAATTTCAGGTAAATTAGGGAGTATAAATAGGTGAAAAAACAATTTCACTGTCTTTTAATTAACTTCTTTTTGGTGACTTCCATTTTTTTACCCAGGGAAAAAAGGCAAAGAAGAACCTTCTCTTGACAATAACTTTGAAAGTTGAAAAAAAAAAAATCCAAAACCTAAGTAGGTACAAAGATTTATATTTCACAATGAGAGTTTTGAATGGTCACCCTGCAATACACTAATTCCAGGACCTGAAAGATACACACATTCATGTCAAGGCCATGTGTACTTACCTTCTCTTTGTCGTCCTTGGGACCTGTCTCCTTGTCTTTTTTTTTTTTGACAGCATTGGGGTTTGAACTCAGGGCCTCATACTTGCTAGGTAGGCTCTCTACCACTTGAGCCACTCTACCGGCCCTGCTTTCTTTGTGTGTATATTAAGACAGGGTCTCACAAACTATTTACCCGGACTGGCTTCAAACCGCGATCCTCCTGCTCTCTGCCTCCTCTGTAGCGAGGATTACAGGTGTGAGCCACAGTGCCCGGCTCCTCCTTATCTCTTGATTCTGAGCTCAGGTACCATAGCATCATAGAATGTTACCTAATGGGAAGAGAAAGGCAGTCTGAAGTGGTAGAAAGTCAGAAATACTGTTTTACTCATTTCTATCATAATTTTCATCAAGGTAGCGTAAAAAAAATTGACTAAATTCAGGCTATTAAATGTGCTTTGTTCAACATGGAGACTCTCATTTGTTACAGCAGGGAGCATGTAATTAACAAATTGAAAATCCTTAAAACGTGACAGCCGGGGTTAGGGACATCACTCTTATTTTACATCACTTAATTGCTTTCTTTTCATTTTCTTCATAAATCATATACAAGTGACATTAGCCAGCCCATTTTGAGTGAGGGAGCCCTGAGTCTGGACTAACAGGCTGCGTGTGATGAGGGCTACTTGGGGGGAAGAAGGAGCACACGGCCGAGTACAAATGCAGAGTGCGTCTGACCCGTGCCCAGAAGGTGTCAGATCTCAGCACTTTTGTTCAGCGTCGTGATTCCAGATTCTTGGTCCCTGATCCGTTTCCTGGACGCTCTGGAGCCGTGGAGTTGCTGCTTTTGTTTCTCCATGGCTCCGCAGACCGACTTCCCCTCTCAAGAAGTCGTTAAATTTGATGAAGAGCTACTTTCTTGTGAGATTCGACCCCGGCATTTGAGAACAAGCCCTTTGAATTTCTCTTCTAGAAAGCAGTCCAACAAACAAATGGAGCAGTTTCTCTGCAGGATTCAAATAGTCTCCCAACTCCTTAGGGCAGGGGTGAGGCACGTGTTTTAGGAAGAAATTAAAGTTATCTGCAAGCCAGAGTTGCCATGTATTGTGCACCCGTGTCTCAAAGTGCACATGTGTGCAGATGAAGTCATTAAAATACTAACTCCTCCTTCAAGAAAACAGAAATTTCCACTTGAATTTCCTGGCTCCTCTCTTGAGCCCTGCACCCTGATGGTTGGGACAAAACCACACCTCGATTCTTTGATTAGCAGACTTTCTACTTCAGAGGCTGAGCTGCAGTCAGCAGTCTTCATTCCTTTCAAGATTTGGTCCTTTCACCGGGAGATTATTAATTTGGTTATTTCTTACTATTAGTTCTTGCAGTCTGGGGATGGGACCCGGGCCTTGTGCATGCTAGGCAAGTGCTCTAGCTGTAACAAAATTCTTGAGATGAACGACTTAAGGGAGGAAAGGCTTGGAGGCTTGGGACATGGCCACTTGCTCTGTTGTTTCTGGGTCCTCTGTGAGGCAGAGCGGTATGGTGGGGAGTGTAAGGTCAAGGAAAGTCGCCCATCTCATGGTGGCCAGGGAGGTGGAAGAGAGAGAGAGAGAGAGAGAGAGAGAGAGAGAGAGAGAGAGAGAGAGAGAGAGAGAGAGAGAAGGAGTGGGGGAGGAAGAGAGGGAAGGAGAGGGAAAGAGGAGGGAGGGAGAGAAAAGGAGAGGGAGAGAGAGAGGGAGGGAGAGAGGGAGGGGGATAGAAAAGGAGAGAGGGGAGAGGGAGGGAGAGATTGAGAGAGAGAGAATAAAATATTTTCTTTGAGGACACTTACCTCCTCCAACTTGACCCCACCTACTGTGGTTTCTACCACCTCCAAGAGGCCCATTAAGCTGTGATCCATCAGTGGCTTAGCCCACTGACGAGGTCCAAGCCCTCGTGACCCAGGCCCCTCCCTAACACCCCCCAACACATGAGCCTTGGTTGACGTTTGAGATCCAGACCCTAACGACCACCGACCTCCACCCCTCCAATATGCAATTTTTGAGTAATTCCAAATCGCAGCATGAGGTGTGCTGTACACATGGGCCTGAGTGATGGAGGTGGGACGGGGCTCAGTGAGGATGGGTAGAAACTGAAGGCTTGGAAGGGAGGTGACCCTATGGGTTCTTGTCCTGTGCTCCTCAGGCAAATGTCCCCTATGGCCTAGGACAGGTTTTCTGTGTTTATTCAGACACAGGGTAAGCCACTGAAAAGGAAAGGCTCTTTGTTTTGTTTTGATTTGGGGTTTTTTGGGCAGAATTTAGGGTCTCACACTTGGTAGGTAAACATTCTACCACTTGAGCTATTCTGCCAGCCCACTTTTTTGTATTAGTTTTTTTCGAGAAAGGGTTTCTGTGTTGAGTATTTTTGAAATAGTGTCTCTTGAACTGTTTGTCCTGGCTGGCCTCAAACCTCGATCCTCCTGATCTCTGCCTCCTGAGTAGCTGGGATTATAGGGGTGAGCCACCGGTGCCCAGCTGGAGTGTGTTTTGATAAGTGAGTGGTACATGGAGTTTTTTTGCTGGAAACACTCTGAGAATGTCAATCCTGTGTACACCAAGGTCTGTCAACAGGGCCACTCGCCCTATAGGCCTTTACGATGCGGCTCACCTAAGTGTGTCTACCTGTGCTAAGAGGACCCTGCAGCTTTCATGGCTTAGGTTTGGGCTTCTGACTCTGCGGTTTTTCCTGGAAAGCAATCTGCTAGGTGAGGAGGCCGTGCCGGTTTCATCTGCACATCCAGTATTGTACTGATAACACCCAGCATTTTCCTCCAGGGGAGCCCGCAGGAGAGGTTTGGGATGAAAGTATATATGTCATAACTGTAGGTCAGTTACAAATGCAATCGCGGATATACAAATTATGCTCCTTCACACAAGTATTTTTGTTCTGTCAAATGTAACTGGGATTTTTTTTAGCTTTTCTCTTTTTTGCAGTCCTTGGGATTGAACTCAGGGCGTCATGCTTGCTAGGCAGGCCATGTACCACTTGAGCCACTCCACCAGCCCTAACGTAATCCGATTTTGAGCACATGTTAATTTGGCTGCTTCTTTGGGGTCCCCCCTACTCCTATCTGTAAGACTAGGAATATTAACATGAAGCTTCTTATTCTTTCCTGCAGTGTTCCTGGGGTGACTCCAGTTGTACAGCATATCCAGCTGCTGGCTAAAGCTCCACAAATCCTTGATTCTGGCTGACCCACACTAGAGTAAAACCTTCTCCCCTTTGAGATGGCAGAGTCTGTCTCAGAAATTTATAGAAGCAGTGAGGTCGTTAGCAGTTGTCCTTAAAATCCAGTCTGGTCTTTCTGTGGAGTTGTGTCTGTGTTGTGCTTGTGTGGACTCCTTCTGTTCCCTGCCCCATGTGCTGGGGGATGTCAGGATAGTGACGGGGGCAGGTCCTCCCCAGTGTCCTCCTTTCTGTTCTGAGGGCTTCTGGTGGACAAGGACTCATCACACTGGTGACCTGGTGTCTCATGGGCCTGGAGAGGTTTCATTATTTCAACTAACCTTTTGGATTCCAGGAGAGGTCAGAGTTTATTAACTCAGCTGATATCCTTAGAACACTTTTCCCTGAAATGTTTTGCTACATGTTCCATGGAAAGCCACTGGAAGTTTTCAGTACGGGGAATCATGATTCGCTTATTTTAAAAATTAATCATGGGGCTGGTGGAATGGCTGAAGTGGTAGAGCACCTGCCTAGCAAGTGCAAGGTCCTGAGTTCAAACCCCAGGACCACCAAAATAAATTAATTATGAGGGCCAGGTGTAGTGGGGTATGTCTATAATCATAGCTACTCAGGAGGAGGAGATGGAAAGGGTTGTGATTTGAGGCCAGTCCAGACAGAAAAAAGTTAGCGAGACCCATGTCAAGAACAGCCAAGCATGGTGGGTCACTCTTGTAATCCCAGCTGTGCAGGAGGCAGAGGTAGGAGGATCATGGTCTAAGATTGGCTTGGAAAAAATTGTGCTACTCTATTTGGAAAAAAAAATAGCAAACAATTGCTATCATGATCCAAGAGTGCTTGCCTAGCAAAGCCTCATCACTGCCAAAATATTAATTAGGACAATATATAGTGTAATATTTACCATCTGAGCCATTTCTAGGTGTGTAGCTCAGTAGTGTTCAGTGATTCAAATTGCTGTGCATCCAATCTCCAGAACTATTTCCATCTTACAAAATGAAACTGCCCACTAAATAACAATTCCACACCCTCCCTACCCTCCAGCCTCTGGCAAGCAATATTCTACTTCTGTCTCTATAAATCTGACATTCTCGGACTTCAGATCATATAGTCCATGTCCTTTTGTGACTGGCTTATTTCCCTAAGAATAACATACTCAAGGTTCGCCCGGTTGTAGCATACATCAGGATGCCCTTCCTTTTTTAAGGGTGAATAGTACTCCATTGCATGGATATACCACATTTGTTTATCCATTCATCCATTGCTTGTGCTCTTGGGGGTTGTAAATAGTGCTGCTGTGAGCCTGGGTGTCCAGACACTCTGTTCAAGCCCCTGTTTTCTATCTTTGGATGTATACCAGGGATGGAGCCACTGGGTCACATGACTGGGTCACATGGTCATTCCACATTGGAGGTTTTGGGGACTCACCATCCTGGTTGCCATAGCAGCTACACCCTTTCACCCTGTCAGTGCACAGGGGAACTGACTTCTCCACATCTTCACCACCCTTGCTCTTTTCTTTTAGACAGGGTCTCACTAAGTATGCCAGGCTGGCCTCAAACTCATGATCCTCCTGCCTCAGCTTCCTAAGTGCTGGGATTACAGGTGTGCACCACTGTGCCTGACTATTTCCTGTTTTTTGACACTTGCCATCCTAATGGATGTGAGATGGCATTCCACTGTGGTCTCCCATCACATTTTTTAATGCATGCTGGGTATGCAGTCCAGTGCTGTATGCTGGTGTACAGAGACATTAAGTCCCAGCTCCTGCCATGAGAGAGGAGATGCAGTCTACTGGAGGAGACAGACATCTAAGTACAGAAAATGATAATACAGCTTGGCAAGTGCCAGGATAGAGATGGGTCTTGAGAGAGCATAGAGTGGATGCAATCAAGGAAGACTTCTCGGAAGAGGAGATATTTCTTAAAGTGCTCTGTGAAGTATACTTGGGAGGAGGAACCAGGGCACGAGAAGTTAAATCTAAAGTCTGAGTGGTTGATGGGTTTTGGTTAGAGAGAGAGCACTGTTTCTGGAATGGAGCAATACTTGTATTTGAAGCATCCTCCCTTTCTTTGTGTAATGCTCTTGCTTTGGGTTTTCAAAGGATATTTCACTGAGGGGGGCAGGACTGAGACCTTTGGGAGCATTTCATCCAACCCAGGGAAATCTGAGGCCCCAGCCCTGGTGGCCAGTTTTGTGGACAGTGTGTGGTTCGAGAAGCCATGTGCCTGAAAGCCTGCTTTTTAGGAATGGTGCTATTGTTGTCTCCAACCTTTGAGGATATTTGCAGAAGGAGACAGATACATGGATTGCAGCTTGGATGTGGGCGCAGTGTGGCTTTCCTGGCTGGGCTGGGTGGCCTGGGCTCTCTCCAGGTCCCTGAGGGTCATCCCAGCACCCGGCTGCTGCATTTCCATTCTCAGTCCTTGGTGGTGTCTTTTATAGAACTGCCTTCCAAGGAGTCACAAGATGGGCATCACAAGATCCCCATGCCTTCTTCAGAAGAGAGAGAGGGAAGCTGGGCGCGGTGGCACGCCTGTGGTCCTAGCTGCTCAGGAGGCTGAGGCAGGAGGACTGCTTGAGTTCAGGAGTTCTGGGCTGCAGTGCGCTCTGCCTATTGGTGTTCACACAAGGTTCAGTGTCAGTGTGGTGACCTCCCGGGAATGGGGGATCACCAGGTTGCCTAAGGAGGGGTGAACAAGCCCAGGTCGGAAAGGGAAAGGGGGCAGGGAGAGGGAGCGAGAATATGAAATAGTTTTGTTGACTATTCTATCAAATTCACCCCTGTTCAGCATTCTCTTCTTGTAAGGTCCCCAAAACTTGTCTATGTCCTAGACTAGGTTGAGAGTCCTCCCTCCAGCTTTCCCCCAGAACTTCGCAGGATTTCAGGCCTGTTAATGAGCATGGAGAATGGTAACTGCAGGTGGAGTGGGCAAATGGCTGTGATGGGTGCTGAGGAGGAGCAAGGAGCTCAGCCACTCACCTGGGCTCTCCACCTGGGCTGTCTTTCCTCTCTAAGCTCAGGTCCTGGTGAGTCCCAGTTGGACAGGTGAGGTCACCTTCTACCTGGTCTCCTCACTTCATTGTCTGAGAATCTCTTTTTTTCTTTCTTTCTTTTTTTTTGGCAGCCCTGGGGTTTGAAATCAGGGCCTCACTCTTGCTAGGTAAATGCTGTACCACTTGAGCCACTCCACCAGCCCAAATCTGAGCATTTCTTTTCATTTTATGGTGTGCTGTGTGTGTCCCAGAGTCTGAAATCCACTGCCCTTCTTGGCTTCATCCCCGTCTGTGTCTCCAGCCCTGTCCCACTTCCCAGGCACTTTTCCCTGTTGTGTTTGCCTCACCTCCTGTGTCTGCAGGCCCTGGCCTTTCCTCCTCTGGGAATGTGCTGTCCCCTCTGCTCTGGCAGCACTCACTCATCCTGCAGACTTCACTCAGTGTCACCTCTTCAGGGAGGCCATCCATGTTCCCCATAAGCAGAGAGCACCATGCTTATCAGGCTCCCGTGCCTACACCTGGACCTTCCTTGTACCAACTGCACAGCAGCTCTCCCCAGATGTCTTTTATGTGTATTTACTGAACCGGTTTCAAAGATGATTTGAGACAACATACACATTGCAGACTGGAGGAGTAGCCATATAGGATCAGGATTTTCCAGAGGGGTGTGTGTGTGTGTATGTGTGTATCTGTATGTGTGGTTAGGAATTTCCAGAGAAAAACAAATTAGGAAAAAAAAATATTTTATATATATGTGTGTGTGTGTGTGTGTATAGAGAGAATATCTCATGTATCTTATACATGCATATATAAAAATGAAAAATGAAATATGTATTTTTCTGATTGGCCCTTTCTCTGGAAAATCCTAATAACAGTAAAGATGCATGCATGTGCACCCACACACAGAGATGGAGGGGGGAGGAGAGGTAGAGGTAGAGAGAGAGATATATGTGTTTCTCCATCTTCCATGTTCTGTTGCATCCCCTGTTGGCCAATTTCAAGTGTCTCCCACATTCGGGCAGGTTCTCCCCACTCAGTTCACTGACCCACACACCAGTCTTCTGAGAGAATACCCTCCTGGAAGTAATGATTTACCAATTCCTTAGGCATCTCTCAGCCCCATCAAGTTGACACCCAAAGTTATTCATCATGCTTAGAAATATAGACTATTCTGTTATGATGATGATAATAGCTATGCAAAGGACTTCTAATAAAGGCTCAGGGAAGATTATGGGTGAAGCCAGAGGTCTCCAGACTATAAACTATGCATGCTGGAAAGCTTAATACATTTGCCAGTAATGGGGTCCAAGTTTGGACTTGTTTTCAACCAGCCAACACCAAGAAATAAGCATGGCTTTTGCTGTCTCCAGGGTAAAGCAAGTGATCCACCCAGTATAACTCTGTCTGGTGCTGAGATCTTAAAGAAATGATCTTAAGTTATCATAAAGGACACATGACAATGTGTTTCCAGCAATGTCGTCTTGGTAAATATAACCTTACATTCTATGTGCCTGCTTGCATTGACTTGCAAACAACGTAATACCTGCTAGTGTCTGAAACCATGAGGACTTCCCTATTTACTTATCAAGGACTCCAGAGGCCTGAGATCCCAGGATCATTCACCAGCTCAGAGTCAGACATGCTGCTCTATTTGTAATTGGGTATGTTCTTTCCTTCATGGTTGATTGCAACATTGCGTCCTGATGCCAGCATCCCAAGCAGGATATGTAAAAGGTCTATCTGCTTTGTCAGGGAGAGGCAACCTTTCCAGAATCCTTCTGACTTTCCCTCATAGTGGCTAGAACAAGGTCCCGTGGGCACACCTAGCAGCCATGGTCCATTCTGGGGCTGATAAAATGCCACTCAGTCAAGTTGACCAGGAAGGTGAGAGAAGAGGAAGGATCTGGAGGAATACAGCTAAGCCTGACTACTGGCCTGTAACAGCGTTGGTCCAGTAAAATCTCTTTTGTAGGCAACAGAACTAATATACAGTTCAACATTGATTAAATTTATTCCCGGCTCTGTATCTCATTTCCACTCACTTTATCGGTATTACTTTTCTTTTCACTGAACTTATCTGTAACTTGAGCAGCAGGGAGCATAAAGGCAAAGCTCCCAGGCAGTATCTAGAGTCACGACTTGACATTTACCACATCACTGTGTTTTCTTTCCCTCAGTAAAGCTGGGGAAAAGGAACCATATCCTCTCCCCAAGATGGCCCTAGTAAAGATGCATGGGTCTCAAAGTCTTCAGTATACATCAGGGAGGAATTGTACATTCCTGACGTACAATCCTGGTTAAGCCAAGCTGGGGTGGGGCTCACTGATGGTCCAACCAAACCAGGGAGCTCTTAGAGTTGGAGGTAGCCTGGGAGATGAAGCCCCTCAGTGGGGAAAACAGTAAGGGTGTTGTTACTGAAGCTGGTGGGAGGCGCAGTCAAGGAAGTTTGCAGCATTGAATTAGGTCCTATGTGGATGAGAAAGCTCCCTTTCATTTGTTCCTACATGGCAAACCAGTAGGGTCATAAATTAAGGGAGAACTAAATACCATGAGTTACAGCTATTAGACTGAATGGCCTGAACTCTGAAAATCTCAGAGAAAACTGGTGTGTGATCTTTTAGGAATTGGGGGATTAGATATTTACAACTGCTCCTCACAAAGGGGCGACCTCCCTGTAGGTCCATCAAAGGTGACAATAACCTAAGTTGAAAGTATGCTTGCTACACTAGTTCTTGGCATCAGAGCTGAGCAACACAATGCAATGGAGGATTGGTTGATCAACATGGCTGACCGGGGGCCATGGCATCCTGAGTGAGAATGGGACCACATACGTTAGGCCAGACAGTATCAAAATTTGACCTACAGTTTCTACTGAAAAGCATATGTGGAACCATCATAAGTTGGGGACCGCCTGCAACCCAGAGGCTGACAAGCTGGATGGAAACAAAAACCCAGGGCTACCTGGTTTCTTCCCTGTCTGGAAGAAGCCTTCATCTGCCACCAGTTGTGTATGGTGATGCACTTGGGCTATAGATTTTCTGATAATTGATTCATTACACAATCAGAAGATGTTGTGTTTCTTTAACACCCCCTCTGGTCACACCAATGTGCCACCAGCACACTCTTATCCTTGATGGTGACCAAAAGGTCTTCAGAGTTGTCTGGTGAGGTCTGTTTCTTGAGAACTGTCTTTGGAGGTCTGGGGGTGAGGGGACCTTCCTGGGCAGCTTGTGGCTATTCAGGTAGAAGAGGCCACCAGTGTCCCCAGGTGCCTCCTGGGAATCCATCCCACAGCCATGACCTTTGCTGGCCAGTGGGAGAGAAATTCCCAAGTGATGCATAAAAAAGAAAGACCACAAAAGGTAAGCTATTAAAAGAAAGACGACTAAAGTATTTCTGGAAGCAAGAAAGTACAAAAGAAAGAATGTGAGAATAAGGAAATGATATGTGTTTAAGAAAAGAAGAAGACAGAATAACTGAGATTTTTGACAAAAAAAGGAGATAAACTTAGAGCACTAAAAATTTAAAATATGCAAAAAGAAAAGAATAAAAGCATTATAAGTAGAATTCTTTCTTTTCCTCAGGACCTCATGCTCACAGGTAGGTGCTCTGCTACTTGGCCAGCCCCCAGCCCTATTTGTTTTGGTTATTTTTGAATAGCCCAAGCTTTACGCCTGTCTTGGCCTGGAACCTTGATTCTTCCTGTCTCCACTTTGCAAGTAGCTAGGATTAACAGGTGTGAGGTACGGCATTAGGCTAACACTGTCTTTTAGAAGTGAGGAAACCTACATGCTGGACCATGAAAGAATGAAGCCAGGGCAGAGCTTCTTAGTGCTCTGAGGATCAACCAGGAAGACCTTCTGTTGCCCATTGTAGTTCTTGAGACAGCCTGGAAGGCACAGCACTGATCAGTTTGTGTAGGTGTGTATGTGGATGAGGACACCACACAACTGCCCACCACACACTAAGGAGGACCTTGATGATGACAGAGTTGGGAGAGAACCGTGGAGCACAGCTCCCCTTTTCACACTGGCTGTCCTCCTATCTTTGTACCCCCCAGTCCCTTTAATCGTTAACTAGTTACCCCAAACAAAACCTGCCGTGATGTCACCACTACTGAAAACCCCTTGAACATTCAGTGGAGTTGTCCATGATGGTGTATTAGCTGACTGTGGCTGCCATAACAAAAGCAATAACTTAAACATCAGAAATTTTCTCTGGAGGCTGGAAGTCGAAGATGAAGGTTCTTTCTCCTGAGGCCTGTCTCCTTGTCCTGACGAGGACTACCTCTTGCTACTCCTGACTATTTTTCTCTCTTCATTTTTCTTTGAGGACTGACAGAAGTTCTGTTGTTCACCTCCATCACTTTAAAAAAATTATTTCATGTGTTTTTTCTTGTTGTACATGCTTCCCTAATGATCTTTCTCTTCTTATCAGGACACAGCCCAACCCTTAATGCTCCTCACCTCAATTCATTTGTCTCCTAAAGACCTGATTTCCAAATGTGCTTGCACTCTGAGGTTAGGCCTTCAACACAGGAGTTGGAAGGGGCTGGGATTTGGCTCACAGCAGACTGTAAGTGTCACTGAGAAGGATCAGGAGGACGGTTTTTCTCCTGCCATCCCCAGTCATTGCTTACCAGGCCCTGTCACCTCCCCCGTTGTCAGACCTCAGCATAAGCTTTATTTTCCAGAGAAGTTTCTTGAGCCCTGGGCTAGGGCAAGTGCCCTGTCACTGACTCTCCTGCATCTCATTTTCTGTACTTACCTATTTGAAATTAGTTACTTTGGTATCCACAGGGAAGGGTTCCAGGACCCCCAAAGATACCCAAATTCCCCAGATTCTCAGTCTTTTCTATAAAATGGCCTAATATTTGCACAGAACCTGTGCACATCCTCCCACATACTTTAAACCATGTCTGCTTCACTTACAAAGCCTAATACAACATAAAGGCCAGGTAAGTAGTTGTTTTATTGCTTAGGAAATAATGACAAGAGAAAAAAAAAAAAGTGCTCAGTACAGTTTTTCCTGAGTGTATTTGGTTCATGGTTGATTGAATAGGTGGATAGAGAAATTGTGGATATGTCGAGTTGACTAATTAGTTGGTTAATTAACGGCTGTCTTCTGTAGTCTGTAAGGGCAGAGGGTCAGGAATTGTGTGTGCTTTATTTGTGGCTATATCTCTAGGCTCAGGGCATAGCAAGGGCCTAGTAAAGCCGTGTTGTTGAAAGTGTGAATGGACATCCTATTTTCTGTTTTATTTGCCTGTTTGCTACCTTCTCTCCTGATCTCTTGCAGTTGTTTTCTCCCCTCCCGTCCCCTCCTTGCTGTGCCCCAGTACAGGGGCACAATGGCCCTGCTTGGTGGCCTTGGCAGGTGAGCACTTCCCCAAATAGTTGCAAAATTGCAATTAGAGCCCTTGTGGTGACACAAATACTTTCCCACTTGTTGAACTGGGTTCCTTATTTCTCTTCATCCTGGCATGTCTTACAAACATGAATATTTTATTCCAAGCCCACACCAGTCCCGATGCCTCAGTTCTCTAAATCATCTTAAAGCCTTTCTCAGGTGCCTTGTTTTTACCAGCTAAGCAATAGGGGTGTGTCTCTGCTCCCCGTCTAGATTGTAAACACCAGAAGGTCAAGCCTGTGTTTTCATGATGTTTTCCCTCCAGGGATCTATCTGAGTGCCTAGAAAGCCACTTTTTCAGTAAATTGAAATTTGAAAGAGTAAATTGAAAAAGCTAGTGACTGAAGGGCAAGGGTTCTCCTGCAGCGTGGCCAACTGTCTAATGCAACAAAGACACGTTGGAAACAAATTGTGTCCCATTTCTCTTTAGGAAAGAATAATTATCAAGAATAAAAAGCAGCCTTAGCGGGGAAAGAATCTTCAGTGTATTGGGTGAATATTCTGTAAAGAAGACTTTTGACCTTAAAAAATGTTGAACCATAGCTTGGTAAAAGCTAATTAGGAGAGTAAGCAAGCAGTCTGGGAGAAAATGTGTATTGACTCAGAGTTTCTCACTAAAAAGGCAATTTGCATAACAATGATTACATATTACGTTCCAGGCAGTTATCTCTCATTGGAGATCTTCCAGAACAACCACTGCTGTGGGAAGCCCAGCACCCTCTGAAACCTGGTTTTAAACAGAAATTAAATGTGAAAGGTTGAGTTGTTGAGGTTGTTAGCCTTGAGAAGGGACTAAGAGGGACACTTTTGTCATGTGAGATGCCAGGAAAATTCATGAGGAGCTCACTAGGTTGTCTGTTTGGGAAAAAACAAATTCCCACTAATGGATTTTGGAAGAGATGATTTCATTTTTAGCTCACAGCTAGCCATTATGGGCAAGGGTATTGCCTTTTTGTCCTCATAATGATGGCAAGTGTTTCCATCTCTTTAAAATGCCTGTGAGTTGCTCTGCAGACAACGGAATGGAAAAACTATAATACTCAGTTGTCCCTGAAGAACAGAAATTTGTGTATGTGTGCATAGCTATGACACAAAACTTGCACTTCGAGTTAGATGGGATGAATATGGCAGCTAGAAATTTTGGATGATGGATGAAGGGTAGATGGATGAATGGTGGATGAATGGACAGTTGATGGATAAATGGATGGATGAATGAATGGTGGGTAGATGAATGGAGGATGGGTAGGTAGATGGATGGATCATGTATAGATGAGTGAGTGGATGGACGAATGATGGAAGGATGGATGGATAGATGGATGGATGGATGGGTAGGTGGGTTGATGGATGGACGAGTGATGGATAGATGGATGGATGAATGATGGAAGGATGGACGGATGGACGAATAGATGGATGGACAGAATGTATAGATAGATGGATAGATATATAAATAATTAGAACCGAAGACATGTTCCAACCAAGAATGAAGTAGAGGCTTTTTCTGTGGTAACTGCAGGCAGTTAAATTAGGATCCAAATAGGCTGCTTGGAGCTTAGTGGTCACACAATTTGAAATAGAAACAAAAAAAGTTGGGAGAGAAAGAACTTTTACTAATTTTTCTTTGTGTTCTGTTTTTTATTTTTCAATTGTTTATATTAAGATAGAATTCACATACCATAAAATCCTCTCTTAACCTCTACAGTTCTCCACCATCTAATTCTAGAAAAGTTAAATCACCCCAAAAAGAAATTTTGTGCCCAGAGCAAGCACCTCCCCTTCCATCCCATCCCTAGCAGCCGCTACTCTACCTTTCCTATGGATCTGCGTTTTTCTGTGCATTTCATATACATGCAACCAGAATATGTGTGTAATATATAAATATTTAGATATAGTTATAGATGCTTACCAGTTGGTGGACATGTAAGATGCTCTCTCTTTTGGCTATTATGCATAATGGTGCTATGAACCATTGGTGTACAAGATTTTTGTTGGCACGCATATTTTCATTTCTCTTGGGTATATACCTAGAAGTGGAATTGCTGGGTCATCAGGTATTTCCACATTTAACTTTTTGAGGATCTGCCAAACTTCTAACATGGTGGTGAAGCCATTTTGTATTCCCACCAGCAATGTATGAGGGAGCCCATACAATTTGAGCCCCTACTCTTTG
Organism: Castor canadensis; assembly: GCF_047511655.1. NCBI lineage: Eukaryota > Metazoa > Chordata > Mammalia > Rodentia > Castoridae > Castor > Castor canadensis. Next base: position 15,809,304 of record NC_133391.1, read on the forward strand.
CCAAATATATGTCCTGTTTATGTGCATGCATGCTGTTATATGAGCTTATGGTCGTTATTTTCTTTTATGTTACAAGAAACTGAGCTTTTCTGACACATGGGGTGGGAGGTGGAGAGAGAGAGAGGTATCACTGAAGTTATTGTTATATGATCTAGGGCCTACCCTAAGACTTGAACCCTGAGATCCTACCCCAGGGCTTAGTGGGCAAACCATTAAGTGTGGCCTCAGTGGTAGGAGGAGAGGCAACCCCTGGGGAAGCCCAGCCTGTGTCAAGCTAGGCACCTGGCAGGAGGCTGTGGCTGGTGCAGAAGCCAGGAACTCTGCCTGGTTACAGTCTTCCCACTGTACCTGCCACTGGAGATGGGGCAGACAATGGAGCCAGAGTCTTGCAGGCCACCTGCTGCCCAGGAAGACACTGCTGGGACAGAGCCGGCTGGGCTAGGTCCTCACTTGTCCTGGAAGCCCTGTGGGGTGGGAGTGACTTGGCAATCCTTAAGATCTCCTATATACAGTGCCTCCTGTCCTACCCACATGGGCCTCAGATCATGAAGCAGAATAGTATGGCGCCATCATTTCAGTCTGTCACTTCTCAATTGTGTATTATTGTCACAAAGACCGATTTTTTTGCTTTGACTATTATTGTCATGATTAATGATAATTATAATTACTGTAATTAATAATAAAGGAGGAATATAAATAAATAGATCCCAAGAGCTCCTCCAGCCTTCTTAGTGAGCACCATGTAGCGTGGGTCACTCCTGGTGACCTTCTGGAGGGAGGAGAGACTGTGGCTGCCCCCTGCCCTGCATACCCAGCAGGCCTGCATGACTTGCACTTTCTGAGGGACATGACAATGGCCTGGCTCAGCCAACATGTGCTGGGAGAGTAACCCAGATGCAGAATGAAGAGCAATATGTTCTTCCCCTCCCTTCACTGCAGCTCTTGGAAGTTAGAAGCTGGCATTCAGTGTGACCTCTTTAGATGTCATGTTCAGAAGGTCATTGATCCCCTCAGGCCTCCAGATCTTGTCCAATGACAAAACAATACATTCAGAATGTTTTCTGTAGATGACTCCCCAAGCGTTCAACCTCAAGGTCATTTTCTCAGAGGTGGAAGGTGACTGGGAGGTGGCAGTGTGTGCATTTTCTTTTGTTCTACTGTGCCCTCGTGCATTAACCTTGAGTGACATGTCCACATCGCCCCTCTTGTTCACCTGAGTGACCCTGCAGCCCTCAGGTTGAGCTGCACAGGTCTGTTAACCGACATGTGAGACAGGGCTGTATGTTTTTCTGTGAGGTATTTACCTTTAACACACCTGCTATTTTTTCCTCATCCGGGAACTCTAGCAAGGGAAGGAACTAAGGTCATGTAGAACAGTGAGGAAGTTGCAGGACAGGTGGCTTTGAGGAAAAGGGAAGACTGAGACTCTGTTCAGGGCAAATAATGGCTTGTACTCTGGGAACTGTGAAAAGACAGAACTCTAAGGAAACCAGCATTTCTGGTGTGTCACATGTGGAATTAGGGCCAATGTGTAGAAGAAATAAGGATGAAGCAGAAGTTGACTCTGTTACATCACAAATTGCCCAGGGGAGAGGGAGGATCCAACATGGTGGATAGGAGAAGGAATCAGAATTCCTGAGCTCCACAAAGACCCCAGGGGAGTGGGATGCTTTGGAGCTTCTGAGTGAGTTTGTACCTCTGCATGTGCTGGATTCTGTATGGCCACACTAGGGAGAACATGGTGGCCTGTGTCAGCTCCAGGATTGAAGCACCCTTCTCAGTTATTCTGAGAGTCAGGAGTCTTGTATATATTCTCATTTCATACTTAATCGGGGGGCTTCCCTCCCCTTCCTTCTCCTCCCCTTTCCTTCCTTCCTTCCTTCCTTTTTAATCCAGTGTTGGGACTTCACAATTTCCCATCTGTGTGAGTCACAGATGTCACTGGTGTGACTCCACATTCTTTTCTGGGTGTGCCTTCTTGCCTGTGTCTTCATTTGGTCACAACTTATCACACTGGAACCACAGGGACAGGAGCATAGAGTCTCAAAGCAGTAAGAGATCTTCCATCTTCCGTGGCTTACGTCTGCACGTGAGCTTTGTGGAAAGGATTTGTCCAAAGCCATCAGCCAACCCCAGAAGAGTAGGACAAAGCAGACCTGGGATCTTAGTTTCTAGACTCTGGCTTTCTGCTGTTGCTTGAACCAATCCAGACCTTGCTGAGATTTTATTCTCTATTGGGGTAATTGTTTTCCCGTGACTGCTGGAAGATAAACAGTTCTGCCTGGTCTGGCTTCTTCAGTACACTCCTTGGAAATGTTGTGTGACATCTATATATCTGCCTTTCCTTGTTCTCTCTTAAACCCACTCCAAGCTTTGGTTCTCTGAAGTGAGTCCTGTGAGCATCTCCACTGCCTTGACCTGACCAGAACCAATGGTCAGTTCTTGAACTCCACCATTTCCAGGTTTTCCTTCTATGTTCCTTTCAGTTTTCACTCAGCTCTTCTCTTTCTGACCCTTATTTACTGGAGTGTCAGGGCTTCCTGTCTACACTTCCTTTTTCTTTATGTGTTTTTGCCACCTCCATGGTCTCAACAATTATTTTAAAATTCCATTTAGACATTGATGAATCCCAATTTCATACCTCCAAACCTGACCTCTTTCCTGAACTCTGTATCATGTGTGCTTGACAGCTCCATTTGGATGTCTAATAGGCATCTCCGATTTAATGTGCTCTAACTGCTCTTGACTTTGTGCCACACCCTGTCATATCCCAAATCTTATCTTTCCCACTTGTCCACCTTAATAAATGGAACCAAAATCCAAGTCATTGTTTCTCAGACATAAATTGTAAAGTGAGCTATTCTTGAACCCTGTTTTCCTCTTGGGTAAGTGGAGGTTTCTATGACCTGGGTCAAGTTCAGTTGGACTTGGTTCTAAGCCACAGCTTGGATCTGGTTGCTTCATGGGTCTTTCATCCTCCTTGGAACAGTGAGCCTCCCAGAGCACGTTGTCATGGTGATGCCAGGACAAAGAAGCCAAAACTAACAATGCAAGAACATTTCAAACATCAGCTCATGTCTCATTCTCTAGAATCTTCTTGGCCAATGCAAATGTCATGGTAAAGTCCAAAGCCAAGGGGGTGGGAAGTGCGTGCTTCCCAGCACAATGGTCAACCTGTACCCTTCCTGTGGATGCAGAGGACAGAGAATATACATTTGCTGAAGGAAAATCTAATGTGCCATCTCTGGGAAATGCTTAAAGGAGGAAAATGTAAATAATGGGTTTCATAAGAAACTGGATGTGTGTTTTTAATATTTGTGGTGCTTCTGAACACCTCTTCTGGAATAGGTCCTTTACTGTTTCCAGGGTCTGTAAATTAACTGGAGATGGTGATGATGGTGGTGGTGGTGGTGTGTGTGATACTCAGAACTTTAGGCATGAAGAAGAGAGTTGAGTTTTCATTTGCCTTACTCTTCTTTATTCTTATTTCATAATTTACTCTTCATGACACAGGTTGCACAACCCCCTCCTCCGTTTTTTGGCTGGGATTGGGGTTTGAACTCAGGGCTTCACACTTGCTAAGCAAACGCTCTCTTAATTGAATCACACCTCCACTCCAGTAACCCTTTTTAAAAATTTATTTATTTTTCTTTTTGGCAGTACTGGGGTTTGAATTCAGGGTCTCACAGTTGCCAGGCAGGTGCTGTACACCTTGAGCCACTCCACCAGCCCTGTTTTGTGTTGGGTATTTTCGAGATAGGGTCCCTTGAATTATTTGCCCAAGCTGGCTTTGAACTGCGATCCTCTTGATCTGTGCCTCCTGGGTAGCTAGGATTACAGGCGTGAGCCACCAGCATCCAGTCAGTAACCCTTTTATTGAAATGCTTGGGACCAGAAGTGTTTCAGATTTCAGAGTTTTGCAGATTACTGAAAATTTGCATATTGTATCTGAAAACTCAAAATCTGAAATGCTCTGAATCTGAAACTTTTGACCATCATGTAGGCACTCAGAACATTTCAAATCTCAAAGCATTTTGGATTTATATCAAGGATGTTTAGCCCATGCACGACTGGGGTTATTGTCACTCAAAAATCTGAATTTACACATCTGCTAATAGAAATGTAAACACGTTTTTGCAGAATTGGTGCTCACTCTTGATGTCTTGCTCTCTCTCTCTCCTATTTAGCCTCTCTTATCAGGAATAAAGTCCTGGAAGGCGGATGTGGGGCATGCGAGGGACTGAGAGAGCACTTCCTCCCACAGCTGTGGGGACTGGCAGGTGTGGAGCGAGTGTGGCATGTGGCCGGGTCTGCACTGTCACCCTGTGTTTGACACCTGCACATTTCTCAGGTCCTGATGCTTGCAAACGCTTGTCTTTTTTGTTGGAAATACCCTTTTCACCTACACACTTGGGCATTTTGGCTGCCGGGGAGACGTGGGATAATCAGCATCACACGTGGGGGAGTGTTCAGTCCTGAGACGGACGCTGAGGCCTTTGTCCTACTCTTTATCACAGTGACATGAAACCTGGGAACATTTTTTTCTTTTAGCAGTACTGGGATTTGAGCTCGGGACGTCGGTAGGTAGGCACTCTGTTGCGTGAGCCACACCTGCATTCCTTTTTGCTTTTGCTGTTTTTGTGACAGAATCTTGCTTTTTGCCCAGGCCAACCTGGACCACAAGCTTTCTATTTATGCTTCCCACTGTAGCTGGGATGACAGGTACACACCATTGCACTTGGCTTTTTCTGTGGAGATGGGATCTTGTCAACTATCCCCCTACACTGGCAGGGAACTGTGATCCTCCCAATCTCAGCCTCCCATGTAGCTGGGGAGGATAGGTGTACATCACATGTTCAGCTTTTGTGGTTGAAATGGGGTCTTGCTGTTTGCTTAGGCTGACCTTGAACCACAATCCTCCTGATCTCCACCTCCCAAGTAGCTAGGATCACAGGTGTGAGCTGCCAGTGTCCAGCAAGAGCACATTTTCTGAAGGCATAACCCAAGTTCTGGGTCATCCATTAACTCCCTTCACTGGTCTAGAAACATTCTTTGTCTTTGTTGGATCTCCGTATTCTTACCTGCTCTTCTGAGGATCAAATTAAGTAATCCTTATAGAAAGATTCTAGGAAGTATAAAGTTCATAATACTTATAAGGCATGTCATTTTGAATAAAAACTGCATTCTGAATATTTATGGACAGTTTGTTCCAAAGGTACTTGAAGCACATAACAGTGATTCATTTCTCTTGGAACTGCAAATGGTGCATGAACAACTCAGCTAATGGACGAAAATGTACCTCGAATATGCTGGGCTCCAGGGGCTGCCCAAGTCCAAGTTCTATTAGTCATCACTTTGTCTTCTAGGACAGGATCCAACAGTGCGTGACTGTGTGTAATGATGTCCCCTGTTCAATATTGATATATGAAAGCTCGAACTCCACCATGTGGTAGTACTTGGGGATGGGGTCCTAAGGGAGATAATTAGGTTTTAGATGAGGTCATGAAGGTAGAGTTCCCACAAGAGACAATGTCCCTATAAGAAGAGGAGCCAGGCTGACTCACACCTGTAAGCCAGGTGACTCACACCTGTAATCCCAGCTACTCAGGAGGACTAGGTTCAAAGCCAGTCTGGGAAAATAGTTCCCAAGATCCAATCTCAAAACAACCCATCACAAAATAAAAGAGCTGGTGGAGTGGAGTGACTCAAGGCATAGACCCTGAGTTCAAACTCCAGTATTGCAAAAAAAAAAAAAAAAAAAGAGGGGCTTGGGTGGATGGAGCCCAAGTACTAGAGTACACACTAGAGTACACACTTAGTGGTATGAGACCTGGCTCCAACCCCAACGCTAAAAAAGCAAATAAGTAAAAGAAAGAAAAAGAAGAGGAGGAGACACAAGACTTTACAAACCCTGTTAGTAGAATAAGCAAGAAGAAGCCATCTGCAAGCCAAGAGGAAGGCATTCATCAAAAGCCCCAGTCTGCCAGCACCTTAACCTTGACCTTCCCAGCCTCCCTAATGGTGAGACATAAATGTCTATGGTTTAAGCCACCCAGTGTGTGGCAGTTGGTTACAGCAGCCTGATCTGATTCTTCCACCATGAACACTTTGAAAACATACCATTAGCACTCAAGAATAGATATGATTAGCCTGGAAAAAAAAAAGCAAATAGAAGGGTGGGTTATGATAATGTCTTGCAATTTTTGAAAATTACATGAAAGTTTAATCCTTTGCATTATTGATATAGCCAAGAGAAGTAGTAAGACCACTGGGTAGAAGAAACCAAGGTCTATATTTTTGTTGATGTTTTATCCAATTTGAGGTATAAAATAGGAAGATACTGGCTTGCAGGTGTCAGCTCTTTATTCCTGGGAGAATGTGTGGCCAATGTGTCTGGAATTCCTGCACCAGGTGAGATGTCAAACTAGGTCATCTTTTCTTCCTTCAAACTCAAGATACTAAGTTGGACCACAGGTGCATCATGGTCCTTCGACCTTGTAGCGAATACTTGGCTAGGTTCCTTCCACCAAATGCAAGTGATGCAGGTGACCTCTTATGATTTCATTCAGGATACTAAAGCTAACATGACCTTTGGATAGTATGTGTGGGAAGCACTAAGGATGCAGAATAGAAAATGTCAGAGTCGCCGTAAAAACGAACACGTCAACAGATGTCAAGACCACCGTACTAAGAGATGAACTGGGGAATCCATAATGATTTGGCATGAATTGGTGAAGCAGTATTTGCCAATTTCTGATCAGCTGTCGGGAGACTTTTGTGTCAACCCTAGACCATGGTGATATATTTGACCAGGCCAACTTACAGTGCACTCACTCACTTCACTCACTGGACTCATTCAGTTGTGTATACAGCTTTTATGAGGCACTTGCTGTGTGCCAGGCCATGTGTAAGACACAAAGGTTTATTCCTGTTTTCAGGGGTCTAGGCTTGTGTGAAGGGATGGTCAAGGGCACACGGACTATGACTCCAGCAACACCGTGGTTGAGACTTCCACTGAGGGCAGTATCTGGCTTTCTGGGGCGGGTGGTGTTCAGAAAGGCCTCACAGGCTTGTGTGAAGTAGCAGAGATGACTATCAGGGGCACTAGGGGATGTTGGCATTTTTAGAGCATCAGACAAGAGTTGGGACAGCTGAAGGAAAGGATGCAATGGAGGAAATCAAGGATGAGGTGGGGCAGAGAGTCTGCTAGTGGGCAACCTTGTATATGGTACAGAAACTTCTGGATTATTTGCCACCCCAAGCATGAAGGCATCAAGTACTGTCCAGATTCTCATGCAAGAAAACTCATTCTGCAAACAAGTCTTAGGAGTTGACTGGGACAACTCAACATAAGCTGTGAGCTTAGATCTGGGTGGTGGAAGAAGTGAAGAGCAGGGAACAGAGTAAGAGAGGTGTAAGAGCTAACATCAGCAGTCCTCTGAGAGTCGGGCATGGTGGTGCATGCCTGTAATCCCTACTGACAAGTCCTTTGAGGTCTGGTAATGTAGCTCAGTAACAGAGCATGTCCTTAGCCTTTGTGAAGAACTGGGTTTGATCCCCATCACTGAAATCTATCAATCAATAAAAATAGCCATTTGAGTAGTGAATTTAAAAGTATATGTACATACACACATGTATAAGTGAGTTAAGTGAATTTAAATATACTCAGCGATATAACACACACACACCTTTATTTTGGTGCCTTGTAGCTAATAGACATCTGTCAGTTGAAGTAATTATTGCTGTTTGGATCCAAATTGGTGCCAGCCCCTTTTTGGCAACACTTCCCAGTATTCTTTCTGTTTTGTTGGTCGGTTTGTCATTCTGGGTTCCATTGTCTCTGTCTCCATTATTGGACCTTCTTGGTATGCCCGGGGCTGGGGGCAGCCCATTTCCTGTGTGTCCTTCCTGCTTACCTCGGGTATCATTCTGGCTTCTGAACGAAGGCTCCTCACTGTCCTAAGTCCCTGGAAGCCAGCAGGGACAAGTCTGGAGCTTTTGCTCACCAGTAGCCCCTGACTGTGGCTTCTTGATCGTCTGTAAGTTTTAGCACCTTCCAGACGCTGTGGAGCAGGTGGTCTGCCCGGATGCTGGCCTGCAGAGGCCCCCAGGCCTCCGCAGAACCTCCATGCAGCACTCTGGCTGTGCATGTGTGCTGAGTGTGTGTGCACAGTATGTGTGTGTGCTGTGCATTGTGTGTGCAGTGCTTATGTGGTCTGTGTGCATGGGTTTTCTGAGTGTGCTTATGTGTGCTCTGTATGCTATGTATTGTGTGTGCCGTGTGTGAATATGCGTGTGTGCTGAGTGGTGTGTGGGCTGTGTGTTAACGTGTGCATGCATGTGTGTGCTGTGTGTGTGCTGTGCGTGTGCACTTTGTGCATACATGCTGGACTGTGACTGCTGCCACAATGGTGAAGTGCCCTATGAGTTGACATGGCACCAGCCTGCATTTTTCTGCAGTCTGTGCTCTGAGATTTGTGTCTGTTGTGAGTACCGTCCGTGCGTGTGGAAGAAGAATGCTGCTATCTGTAAACTCATAAGTTTAAACTGTAACTGCAAAGGAGATGATGGAGGGAGACGGGAAGGCTGCCTCGGGTTGATTTACAACCTGGTCTCGTTATTTTTGCTGCCAGGGGAGTCTTCGTAGCTTGGGCCGCCTGTGCAGTCCACATGGGCAGTGACTCAGACTGAGCTGAGTGGTCACCCAGCCTGGGAAGCGCAGGAGTCCTGGTCTCTGTGCAGGGGGAGATGGGGCGTCTCTGTCACCTATGAGGTGACAAAACATTGTCCTCGACTCCCACTTCACTAGAGGAAAGTGAAGTTTCTAAAATTGCAAGATTTTAGGTTTATTTTTATTTCTTGACGTTTGGAAAATGGGGTGAGTATTGGAGAAAAGCAGTATTTGAAAGTCTCACCTCCCAGCTGTGGGTAAGTGACCCCTCCACCCCGATCACTTGCATGGTTCTTTGCTTTATTTTCTAACTTAACATCGGAGACGCAGCCCTCCACCCATTTCTCCTCTTCTTCTTTTTTAAACGCCAGTGCTTCATCTTGGTTAGTTGTTTATTATCTTCCAGGAAAAAAAAAAATCACATTTGAGATGACGGTATCTCTACCCGTTAGGAAGGAGAAGCCAGGGTTGGGGTGCAGCTCAGTGGTGAGCACTTGCCCTGCATGTACAAGGTCCTGGCTTCTGTCCCCAGTGTTGCCAAAAAAGGAGAAATCTTCTTTGTATTATTTCTGTTCTTCACAGTATTCCATCTTCAAGTTATAAACATGTCTCCCATTTCTAATTCATGTATGTAAATTTTTCTACTCTTCTTGTTATTTCTAGGAGGAGAGCAATATTTGGTGTTATAAATAGATTGTCTTTAATAATATATCCTAGTAGGTTATTGCTGGTAAAAAACAAATCTCACTAACACAGGATCTCAACTTGCTCCACCCAGGAGTACTGATTGACAAGCAGTCTCACTTCCTAACTCGCCTTTTTTAAATCCTCTTTGTGTGCTAGGGATGGAACCCAGGGCCTTGTACACACAAAGCAAGTGCTGTCCCACTTAAGCTATGCTTCTGGCCCTTTCGTTTTTATTTTGGTTTTGAGACAGAGTCTCACTATGTAGCTGGGTCTGGCCTGGAACTCCTGATCCTCCTGCCTCCGTCTCCTGAGTGCTGGGATTACAGGCATGCACCACTGTGCCTGGCATCCTGCCTCATTTCTTTGTTACCTGGAAGCACTTATTCACTGACACGGCTGTCTCCGGGGTCAGCAGTGCCCTTTCTCTGTCACACCAGTTGGCCTCTTTCAGGCTTAATTTCCTTGTGACATTCAGTAGTCACAAAGATTCTCTTCTTTATGAATATAAATTTTCTATAATAAATACCGTAAGACCTCTTTTCCGTTAAATGATTTTCTCATGGATATTTAATTTCTTTTCTAAGTGAACCCTTAAGTTTGTAGTAGATGGCTTCAAACAGAAGTTTCACTGTGCTGGACACGGGTGTGACCATATCTCTGGGCTTAGGGAGGGACTGGCACATGGTGCCCTGGGAGGGGAAGGGCGGGGACAGGTGAGATGTTCCATCTGTGAAACTCCTGGCAGGAAAACAGGTGGCATACTCAGAAGGGGCCACGGGGGTCCAGGTGAGGTGACTCACACGTGTAATCCCAGCTATTCAGGAGGCAGAGATTTGGAGAATCGTGACTCTAGGCCAGCTGGGCAAAAAAGTCAGCTCAACCTCATCACAACAAAAGAAAGCTGAGTGTGGTACCGGGCACCTGTCATCTCAGCTACATGGGAGGCTTAAGTAGGAGGATCGTGATCCAGAACAGTCCAGGCAAAAATATGAGACCCTATTTGAAAAATAACTAAGGAAATAAGGGCTGAGGATGTGGTTCAAGTGGTAGAGCGCCTGCTTAGCAAGTGTGAGGTCCTGAGTTCAAATCCCAGTACTGCCACAAAAGAAGAAGAAGGAGAAGGAATCGAGCAGGAGGAGGAATTGGAGGAGGAAGATTAACAATGTACTTACAGAGGTTTGGGCAGAGTTACGGGAAACCAACAAGGAGTGACAGGGATGAAGAATGACATGATCCTAACACTGGCAGTGCACAATCAGTGGCCACCCAAGGCCGGAAGGAGCACACAAAGGCCCTGGCTCATGGAATGCAAGAATGGCTGGAACCCTGGGAGGAGATACCGGATACCAGCTGGGGCCTTCTAGGCAACGTTCACCAAACCACAGCGCAGAAGGGAGGGCACTGGGGGAATCAGCTCTGCAACTGCTCCCTCCTTCCATCCAGGCGTCTTCTATTGGTGGAACCCATGCCCAAACCAGAGAGCAAGGGAACCTTTGAGTGGTCCGCGTAGGTCTTTCTCCTGGGGTGTGCAGCAGAGGATGGAGAGGATTGGTACAGGGGCTGCCCTTCGGGTGACTGTCCTCAGCTTGTCTCCTCCCCTTCTCTTCCACTTCTTGCCTAATAGTCACTTGACTTTGCTGTCTGCCTGACAAGGGAATGATTGATTTCCCCAGGCCATTCTTTTTCCTTCCCACCTCCTCCCTGCTTCTTCCCCTTTGTCCTTGTGACGTCTAGAAAGGAAGGACACATTAGAAAAGAAGCCATCTGGGTGCATAGAACCTTCCCACCATGCCCCAGTCACACCTCTTCCTCAAAAAGACCACTTCAGCAGTGAACTTGAACTTTTATTTCTCTTTGCCAACAGTTTCCAGGGACCTAAGTTACCACATTAAAATGCCAGAGAAAATTTTTGCTGCTTTGTTGCACCTTTCTGGCAGATGAAATTGGGGGGAAAATGAGAGCATATGGACCATGAAATATATAATTCATAGTTGTCACATTGCACTGTGAGGAATGTTGGGGTTTTTTTTTGTTGTTGTTGGTGGTTTTTTTTTTGCTGCTAAGTGAGTGACTTCATAATGGGAGAAGTAATGCCACAGAAAACCAGAGAGAGAAAATTTTCATTTGGAACCATCATTCCCTGAGCATCGATGGTGGGAGTAGCCTGTGTTCTTAGTCTTAATTTCTGTGCTGTCTTAAAATAAAGTCCCTTCCTGGCCCTTCTGCCTGCATCACGAAGGCTGCCCTTGGGAGAACGCTGGGCAAGCATGTTGTTTTAGCTCTGAGATGGACTTCAATGAGTTGAGATTGGAAGTGATCTACTTAGACTAAAACAAAGAAACCTTGTATCATCAGGGGAAGAAAAAGACGTGCTAACCAAACCACGCAAAGTAGGAGGAGGAATCAGATGCCCCTGAAGCTGCTAGGTTTACCTCTGTCCTTTTCTGATAGTCTCAGCATTGGACTCTTCGGTGTGTTGTCTGTGGCTGAATACACAATGCCACGCTAAGTGACATGGTGGATGACAAGCTCTGGTCCCAGGTTGAGGGGTTGCATCTGGTGACGGTGGTCTTGCTGGCAGGGTCTCCAGGAAGCACCTGATATCACATGGTGAGAGACGGGCAGTGAGGCGGAGAAAGCCAAACTTGTTTGGATAGCAGACTCGTTCTTGAGACAGCCCCATCAGTTCATGAATCCATTAATAGCACGAATGGATCGATCCATTCATGAGGACTGAGACCCAATGGTCCTTAAAGGTCTTTCATCTTAATAGTTCACAAAGAACATTAAATTTTAACATGCGTTCCAAGAGAACAAACCACACTGGGGAGCACTGCAGTCTGGGCCCATGGTGCTGGGGGCGTCAGAGAGGCTGAGTTTGTGGCTTATGAGAAACGTCAGCAACTTCTGGAAAGAAAAAGGGAAAATCCAGGGTGAGTTGGTAACAGCACCCCAGGGAAGAAGACAACGTAGTCCATGAGTTGTTGAATTTGTGCAATACTTGACACTTCAAACATGGCGCCTTACGGTTACATACGGGATGCTAGCTGAATCCTCCTCTCTGCTTTGCATTGGAGCACTGACAAGTAATTTCGTGTCTTCCGCAACCATAACCCACTCTCTTCTGCCACCCTTTGTAATTTCACTCTGTAAGTTTATATCGGTAAACTGCTCTTCCATTAGTTTTGAAACTTTGTATAGAGGAAATTACAAGCTTGCTTTTTGCTTTATATTATATCTTTGAGATTCACCTACTTGATACATGTAACAACAGTCTAGTGGTTTTCATTGCTGTATAGCACTCCTTCATACGAATACAGTGCCATTGATTTACAGTTCATCATGTTCTCAATACTGAATGCTTCCTTCCTGTAAAATTCCCTGAACAAGTGATTTTTGTGGGGAGTGGTACTGGGGTTTGAACTTGGGGTTTTACACTTGCTAGGCAGGCACTCTACCATTTGAGCCATGCCACCAGTCCTTTTTTGTGCTGGGTATTTTTGAGATAGAGTCTTGTGAACTGTTTGCCTCGGGGTTAGCTTTGAACCATGCTCCTCCTGATCTCTGCCTCCTGAGTAGCTGGGATTACAGGCATGAGCCACCAGCGCCTGGCCTTAACATTCTTAATGCAAGAATTTAATGTTTCGGTAAATTGTAACATATTTCTTTTATGGAAATTTTCATTTGTTAATAGTTTTCAGATCTGCTTGCCACTTCATAGAACCTTATTCTCTTTTAGGACTTTTGATCTTCTGTTAAACCAATACTATTTTATAGTGCTTTTTGTATTATCTGAAGTTATTTGAATCCTAAAAGTGGGGTGTGTGTGTGTGTGTGCACTCATGCTGTCTGGTTCATGCATTTTCTAACATGCATTTTGTAACTTTTTTTTTGAGCCAGAGTCTCACTATGTAGCTCAAGCTGGCCTGGAATTTGCGATTATCCTGTCAGCATTCCAGAGTACTGGGATTACACCATGCCCAGCAAAGACAGTCTTCTTGATTGACTTACTGTGTTGGCCCTGGAATTAAAGAAAAATATTTTTTTTGAAGAAAGATATCACCTCAAATGGGTCCAAACGTTTACAGCTATTTCAGTTTCAATTCTATTTTTCAGAGAAACTGCAGTCCAAAATCCTGCACGGGCTTAAATTCTAAAACTCAGCCTTTGGCTTAGGAGCAGTTCATCCTTCTTCCTCTCTTAGGAGATGGTCTCAGTTCTGACTTCAGCCCACCTCCAGGAGTTTCTCTTCCTTGCAAGCTCAGCTGTATATTTTACACTATTTAAAATAATTTTATCAAGCATTTCTGCCTTTTACTGGAAGGTTTTTATAATGTGTAGCTCCCCATCTTACCTTGCTGTAAACAGAATTGTCTGTCACAAGAGGGTATTTTTAAAGAACACCTTCTTGAGGTATTTTATAGGTCCCATATCATCCATTTATTTGAAAGTGTACAGCTGCCTGTGAACTCAACACTCAGGAAGCTGAGGCAGGAGGACTGAAAAGTTAAGGTCATCCTGGGCTACATAGCAAGACCCTATCTCAAAAAAAAAAGTATACAATTTAACGGGTCTTAATATATTCATAAAATCTTACAGCCTTTACCACAATCAAACCCGACAATATTCTCATCACCTCAAAAAGAAAACTCAGACCTCTCCAGTTCTCCCCAGGTCCTTCCAGCCTTCAGTAACTGTGGATCCCCTTCCTGGCTGCATGGACTGTCTAGTCTGTGTGTTGAATATAAACAAAACCGAATACCATATAAACAAAATCATGACCAGCTTTGGTTACTTGATAATGCTTTCAAGAATTAGCCATGAGGTAAAGACAATTACTTTATTGTTTTTTTGTTCTGTTTTTCTGTTTGTGTGTTTGATTTGTTGAGATAAGGTCTCACCATTTAACTTAGGCTGGTCTTGAATTCTTGATTCTCCTGCCTCATCCTTCCAAGTGTTGGAATTTCCGATGTGTGCCATGCCATGCCTGGCAACTTCATTCTTCGGTCTTGTCAAATATCCTATTGTGTGACTACAGCTTGTTTGTCATTTTGTTTCTCTCTCCATCAGTTGATGGACATTATGCAAATGTACACAAACCTGTGGTGAACATTTGTGCATGAGTTTTGTGTACACATACATTTGTATTTTGCTTGGATACATACCTCAGAACACAATTGCCATGTCGTATGGTAATTACCTCTGGCACGTTGAAGAACCACCAAATTTTTCCCAGTGACAGCCCAATTTTATATTTCTCCTAGTAACGTTTTTTTCACAAGAGATTTTATTTTATTTGAGACCCGGTCTTGCCAACTTTATGTAGCCCCGCTGCCTTGGAGCTTGCTATGTAGCCTAAGCTGGCCTTGACCCCTCCATCCTCCTGCTTCCACCTCCCGAGTGCTGGCTTCACAGACGTGCACCACCTCCATGGTGACAAGTGATTTTAAAAGCAAGCACAGAGGTTTGCACTTCACATGGGAGGATTTTTAAGCCTGGTCAAGACGATGTTGGATTATTTGCCCCTCATTGGTGTGGAATGCAAGACTGAAGGAACAACACAGGTACAAAGTGTTGGCGTAATCTAACTCTCGGTCAGTGGGTCCCTACTGTTAAAGTGGCATGGAGCACAGAGGTTTGGGGTCCTGAACAACATCAGAGAATCTTGGAAAGGATTCTCCGTCAGAGGAATGACGTCCAACCTGAGCTTGACTATGAGCTGCTCGCCTGGACTTTGCCTTCCATCTACCTTAGGGGACAGACCATTCTTTGCAGAGTCACAAGGAAGAGTAGTAGCCTTGCTGTTATGTGGTGCAGCCCAGCCCTGTGACCAGGGCTTATTTGTTGACCTTTAGCCGTCTTGGGGGAGGGGTGTGGGGGAGGAAGCTGCCCACCCCAAAGTCTGCAGAGCTGTTTGCATCTTTAATCGTATTCCTCCGGCTGATAGTGGGAGTGAAGTCTGGATACTGGGTACAGGTAAACAGGCACGTGTGGCATACATTTGCACATGTGTGTGTACGTGTGTGTGGACTGAGTAGCTTTGGGCATTTGAAATGACAAAAGGGGACGAAAGCCATAACCACAGAAGTCTCTAGCTAGGTGGTAAAATCTCTCATAGCGCTCACCGGGCTGCTTAGGACACAGTGGCGCATGGGCGTGAGGCCGGGAGCTTGCCATTGCTCGCTGACGCTGTGACACAGGCCTCCTACTCTTAGCACTGTGGGGTTTTTTCCTCTGTGATTTACTCTCAAACATTTTGCATTTCCTTTTGCCATTTAGATGAAATGTAAATCAGACCATTAGGCAAAGAGCTGTGAGAGGTGTTGCACATTTCAAACTCATGAGAACGTCAATCTGCATGTTGCTTCCTGCACTTGGCCGGTTACCTGTGGCATGGGGCTTTGGTTCTGTGGAGGGCCAGCTTCCTTCCGGCCTCCAGGTCTTTTTTTTTTTTTTTTTTTTTCATATGTGCATACAAGGCTTGGTTCATTTCTCCCCCCTGCCCCCACCCCCTCCCTTACCACCCACTCCACCCCCTCCCGCTCCCCCCCTCAATACCCAGCAGAAACTATTTTGCCCTTATCTCTAATTTTGTTGTAGAGAGAGTATAAGCAATAATAGGAAGGAACAAGGGGTTTTGCTGGTTGAGATAAGGATAGCTATACAGGCCATTGACTCACATTGATTTCCTGTGCGTGGGTGTTACCTTCTAGGTTAATTCTTTTTTATCTAACCTTTTCTCTAGTTCCTGGTCCCCTTTTCCTATTGGCCTCAGTTGCTTTAAGGTATCTGCTTTAGTTTCTCTGCATTAAGGGCAACAAATGCTAGCTAGTTTTTTAGGTGTCTTACCTATCCTCACCCCTCCCTTGTGTGCTCTCGCTTTTATCATGTGCTCATAGTCCAATCCCCTTGTTGTGTTTGCCCTTGATCTAATGTCCACATATGAGGGAGAACATACGATTTTTGGTCTTTTGGGCCAGGCTAACCTCACTCAGAATGACGTTCTCCAATTCCATCCATTTACCAGCGAATGATAACATTTCGTTCTTCTTCATGGCTGCATAAAATTCCATTGTGTATAGATACCACATTTTCTTAATCCATTCGTCAGTGCTGGGGCATCTTGGCTGTTTCCATAACTTGGCTATTGTGAATAGTGCCGCAATAAACATGGATGTGCAGGTGCCTCTGGAGTAACAGTCTTTTGGGTATATCCCCAAGAGTGGTATTGCTGGATCAAATGGTAGATCGATGTCCAGCTTTTTAAGTAGCCTCCAAATTTTTTTCCAGAGTGGTTGTACTAGTCTACATTCCCACCAACAGTGTAAGAGGGTTCCTTTTTCCCCGCATCCTCGCCAACACCTGTTGTTGGTGGTGTTGCTGATGATGGCTATTCTAACAGGGGTGAGGCGGCCTCCAGGTCTTATCTGGTTGCCCTTACCCATAGAGAAAGGAAAACGGGTGAACAACACCCCACTTCCGGAAGGCCCATCTCCCAGGACCCTCTTGGTCCTCATTTCTCCAGGTTCAGCTGGTCTCTTCCTTTTATTGAACCCTGTTCCACCTCAGTTCCCCAAAGGCTGGAGAAGAGTCCACTGGTGACCAGACATTAACTCCAGAACTCACTGTCGCCTTGACCTCCCCCTCCATGGAAAGGTTATCAGGGGACACAGGTGAGGACAAGTGATGTTAGATCTCTCTGGAAGCTGTATCTCAGATTGAGTGACACATCTGGAATGGTGGTTTTATTTTGTTATTATCATATTATGATTGCACTGGGGATACATTGTGACATTTATAAAAGTTCTTACAGTATATCTTAGTTGATTTCACCCCTCTATCATTCTTAGAATAGCTTCTACCCTCTCCCCTCATTCTTAGAGTAGTTTCAGAAAGTCTCATTTTCCATTTTCATACACGAGTACATAATATTCCACCATATTCACCCTCCTACACCCTTTCCTTATGTCTTCTTCGCTCCTACTGGTGCCAGCCCCGAGACAGGAACTATTTTACCTTCTTGTCCTTCATTTTTTAAAAAGACATTTTTGTTTGTTTAAGATAGCTGTACAGGGAGTTTCCTAGTAACATTTTCATGTATATATGTATTATAATCTGAATTGGTTCATCCCCTCCATTTTTCTCCTTTCTACCTTAGTCCCTTTCTTACGGTGATTTCCACAGGTTTGAAAATTCTATATGCAATGATGGTTTTAAAACTAATTCTTTTCCCCCCCGCCCTTTTTCTAGGTCTGTCCAAATCCCTTGGGCTCATTGAAGGCTATGGTGGGCGGGGCAAAGGGGGCCTTCCTGCCACCCTTTCCCCGGCTGAGGAAGAGAAAGCCAAAGGACCCCACGAGAAGTACGGCTACAATTCCTACCTCAGTGAAAAGATTTCACTGGATCGTTCCATTCCAGATTATCGGCCTACCAAGTAAGTTCCAGTTCAGCTATGCAGAGTGGTTTTAAGAATCTGAACCTGTGACATTGTCTTCTGTGATTTGTAAATAGCAGGGGGTTCTTTCATTTTATGACTTAGTCTCCTCCACAGTCAGTTGACTGAGGACTCTTGCTGGTTATGAAATATTAACTAAATAAAAAAGCAAGGGGCCAAGAGTAGGGTGCACACTCATAATCCGAGCTGCTTGGGAGGTAGAGGTAGGAGAATCACAAGTTTGAGGCCAGCCTGGACAAAGTTAGCATGAGAGCCTATCTGAAAAATGAACTAAAAGGCAAAAATGCTGGGGTGTGTGTGACTCAAGGGTGGAGAGCACTTGCCTAAGGAGGCCCTGAGCTCAGATCCCAGCACTGAAAAGGAAAACAAGTTAAATTGTTTTAGAAGTGGTCTAAAAGCAACTACAGAGCCCCTCGGTGGGAAAGGTTTTAAATATTAAAATATCAGCCTCCCATATAGCTAGGATTATAGGTGAGCATTACTGGCACCTGACTTCTTCTTATCTTCCTTCTTTGACATTATACCATAAGCATTTTTTGATGTTATTAAGTGTGATCATTATTAAAAGTTTGGGTTACTTTCAATTCTTCATTATTCTATATTACACTCTAGTGACTGTTCTGTCCCTCACATTTTTATGTGTGTTGATCTGACACTTTCTTAATCTACGATTTTAACCTTACAGTCCTTATTCATGACACAGGAATATTGTTGGGACGCCAGATAAATACCTTATTACTTTCCTTCAAAAAGTTTATATCAGTTTCTATTTTGACTGGACTTTTCCTGGACCCTTCCGATAGTGGAGAATCGAATTTTAAAAACAGCCTTTCCAAGTCGCTAGGTGAGACAGTACATCCATCACTGTGTCAATGACACTTTTTTTTTTTTAAATTCTTACTTCAAATGGGTTGCTTGCATCTTGGCTGGCTCATGGGAAGTCTTTGTTCATCACTCTTAGATTTAGGAATTATTTTCTCCTTGCGAAGTAGAGAAAACAAGGATCACAAAATCTAGATACTGGAGCAAAAGCCTCATTTTCTCGGTAAGGCTCCACCCTGGCTTCTCAAACAGACTCCATTTTCTTTTAGGTTTTCAATGTCTCTTTTTCCATTTAGTGGCTTGGCTTGGAGTAATTATTTCTCTTTCAAATGGATTTTGTGCAAATCAGTTAAGTATCCTGGTTACTGAGAAAAATAAATTGAAGATAAAGAAAATTATCTTGAATGGATTTAAAATTGCAGCATTAGCAGAGGAACCTAGTAAACCTCTCTCTTCTCTCTCTCTGTCTGCCTAATAAGCATACATTCACATTGAATCAGGAAAATACACCCTGCCCCCATTGTGGGCTGTTTTGTGTTCCTGGACCTGTGTTCTTAGGAACATCTGGCTGTTTTCATTTCCTGGTGCTCTCTGATTAGCCTTTTTAGTTTGGATGTTGGTAAATAAACATGGCATAGTTTTTGCTCTCCTGTGGGAATTGAATGTGGCAGCCAAACGGACATCAGTGAGCCTATATTCTGTGCCAGGTGATTTGTCATCTCCTCCCACCCTCCTGTCCCTATTAGAGACTGAACAGGGATGGAGACCCAATCCTGGCCCACTTGCTTCTTGCTGAGTGAGGGAGATAGACAGGGAAGTGGATCCACTCAGTACCTGGTGATCTGTGTGGTGTGGACCAGGATAGGGACACACAAAGCATATGCAGGGAGGTCTGAGAGTTTCTTGTTGGAGATGGTGCCTGAGCTAAACCTTGAAAGGCTAAGATGGGCTAGAAAATTGAAGAGAGGAATAAGGAGGACTAGGTAGGGAACAGCAAGAGGTCTTGCGTGAGGCCTGCCTGGGAGGAATGCGTTGTTCTGTATTGCTGTATGTACAACATGATGAGGTGAATCTCCCATTTATACCTCGTTCCTTCTGAAGCCACTAAAACAGAAGTCAAGGAATAGAGACAATGGAGACCCAGAAGGGAAAAGCAGATAGGTCAGG
Organism: Castor canadensis; assembly: GCF_047511655.1. Lineage (NCBI taxonomy): Eukaryota > Metazoa > Chordata > Mammalia > Rodentia > Castoridae > Castor > Castor canadensis. The sequence continues at coordinate 15,829,106 of NC_133391.1, forward strand.
CAATGGCCTCCAGGAGGAGATGCTGCAGAACTTGGAAAAAGATGGAAGAAAGGGAACCTGTCAAGCCAATGTGGAAGCAGAGACCCAGCGTGCATGAGAGGTCCAGAGGTGGTGAGAGGTTGATCCAGCTCCCAGTCACAACCCAGAGACCCAGGGTTGAATGTGCCCATTGCAGGCTGGGAGGTGGAATTGAATGGAAGGCTTGTAGTTCTAACCCTGTATAGTTTGGGACTTGACATAGCCAGAGTCGGCCCCTCCCTGGAAGTTCACTCCCCAGTGAACTCTGGGCTCTTGTTCTCAGGATGGAGGACAGTGACGCTGCATGCTGAGTGAGGACACTCTTCAGCCTTATCCTCTCCAGGTTCTCCTGTCCCTGCACGAGAGTTTCAGGAACCCACTGGAGGGTGCCACCTGCTTAAGGAAAAGACCACTGGATCTGACAGTGGTGCTCTCCTCTAAAAAATAAAACATAGCTGGCTTCTGCTCATTTCTGTTAACATGGTTTGCCAGATGTAAAGCTCTGTCCTTCTACACAAAGCTATCTCACTCTAAATAAGAGAGATAGGCCAGGTGCCGTGGCTCACACCTGTAATCCTAACTACTCAGGAGGCAGAGATCAGGAGGATTATGGTTCAGAGTCAGCCCTGGCAAACAATTCAAGAGACCCTATCTTGAAAAACCCATTGCAAAAAAACCAAAGGGCTGGTGGAGTGGCTTAAGGTGTAGACCCTGAGTTCAAATCCCAGTACTGCAAAAATAAATAAATAAATAATAAAAATAACAGAGATAGGAGCCCTAGACATATGGCAGTCTCTGTTACTTTTATACAAGAATGAACATAGATTTTTTAAATACCTGTTGAAATTGCCAAAAGAGGGGAACTAAGGTAGAAAGGAGAAAAAGAAAGGCAATGAACCAGTTGGGGTTGTAATACATATATACATGGAAATGTCACAGGAAACTCCCTCTGTAGCTATCTTAAACAAACAAAAATGTCTTTTTTCCAAAACAGAGGACAGGAAGGTAAATCAGGTCCTGACTGGGGGTTGGCACAGTGGAAGGGGAGGATATAAGGAAAGGGTGAAGGAGGGTGAACATGGTGGAATATTATGCACTCGTGTATGAAAATGGACAAATGAGACCTGCTGAAACTGTTCCAGGAATGATAGAGGGGATAAAGGAGAATGGTGGAGGGGTGAATTCAGCTATGATACATTGTAAGAGCTTTTCTGAATATGTCAGTGTACCCCAGTACAACAAGAATATGATAAAAAAAAAAAAAAAGAAGGCCCTGACAATAGCAGCAAAACCCACCAACAACAATGACATCAGAAAGGACATTTTGGGGAAACAGAGTCTAGAGACTTTAAAACAAAATTGATTTGGAGAGCTCATGTTTTTGCTTTGTTTATAAAATAAGATCTAATACCCATGTTATGATAATAATCAGAATGAAAAATACATTTGAAGTTAAAAATTAGCTAGGAATAAATAATTAGCTAGGAATAAATTATTCTATAAAGGTTGAAAGACAGTGTATGAGAAACAGGAGAGGAAAGATCAAAGAGGAGTTAGATGAGCCCAGCAGGCTGACATCCTACTGATAAGAATGTCACGAGAACAGAGAGAATAAAGTCACCAAACAAGTGATACAAGAAATTTTCCTAAAAGTGTAGGACTCGAGCTTTCAGATTAGAAGATCCCACCCAGTGACTACATAATTTGAAAAGGAAAAAAAAATAAACCCACATCAAGAAATCCATATGTAAAATCTAAAAACAACTTAAAGAAAAAGTCCTTAAAGCACTGAGAGAGAAAATGCTGATCAAATGGAGTAGACATTCATTTCTCAGTTTCATACTACAAGATGGGGCAGCAGTGCCTAAATAATTTTGAGAAACAAAAAAAGTATTTGCATCTTAGAACTCTTCAGTCAGCCATAGAGTTCTTCAAGCCAGAAGCAGGCAGAAGGTACACACTGCAGACATGTAGAGATCCAACGATTTTGTCTTCTTTGAAATCTGTTTCCAGGAAGCTACTCAAGCGTGTGCTCCAGTAAAACAAGGAAGTAATGTAAGAGAGAGAAACAGGACCCAGAAAGCAGGGCATTCCAATAGGACAGTGCTGATGGCAGATCCTAGCCAAATGACCAAGGAATGCCCCAGGCTGGCCGCCATGGGACAAGGGACAGACCATTCCAATACTCTAGGAGTGTGTCACCAAAAGGTCGGGGGGAAGGATCGAATTGTTTGATTGTCTGGTGGGGTTTTTTTTTGTTTTTTTGCGGGGGTAATGGAACTTGAGCTCAGGGCCTACATCTTGAACCACTCTGCAAGCTCTTTAAAATTGCGTTGGCTTTTTTTCCAGGTAGGATCTTGTGAATGATTTCCCTGGGCTGGGTTTGCCTGTCTGCCTAATGTTTTTGACTGCATGAACATTTTGCAAGCATTTGTTCAGAGATTTGGAACTGTCTTCTATTAGATACAGAAAACTAGGTCTGTGAAAAAGCAAAGCAATTATTAACTGTAGAAAAAAAAAAAAAAGAAAGCATTCCAAGAAAAGAATTTCAGTTCCATATACTGCGTGGCTCAGCTGTGAACAGTCTAGTCATGAAAATGTAAATATTGCGCATAAATGTAAGAACCAAACACGGTCTAGTTATATTAGAAGGAGGAGGAGATAGATGTGAGGTGCATCTGTGAGGCGTGGGTAGTGTAAGAAAATTAAGTTTTCATCTTTGTAGACCAAAAATCATTAGAGGATGTCTAAAACTTAAAGATCAAAAAATAATAACACACCCCTATGGTGGCACACAGGTGTGATTCCAGCACTTGGGAAGATAAGGTAGGGGGATCACAAGTTCAAGACCAGCCTGAGCTACTTAAGTAAGAGCCTGTCTCAAAACAAACAAACAATAAAACCTCAGAAACAATGAAAAATAAATAAACAAAAACAAGAAATGTTAACACAGTTATTGTCATTGAGCCCAATGGAGATTACAGAAGTAGTCTGGGACTGTGTATATTTTGTTTTACTAAAATAAAATGTCAATTAAACCTTAGTGTAAGTGCATAAAATTTCAACTCTGCCATGATATAAATACATAGACGAAAATTAAATGCAAGAGCAGTGGTGCAAAGGTGTGATAGAAGAAAGTTGGTGGGATGGATATGGGGGCTCATGCCTGTAATCCCAGATACTTGGGAGGTGGAGATCAGGAGGATCGTCATTCTAGGCCGGGGGTGGGGGAGCTTAGTGAGACCCCATCTCAATGTATAAAGCAGGCATGGTGGTGCATTTATGATCCCAGCTGTGTGGGAGGCATAGGTAAGAGGATCATGGTCCAGTGTCTCCAAGGAAATTGTAGGACCCTGTCTGAAAAATAACTAAAGCAAAACGGGCTGGGGTCTGTCTCAAAGGGTAGAAAACCCGATTAGCAGGCAGGAGGCCCTGAGTTCAAACTCGGGTACCACCAATAAAATTATTTTTTAAAAAAGTGAAAAAAAGAAAGAGTTGAAGACCTAGACTGAATGGCAAGATGGTATTTACCCTTTTTTTTTTTTCCATACTGGAGTTTGAACTCAGGGCCTACACCTTGAGCCACTCCACCAGCCCTTTTTGTGTGTGATTTTTTTTTTTTCAAGATAGGGTCTCTCAAACTGTTTGCTTGTTCTGGCTTTGAACCACAATCCTCCTGATCTCTGCCTCCTGAGTAGCTGGGATTACAGGTGTGAGCCACTGGTGCTCAGCCCTTTTCAGCTTTTTGTGGCACCTGTATGCTGGAGAAGTTTGAGAGTGAACTTTGGGTTGGACTGGAGAGCTTGCCCACAGCCTACATGCTAACCAAGAATGCCACTGGAGAAGTTACCAATTAACTCTTGCTAATTGCACATTAATCTTGGCCATCCAAGCATAGCAAGAACCTCACCAGAGGAAGCCACTTGTCTGACACTCCAGCCCTGCGGATAGGAAGGGAGGCACCTACTTCTCTCCTTCCTGGAGAGAATAGGCCTGAACCAGCTCTCACAAGTTTTTGAGAGGTTTAAGGTAGCTAGGTTTCATTGCAATTTTCAACAGAACCTCAAGTTGCTTTAATTCTTATTGTTTTATGACTTGATTACACTTGAGAAAATTGTTTGCCTTATACATATGAATGAATACTTAGGTAGTATCATATTTCAGGCAAATGGATTCCAAACTGTTGTTTTCCATTTTGTTTTAATTCAGGATTCTTTTTTCTTCCACTGTACAGATTCTTCAGGTTTATATGAACTGTAAGCTGTCAATCTCCCTGTGTTCATTTCCTCACTGCTTTAAAGCTAAGGCTGATATCGTCTCTCAGACTACTTATAAATATTCCATTCTGTTTTGTGTGGCTTTTCTTTGACTGTCTTCCATTCCATCCTCTGAGAGAGTTTATTTTCAAAGATGGCACAGGTTTGCGTCTGTTGTTCCAAATGTCTGTATTTTATTTTATTTACAAAACAGCCTATTCAAAATAATTTTGTAAACAACCCTATATTTCTCTTATTGGTAGGTACTGAACGTATCATGTTGGATGCTTTTTTTATGTATCAGTGGGTTTGTTTTCTAAGTTGTATGCTTTTTTTTTTTGTCTATGTATCTTATCCTTTTTTTCTTTTCTTTGTTTAAAAAACTTATTTATTTGGTAGTGCTGGGGTTTGAGCTAGGCAGACACTCTACCACTTGTGCCACTCTGCTAGCCCTTTTTTATGGGGAGTATTTTTGAGATAGAGTCTCTTGAACTATATTGAACTATTTCCCTGGGCTGGCTTCGAACCGTAATCCTCCTGATCTCTGCCTCCTGAGTAGCTGGGATTACAGTCATGAGTCACAGCCATACCCATCTAAAAATTCACTCAAAATGATCATGTGACTGAAGCCCCTAATCTGCCAGGTTCTGGATGGACAGTGCAGAGGAGCAACACAGGTTGGGTTCCCTAGGATGGCAGCCAGCAGGGAGGCAGGTGGCTGTGAGTCCTTAGGCCGCTTTCCTAGAGCTTTGGAAACACAGAGGGGGATGGGCAGCTCTGAGAGGGCCAGGACACTGTGGAGGTGACCTTCATATTTTTTGCATTGTAGTTTATTTACTTGTGAATGTAATCGACACATAATTGCACGTATCCGTGGCTGTGAATGATACTGTGATACAGTATACACTACGTAACAATCAAGTCTGTATAATTAGCATTTCTGTTGCTTTTTAAACATTCATTTCTTTCTGCTGGAATCCTTCAGGCTGCTCTTTGCTGGTTCTTTAGGAAAAATGGAGAAAATTATTGTGAAGTGCAGCCCCCTGTTGTGCTGTAGAACACCAGAACTTACTCGCATACTCAAAGGTATTTTGGTACCAATTTCCCAACCTTCTGTCATTATCCTTCCCAGCCTCAGGCAACCACTTTTCTACCCCACTTCCATGAGATCAGCCTCATCTTCTTAGCTTCCTTCCACTTGGCATTGAGAACACGGGGGATTTGTCTTTCTGTGTCTGACTTCCACTTCACGTAATGTTGCAGCCAATGGTAGAAATTCATTTTTTATGGATGAATACTATTCCACTGTGCCTGTACTACCTTTCCTTTATCCGTCCATCCACCTATCCATCCCTCTGTCCACCCACCCATCCACCTATCCATCTATCCACCCACCCACCCACTCACCCATCTACCCATCCACCCACCCACCCAACCATCCACCCATCCACCTATCCATCCATCCATCCATCCACTCACCCATCCACCTATCCATCCATCCACCCACTCACCCGTCCATCCATCTATCCATTCATCCACTCATCCATCCATCCACCCATCCATCCATCCACCCATCCACCCATCTACCTGTCCACCCGTCCACCCATCCATCTGTTCACCCATCCATCCATCTACCCATCCATCTGTTTACCCATCCATCCATCTACCCATTCATCCGTCCACCCATCCACCCATCCACCCGTCCACCCATTCATCCGTTCACCCATCCATCCATCTACCCATCCATCCGTCTACCCACTCACCCATCCGTCGATCCATCCATCCGTCCACGCACACCTCAGTGGGTTCCACGTCTTGTGACTGTGAGGATAGCGCCTTGATAAACATGGGTGTGCACATCTCTTCCATCTGTATTATGGGTTTTGTTTTACAAAACAGCCTATTCAATATCATTTCGTAAACAACCTTCTAGTTCTCTTATTGGTAGGTACCAAACGTATCATATCGAGTTCACTCCCTGTGGATGTACGCCTAGGAGTGTGTAGCTGGATCGCATGGCAGTCCTATCTTCAGTTTTTTCAGGAGCCTCCATACTGTTTTCCAAAATGGTGGCACTCATTTACATTCCCACCAAAGTGCATGAAAGGAGTTTCTTTTCACACATCTAACCAGCTCCTGTTGTTAACGGTTATCTCCTTGAATACAATCATTGTAACTGGGGTGTGATGATAGCTCCTTGTGATTTTGGTGTGTGTTCTCCTAGTGATTGTAGGGCTTTTCTCCATATACTTTTTGGCCATTTGTATTTCCATTTTGAGAATTATCTATTCAGGTCATTTACCCATTTAAAAATTGTATTATTACTTTTGGTGACATTGAGTTTTTTGTGCTCCTTGTATATTCTGGATTCCTTTGTTGGAGGCCAGGAACAGGATGGCCAAACCTAAGTCTCTTTTCCAGTTCCCTAGCATTTATCGAGCACCAACTGTGTACTAGGCATTGCCAGAGAAAGAAGTGGAAGATTTCTACTAATACAGTGACATTTTATTGTTGTCATGCTACTTTTATAAAATTGTCCCTTTGTCATATACTGAGGACTAAGCAGGGATGGAGCAGGAGGGTTGGATTCAAGAAAATCTTCCCGAGTCAACAAAACGAGTCAGACGTTAATTGGATGTGGATGAAGTGACCACAGTCGGAAGAGTCTGGCTCAGGACATGATGAGGACATGATCCCTGGAGAAGTTCCTGGCTCGTGAAATCATGGCTGGTGGAGAGGACAGTTCTGCCTGCCCAGGGTCCCCAGAGATACAGTGTTCTTGAAGTAGCCACATGCCCGGATTCAGCTGGCTTTGTTCATTACTTGGCCTCTTGTGAGTGAGACAGCTGGTGTCACTCAGATCCAGGTCGGGGATCATAACCCCAGTCCTTTCCTTTGCCGAGATACACCATTCTGTGCTGCATCCTGACATATTAATTATCTGTGTGTCCAATTATCTCGTCATCTGGGGGAGGGACGGCCTGAGAGCAGAGAAATTTGTCTGGGCTTACTGAAGCCACTGCTGAGATTCCTGTACAAGTTTTATTGTGTGCCTTCTCTTCTTGGTGCACATGGGTAATTTATAGGCACTTTCTACTGCAGTTATCTTCAATTTCTCCTTTGGCCTCCTGCTTATAAATCCAGATGTCAGGGTGCTCGGGAATTCATTTTGCTGCACTCCGGAAGTCTCATCTTTGGTTTTTGCTGCAAACTCTAACTCGTTGTATTCAAGCAAGGTCTGCTTTGGACATGGATGGCGTGAGGCATTTGGGAATGACCCGTGGGCCCAGTCCACTAAAGGGACCCGTGTTGGGGCTGGAGGTCAAGAGTGATAGCCTGGCCAACCATGGGGATCAGAAGCCATCCAAGTGCGGAGCTGGTTTGGTTGGGTCTGAGCAAGTTTGTGGGCCATGGTGTCATAACTGAGATGGATTACTGTGCTCATTAGTTAGTGACAACTCAAGTTCCTTCCCCCAGGACGAAAAGGACGTGTCTGAATATTGTGACTGTGACCCAGCACTTTTGTCTGAACCATTGCTCTGAGAATAGATACCCTATGTGTCTATTCCCAGTTGGTTTTATCTATGCCCAGTTGGTTTTCAGGTGAGGCGAGAGTCCCTTCAGGAAGGCCAGGATCCCCACGTTAAGCTTTCTCATTCTCAGACGTGGGCACAGAGGGCAGCTGTCCACTGAATACTGGGTGTTTGGAATAATGAATAGCTACAGAGGAGTGTCTCTGAATCACTCAACACAATAATCATTCCCTTTTATTGACTGCCTTTTATGTTTTTTGTCACTATGGGGCATGTTTTATTGAGCTCAATTAAATGTAACCACCCTCTGCAGTAGCCCTTATAGTTCCTGGGTTATAAATTAGCCAAGGGGGGCCAGAGAGGTTAAGCAACCTGCCCAAGGTCACACAGCTCCTGAGGGATCCTCACTGGTCCTCATTCCCACCTTGTGTGTGTCCAAGGGCTACCTGTGCATGTCCCTGTGCCTCATATCACTCTGTGGATACAGCCCTTCCCTGTCTACAGAATGAAGCCTTCTTCTCCCTTCTGTATTGCTAGAGGGAAGAGGAATTCTGAGTCTCAGAGAAACGAGACTGTGTGTGTGTGTGTGTGTGTGTGTGTGTGTGAGAGAGAGAGAGAGAGAGAGAGAGAGAAATAGAGAGAGACTGCTTTTGCTAATAGTAGATTTAAAAAAAACAAGTAGATTAGAACTAGTGTTTTTACTTTTTTCAGAGATTGAAGTGATTTCTTTCTCACATATTGAAATTATTTTGCTGTGGAAAGAAGTGAGTATTAAAAAGTACATTTGAGCATTGTGTTTACCAAAGTGAGGTTTTTGGAGCATGTTAAGAATGGTGTCTCCAGCCTTTAATCCCAGCTACTCAGGAGGCAGAGATCAGGAGGATTGTGCTTTGAAGCCAGGCTGGGCAAATATTTTACAAGACCCTCTCTCAAAAAAAACCCATCACAAAAAAGGGCTGGTGAAGTGGCTCAAGGTGTAGGTCCTGTGTTCAAATCCCAGCACTGCAGAAAAAAAAAATGTGGGAGCCAGGCCCCGTGGAGTTTCCAGTCTGCAGCTTTGGCCCCTTTCTGTGGTTAACTCCCTACACTGAGGACCTATGCAGGGGTGGGAGGGTGGTGAGAGTGAACGCTGCCCACAGGACGCATGTTCCAGTGAAGGGTGGACTTTTGAGACTGTCCTTGGAGCCACTCCAGCGTGGCTGAGAGATTGACTGTAGGTTGGGGTTGGGTGGGAGAATGGGAGAGCTCTGCTGTCTTCTTCCAGGCTGTGCTGAAGTCTGGGCAGCAGGTAGAGAACCCTGTCACCTCACCAGGTGCTCCTGTCATAAAACCCCAAACCGTCGTAGTCAAGAGACAAATGGGACCACTTCTATCAGAATTTCCTTAGCTGATTTTTGTTGTTGTTTTTGACACAGGGTCTTACTATGTAAGCCCAGGCTGACCTCAAACTCGAAATCCTCCTACCTTTGCATCTGGAGTTGGGATTACAGGCATGTACCACCATCACTGACTCCTTAGTGGTTTTTTTTGTTTTGTTTTGGCAGTATTGGGATTTGAACTCAGGGTCTTACACTTACTAGGCAGTCGCTCTACCACTCTACCATTTTCAGATAAGGTCTGGTGCTTTTGCCTGGGATTGTTCTGGACTGAAACCTCTTACCTCTGCCTTCCCGGGGCTGGCATCGCAGGCACACACCACTATGCCTGTTTATTGATCGAGATGGGGCCTTGCTAACTTTTTGCCCAGGCTGGCCTCAATCCCTAATCCTCCTAATCTCTCCCTCCTGAGTAGCTGAGATTACAGTTATATGCTCCTACGCCCAGCTTCTTAGTTTATTTTTAAGAAATCATCCCCACTTCTAGAGGCAGAGCCAACTTGGTTGCTCAAAAGTTTATGGTTTGGCAAATTTAATTGAATCTCTTCTGAGGACTGAGTGGATTCCCACCCAAACACATGAAAGTGAGGTCATAGTAAAGATTCCCTTCCATGTGGGGTCTAGAGAGCTTTCTGGATGTTTCCGTTTCTTGCAGGGCGAACTTGATGCCAGCTGAGAGAAAAGGTGTCACCTTATCCCGTGTGTGCAAATGATTTTCTCTGTGGCCCTTTTACAACCTCCAGGGCCATTGAGTTCCTACTGCATGTTCTCCAGATGTTCACGTGACCCTGGGAAATAGGGTTTTTTTTAGGGATGTCAAGTTAGTTCTGGGATTCACAGTAGGGGCGTGCTTGTATCTGCAGACTCTGGGCCTTGGTGGAGGGGCCGTAGCCACTTGGGAACAGAAGCAGGAGACTGGCTCACCTCCTTCCATTCTCAGAAATCTCAATGTGACCTGTTCATGGCGCTTCAGAGCAGGGACCCACAATCTGTGCTTCTGGAGCAATCTGCCGCCTGCTTTGCACTCCGCTCCTTGCCGTGGCTGGCCAGGGCCACCACGGGAAGGACACTGGAAGCAGTGGACCAATTGGGGTTGTAAAACATATATGAATGGAAATATCACACGGGAACTGTGTCTCAAACTAACAAAAATGTCACGTTTTCCTTTTTATCATTTTTCTTCTACAAAATCAGAGAGCAGGAGGTCGGAACAGATTCTGCCTGGAGTGTGTGTGGGGTGTTAGCACCAGTAGGAGGGGGAGGTGGCAGTAGGAGGACAATTAAGGTGCAAATAATGTATACACATGTATGTAAATGCAAAAATGATACCTGTTGAAACTGTTCCAGGAATCAGGGGAGGAGGGATGAAGGAGAGCAGTGGAAGGGGTGAATTCAAGTATAATTTCTTTTTCTTTCTTTTTTTTTTTTTGGTGAGACTGGGGTTTGAACTTAGGGTTTTGTGCTTGCAAAGTGCTCTACCACTTGAGCCACACCTCCAGTCCTCTCAAGTATGACATATTTGATACATTGTAAGAACTTTTGTAAATGCCACAATGTACCCCCACCAGCACAACAATAAAGGAAAAAAATGGAAAAACAACAAAAAACAAATCCATCCTAAACTGGCAGACAGACACACACACACCCCAGAAATCCCAAGCAAGTCATAGCAGCCTGCTGAATTCCACTGTGATGCATTCTGTGGATTGTTCTGGAAAATACTTGGCCGCAAACATTTGTTTGTCTGCCTGCAAATAGTCAAGACAGGTAAACATCTTTGCAAGCACAGTGCCTTTTTGATGTGCAGAGTTCCGCGTTGTTTTTGGTAGGTGAGCACAGTCAGCATCCTCCAAGTGGCAGCACCAGAGAGATGTCACCGTGCTTTGTAATAAGGCGGGATTTACAGCATGGTGAGAGCTCAGGGGTGATGGAGGCTCCTGGCAGAAAGGGCGACGTGGACCAAAGTCAGGTATTGACGGGAAGCAGGTGCACTGCAGAGGGAGGAGGTGGCTCATGAGGATTGCAGACGGTACTGCTCTTTTCCTTCATTTTGAAGGAAATCTGATTAGCCAGCACAGGACCTTGAATATGGATGCAGGGAAAAGGCTGGGGCATATGGAGGGAACATATTTGTTCTTAGAAAACCAGTAGAAAATGTTTAATGTCACCATAACCTCATTTGCATAGAATTCGTCACTCGAAAAATCAAATGAAAGCAAAGGAAGGCAAGAGGAAAGCTGCCTGGTTCCGAGTTTCACTTCATTGTGAGCAACATAAATAATTCAGTTGAATAAATGAATTCAAAATTGCTTCAAGTAGATGTGCTGTCAGTTATTATTCCTGTAGATTCCTTTAATGGTCCATGTCGTGATGATGAAGTGATGTGACTGTGTAGTGCGTTGCTGTGCAGTTGATCTGTGATTAAAAGAAAAAACAACAAAAAAAACCCATACTGACATACTGAGCCGGGTGCCAGGGGCTCATGCCTGTAATCCTAGCTGTAGGCAGAGAGTAGGAGGATCACGGTTCAAAGCCAGTCTGGGCAAATAGTTCGTGAGATCCTATTCAATAATGCCCATCACATAAAAGGGGCTGGTGGAGTGGCTCAAATGGTGGAGCACCAGCCTACAAGCGTGAGGCCCTGAGTTCAAACTCCAGTGCCACCAAAAAAAATAATAATAATAAACATACTGAGCTTTCTGTAGTTCTCAAGTGTTTCCTGGAGACAAATGAATTTTTTAGCTGTGCACTCCATTTCAAACCCTGACCTTGAGGAGGTGGAATGAGTCTCTGATTACCTTCACTGTGGGGAATGTCATCCTGGGCTGGACTAGGCTAGACGTTATCATAAATAAGTGTTTGGAACCTGGGTGGCAGAACGAAAGCCATTGTGTCTGCTTACAGAGTCTGTATAGGAGGTCCTCGAGTGGAGTGGGCCTGGTTCATGTGGAATGGATAGGAGGTCCTGGCAAGTGGCCTGCGGGAGGTGGGAGGGCAGGTAGAAGTCCTGGAATGCAGGTGGGAGGGTAATGATAAAGAATCTGACCAGGTGCAGTGCTGCACGCCTGTAATCCCAGCACTCAAGAGGCTGAGGCAGGAGGGTCTCAAGTTCAAGGCCAGCCTGGGCTACATAGTGAGAACCTTCTCAAAGAAACAAAACAAAACACCAAAATAGAGAGAGAGAGAGAGAGAGAGAGAGAAACCAGAATCTGGGATAACGCCAATGGGAAGAAAATTGACACATTAGGTTAGTGCCGGACCTCCCAAATTCAAGTCCTCCTTGAAGCTCAGAAGGTCAGCTTATGTGGCAGGAGGGTGTTTGTCAGGTTAACTGGTTACTTCGAGGGCACACTGGAGTATGGTGGGTCCTAAATCCAAGATGACCGGCGTCTCAGAAGAAGAAAAATGCAGACACAGATGCAGGCAGAGACCAGAGTGATACAGCTATAAACCAGGGGTCACTGAGGACGGCTGGCCACCTGCACGAGCCAGGAAACAGGAGGGAGACATCTCCCCAGAGCCCTCAGACCATGATCCTATGTTAACACCTTAACTCAGGACATTTGACCTCCAGAGCTATAAACGAAGAAACTCCATTTGTTCTAACTCACTTGGTCTGTGGTGCTTCCTTCTGGCAGCCCGAGAAAACGCAGCCTAAGGGTAAGGCCAGCCACTGGGATTTCACATAGAGACATGAAGCCAGGCATGGTGGTGCACACCTGTAATCCTAGCACTTGGGAGGTGGAGACAGGAGGAGCACAGATTCTAAGCCAGCGTCTGCTACATAGCAAGACTGTCTCAAATGAAACAAAGCCAATGATGAAATAGAATAAGGAAGTGTCACGGTGCGCTTTGTGTTGCTAGAGGTCTTCTGAATGCTGTTTGTAGAGAGCAGGTGTGAGGCCAGGAGTCTGGCTGGGAGGACAGTCAGGTAGGAGGCCAGGGTGGGCAGTGCAAGTGTGTTGGAGCAATTCGGAAGGTTTTAGTTGAAACACGGGCACGTGCGCAGAGAGGTAATTCCTTGGCTCCCAGGGGAGGGCAGGGTGTTGGAGATGTACCTGTGCAAGTGCCATAGTTGTGATGACTGCCAAAGGTGTGTGTGTGTGTGTGTGAGAGAGAGAGAGAGAGAGAGGCAGAAACACAGGAGTATAAGGTGAGGGCCCCAGACTGAGGGTTACGCACCTGCACCCCAGAATTTACAGTGTGGGGAGAGGAGAGAAATTCAGGAAAGGGTGTGGAGAAGGAAGGAATAACTGGTGAAGAGGAAGGAAAGCGAGAATGTGGAGAGTGAGAGGCTTGTGCTCTGGAAGCAGGCACTGAGTGCTAGCAGCAGGAAGCTTGGAGCCCAGCATGTGAAGTTCATTGATGACTCTATGGGGGGTGTTCAGCCCTCATTTGGGAGTGGGGAAATGGGAGCACAAACTGCACTTGATGATTCTTTTTTTTTTTGGCAGTGCTGGGGATTGAACCCACAGCCTTGTGCATGCATGTAAGCAAATGCTTTACCATGGAGCCACAACCCATCCCGTCCTGATGAATTTTATTGCAAAAGGGAGAAGAGGCATGGGCTTGTAGCTGATGGTGAGGGAAGGGAAGAGGGAGGGAGGGAGGAAGAAGAGAGGGAGGAGGGAAGGAAGGAAAGAGGGAAAGAAGGAAGGAAGGAAGAACTAGGTTAGTCATGTAGTAGAATTATTCATCACGATTTTTTATTTTGTCTTTCATGACATTGACATTTTGGAAGACTGAATCAGGTATTTTGTAAAATGTTTCCAGTTTGCATTTGTCTGATGCTTCCTCAGAGTTGGCTTACGCTTTGGTGGCACGCTGCTGTGAAAACGGTGCTTCGTTCACATCATTGTATCTCGTCAGGACACACGTAGGGTCTGTTTGTGTCATTACTGTGTTACTGTGGATCGTGGGTTGGGTTGACGCTGGGTCTGAGAGGGGCTCCATTGTTCCCCTAATGTTCTCTGGCTCAGTGTTGAATTAGTAGGCAGTGGGCATCTGGGGTTTTCTTACTCCTGTTCTAATGGAAATGTTTCTAGTGTTTCCAGCTAAGTGAGATGCTGGCCCTGTTTGGGACTACAGTGTCATTGTTGATCACAGCAAGAAAGTATTAATGCATTCTTTTTCTGGAGTTTTATTATTAGGGTTGAGTATTGATTTTGTCATACTTTTTTAAATATCTTCAGCAACAGCACAGACCATTATAGATTTTCTCTGTATCTGTAAGGTTGTACATTATATCATCAGATTTCCTACTATTGAAACAAATTGGTATCCGTGAAATATGTTCCACCCCACCAGGTCATGGTGTGCTGTTTTCTTAATGGATTCTGTTCACCAATATTTTATTTAAAACTGTGTATCAATATTTGTAACTCTCTTCCTCTCTCCCTCTACCTCTATTTTTTCTCTGTCTCTGTATCTCTCTCTCTCTCTCTCTTCACTCTCTCCCTTTTCTTTGTATTGTCTTTAAGAAGTATCATTAAGAAGTGATGGTGGTCAAGCCTGTAATCTCAGCTGCTAGGTAGGTAGAGATTGGAAGAATGTGGCTCAAGGCCAACCTGGGCAAGAAGAATAACAAAACATTAGAAATGTTTTGGGCTGGGCGTAGTGGTCATGCCTGTCAACCCAACTACATAGGAGAAGCACAAATAGGAGGATGGCAGTCCAGGCAGGCCCCAGGGGAAAAAAGTGAGACTGTATCTAAATAACCACGCAAAAGTGGCAGAGCACCTGCCTAGCAAGGCCTAAGCCCAGAGTTCAATGCCCCAGTATTATTCAAACAAACAAACAAACAAACAAATAAAAGTTCTTATCAATATATTTAAAAAGAATTAGGAAGTTTTCTTTCCTTGTCACTGCTCAGAACAACTTGTGGAATGTTATAATTCTGGTTTTTACAAGTTAGGTAGAATCCATCAGTGAAATCATCTGGGCTTGAGTTTTTAATTTCTAATCTCTTGGCAGTTTATTTTCCCTGGGAAACAAGTCTGTTTAAGTTTCTGTCTCTAACGAGGTCAACTGTGATAAGCTGGCTTTCCCTTGGAAATTATCTATACAGCGTTTCAGACTTACTTGCATAGGTGATCCACATATCAGCCTTTCCCTAAGAAAAGCACTCTGTGTCAGTGATTACCTCCTCCTTGGGCTGCTTATTTTACATTTGTGCTTTCTCCTACTTCCCATCTTTGATTAAGTTGGAAAGAGATTGTCTCTTTTGTTCATTACTTTCTGAAAACCAGAACTTTGATTTATCTATCACATCTTGTATTTTAGATTCTAGAATTCTTCGATTGCTGCCTTTTGTACTTATTACTGCCTTTTTGTGTTTCCTTTGGGTTTATTCTGTTAATCTTACTCTTTCTGTAAAAGCTTACCAAGCTTGTAATGTAACACAGGTACTTTTATTACAAAAAGTTTTTTAGGTTTTAATTATTTTTCTTTTTACTGCTTGAAAGTTTCATACTGATTCTTATAGTGCTGATATTATTATTATTCAGAAATTGTTTAATTTGAGTTTCTATTTTCCCTGTCATTCAAGATGAGGAGACCAAGGGAGAAGGTAAAGAAGGAGAGAAAGATAGCAAATAATAATGAAGTAATGACATCTGTGTGGGAACAAAACATGGGGAAACTTGCTGAAAACTGTTAACACAGATGGGCGAAAATGGGGAGGAAGGGTAGTTTGGAGGGGTTACATTGATTTAAGCACAATGCATGAGCAGGTGTCACACCAAGGCAAAAATCCCACAGAACAACAAACAGAAACCTAAACAATGAAGGACAAGAATGAGAAACAGGTCACGCTAAGGGGGAGGCCACATATGAGAGGGAGGGTGAAAGAAGGAAGTGAAGATGGTTGATGTACTTCCTATATAAGAATGAATTTAGAATTTTTAAGCCTGTTGAAACCATCAGAAGAATATGACTAAGGTAGAAAGAGAAAAAATGGAGGAGATGAGCCAATTCAGGATATAATACATATATGCGTGGAAAAGTTACAGTAAACTCCCTGTACAGCTATCCAAAACAAACAAAAATGTCTTTTTTCAAAATGGCGAACAGGAAGGTAAAACAGGTTCTGTTTGGGGTTTGGCACCAGAGGGAGGGGGGAGGATGTAAGGAAAGGGTGTAGGAGGGTGAATATGGTGGAATATTATGTACACATGTATGAAAATGGAAAAATGAAACCTGCTGAAACTGTTCCAAGAATGGGGGAGGGAGATAAAGGAGAATGATGGGGGGGAGTGAATTCAACTATGGTATACTATAAGATCTTTTGTAAATGTCATAATGCACCCCCAGTACAACTTGAATATGGTAATAAAAGTAAAATAAAAATTTAAAATAGGTTTAAAAGTTTCCAGATGATGGCTTTTAAAATGTTAATAATTTTAAATTTTATTGCATTGTGATCAGTGAGCATTGTTTGTAGTATTTCTGTTTTATCAATGTTATTGATGTTTCCTTTGTGGTTCTCTGTTACAAATCTACCTTTGAGTCGAAGACACATTGTGTATTTTCTGAGAGTAAAGTTTGATGTCTATTCCTGCTAGTTCTGTCTTCTTGATTGGATTGTATGAAGTCTTACCTATTTTTACTCATTGTCTTTGATGTGCTGGTGCAAACGGTGGGGTGTTATTATGTCGTATTACTGTTGAGTTCTGTCCACTTCTTGTATCGCCTGTGTTGATTCATACAGTTGGTTGCTATATGGTTTGGTGCATAGATATGAAAAATGTTACGGTTTCACGATCAGTTATGACTTTTAATATTAAAATGCCCTTTGACATACTTCATTGGTCTCATTCAATATTTTGGGCTTGAATTCTACTTTTGTGCTGTCAGAGTCACTTTTTTCTTATTGTTTTCATTTGTATCTCTTTATTTTTTAGTTTTTCTGATTTGCTCTTTTAGGTGCATCCTTTGCATTCTGCATATAATTTGATCTTACTTTGTGAGCCAAACTGAAATTTTTTCAATTAATAGGCGAATCAGCCCTTTCACATTTACTAATATGGATCCAAATTTTGTTGTGTTACTTTGTTACAATTATGTGTGTTATATTTATTTGTGCTTCTTTCTGTACATGGTACACTTTTTTATTTTTTAACAATTTTCTTTTGGGATTTATTTGTTCTGAAGATGCTAATTCTTTTTATTTTACACATGATTTCCTTAATTTAAATGATCTATTTCCTTAATTTGCTACTGAACATAATACAGTCTGATCTGCCAGTTTTTGTGTTGTTTTGCAGGACTTTTGGGGCCGGGGATTGAAGCCAGGGTACATGCTCTGCCCCTGAAGTCCACCACATCAATGGCCACCTGGCTATTAATCTCCATCTGCTCTCTAACCAAAAATAAACAAGCTTGTTCTGCTCTTCTCTGCCTTCTATGTTGTCCTATTTTTAGCTGCAGTTCTTCTCTGTGAAAGCTTCTAGAAAACTTCTAGTTTCCTATGCTGGTTCCCACTCTGCTTTAGTCTTGGATCGATAGTGAAATATCAGTCTCCCCAGCCATCTCTTGTCCTGGGAGTGTCCTCTGGGACTTCAGTGGGACAGAGCTTTCCAAATTATTGCATGTCTGAGGCATTACCTGTTGGCCTTGATACTTGACGGACAGCCTGTATAGCTGGGTTTCCAGTCCTTCCGTTTCACTTTTGCTTTTCCTCAGTTTTTCAAAAATCCTGTTCTGTATTGCTTTGCTTGGTAGATTGCTTTTGAGAAGTTAAGACACCAGTTTTATTCTTTTATATTTGTTAATTGATATATAGAGGACCTTGGTTGGAGTTCTTGAGGATTTTTTTCTCATCTTTTAAAGTCTAATCATTTTATGGTGTAATTCGTGGAATCCATCATTCTGGCACAATTTTCTAGAAGCAGTTTAAATGTTTTCAACATGTAGATTTAGATTTAATTCTGGGAACTCTCTTGGGTTTATAGTTTTAAATATTAGCTGTAATCTATTGTTTTGTTTTTCATTGTCTTGGGATTTTCTTGAATGGCCCTATGAAATTTTCTTTTTCTTTTTTTTCTTCCTTCCCTTCTCTTTGTTAATGGCAGGGTGCAGTCTGTGATCAGAAGATTTCCAAATTCTTTGTCCCATGTGGAAGAATCCATGGCAGGACACATTGGTGTAATAGATTTTATTACAAGTCAGGGAAGGGAATAACAAAAGGGGAATGGGAGGACCAGGTGGAAGCTGGAAGCAGAGAGTGCTTTTCTTTTCCAGGTGCTTTTAAAACTTATGCTAACCTATGGGATGGGAAGAACCAGGTGATTCTCAACCAACAATCAATGAGTGGGGAGTGGCATGTGTGGTCCCTGGGCTAGGGTGCCAGTAACCTGCACACATTTGCACTTGAAAAGAAGGCTCTGTGAAGGACAGGAATGTTCAATCTGAAATACAATATGAAGTCAGATATTTTCTAAGAGTCCCAGAACTTTCCCTAATTCTAGCCTTCCCTCCCCTCTCTTTTCCTCCCCTCCCCTGTGGTTCCATGTCATTTCTGAGGTGATATGATTTATTTTTATCTTTTGTTCTTTTTCTTTTCAGATTTGTGTCACCTCTTTGTTTCTTCCTACTGTCTCTTTGTGGAGAGCATTGAGGGGTATGGGGAATTGAACCCGGGGCTCTGCACATGGTCAGCAGCCTGTACCTCTTGAGCCACCTCCCTAGCTCTTTTGTTTGTTCTTTATTTTTCAGATAGGGTTTCACCACTACCTGGTCTAGAACCCCTGGTCCTCCTTCCTCTTCCCCCTCACCACCCCATATTTCTCATTTTAAAATGTTTGTTTGAGGACACTTGGGTTTGAGGTGCTGATGGTGTTTTCTTTCTCCTTCGGGATTAATATGGGGTATCAAGTGAAGTTTGATTTTCTGTTTTCATTTTCTTTGGATATGATGACTTTGTGTATGTGGGTTCTGCTTTCTCTGTTACTTTTGTAGATTTGGGATCACGTTCACCATCCCTGCTTCCATGGCATCATTGTTGATCACTGTCACAAGTCTGGGTGTATTTGTGTGTGGGTTTGTCGTGGGAAGGGAGCTGTGTCACCTGGCCTTGGGGTCTCCTTTGCATTGTAGGACTCTGAGGCTCTGCCTTTTGTTATTTTCCCTCACCATGCAGTGTGTAAGGTTGCTTTTCTGTCCTTCCATCCTCTCTCCCAGATGCAACACCCGGGGACAGGCACATTTGAAGTCCTGTCTTTGCTGCAAACGCTGTCATGCACCTCAGCTCTTTTTTCACATTTCCACACCTGAGCTAGACTCTCTTTCTGTGTTAGTTTTGATCTGTGTCCGGCTTACTGCCTAGCTTCCCTCTTTCCTGTTCCCCATGTCTCTCAGGTTGCTCTGTGGGGGCTGCAATAGGAGGGAGGGAGAGAGAGAAAGAGAAGAGAGAAGAGAGAGAGACAGAGAGAGAGAGAAGAAGAGAGAGAGAAGAGAAAGAGTTGCCCACTATCAGTATGAGTGTGTTTTAATTTGAAGTTTGGGGATTCTGTTATAAGAATTGTACAGTTTGTAGCATTATCCTTTTTTTGGCTGTTATTTATTATTTGGCAGACTGTGCTAAGAGATTAGAATTTATGGACCCCACCTTTTCGTTATTTTTTAGTGGGGCGACCCCAGACTCAAAGTTCATGTGGATGGGAATGCTTACCTGTGTCAGTGGAGGAGCCGCGTTGAACTCTGGGGCTCTCGTTCAAGTGCAGATCCTGGGTTCCTCTCTGTGGATGGCACTGGGCTCTGGGAGTGGGCCGGGACTGGGTGTTTCAAGTGACTTCTAGATGGTCCTTAAGCATAGTAAGTTTGAGTCACTGGTATACACAATAAAAAATGTAAAATTAAAAAGTAAGATACAGGTTCAGTAGCCCTTATCTGAAATGCTTGAGACCAGATGTTTTAGACTTTGCAGGGGTTTTTATTATTATTTTGGAATATTTGCACAAATTTCACAGATTAAGTAACCCTAGATTCCATTTTCAGATTTGGGCTACTCACCCTGTCTAGAAATGTCAGTACTGAAAACCAGAAATTTGGGGAACTCATAGTATGTAAGTATCCAGTCTGTTACTCATTTCTACATGCGTTCAATAAGAATGGATCGATTATCAGTAAGTAGCTAGTCATATGGCTTTCATCAGTAACATTTGTTTCTTTCTTTCTTTTTTTTTTTTTTTTGTGGTACTGGGGTTTGAACTCAGGGCCTTCACCTTGAGCCACTTCACCAGCCCTTTTTTGTGAAGTGTTTTTTCGAGATAGAGTCTCGAGAACTATTTTCCCAAGCTGGCTTCAAACCACAACCCTCCTGATCTCTGCCTCCTGTGTAGCTGGGATTACAGGTGTGAGCCACTGGTACCCAGCAGAACCATTTGTTTCTTAACCACTAGTAAGTTTTTAGAAAATTCTCTCAATCCATGTAATTTACACTCTCCTTGTTAGGGAGAGGCGCACTGGCAATCTCATGTTGAAGATTTAGTAAAAACAAAACATCTTCAGTGCCTGTAATAACGTACAGATAAGGCCACCTTTCCATAGCTTGTGTAGTGATAAGCCACATTCCACCGCCACCTTTCCCAGTACTTTGGAAGTGACTTCTCCATCACACACCGTTCTTCCTTCTGTTCCCTGATCCAGGGATTCATCTGAACTGGAAATCCCATTTCTTTTCCATGGAAGTGACAATGGTGGAGAGCATGTGGTGTCTGTATTGGCAGTCATAAAATCTAAGCAATCAGATGAATTAAATTTAAGCAAATGAGTTCACTCACGGTCTTTATAAAACAGCTAAGATACCACATTGGCCCATAGGCTTGCTTTGGACTGTGTGGTTTTCATTGCATTCTGTCGAGTCATATGAATTTGTTATTTGACCAACAATGGCAATTTCATTACATACAACCTAATATTTCATTTCCTTGAAATTCATCCCTGTGTAGGAATGAGCTTGTGGCTTCATTAATCAGAAGAGTCAGGTAACCACACTACGCCTTTCTCTTCATTATGTGTGAATTATTTATTTAGCTTCTACTTGTCAGGATTTTAGAAAGTTCTTATGTACCGAGGGCTAAATGAATTATTCACACTTAACTGAAAGATCTTAACATGCTTTCTGTGATATACAGATGTTTCCTGATGGGGCTGCATTTCAATAAACCCATGGAAGTAGAAAATATCTTAAGTTGAAAATGCATTTAAAATATCTCACTGGGTGTGGTGGCGTACACTTTTAGTTCTAGCCCTTGGTGGCTGAGGCAGGAGGATGGTGAATTTGAGGACAGCTTGGGCTGCATAGTGAGACCCTGTCTCAAAAGTGAAATGAAATAAAAGAAGAGAAAACCCACTGAACATCAGATCATAGCCTGGCCAATCTTCAGTTTGGAATCCGATGCTGATGTTACCCTACACTTACCCACAAATCCTATTAATTCTCTGTTGAAAGTCTGAACGTGTTGTGGAGACACTTTTGCATTGTTATAAAGCTCAAAAATCAGTAAGTAGATCCATCCTAAGTAGGGGAACCCCTGTGAATGGAAATCATCCTAGGATTGGAGTGTCCTTAAAACACCGCCATGGGAACCGTGTTTTGTCTGTGATCTGGGAATCAGAAGTTAAGAAGGTTAACATGGTTGACGAACTTTCTATACAAGAATGAATATAGAGTTTTTAAACCTGTTGAAGGTTTAAAAAAGGGAACTAAGGTAGAAAGGAGAAAAATAGAGGAGATGAAGGAATTTGGGTTATAATACATGGAAATGTCACAAGGAAACTCCCTGTGTAGCTATCTTAAACAAACAAAAATGTCAATTTTTTTCATTTCCAACCTCAGACTAGAAGGGTGTAACTGGTCCTGTCTGGGTGAGGTTTGGCACAGTGGGAGGAGGGGAGGATATAAGGAAAGGGTGTAGGAGGTGAATATGGTGGAATATTATGCACTCATGTATGAAAATGGAAAATAAGACCTGCTGAAACTGTTCCAGGAATGGGAGAAGGGGATAAAGGAGAATGATGGGTATATTTGGCACCCACTAGTGTCATTTTTTTTATTACCCAAGAGTCTCGAGGGACCCTCTCCCCCTTTTATATCCATCTTTGATCGTCAATAAGTCTTGGGAAGTAATCGTTAATTCAGCCAACAACAGTTGCGTGTGTACTATGGGGTGGACACGGAGGAATGTGAACATGAACCAGACACACTCTTTGACTGCAAGGAGTTTTGGGTCTAGTGCAGAGGCAAGCGTGCCTGGCTGGTTCCTTGGCAGAATGGAAGGGCTGTGACATTGAGTTCCTGAAACAATTTCCGCCTGTTACCTAGATTAAATATCTCCTGCTTTAGGTTACATACAAATCTGGGTGACTGCAGCACAATATATGTTACAAGTGGCATCGGCTCTTGATTGGAAATGAACTCAGAGCATGAGTACGTGGGGAGGAAGATAAAAGGTTGAGTTCAATTTGTCTGGACATTTGTTCACGCGCTTGAACCATGACTGAGGCTATGTGCCATTCTGGTCTGGAAGAGGGGGCTCTTTTCCAGTATGAGATTTTTGTCTTTGTGACTAAACCACTTGTGGGTGAGTGTGTCTGCCTGCAGACTGACACTGTGCCCTCCAGCAATGCGAACCATGCTTCATTGGTTCAAAGACCACGCTTCTCCAACACATTCCACCAAATGTACTTGAGGGCAATTAGAATGCTTGCACCTGCTGTGTACAAACCTCCCCAGAAACCAAAGCTCTCCTAACTGGCAGTCGGAGTAATTCTGAAGATTAAAGCTGGTGATTCGCAGAGCTCTTGGTTCATTTGCTTCCCGCAAATATCAAGATTAACAAAGAAATTCATTGATCCCATTTTGCCTCCTTGAAGCTCGTACAGAGACATAGGGACCTCATTTCATATGGCTGCGTGAGTCACATGAACACTCGCTATTGCTCTTTTTGTTTTTAATTTCCAGCATGTGGATTTGCTGGCATGGTGCCTAGCAAAAGTGTCTCAAGGAAACAAATGCACTTACAGGTATTTGTACAGGACACAGTGCGCCTAGCCCCTCCCCCACTAACAGCCTTCTGCATGGGTTGGGGGGAAGTGTGGTCAAGTTGCAGCTCCAAAGGTCAGCTCAGGTCTCAACTCAAAGACTGCCCTGAGTGCTTGGTGTTGCGTCATCTCAGCCACTCCTTTCTGAGCAAGTGGCTATCCGAGTTAATTTGCTTAGTAACTAGTATTTTTAGACAATATGCACATTCCACATTGCCCTGAATTTTGTACCAGGCTCTGGGAAATAGACTAGTGATTGTGAGGCAAAGTCCTGACCCACAGAGCAGAGAAATCCTTTCCAAATACGTCTTGGTCACTTTCTAGAAATCAATGGCCAATGCTGGCCGCCATGTTAGAACCTTTCTCTGGACTCCTTGCCCCTCCATTGCCTTTGGTGCTTTCTCTTCTCCCAGCTTGGAATTCTCCTCTGTTCTCTGACTTCTCCTTTTTCTGACTCGAAAACCATCTGACTTTTGTCCTCCTTCCTAGCCATTAGGTAACATGCCCACAGCTTGCAAGTGGCGGACTAGGAAGTCAAAGTTAGGCCTCAACAGAGATTCCTGCCACACCAAGGGGTTCCCACATGGTTTTGCACTTTCCTGTTCCAAGCATCTTAGATGAAGCTTCTTGCTCCAGCCTTAGTCTTTACAGGACTCAGGTCCTCTGCCGACGTCCCACCACCATCCCACCAACGTCCCACCAATGTCCCATCAACGTCCCACCACCGGCCTTCTACCAGGTGGCAAGCTGAAACCCGAGCTTTGGACCCAAGGCCCAAACTCCTGAGACTCCATATGCCAGTTCCGCCATATGCAGGTCCGGCCACCCGCCCCTAAACACCAAATAGAGGCTTGGTGAAGGCAGGGAAAGGAGGTTTATGACACGGCTCGGGACATCCATGGGAAGAGGCAGGGTTACACTCAGCCCATCTTCAGCCATCTTCAGGGTACAGACATGAGCTATAGGTTTAAGCAGACAAAGAACTGGGGGCAGGGTACAAAAGTCTGCATAGGTAAACAGTCCCAGTCACAGGTGTGGTCTGGTTGACCATTGTCTCAGTCCAAGGGTTTCCAGAGGGGTTCCAGAGAAGATGTCATCACTGTCATCACTTGAGGGAGCCATCAGTTCCCATGAGATGATCGCTCCTGCTCCAGGTGCAGCCTCGTCACTATAGGTCATTGTCCTCATTTGGAGGGGTGTCTGTCCTGCAAGTCCCCACTGTTCCTTATGGGAAGTTTCAGTCTCTTGTCATGAAGATGTCATCAGTCCTTTCTGGAATCCAAGGTGATTGCAAAGTGACTGCAAAGAGAATGGCTTAGAGCAAAGACAGATACAAAATGGAGGCAGGGGTGCCAAGCTTCTCCTGTTTGTAGTTAATTTGTGGGCCTGAGTAAGGAGTCAGTGCTTTTCAGCAAATGCAGTTTGAGCACCTCTTATAATTCCAGGGGTGGAATTTGAAGTATAACATACCACATTGCCCAGTAACAGCCTTCCTAGAATCATGCCTTTGGATCTTTAGCAAAGCAGAGCATTCTATGGAATACTGCAAACATGTGGCTAAATACTGTTCGCTGGAATCCACTGGCCATTACTAAAACAATTTTAACCGCAGGCACAGAGTCAGGTGTGAAAAGTGTTGGAGGAGAAGAGCCCAGCTGTGGGCACTCACTCTGAGGAGGTTTTGACTTTGTCTGTGGTAACTTAGCCCTGCCTGCTGGCCGGGCCAGGAGCAAGGTTTCTGGAGGACGTTAGAGCATCAGCGAGGCCCATTTGCTAGGGCTGAGTACTTTGTGAGGACGGCTCCTTTTCAGCTGCTCCTTACTACTCTGCTTTTCCTCAACCCAGACTTCTCTTCTTTTGCAGTACTGGGGCTTGAACTCAGGGTCTACACCTTGAGTCACTCCACCAGCCCATTTTTATGATGGGTTTTTTCGGCATAGGGTCTTGCAAACTGTTTGCTGGGCTGGCTTTAAACCATGATCCTCCTGATCTCTGCCTCCTGAGTAGCTAGGATTACAGGCAGCCGGCTCTCAACCCAGACTTCCGAAATGAAGCCTTAACTCATTGCATCTGTCGCCCCCCACCAACAGTCCCTCTCGGTGACACCACACTGAACGTACACATGTGCAGACGTCTCCTGTGATTTTCTGTCTGCCAAAGCCACACAGATTATAAAGCCTTTGTCATTCTGAAGGATTCTGCTATCTCATTCTCCAAGTGACTTTACCTGTCTGTACATCAGTATGTGAGTGTCTTGCTTCACACCAGGCAGTGACTGGTTTTTCAACTTGGTTTTCTAACCTGAACGATAAAAATCAAATTTGCTTATGATTGTTCTCAGGTGTGTTTCTTTGGTTACTAGAGGGGTGATGTGTGGTGCAGGGGCCTTTGGTAGAGAGAAGCTCATCTGCCCTTGTGTTTGATGTGTCTGTGGTTGTTTTTGGATGCACACCCCCGAGCTCTGTGAGTTTACCTTTTAGGGATGGGGCCAGGTTAGGGTTAGACCTCCTCATGTTCCTGGCGACTGGAAGATTGGAAAAGCAGATCCTAGCTAGTTACCTGCTACTTTGATGGCCCTCTAGTGAGAGGTGGGTCTGCCAGCTCCTCCTAAGTTTAATAACAGCCAGGCACCCCATCCGTTTTTGGGAGTTGCTACAAGATAAAATCATTCTGATGACTTGAACTGAAAAATACTGATTTCTGCCATTAATGTCGTTAGTTTATAGAACCAGCTGTCATTGTTTAGGTTAGTTTCTGTGGTCAAGAATGTGCCTTTTTCCAGGCACTGGTGGCTCATGCCTGTAATCCCAGCTACTCAGGAGGCAGAGATCAGGAGGGTTGAGGTTCGAAGCCAGCCCCAGCAAATAGTTCACAAGACCCTATCTCTAAAGTACCCAACACAAAAAAGGGCTGTGGAGTGGGTCAAGTGATAGAGCCTGCTTAGCAAGTGTGAGGCCCTGAATTCCAACCCCAGTGTGGCAAAAAAAAAAAGAACGTGCTTTTCGTTGTGGAGTTTAGTCAGGGTGGGGTAGAGGCAAGGCGGTCTGAGTTCCACGCAGAGAACTGTGGAGTATTGTCACCCTCCAGATCTGTGGCTTCTGCATCCATGGGTTGACAACATTCTGAGGGGGGAGTGTGGGGGAGAGGGGATTGCATGTGTACTGACTTCTCCTGTCGCCATTCCTTAAGCTAGAGTGTAACAATTGTTCAAATGGCATTTCTGTTGTGTCATCATGAGCTAATTGAAAGCAGAGGAGTAGGGCACCGGAGGCTCACGTCTGTAACCCCTGCTACTCAGGAGACAGAGATCAGGAGGATGGCAGTTCAAAGCCAGCCCGAACAGATAGTTCCTTAAGACCTATCTCAAAAAATCCCATCACAAAAAAGGGCTGGTGGAGTGGCTCAAGGTGTAGGCCCTGAGTTCAAACCCCAGTGCCACACACACACAAAGAGCAGAGGAGGGTGTGTTGCTTACATGCAAATAGCACAGTACTGTATATAGGGGAGTTGGATCCCTGGGGTCCCTGGAACCAGTCCCTTAGACACTGAAGGATGACTGTGTCCAAGTCAGACACGAGGCCATCGGGCGATGTGTCCACAGGTGCTCAGGCCAAAAAGGAAGAGGCAGAGCAGGAGGAGAACAGACATGGGACAACCTGAGTCGTGATCCAGGGAGTGTGGCATGAGTGATCTGTGGACAGAGCGTGTGTATGCCAGCCTCCCTTTTGAAAGCCTCTGAGGTCTCATCTTTGACTGATTTGAAGGGATACTTGTTCTCTGATTTGGACATGTGCTACCTGTGCTCCCGTCACTCTACTGCTTTATAAATCTGGTCATGGGTGCTTCTGCTGCTCAGGACCATGTCTGGATTTGATACACTGGCTCCAGAATATCTTGTCCTGCGCTATTTTCGTGTCTTCACCCCAGTCGCTGTCTGAAAACACCTCTTTCTGTTTTTTTGTTTTTGGTTTTTTTTCAGTACATCTTGAGCCACTGCACCAGCCCTTTTTTGTGTCCCCCGAGGGACGCCATGCTTTTTCTTTCTGTTTGTGTATATGCCATTCGTTTTGCGTGGAGAGTGACCTCTTCTTCCCAGTTGTCCCTTTTCCAAGCCCTCTTGGTGCTTCACCCTGCAGATCAAACTTCATCTCCTGTGCCGGGAACCCCATCGATCTCTGGAAGCAGAAAGAAACTCCCAGAACACCCTGAACGAACCTGCCTTGTGACATTTGTCATTCCTTGTCATAATTATGATTTTCGTGTCATTTTCCCTTCTGGAGCTGTGAGATTTTTCAGGACAGCAGTGAGATCTTTAAAAATTTCTGTGTCTTCAACACTGTGGGCCCATAATTGATGCTCAGTTTTGCAAATGTCACAGTTAAGCTGATGTTTCTGGGAGCTCTAGATACACTTGTCCCCTGCTGTGTTAAAGATGAAGAAACAGGTTTTTTAGAAGGATACATGATCTGTGTCACAATCAAGGGACAGGTATCGACCTCCATCCGTGATAAGCACTGAAGCATGTCTGTACCGCTCAGCGCTCTAGGATGAAAAATCGTGGGAATTAAATAAAGTCACCGTCCCCAGGATGATGAGTTTCTTTTCCAGTGATCTGATGTGGCATCTTCAACCAGGTGTGACAAATACCCTGGAGGGGGCTCAGTCTCCCTTACAACTACAGGTTCTTCATTTAAATCCTTGGAATACTGGAATATCTGGTCCACACAACCCACTCATGCCCCAGGCTACCAGAATACCGTGTTAGTCAGCTTTCCGTGACTATAATAAATACTAGAGCTGGTAAACTTATCCAGAGCAAAGGTTTATGTGGCTCACAGTCGTGGAGATTTTAGTCTGATGGATTGGCTACCATTGCCTTAGGACTGTAGCAAGGCGGCACACAAATCATCATGGCAGGGAGCAAAAGACCAAGAAAGAGACCAGGCTTCCACAGTTTCCTTGAGGTCACATCCCCAGTGACCCCAGGACTCCCCAAAGGCCCTACTCTTTTTTTTTTTTGTGGTACTGGGTTTTGAATTCAGAGTCTATACCTTCAGCCACTCCTCCAGCCCTTTTTTTTTTAATGTTTTTTTTTTCTAGATAAGAACTTGTGAACTGTTTGCCCAGACGGGCTTCAAACCTTGATCCTCCTGATCTCTGCCTCCTGAGTAACTGGGATTACAGGTGTGAATCATGGCGCCCGGTTAGGCCTCACTCTTAAAGCTTCTACCACACTGTGGACCAAGCCTTTCCCTCATGGGCTTCGGGTGACATTTAAGATCCACACTGTGGCACATCCTCTTCCTCTGTTTATCTATTTAACAAATGTTAATCAAGCATCTGGAGTGAATCCAACTTATACATCAGCCAAAGAGATACGGTCCCTTATTTCACAGAACCTACAGGCTAGTGAGAAGAAGCGTGAGTTAGGGCCAAAGGCTGTATGGCAGTATTCACTATTGCCACCTGGGTTCCTGATTCCTGTATCAGGGGATGGGAGGAGTGAGTCCACTTTGAGTCCACGTGAAAGTGGACTCCAAGTTTGTGTGAGGTCTGATCTGTGGCATTTTAGAACGGGGGTGTGAGGGAAAGTGAAGAGAATGAAGACCTGTCTGAGGTGAGGCAGGCTAACATTAGAGAAAGTTTGGGACTCATAGAATAACAATATATTTCAGATTGACCACGCTGTGGCTCAGGAACCGCCCTCACCTGGGCTGGGAACCACCCACGCCCCTCCCCACTCATTGATTATGGATGGGAATCACCTGGTTCCTTCCTTCCCATGGGTTAGTGTAGGTTTTAAAAGCACCTGGAGAAGAGACGCAGGCTCTCTCTGCCTCCGGATTCTACTGGGGGCTCACCATGCCCCATTTTGTGTTTCCCTTCCCTAACTTTTAATAAACTCCATTTACACCCACATGTCCTGCCATGGATTCTTCCCCGTGGGACAAAGAGTTTGGAAATCTTCTGAGCACAGACTGCACCTGTGCTGTTAACAGAGGGATGGAGCCACGACAGGGAGGATTCTGGAAGGCTTTGAGAGGAAAAGGGAAATGGGATTAAAGAGGTGTGGAGTTTTCTTTTCCTGCTTTCTATCCCATAGCCAAAGTGCATCCTGCAGTTAGGAAATGCTCACATTTGCTTTATAAGTGGCTATTAATGCATGGCACTAGGTGCCAGTGGCTCAGGTGGACATTTCAGCTTCTTTCTAAAATGCACATATCCTGTGTGCATTTTGCCATATGGCTGGAGCTAATCCAGTTTTGAAATAAGGTTAGGGTCATTTCCAGTTTAAGTTTCTCAAGTCCTTTTAGAACTCCATGTTTTCTTCCCTTTTTTTTGGCAGCATCGGGATTTGAACTGAGGGCCTCACAGTTGCTAGACAGGCTAGGCAGCCCTAGAGCTCCATGTTTCTAATCCAGAAAAGTGAAGGAGTGGGATGGTTGATTTACGTCTATTGTACAAGCCTGTCAGGAAATAGCTTCTGGGTATAGAGGAAACTTGGAGGCCCATGTTGGTGGGCTCTGTTGTCCAGAGCTGGGTGATAAGGGGCAGACCATGACATTCTTCCCCAATATCTGTGTTTGCAAAGGTGGAGGATGAGTCGTGACTTTGGTTTTGACTCAGAACTCTGTTTTTAACTGTGGCCTCCGAGGACAACCATGGAATGACATGGTGTGTCTTGCTCGTGGCACTTGATGTCATGTCTGTGAACATCTAAGGCTGTTAGCCAAGCAATACGGTTTTGTCATCCATGAATGTGCTGGTGCGTTTTCTGTCTTCTATTTTCTCATGATAAAACATAAGCACAGAAAAACTGTAAAAAGCAGTAAAAATGGTTTGTAATCTCACCACAAAGAGACCAGATGATATTACATTGTTTAACTTCAAGAGTCTTTTATTACCAGTGAGGGTCTACTCATTTTCATGTGCTTTTTAGTTGTGTCTCTTTTATTCTCTCAACTGTCTTCTTTTTTTTGTTTGTTTGTTTGTTTGCAGTACTGAGGCTTGAACTCAGGGCCTACACCTTGAGCCACTCCACCCTTGAGCCCTTTTTTGTGATGGGTTTTTTTGAGATAGGGTCTCGCCAGCTATTTGCCAGGGCTGGCTTCAAACCACCATCCTCCTGATCTCTGCCTCCTGGGTAGCTGGGATTACAGGTATGAGCCACTGTGCCTGGCTGTGTTGCTATTTTTTTTTTTGGATGTTGGGTAGTATACGATCTTTTCCTCTTTAGCCATTGGTGTAGATGATTTTTGCTTTGCGGTGTGCTGGTGTCTTATTTTGGCCATTGGTTACTTTCAGCTATTATTAAACTATTTTCAACTTGGTAAATCTTCAATATCTACAAGTTATTCATTATGCTTTTATTTTTTTCTTATGTTTGGAATTCTCAATTTAAGTGGTTCGTTTTTCTGAAATTGACTGAAGTGTGCTTGGAGGCTAGAGTGTCACTATTTTATCCAATGGAGACAGAAATTCCAGCACCACTGGTTGACTCTGATAACTCCTTAGGATGGATGCTGTTTAAGATTGAGTCTCTTTCTCATCTCTTGGTTTTATTTCATTTGTCAAATGGATTACTCTAGGACCACACTGATTAAATTCTATTAGCTTTATATTGCATTTACATTGGTTTCCTCAATACCCTTTTTCCCTTTGGTGGTTTTGTTATTATTTCCTGTATTATTTCAGGTTTAATGTTGAAATCATTTGTCAAACACTAAGATTATTCCATAGAAATCTGTGTAAAAGTAACGCATAGGTTTTTTTTTTTTTCTTTCTTTTTGTGGTTCTGGGGTTTGAACTCAGGGCCTCTACCTTGAGCCACTTCACCAGCACTGTTTTGTGATGGGTTTTTTTGAGATTGGGTCTCATGAACTGTTTGCCCAGGCTGGCTTTGAACTGTGATCCTCCTGATCCTCTGCCTCCTGATAGCTGGGATTACAGGTGTGAGCCACAGTGCCCAGCTGTGTGGTATTTTTCAAAGGGTAGAAGGAATCATGTTTGGTGTAGAAAACTGTGGACCACAGTGAAAGCTAAAGGAATAAACAGAAGACACTGAAAATGTCTTGATCCTCCTTGATAAATAATTCCTTCTTTTCAGAGGCAAGAGGCTTTGGAGTAAGGTAAATTTGGGGTTCAAGTCTAGTTAATTTTGGAGAAGTGACTCTGAGCCTCACTTTTCTCTTCCTGGCTTATGGTGGAAAGAAATCAGGTAATACATGCACTATAAAATCCTTAGCCTAGCAGCTCCAGTACTGCTGGGGTCACCTTTCCACCACTGCTTTCCATCCTCTTCAGGGTCCGGGGGCAGCCCAGTGCTTCTGGTGGTCATGACCAGAGCCCCAGGAGCCCTCCTTGGGCTCATGCTTGGAGCTGGCTCGTAGCACTTCACTTTGTTCGGTCAAGGCATGCCCAGATCCAGGCATGGGGCAGCAAACTATTTCTGTTTCGTGGGAAGAACTTCAGAGTCAATGGTAAAGGGCACGGATGTGTGGAAGGGTGAAGGACTGGGCCATAAGTTCCTTTTTCCAGGTAGTATAATACATCACTCGAGCAGTTCAGAGAGAATGACAGCTGTTCAGGGCTAACTAAGTTAGGCAGGACACAATGAGCCTGAAGAGCTCTGGTTTAGAGTCCTTTACAACTGGAGATAATAATAACAAAAGCAACATAAGGGCAGAGTAGTGGCCCCGATGTGGCTGTCACTTCAGCTTGACATGACTGCAGCCATCTTGAATCGTGACCACCACGATCGACCAACCCTAGCTGGTTTTCCTGTATGGTTTTCCAGCAAAGCATGAGAACCCCAGGCGCATCCCAGCCAGGATAATATCGCTTTGGTCCTGACCAATAAATAATGCCCCTCCTTCTGACATAGATTGTGGGGATCCAACTAGTCAGGTCCCCAATAAATTGCACTTTGTGCAACCATGGGTCTCTTTGCCTCTGTCACTTAAGTCTCACGGCCAGCTCTCATCTACTAGGACAGAGTTATTCCAGAACAGGGTGCGGGGGAGTGGCTGCCAGAAGTATTTTTAGGCCCGATGTCAGTAAAAGGATGGACTGAATTGGCGAATTTGGTCAGAACATTAAAAGGAAAAGTAGCTGGTTTAGTAAAATGTTTCCCACTGCTGGGCAGAAGCTACAAGGTTAAAAAAAAAACCTTTAACCAGTTTGGTGCTCTGGAAGGGGCTGGAAGGGAGGCTTTAGCTGAGAGCAGAGGTTTTATGGCTTCCAGTTTCCACAAGGAATTCTGTTGGTCAAACTTGGGATCTGCTGGACCTTGAAATAAGGCTGTGTATTATTTTCAATTTGCATCATTTCCTGATGCCTTCCCCTCCAGTCTGCAGCATCAGCATTGGCTGTCCCTGCTCGTTCCACCTGCCTGGGAAAGGTAACAGGAGCAGTACTGAGTGTGAAGAACGCAGGTAGTGGTCCCGCCTTCAGTGCAGCTGGGCCTTCTCTGCTCTGACCTGAAACTGTCTGCATTAATTTATACTTTCTTGTTTTAAGAAATCCTGTTCTGAGCCATTGCTTAATAAACCTCTGGGGGTTTTCTGCCTTTCCCTTCCTTCCCTCATCTTCTCTCCTTCCCTCCTCCCCGCCTCCTCTCCTCCTGCCTTCTTCCCTCCCTCCTTTCCTTCCTCCCTTCCTTCTGTTCAATCCCTTTCCTCCATTCCCCTCCCTTTCCCTCCCTTCCTCCCTCATTCCGTCCTCCCTTTTCCATCCTTCTTTCCTCAATCCTCTCTTCCTTCCCTCCCCTCCTTCCTCCCTCCCTCCCTCTTTCCTTTGCTCCCTCTCTCCTGTCCTCCCCTCTCCTTTCTTTCCTCCCTCTCTCCCTCCTCCCTTCTCTTTTCCTTTTCAGTTTTGTTTCAGTCAAGTACAGTGAGATAAGCTGCATGGTGCCCAGGCAGATTCATCACGAGCTCATCAAGATTCTTCCACTTTCCCGTGTGTGTGCACACGCTCAGACGAGAGTTGTGATGCGTGTGTGGTATTTGCTGTGAGTCCTCCCTTCCTTTTTAGAGAAGACATTGTGATACAAATCTGGGAACTTGCCATAAGTGACATTAAGGGACAATCCACCTCTTTTGCTTAAAAACCCATCTTTCTGACCACAGAGGGACATTTCCTTGTCTGTGTCAGAACCTCCTACTCTCCCTTGAGCCTGGGCAAGGATAGCTGAGCCCCTTGGATTGTTTGGTTAAAGACTGTTGCCCTGACCTTGAAAAATCCACTCTCTATGACTCAGAGCAGAATACTCCTAGGTAGCCATGGAGCCAGTATGTGATGTGTCCAAGAATCAAAAAGACCTTGGGGAATGTTTCGACATAAATGCTTGCAGGAAGCAGTCTGGGAAGGACAGCATGAGCTTTGTCAGTTCTAGGTGTCTGACAGCAGGACCTGTGCCAGTTGCTGGTCTGTGACCATGGCGTGGAGTACCTGCTGACACAGATGTGCTCCGGCCACATGGCTCTGGTTCAACCCCTCCCATTATAAGCCAATGAAAGGTGTGATTTTTCTCCCCAGAAAAGACCAATGTGCATGCCTCCAACACTTGCATGTTTCCAATTTCTGGGAGCTGTCCTGCGGCTCCATGCACCCCAAGATAAGGATGTATGCTGGGGAGAATTCTTAATCTCAGTGCACTCTCAAGAGGCCATGGGACAATAGACACAGTGGCCCAAATAAATACTAGAGTAGGCAGTTTATTGAGAAGTTTCTCTGAGCTGATGAGCATGGCTCTTCCTGGAAGAACTGCAGAGCTCAACAGAGGAAATCAAGCCCCTTAGCCCAGTGCACATTTCCGCAATAACGGGGGCTCCAAGAAGTCCTGGTGCATCTCACTTAATCCACCCCATGTCTCCTTTTGCAAGCTCTGCTGTTGCTAAAAATGGTGCCGCTTGCCTGTGATTAGGGGGAGCTTGAGGAGGAGGGAGGCGGGCAGGGGGCTGTGCTTGATCCAAGCAGCCTGGGGAGCCTGCGTCCTGATCAGTCAATCAAGAGAGACAGAAGTGCGGTTGTGTTGGGGATGGTACTGTTTAAGCACCGAGGCACATCACTGATGGTGCAATCGTGTTAAGAAATAATGAAGCATTTGATCACAAGAACAGCAGAGGAGAGAGGTGGATTTCCAGATGTTCACCACATTGCTGTTTCTCTGCTGGGTGTTGCACAGGGGTTCTGGGGAAAATAGAGAAGGCACCCTGGTTTCCTGGAAGTGGGAGAGAGCGGTGTGCAGAGTGCTATGAGAGCAGCGTGCACAGGGAGAGAAAGCCACAAGTACAGGCTCCAGACGTGGAGATAAGACGTGGGGTTCAAGGGCAGACGAGCGTGGGGCATGTGGAAAGGGATGTAGGAGTGTGGGTGGCATTGCCAGTTCTAGGGTCCGTGAGTGCTTACAGTGACTGGAAGGTGGCCAGGGAAAGAGGGACACAGTTGGAGGAATGGGTTGGGCTCAGCTTGGGAGCCAAGTAAAGGCGCTTGAATGTAATTTTGGAAGCTATGAAGAAGCAGAAAAAAATCACAACAGAGGAGACAAGGTCATTTAAGTCAAGGGTGACAGTTGCATTTTTGGAGGTCATTATAGCAGCAGAGAGTAGGGGTGGGCTTGGACTGCAGTGTGGCAGGCTGGAGGCAAGGGACAAGACCAGTGACTTTTGACTCCATTCTGGAGTTTTGTGGTAAGGAATGGAACTGCAGCAGTAGAACAGGGAAGTTGGGAAGGACAAGTGTCATAAAGAGATTGTACAAGTGGCAGAACCTGCAAGATTTGGTGACTGAGTGCACGTGTTGAGTGGATCGTTGACTTGAATTCAGCTCCTGAATGGGAGGATGGTGGCCTCGTGTGAAGACAGGAAGACACCAAGATGGCAGGGTTCAGTTTTAGGCATGGTGGATGGGGGGTGCTCAGATCATGGCTAGGGTGCTGACCAGTAGAGGTGGCCATGGGAAGCTGGGTGAAGGTCCAGGCTGGAGACGGGTTTGGGAAAAGCCGAGGGTCCTCATTGGCGCTATAGATTTGGATGAGGTCACCCAGGACCTGCTTGTTGTTGTTTTGGGACGGGATCTCATTATGTAGCCCAGGCTGGCCTGGAACTTGCCATCCTCCTGCCTTGTCTTCCCAAGTGCTGGGATTACAGGCATGCACCACCACGCCCACCCCCAGGACCCATTTATGGAGAGAGACTAGCAAAGGGCAGAAGAAAGTATTTGAGGAATTTTGGAATTTGGAGGATAAGCAGACAAGGGAAACTGTGCCCTGGAATGAGCAGCCAGGGGAGATGGCATAGAGGCAAAGCAAAGGTGCATGAGGGAAAACGACAGTGTACCCAGTGTTTCTGTGGGGAGGGGATGACAGTGACTAACATGGCAGAAGTGGAAAGTGGCCACTGATTATGGCCACGGAGATGTCACTAGAAACTTTACAGGAGCATCCTAATGGAGTGGGTACACAGAGTCAGGTGATTGTGAAGCAAGGAATGAGGCAGAGGTGAGGGAGAACGGGGAGGGAGACGGAGCGAAGACAAGATGGCGGTAACGCCGTGGGCAGAGGGGTCGTCATTGAAATGGAGACCCCAGTCTTTTTATCTTTATCTATCATCTATCATCCATCTGTCTATCTATCTATCATCTATCTATCTATCTATTATCTATCTATCTGTCTATCTTCTATCTGTCATCTATCTGTCTTCTATCTATCTATCCATCTGTCCATCCAGAGGTGAAATTGCTGAGCATCTGGTAATTCCAATTCCATTTTTAGCTGTTAAAAGACCTTCCGTGCTGTTCCACAGTAGCTATACCCTTTCCATTTTCACCAGCAGTGTACATGTGTCTGTTTGGCCGGTGGGCAGCCACCCCATGGTGATCAGGGACTCTCTGCTCACTTTCCACTCCATGCCCTCCTTTCCTTCATGATTACCATGGCAACTCCTGCTGGCAGGCAATGGGTCCTGACCCATATTACCCCGAGCTCCTCCCCACCAAACCTCAACCTATCCCGATGCCCCATAATACCTTAAGCTCTTGACTTCACCCAGGATATAAAATCTGGGCTGCCATTTCTCTGGCGTGACTTCTCCGGCCCTGCTCTTTGGGGACGGTGAACCTCGCCCGAGAGCGCGCTCTCAATAAAGCTTGCTTTAAGCCTGTTTGCATTACTATTTGGCTCCAATTTGGCCTCTCCATCCGCGTCAACTTAACAGTGTCCAGTTTTCACATACTTGGATTTTTTGTTAGTGGCTATCTGAGTGGGTCTGGGGTTGATATTTCACTGTAGATTTGATGTTGATTGGAGAGGAAGCTATTTTAAGGAATTAACTAATGATCATGGAGACTTGGGTATCAAAAATTTGCATGGGAAGCCAGGTGCCAGTGACTCACACCTGTAATCCCAGCTACTTGGGAGGCCAGGATTGGGAGGATCACAGTTTGAGGCCAGCCTGGACAAACAGTTTGTAAGACCCTCATCTCCAAAATAACTGGAGCAAAATAGACTGGAGATGTGACTGAAATGGTACAGCACCTGCTTTGCAACCATGAAGCCTTGAGTTCAAATCCCAGTCCACCCAATCAATCAAGTAATTAGTCAATCAATCAATCTGCATAGTAGTTGTGCAGGCTGAATACCTACAGAAGAGCCAGTGTTGCAGCTCCAGCCTGAGGCCTGTTGGTTGGTAGAATTCTCTTTCTTGAGGACTCATTCTTGGAAGCCTTCAACTGATTGGATAGGGCCCATCCATATTATGGAAGACACTATACGTACTCCATGTCTACTGACCTGTTAATCTCTTCTAAAACAACATATGACCAGGTAATCTGGGTCCCCTGCCTTAGCCAACTTGACACATCAAATTAACCACCACAGGCAGCTGCATTTTCTTGTGACTGACTTCCTAATCCAGCCCCATGTCTATAGAGAGCCACTTTTCTCCTTGTTGGAGAACAAGTGACATTGATGGCAGCAGTGTACCACTTTGTTCATAGAAAGCATGTAGGATATTAGATGTTTTGTGTCTGTCACATGACATCAAGTTTCATGGTCATTTCCAGGCTCAGCGGAGTTTCCAAAGAGGAGCCCCATTTCCCTTCTTGGTCACTTCTGTCGCTCAGCTGCCATTTCTGTGGCTGACTTGTGTCGCCAGAGCTCGAGGGGTTCAGACAGTCTACTTCTCGCACTCACCTTTCCTTCCTAATTCCTCTACCCGGTGACTAGGTGCCCTCTACGTGGTGGGGCCGCACCAAATGCTTTCCTGGATGGCATCCTTTGCCTTCTGCCTCTCTCGATGTGGGCTTGTGGGTACACCTGGTGGCTTTGATGCCAGCCGTTGAGGATGTGGTTGAGTCAGGAAAGTGCAGCCTTCAAGACTGGGGGAGAGCCGGGAGCTGATGTCTCACACCTATAATCCTAGCTACTCAGGAGGCTGAGATCAGGAGGATTGAGGTTCAAAACCAGCCCAGGCAAATAATTCCACGAGACCCTCTCTCAAAAAAAACCCTCCACAAAAAAGGGCTGGCGCAGTGGCTCAAGGTGTAGGCCCTGAGTTCAAACCCCAGTACCACAAAAAAAAAAAAAAAAAGACTGAGGAGAGATATGCTAATTCTGTAAGCGAAGGGATGATGACACATTAGGACATGTTCACAGTTTACAAGTTAGATACTCAAAGACACCAAAGGCCACTATTTTGTACCTGGCAGCCAGAGTCGAGTTGAGGATCCAGAAGGCCCTGCAGATGAGCTGCACAGTGACACTCATAAAAACCACAGGATTCTGACAAACCTGAGCACGCACAGGTGTGCCTCCCCTTCCCAGTCATTTTAAGGTCCTGGATTCTGCTTCTACCATGAGATGGTAGAGCAACAAGCGAGGTCAGGATGCAGGGAGACTACAGGGCCTAGCTTTGCTAAGCACTGGTATGGCCAAAGGTTAGGATTGGCCTCTCTCTGTTGGGGTTCTGCTAACACTCCAGGGAGCCACCACCCAGGCTGGTGTCCTGTCCAGATTCATAGCCAGGACACTGGGAGGTCTTTCACCTTCCCTCCAGCCATATTAACCCAGGTGGGGGATGGAGTTGTGTCTGCTGGCATGCACCCCACTTTGGGAATCCCCCTGGTCTGGCCCTAGAGCAGGAGTGCTTTGTGGTTAGAGCCTTCCTGCTTGGCCAAGGGGCTAGGTGGAATTTTGGGGGGTGGGAGTAGTAGGGATTGAACTCAGAGCCTATGCTTGCTAGGCAAAGTCTCTGCCACGTGAGCCACGCCCCCAATCCTTTTTGCTTTAGTTTGGTTTTGATAAGGTCTTGTGCTTCTGCCCCGGCCTGTCTCTGACTGTGATCCTCCTAGCTCTGCTTCTGGATTATAGGCATCACTAACCATGCCCGGATCGTGGACTGGAGATTGCCTGGCTGGGGAAATTTGGTGGAGTTTGAACAAAGGTGCATTTCCAAATCTAAACCACTATTTGGGAAGAAGGGAGTCAGTGGGAAGAGTGACAAGAGAGGGCAATGGGGGTGAATATAACCAAGGTACATTGTATACATGAATGAATATGTCATAAGGACACCTGCAGAAAGGCACAAAAATAAGGAAAACAAAAGGCGCTCTCGCTGCTTTTCAGACTTGCTGCATGACAGAGGGCAAGTGATATCACCTCTCCAGGCCCAGGTTTCCCTCACCTGTGAGGAAAGAAAAGAGTTCAATACATGGACGCTGCCAGAAGTTTCTGGCGCATGGTTGTCCTCACCATAATCACCATCACCACCACCATCTATAGGAATGGGAGGTGAGTGGACCCTTGCACATCAGTCCTGTCTG
Source organism: Castor canadensis (assembly GCF_047511655.1). Taxonomy (NCBI): domain Eukaryota; kingdom Metazoa; phylum Chordata; class Mammalia; order Rodentia; family Castoridae; genus Castor; species Castor canadensis. The sequence goes on from NC_133391.1 coordinate 15,868,151, forward strand.
CCAGGTGCGGCACATTCCGATATGTGGTTCAGACCCACTGGCTGAGGGACAGCAGGCCACAGGAAGGAAAGTGCTTCGGCCTCATCTCCCAGGGGCAGGACCTGGACTGTCTTCCATTGTCTGCACCTGTGGCCTGTGAGGCCTCTCTCCTTCCACCATCCACACGCCAGCAACCTTCCCGTGCTCCTCTTCTGCCCTGGTGGCCGCTGGCTTTCTGCCGGGAAGTCATGTGGGGATCAATCACTGCCCAAGCCTACTTCCTGAGTTTCAACTTCAGTTGTCCATCTGTCTATCCATCCAGCTTACTCTGAGCATCTTCTATGTGTCAGGCAATAAATTAAGAGAGTTTAAAAAAAAAAAACCAAACTCTAATGGGCAGATTCTATGCAAAATAATGCAAAATCTCCTATTTCTAACTACTGTGTTCAAACTGTCTGGGACCGCTTGCATGGAGAGGCAAATTGTCCTTGGCTGGGCCAAGGGTAGAGTCTGGGGCCCTGTGGAGAGGGTCCGAGTTAATATAAAGTTCTAGAAGCTGGGTGCGTCATCATCCAGGGTATATAAAGAGAATAGAGAATTTGAAGGGAAAGTGAAGGCAGATTAGATAGTACCTCTCCTTTTCATGTGGCCCTGGAAGGTTCTGTCTTGCTTAATCCTCTCAGGAAGGCTGGAGCTAGACACAGTGCTTTTCACAGTTTTACAGATGGAGAAACAGGTGTAGAGAGGCGATGTGAGTCATGCCCAGGTAACATGGCCTGTGCACAGCCTAGCAGTTTGTTTTTTTGTGGTGCTGGGTTTTGAACTCAGGGCCACTCCACCAGCCATTTTATGTGAAAGGATTTTTGGAGATAGGGGCTCATTTACTATTTGTCCCAGCTGGCTTTGAACTGCAGTCCTCCTGATGTCTGCCTCCTGAGTAGCTAGGATTACAGGCATGAGCCACTGGTGCCCAGCTGGCCTAGCACTTCTCATTTCTGAAGTCTCCTGTGACTTACTGATTGATTCCTGGCCACTTTGACCCATGAAAGGGCAGCACAGAGGCCCCTATCCCAGATCCCAGAGAGTGTTTCCTACTTTACCAGGGGAAGAACCTGTTCCAGGCCAGGAGGCTTGGCTTACAAGACGGTGTGGTACATTTTCCTTTCTCAGTTGCAAGGACCAGAGGCTATTAAAATAATGGCCCAAAGAAGGCACCTCCAGAAACAGGTGCTCAAAGTAGGCATGTCTGTGCTGCGTGCTCACATGTACGAGCTGAGCTAGAGCAGCTGCCTGACTTTCAGGCTCCGGATGGAAGATGGGACCCGAGGGACCTCCCCGTGTGCCCCCATCCCCCTGGATCACCACCCAAGTAATGAGCCAATTCCCACCATCAGCCCGAGAGCCCACCACTGTCCTTCCACCCTCCCTGGCCAGCTTTCAGAAGAGGATTTACAGTGACCTGGTAAAAATGAGGCATCATGATCAATGGATCCCTGGCCTGTCTCCTCCAGGAGACACCAATGTGCATTGTAACAAAACTTTATTTTCTTCTTGAAAATTGCCTATGTGATTAATATGGCCTGACACAGCGCAAGCTGTTCAGCATGAAAAACAGCTGTATTTCTCTCTCCCTCCCTCTTCAGCCGCGTCCCTCTCGCTCCAGCCCTTCTCTTGTCTCCTTCGTTTGGCTCCCTCCCACATCATGCTGGGAGAATGCGTTCCATCTCTGGACTCCATTCTGTTTTGCTTCTGTTTGGTTCTTTCATGTGGCTGAGACTGAGCAAACAATAAAACTCCCCAGAGTGTGCTGGTCAGAGGGTGCGCGTTTCTGGGACTGTGCAATTCAGAGCAGGTTCCCTGGGAATTTGGAGCCCCCCGAGAGGGCCAAAGCTTTGAGCTTCTGCCTCCCACCTGGGGGAGCAGTAGTCTTCCTCGATCGCTGCTGCGTTGAGGACGGGAGGGTTGCAGGATATGGGCAGTAGAGGCTGCAGGAAGCCCCGTCCCCTGCACCAGGGAGATTCTGGGAAGCTTTGCAGTGGAGCGGGCGTGAGGCAGCCATTCCTCTATTCTGACCATTGGTGCTTGTGTTTAATTCCCTGTCCTGGAACTGTGGCTCGGTGAGCTCAGGGGACTCTAGTACAAGTAGCTGATTTGAAAGAGAGTCCCACTAGGGGAGGAAGAGATGCCCCCCCAAGGGGTGTGTTATGCACGTTGCTATTGTGGGTGAGGGGGCTTCTTCCCACTGGGGGAACTTAGAGTGGGGGGAGGGAGCCAGGATATTTTATACCCCATCTCCCAGGGATGTTTACGTGGGATCTTTAGAGGGTGGGTAATTGCTTTGGTGGCAGCTAAGAAGGTTCTAGATGAGGCAATGCTGGTGCTGGGAGTGGGAGGTTGGGCAGGTGTGCTTTCAAGGAAGCACCAGGAGAAATGGGGGTGGAGGTGATAGAGCCAGGTAGATGTGTGCCCCACACTGGGGCTTTCCCTTCCTTTGGGGTGGTAAATTTGGGGAAGGAAGAGCTGGCCCCCTTAATGCTGTCCTCCCTAGGTTTCATCCTCTGTTCCTAGCCAAGGACAGCCAGGAGGGAAGTGGCGATTCTTATGCTGGAGGACCTGCGTGAGGGAGGAGTCGGATGCAGTCCTGGGTCCTGGTGCAGCCCGTGGCCTCTGGCTTCCTCTAACTCTGCTTTCCCGGTCTGCCTCAGGTGTAAGGAGCTCAAGTACGGCAAGGAGCTGCCTCAGATCTCCATCATCTTTATCTTTGTGAACGAGGCCCTGTCGGTGATCCTGAGGTCAGTCCACAGTGCTGTCAACCACACGCCAACACACCTGCTAAAGGAGATCATCCTGGTAGATGACAACAGCGATGAAGGTATGGGTGTTGAAATGACACTTTCACTGCCTGGGTGTCCATGCTGTCTGCTCCCTGTCACATAGCTGGGGAAAGGGACATATTTTCGAGGAAGAAGTTAATATTCTTCAAGACCTCCTGGTTCTTTTAACAATAAGTTACTGGAATCAGGTATGGTGGTACACACCTGTAATCCCAACACTGAGGAGACTGAGGCAGGAAGATGGTGAGTTCCAGACCAGCCTGGGCTACATAGGGAGACCCTGCATCAAAAAAAAAAAAAAAAATCACTGAGTATGAATCTATCAGTTTTCCTGTTCCATTACCTAAAGCAGATGAATCGGGAAGGGCTGAATTCCTCTCTCACCACCTCTTACCTCTGTCTCTATTGTTCTTTTGAAACTCTGTCCTGTGCTGGGAATTCCTCACTGGACAAGAGAGCCAAATGAAGGTAGATCAAAACGAGCAGTGTTGTGGAATTCAGCACTAACAGAAACAATGGATCCATTAAAAACACACAACAAGCAAATGTCGGATGGTGGTAACAAACTCATAGGAGGTCCTGGGAGGCTGTCAGACGAAGGCGTGGTGTTGAGGTGTGGTAGAGGTGTACGTTATAACTGTGCCTTTGTATTGGCTCCCAGCCTAGAAAATTCACTGTGCTCCCTGCAGGGAGAAACCTGGACACACTCAGCAGGACACTAAGCCCTTGTTCTCTGAGGGGGTCTCTGCCAGGGGGTCAGGAGGAGGTAATGCCGGGTCCTGTTTGCAACCTGATTATCTTCACGAGCTTCGGTCTGAATCAGCTCAGAAGGTGAAAGGAACCCAGTGCCCCAAGGGCTTGAGTTTCCCGGGCCGGGCCGGGCAGTCTGCCTTTCCAGGGCCTCCAGTGTGTGTGCACTGGAGTCTGGTAGATTTTCACATCCCTGTTTTTCTCCCTTTATCTTGGGCTGTTTCCTTAGATGTAAATTCTTTTTTTAAAATTATTATTTATTTGGTGTACAGGGGATTATACTGACAGTTCTGATTAGGCTTATATGGCAGATTAGTTACATCACCCCCATCGTCTCTTCCCCTTGCCACCTCCCCACTCCACTTAAAGCAATTGCAAGAGGTTTCTTTGTTCTATATAAGTCCATCCACCACATTCCCTCACCTTCATCTCCTTCATTCCCCCTCCCACAAGTACACCCCCCACACTGTACGTATGTCACAGTCCCATCTTTCATTATTAATATCTAAGTTGATGTTCAAAGGCATTTCTCGATGTGACCCCGCTGTGAGTCTACTTTACTTTGGTCCATTCAGCCCCTCCCATTGCTCTCCCTCACCCCTTCACCTCCCACCCCCCATTTCACCAGCTTTCAGTGCACATCCTTACGTCCTCCACCTCCACAGATGTGATGTTTCATGACATCACTGATGCTCTGTCGTTCTCTTTCCCTTCCCCTCCTCCCCGAGTTCCACGGAGCAGATCCACTGTTACACACGTAGTCTGTGTAGACTATATATAGAACGTGCGTTATAGTGCACTTGCTCTTTCTGTAGATTCTTCTGAGCCTGACACTAGTGGTCTTCTTGCAAGAGGAAAATTCTTTCAGTTCCTGGAAAACTCTGAATCCTGCAGCAAAGTCTCCCTCCCTGGTGTGGTTCACGGTGCCCTCCTCTGCAGCTGCCCCAACCCGTTGGAACCTCTGCAGACCCCTCATTTCAGCAGTACTGCCAGGTCTCTGCTGTTCCTACCGCCCTCTCTATGTGCTGGCTAACATACCACTCTGTCCCAACCTGTCACCTAGGAGATGTCAGGGTTTTCTGGCATCCTTGTTTGTGCTAGCTGGGCACCTTGCTGCCTATCGACACACCTTCCAGCACACCATCTCCATGGCACTCCATCTTGCACATCTGGACTTCCTGTGCTAGGTACAGCCTTGGTGCGCAGGGCGCAGCTGGTAGTGGGCCTGCAATGAGTCCCATCCTGTGGGGAAGCGAATGATGAAGCTGGTAGGGCTGGAGAAGGGGCCAGTGGCAAAGTGGCCAGAGGTGACCCAGACAAGATCCCAGACAGCAGAGCCAACTTTGCCCCTGGAGGAAGTCTCAGAGCCCAACCAGAACAGGAGGAGGAGGAGGCTTGGCAGACCCAGCCAGTCTCAGCGGGATCCCCGCTCCATATGAGAGACCAGCGTCCCAGGGACAGCTGGACACTAAGTGGGCTCAGTAGGCATTTTAGTTTGGGTCCCCCAGAAGCAGACCTTGAGATGTGAGTGCAAGGGGGTCATTTAAGAGGTGAAAGAGCATGCAGGGAGCACGGGGTGTAAGAATGGGGAGGGAAGCCACCCCAAAACAACACCCACTGTAAGCAGCGCAATCTGAGTACACTGGGGGCCCCAGGAGCGGGTGTGAAGCCACCCTTGGGTGAGCCTGCTGTAGGGAGAGAGAGCTGGGATGTTTGTACACCTTTCCTTCCATCAGATGTGCTAGCATGAGAACCTTCTGGAGCCCCACCCCAGAGCAAGTACTGCTTGAAAAGACCTGGGCTAAGTGAAGAAGGTGAAGATGGGTGATGTACTCTATACAAGAATGAATATAGAATTTTCAAACCTGTTGAAATCACCATAAGAAGGGGACTAAGGTAGAAAGGAGAAAAATGGAAGAGATGAACCAATTCAGGTTATAATACATATATACATGGAAATGTCACAAGGAAACTCCCTGTTCAGCTATCTTAAACAAATAGAAATATCTTTTTTTTTTTCTTTTACAAAATCGGAGAACAGGAGGGCAGAACAGGTCCTGCCTCAGGGAGAGGTTGGTACCAGTGCAGGGGAGAGGAGGTGAGGAAAGGGTGTGGGAGGGTGAATATGGAGGAAATACTGTGTACACATGTATGAAAATGGAAAAATGGGACCTATTGAAACTATTCCAGGAATGGGGGGTTAAAGGAGAATGATGGAGGGGTGAATTCAACTATGATATATTGTAAGCACTTTTGTAAATGTCACAGTGCACCCCCACCTAGCACAACCATAAGGAAAAAAAGGTCTGGGTTTGGGCTGAGAATTTGCATGGTATGGGAGCAACACTTTGAGAACCACTAGGTGAACAACCAAACCCACTTGGAAAGTACCATTTCTTTCTTTTCTGTTTTTTGAGCATTACTAGGCTTTGAAGTCAGTACCTCATTCTTGCTAGGCAGGCACTGTACCATTTGAGCCACACCCACCAGTTCTGTTTGCTTTGTTTTTTTTTCAGAGAGGGTCTCCCAGTTTTGCCTGGGCCAGCCTTGGGTCTGGATCCACCTACCTCTGACTCCTGCATAGCTGGGATTACAAGTGTGAGCCACCACACCCAGCACTACTTTTTCAATGGTTCACATTTCAGATCTAAATAAAAATGACTGGTGGTTGAGGGGAAATAGAAGGGAAATGTTCAGTTCAGTCAGATCATGAAGTTAATTCTTCTTCATCCTTTTTCCTCATCCACAAATACTTGGGAGGCCATGGTTGACTATATCAATGCCATTTATGTTTGTCATTCCCTGCTTCCAGTCTCACTATTTTTTCCAGCCCAGAAATGCCTACCCTTTAACTAGAAGAGGAATTGACTATTTTTTATTGTGTCAAGATATTCTTTGTATCTAGAGTTACCGAGTTTTGTAAAATGTTCTGTGTTTACTTAAAAACTGTACCCCCCCACACACATGGTAATCGTGGAATTGAGTTCCTGCCACACATCAGTTTTGTGTATGTAGCTAGACTATGAGTTTATTTTCTTAAGTGTTTGTGCTAATGGTGTTTTAAAAATCTCCTTCCTGTGTTCTTTTCTAACGTTTGATTTTGGCATCTCGTTGACGTTTCTTTGGTGGCTGCAGGTTTGTGTCTGCACGCCGTTGTTATCAGTGGTGGTTGCTACCTTTATGAAACTCCCCTTTATCTTGAAAGCACAACACACACCCCCTTTTATTTTTTGCCCTGAATTTAGAGCTTCTAACGGTGATATTTCTTCGCTCACATTCTGTCCAAGTTTGATTAAAACATTATTTTGTTCCCGCCTAATAATTTTGTCTTCTGATCTTAAAAATAAGGCATGTTCTTTGTAGAAAGATTTGAACATATCAAAAAGCAAAATATAATTGCAAAACACAAACATCACGAAGACCAACTAGGGGCAACTGCGGATTCATTCACGCCTCATCCACATTTTACAAAGCTCAGATGCTGGAAGGTAAACAAGTTAGGTTCTACTTTTTTCTCCCTCAAATGTAAAACATTACCATTTTCTTTTGATTCTAAAAGTGCCTACAAACATCATTTTAACAAAGTCAGACTGGTCCATTCTTAGGCTATAGGAGAACTCAGGCTGGGCTCAGGGAAGAGGTAGATAAAGCCAGGTGAGTCAGGATCAGTATACAAAGTGAGCCGGGACTGGGGGCTTTCCCTCGTTCTAGAGCACTTTACTTTTTTTGTACTTTTATCATTTGGTTCATTGACTTTGCCTATTGACCATTGACAGTTTTGTGGTTAACTTCCTCAGAAATTGTCAGTCTCTGGTCCTCAGCACCCTGTACTCTGCCTCACAGTGAAATCGCTCAGGCAAAACTGGCCGTGCTCACTTCTCACCAAATCAGTACGGCTTTTGGCCACAGTAGACATTGCTGGGGGTTTCCTGGCTGGGCTTTTTCTCTTCCTGATGCTCCCTCTACCTGCCCTTTGCCACTGCTCTTCCCCTACCTTGGCTCCCTGCTTAAATTAGGGTCACTCGAGCTTCTCAGGATTAGGACACAGAGGCCGTGTTCCTCCACCATGTGTTCTCATGAGCCCCAGAGCCAGGGCTCCAGTCCTGGACAACTCCCTGTCCCCTGAGCTCCCTCTCCTAGGTGGTACCCAAGGTCACTCTGACCCAGCAACTCAGTCAGTCCAGTCATGACTCCGTCCTTCCTGTGGCCCTTGGAAACCTGCCTCTCCTTCACTTCCTGTCGCAGTTATCTCATCTTCAAAGATCTGAAAGCCTTCTCATCCTCTTCCTGCTCTTCCTCCTTCAGCATCCAGCTGGCTCGTCTGGGTGGGTCTTACCTGTCTGTGTTCTCTGCGTCTCAGTCTTTGTTCAGATCTTTAACGTCTTAGTTTTTTTTTTGCCTTTATTTTTGTTTGAGGAGACAGGTGGGGAAATTCAGGTGTACAGGATTATATTGCTCATAAGTCTTTTTTTAACATACCCCGACATTATTGCATGCCTAGACTTTTCATATTTGTTCCCCTTATTTTAATTGAGATCTAATTCACATAACACGAAACACACCCTTATAAAGCGTGCAGTTCCGTGACTTTCAGTGTGTTCTTGATGTTTTGTCCTGTCATCACTATCTCATTCCTGAACAACCCATCCACCCCAAAAGAACACTTGTACCTGTAACAGTCTTTCCAAATTCCCCCCTCCATGCCCCGTGGTCTTTATGAATTTGCTTGCTCAGGACATTTGACAATGAATAAACTCTGCCTGTGGCCTTGTGCCTGGCTTTGTAGTGAAGGCACCTGCAGTGTTTTCTAGGTTTATCCATGACGTAGCATATCTGTCATTCCCTTTTCATGGCTGAGCAGTATTCTGCTGGATAGGGGCACATTTTCCTTATACACTTACGGCTATTGGATGTATGGGCTGCCTGTGCTTTGGGGCTATTAGGAATAACAGCACAGGGCACACCATGGAGGAGATGTTGTATGGACAGATTCCTTGGGGACATGCCCAGAAGTGGTCTTTGTGAGTCACTTGACAACTCCACAGTTAACTTTTTCAGAAACCGCCAGACTGCTTTTCACAGCAGCTGCACCGTTCACACTGTCACCAGGAGCATACGGGGCCCCATTTCTCCACACCCTTGACAGCATTTGTTATTTTTGTTTTTAATGATTACAGCTGTCCTAGCTGGTGTGAGGTGGTATTTTGTGGTTTCAATTTGTGTTTCTTTAATGGATAATTATTTGTGTATCTTTTTATGTGCTCATCTGCCATCATCTATTCAAATACTTTGCCCATGGTAAAAATTAGTTGACTTTTTTATTGTTGACTTGTCTTTTTGGTGGGGGGCAGTACTGGGGTTTGAACTCAGGGCCTTACACTTGCCAGGCAGGTGTTCTAAGCCATTCCACCAGCCCCAATTTTTTAATATATGTAATCTGGATACTTTCCCTTATTAAATGAATTCTGCAAATATTTTTGCAAACATTTTATTTCATTCCTATGGATGTTTTGTGTTCTAGATAGTATCCTTTGGTGCATGAAAGTTTTTAATTTGGATTCCATTCATTTTGTCTGCTTTTCCTTAGAGCGCTTGAGCTGTTGCATCATATTTGAGAAACAGTTGGCTTCTGGGCACCAGTGGCTCACGTCTGTAATCCCAGCTAATCAGGAGGCAGAGATCAGGAGGATCACGGTTCAAAGTCAGCCCTGATCAAATGGTTCCCAAGACTCTATGCTGAAAAAAACATCACAAAAAAGGGCTGGTGGGGTGGTTCAAGTGGTAGAGCACCTGCCTAGCAAGTGTGAGGCCCTGAGTTCAAATAGCAGTGCCACCAAAAAAAAAAAAAAACCAGTTACTTAATGCAAGACCACAAAGATTTATACTTATGTTTTCTTCTGAAAGTTTCATACTTTTAGCTCTAATGTTTGGGTCTTTCTTCATATTAATTTTTATATATAATTTGAGCTAGGGTCCTTCTCCATTCCCTGAAGAGACTGTGTCCTTTCTTTCATTAAATGTGCACAGCATCTTGTCAGAAGCACCCGGATGTAAATCTGAGAGTTAGTGATCCAGGTGTTTATATGTATGCCTTGATAACTGTTGCTTTGTAATACATTTTAAATTTTACAATGGGAACTGAGAGTTGTCCAGCCTTGTTCTGTTTAAAAACCGTTTGTGTGTCTGTGCTTGGTAGCACATACCTGTAATCCACGCTTCTCAGGAAGAGAAGGTAGGTGGATCTTAGTCCAAGGCCAGTCAAGGCAAAAGCATGAGACCCCATCTGAAAAACAAACTACAAGCAAAAGGGCTAAGAGTGTGGCTTAAGTGCTAGAGCACCTGCCTAACGAGTGTCAAGCCTTGAGTTCGATCCCCAGTACTGGCAAAAGAGAAGCTGAGTATTCTGGGTCCCTGTATTTATATATGAAGTTTGGAACCAGCTTACACGTTCTGCCAGGAAAGGCCACTAGAATTTCGTTAGAAATTGCAGTGAATCTGTAGATCAATTTGGGAAGTACGACCATCTTAATTAAAGACAAATCCATGACACAGACATCTCTGTATTCATTTAGGTTTTATTTAATCCCTTTCAACAGTGTTTTACAGTTTTCAGTCTACAAGTCTTACAATCTCTTGGTTGAATTCATTTCTAAATATTTTATTGTTTTTAGTGCTATGGTAAACAATTGTTTTCTTAATTCCAATTTTGGGTTTTTCATTGCTACAGTATACAAACAACTGCTTTTTGTGTATCAATCCTGTATCTTTTATATCTTTGCTGAATTCTTTATCACCTCTATCTGGTGATACTGTAGGGCTTTCTGTGTCTGTGTGTAAATGTTCACACATATGGAAAAATTCATGTGTGTATATGCGTATATCTCACACCACTCTCCAACAGTGATGGTTGAAGTTTCTAATCTGCATGCCTGTTGCTTCTTCTTCTTGCTTAGTTTTCCTGGCTCCTCTAGTTATTTTTTAACATACTTATTAATAAACACCTGCTGTCCTATAGGGTACAGACCAGAATGTCAACCATGTGCTTTTCTGAGTTGATGATAGCTGTCTGCTGTGGACAGCTCAGTGCTCAGTGAGCTTAAGGAGTATGAGCTCAGCACCGGGGAAGTGTCTGCCAGGGCCGTAGTGTGGACACAGGGACCCAGGCAGCAGCATGGCCAGAGGGCTGTGGTCAGCACGCCCAATTACAGAGTGGGGAATGACACTCACCCAGGCACCAGGTCCTCAGCCTGGCTAGTGGCAGGTTTGCAGGGCAAGTGCTAGCCTCAGTGTGTGTGCCACAGGCCACACAGCTTCAGCTGGCCATTGTGTCACTTGGGAAGGGTCCCCAGTCTCCAGGAGCTCCCTCCCTCCTCTGCTGTGCTATACTTCATGCCTTTCCCAGGCCTACTGTGGTCAAATTCAATGACTAGAAGCTTCTTAAAAAGACTGAAAGGCAGAGAAAACCACTGGCCATCATCCATGGCCAGCCACAGCCTTCCCTGATGGACAGCCTGCTGGAGTTACAAGTCCTAATCTGAGAATTGTGACGACCTGCTCCACTGTTTCTTCTCCTTCTTCTCCCTCCTCCTCTGCTTCCTCCTCTCTCTCTCCCTCCCTTCTTCACCAAAGGCATTCTTATTCTTCATCTCTTCCATGGTTTTTTTTTTTAAACTCCTTACTGGAAACTCGCAGAACATTTATTTTCATTGAATTTTACTGCAATGAGCCTTGGGGTGAGTCAGCTTTCATCCATTTGGCTGGACACATCTCATCTTCTACCTGGAACCTAATTGCTGTCAGTTTCTGCAAAATGCACTGGAATTTTTAATTGATAACCCTTCCCTTTTTCCCTCTTCTCTCTCTCTCTCTCTCTCTCTCTCTCTCTCTCTCTCTCTCTCTCTCTCTCTCTCTCTGCATTTCCCATTATCCAGGCCTGGGACAGCCCAATCGACCCCATCGTTTCCCTGTCTTTTCTCTTCAGGTCTTTCTGCTCTACGCTGTGCACTTTCCCTCGGTTTTCCTTTCTTCCCTTCTATTCAGTTCTTAATTGTCTGCTATCATGGTTTTACTCCCAAGCGATCATTTTTATTCTCCAGAAGTTCCTTTTTTATAACATATCACCTTATTTAATGGAAGCAACGTTTCTTCATCCCCTGGAGAATGCCTATAATATTTTTGTTTTGTTTTTAACTTCTTTCTGCCCACACAGTCTGTTTCCACAATGTCTTGTTACTTTCTACTTCTTTTCTCTCCTCTGTATAGATGTCCAGAGATGTCAGCTCATAACAACCTCTTTTTGCTGACATTTAAGATAGGCTCTGCCTATGTAGCCCTCCCAGACTGACCTAGAATGGGACTGGAACTTCCTGCCCCAGTCTCCAGAGTGCTGAGATTATAGGTGTGCACCACCATGCCCTGCCTCATAATGACCTCTTAAGTGACTATTAGACAACCAGGATCTGGGGAGAAGGAGTGGGGATTTGTTATTCAATGCGTGTGGAAGTTCAGCCTGATAAAGATGGCTGGGGCTGTGGTGATGGCTGCATAGTGGAATGTCCTCATGCCTCATGTCTATTCGTGTGTGTGTGTGTGTGTGTGTGTGTGTGTGTGTGTGTGTGTGTGTGTGTAAGCTTCCTGTGTCTTCACAGCTCAGTGAGGTGCAACTTTTGTCATCAGGTTTCCTTCTAACGATTTAGAAGTGTCTTCATCTGTGTGATTCTGGTCCTCACACTCTCTCAGGAGTCTTATCAATAGTTTTGAAACTGTTTTCTTAAACTTCCCTCATGACCTTCTGTGTTTAAAGCAACAGCACATGGAAGAAAGTGTGCAGTCAGATTTGGGTCCAAACCGTGTAGTCTTGACCAAGGCACTTAACGTTGATCGTCTTGAGTAAACTGGAGTAAAAAGCCTCACGCAGGGCTTTTGTTGCGAGGTTTAGCGGTAAAACAGCGGTCTCCCTTCACCTGCAAGTGGACTTCCTGCAGTTTCAATTGGCAGTCACCAACCAAGGTCTAAACATACTAAATGGAAATTTCCAGAAATAAACAATTCATAAGTTTTAAATTGTGCGCTGGTCTGAGTGGTTTGATGAAATCTTGCAGGGTTCTGCGTTTGAGCCATTCTTTGTCCGCTGTATCTGTGGTAGACGTGCCACCTGCCCGTTATCCACCTAATAGGCGTCTAGGTGGTCAGACCAACCATCTGGGTGTCATGGTACTAGTATTCATGTAAACCTCATGGCCGCAGATGAGATATTAGAGTAGCAATCCTGGTTCCATATGCCAAAAAGTCTGAAAGAAGCCAGGCGCCCGTGGCTCCCGTCTGTAATCCCAGCTACTCAGGAGGCAGAGATCAGGAGGATCGAGGTTCAAAGCCAGCCCAGGCAAATAGTTCACGAGACCCTATCTAAAAAAAACCCATCACAAGATAAAAAAAGGCTGTTGGAGTGGCTCAAGTGGTAGAGTGACTGCCTTGCAAGCGAGAGGCCCTGAGTTCAAAGCCTCAGTAACACACACGCGCACACGGAAAGCACATGCCGCATATCGTGCTGGTGTTATAAAGGAGGTTAAGTGTGCTTCTGGCATTCCTGACCTGCTTGCTAGAGCTCACCCGTGAATATCGACATAGTGGCATCCACACAGAATGTCCCCACCCTGATTTCTGAGGCGCGGCCACACTGGGGACCCTGGCACAGCACTTACCGTGCTGTGTTGCATTTGTCAACTGCTCGCCTGTGGACTGTAAGGTGCTTGGTACAAGTGTCACACCTTCTTCCATCCTCGTCCCAGAGCCCAGCACACCGAGAGGTTAAAGTTCATTGCAACTGCCCAGTTGCAGAGATGATTGTTCTTCCTTCGTCACCGTTCCGCAGGTTTCCTAGTTTGGGATCACGCAAGTATTTTGTCTTCAGCACTGTAGTGCTTTGGGTTTGGTTCAGAAATCACTAGCTGTGGTTTGGATGTGGAATGTCTCCCTAAGACCCAGGTGTTAAAGGCTTGGCAAGGTGAGATGGAATGGGAGGCTCAGTCACGGGGACTGTGCTCCCCATGGGGATGAGGGACCCCAACCCGTTCCTCTTTTACATTCCCACCTGGAGGTGAACAGTTCTGCTTGGCCATGCAGTGCTCCCACAATTCTCTTCCTCCCACAGTCCCAAAGCAACAGGACCAGCTGCTCGTGGACTGAATCCTCCAGCTCCCTGAGCCAAGGTGAACAGTTTGTCTCTCTTCTTTTCTGTCTCTCTCTCTCTCTCTTTTTTTGGTGGTACTGGAGTTTGAACTCAGGGCCTCACGTTTGCTAGGCAGGCACTGTACCACTTGAGCCACTCAACCAGCCCTTTTATTGTGATGGGTTTTTTGGAGATAGGGTGTCTCAAACTATTTGCCTGGGCTGGCTTTGAACCTTGATCCTCCTGATCTCTGCCTCCTGAGTAGCTGGGATTACAGGCGTGAGCCACTGGTGCCCAGCCAGCCTTTTCTCTTGCTTGGTTGTGTCCACAGGTTGAAAGCAGGATAGCTCAGATCAGAAAACTTTTTCGAGTGGAAGGTTATACCCTGTGGTCTATCAAAAGGGATTTTGGAGAAGAATCCAGCTTTGGCATTGTCGGCTTTTCTTCGTGATTTATAATTGCAGAGATAGGAGAGTATCGTGTTTGGGGGAGTTAACATTCTTCTGTGCTGCTGAGGCTCTGTGTGACAGAGCCAGGAGACAACCTTGTTATCACACAGCTACATGCTCGGCCACACTCATTCTACAAACATCACCTGCCACCCCCTGCCTGTAAAGAGACTTCCTAATCAGAAGTAATTCTTGTTGTTGCCCCTTAAGCAGGTCACTGCAGTGTGACAGCATCCGCCCTGTGGGTCTGTAATCACAATTAGGTTATGCATTTACATTTCACACTGTGTACTTTGGGCTGTGGGGAGCAGAGGATAAGGATGGGATATACCTTGACCCAGAAGACAGTGTGGGAACTCCAGCCAAAGCTCACAGGCCCTCTGGCTTCAAATAGCAATCAGAGCAGCAAAAACCCTTTTCATTTTGAAATAAGTATAAATTCATAGGAAGTTACAGTAAGTGCTTTCACTTAATTCCTTTCCCCCTACCATGGTCACATCTGACAAACTATAGTACACGGTCGTGACCAGGAAATTGACTTTGGTACAATCCAAAGAGTTTATTCAAGTTTTATGTGTGTGTCTGTGTAATTCTACAGTTTTTAATCATGCATGTAGATTTGTGTAACTACCACCCCAATCAAATATAGACATGCTCTACTGCACTCACTCCCTCTTTCCATCCCTCTGTCACCATACCCAACAGCTGGACATCACGAATCTGTTCTTGTCACTATAACTTGATGATTTCAAGAATGTTCTATAAGCCAAGTGCTGGTGGCTTGTGCCTGTCATCCCAGCTACTTGGGAGACTGAGATCAGAAGGATCGCACCAGCCACAAGGCTCCACCCTCAGCCCTTCCACACCAGGAGTTTTGGTGGCAACAAACCATATTCAAACTATAGCACAGTGCTATTAGATAGGAATCATTGTCCATATTAAATGTTTACTGTGTCTTTCATGCCTTCCCTAGCTATCCCCAGACCTCACATAGGACATGGAGTCTACAATCCACAGCACCCTTCCTCCTTGAGACCACTCCGTTTTCATCCTGTCCCACGCATGCCCTCTTCGTGTCCCTAAAGTCACCAGTGAGTTTTTAGGCCACATGACTGTGAAGTGTGGGAAGACCTAGCTTTATCAGACATCAGCAGAGCTTTTATTACCAGATATCCTGCTGTGACAGTCCGGGCCACATCTGTTCTGACTGGCTGGTGCCTGTGCTTCTGGTTGTCACACGTCTTGACAGTCACCCCTGGCTAGACATGAGACACATTCAGCTCTGCTGTTTGAGATCATTTCCGTGCTGTGCAGCTCCTTAAGGAAGACGTTTGAAGCGTACTGCCGTGCATAGGATTCAGGGCTCTCACTCCAGGGGACCCCACAATGCCAGAGAAGGGGGACCTGGCCAGGTGATTTGGTTCAGTTACTCCCATTCCCTGGCTGTCAACTGCCTTGAAAGGAAATACCAGGGAGAAATGACTGGATGTTGAGACGCAGCCCTGCTCTCTCCGGGACCTTGCATTTCTTCAGCGATGTCTGCTGTCCCTCCTCTGTGACTGTGACTCTTGCTATTCAAGGAAGAGCCTGGCTGACTTCAGAGCATTCACAATCAATTTCGCCATAAATAAGCAGCAGAATGAATGTGCCACCCTGGGACAAATCTTACTGCTTACATTAACCTGTTATTTTCAGTCTCAGCTGCAAACACCAGGCTTTCACCTACCTTTGAATGGGGCAGGATGGGGGGATGACTTTTAATTTGGAGAGGCCCCACCTGGAGGTATTGTCCACTTCCCTGCTGATTCGGGTGACTTGTATTTATTTTATAAACAGAAGAAGCAGTGAAGGAGACTGTCCTGACACAGGGATCGCAGGTAGAGATCCAGTCCTTTTCCACTGTTTCTCCTAAGCGCATGACTTGCTGTGACATTTCGTCTCAGCTTTGGTATTTCGCACCTCACGTCTTTTTGTTTTTCCTTTCAGTCTGTTGCTTTCTTTCGTCCTCACTTTGATCTTGCTATGGAATCACCCTTAAAATGCTTTCAGACCCAGTAAAAGCATCCCTTTTAATTCTCCCCCGTTCTTCCCGAACGGACTTGCTCTTGGCGCCCCAGCCCTCCTCCCTATAGTCAGCAAGGGCTGTTTTTAAGCCTGCAAAGCCACAAGGTGTCCAGAGAATAAAACACGCATGACAGCTGCCATCTGTGTTCTTTTGCCCTGAATTTTTTTTTTTTTTTTTGCTTATGTGGTTCCTCACCCTGGATAGGCTTCAAAGCCAGGATTTCAGAGGTGGACACACCAATGCCATGGCAGTTGAGGTCTGTCACAAGGCTCTTTTTATCACTATGGCTCCTTCATGGTCTGGTGGTACTGTCTAAAGCCCAGAAGCTTCCCTGGACACCCTCTCTATCAAGTCCTCTTGATCAGCCTGTGAGCCTCTGCTCTAGAAAGCATTGACTATGGCTGGTATGGTGGTTCATGCCTGTAATCCCATCTGTGCAGGAGGTAGAGATAGGAAGATCGATGTCAATAAGGCCAGCTGAGGCGAAAGCGTGAGACTCTATCTGAAAAGAAACGAAAGCAAAAAGGGCTCAAGGCATGGCTCAAGTGGTAGAGCATTTGCCTAGCCAGCACGAGGTTGTTGGTTCAAACCCCAGTGCTGCCCCAAAAAAAGAAAGTGTTAACTTCTGTTGGTGGAAGACAGTCCTGAGACTGGGTCTGTGCTTCTGTCATCCCTCACTGGCCAACTCCCCTCACCTGGCTGTGGACCTAACCTCTGCTTCTCATCGGGAATTAGTGTGGAGAGCTGCAGGTTCAGAGCAGAATGGGGTGAGCTCTTTGGGCTCTTTGCAAATGTTAATGGTGCTGGTGCAATCTGTGATCAGAGGACTCCCAAAGTCCTTGTGTCCTGTAGAGAAGAAGCCACAGTGGGACACATGGCTGTTAACAGAGTTTACTAAAAGTTAGGGAAGAGAAGTTACAAACGGAGCATGGTGGGTGCAGGTGGAATCTCCAGGTGCTTTTAAAACCTATGCTAACCCATGGGAAGGGAGGAACCAGGTGATTCCCATCCATAATCAATGAGTAGGGAGGGGCATGGGCGGTTCTTGCACCAGGTGAGGGTGGTCCCTGGGCCAGAGCGGGGTTAATCTAAGATGTAATGTTTAGTTTCTATGAGTCCCGAACTTTTCCTAATTTTAGCCTGCCTTACACCTACTCACATTGGGTTCCCACCCACCCCCATGTGACAGAATAATTACACAGGTAATTAATTATCTATCAGCAAATGCGTGGGTGCCCTTCCGGTACCAGAAGGGGCCAGTTCTCAGCACAAACTGGTGTCAGGCCCAAAAAGGGTGACATGGACCCTCTGGTGTCACAACATCACTCACGTCCAGGAGTCAGGTGTGCAGGCATGGCACTTACATGCTGGTTGACCTGGGGAACATTACTGACCACTATAATAGGCCCTTTCCGATGCTGTAACAAAGCACC
This sequence comes from Castor canadensis, assembly GCF_047511655.1. Classification (NCBI taxonomy): domain Eukaryota; kingdom Metazoa; phylum Chordata; class Mammalia; order Rodentia; family Castoridae; genus Castor; species Castor canadensis. The sequence goes on from NC_133391.1 coordinate 15,885,829, forward strand.
TTAGGCTAGGTAATTAGTAAACAATACAGATTTATCACTTAGATTTGGGGGAGCAGGGAAGTTCAAGTAAAGGCAAAGCATTCGTGGTGTCTGGTGAGGTTCGAGTCCTCCTTTGCAACCTTACATGGTGGAATGGACCAACCAGCTCCCCTTGGGGGCCTCTTTTTATAAGCATGACCTCCCTTTCATGAGTGTGGGGCCCTCGTAGCCTGGTCATCTGCCCAAGACTCCACCTCTTAACACCACCACATGGAGGGATTGCAGCTCACCTTGTGAATTTTGGGGGGAGATGCAAACATTCAGACCATAGCACCCACTCCATGCCTCAGTTTCCTCACTCATAGATGGAGATAATAATCTTCTTACCTGACAGAGTTACTAAGAGGACAGAGAGAGTTGACACAGGGAAGGTGATTGCATAGCACGAGGCCCTTAAGAGAATTGACAAGCCTTGACACAAAACCCACGAATGTTACATTTACAGGACAGCCTGGCTCCATGGCCCAGGGATCGGGGATGGAAGCTGGCTCAGTGGTGTTGGGGAGCACTTTCTGATTAGCTAGCATTTTCAGTTAGCTCGGTTAGCAGTCTGGGCACATATGTATTTCGTTAGCAATAGAGACAAGCCTAGTATCAGGGTATATGAAAACTGGTGACTGTCAGCAGGAAATCCTCTTAGCTTTGGGGAGATCAGCCTTCCCCTCTGAGCTCCTCACTCACATGAATACCCCTCAAGGCCATCAGAGGGACCCTGGTGGTGTGTTTGCATGTACATGGATTTTTGTAAAGTTTACAAAAGACGAGATTGTTTTCTTAAGTCAGATGCTGTGGCTCAGATCTTTAAACCCAACTACGGGAGATAGGGAGGATGGAGGTTCAAGGCCAACCTAGGCAAAAAGTTAGCAAGACCCCATCTCAACCAATAAACTGAACCTGGTGGTGTATATCTCTGATCTTGGCTATGCAGGAGGTGTAAATAGAAGGCCCAAGCAAAAGGAGTACGAGACCCTACTCAAAAAACAAGTAAAGCAGGCCGGGCTCATGCCTGCAATCCTAACTATTTGGGAGGCAGAGATTTTAAGGATGGTGGTTTGAGGCCAGTCTGTGCAAAAACTTTGTGAGACCCTATCTCAACCAATGGGACCTGTCATCTCAGCTGCACAAGGAAGCACAAATAGGAGGTCCGAGGTCCTGGCTAGCCTGGACATAAAGCAAGATCCTTCCTGAAAAATAACTAAAGCAAAAAGGGCTGGGAGTGTGGCTCAAGTGGTAGAGCACCTGCCTAGTAAGCAAGACCTGGATTTCAACTTCCAGTAGCACACACAAAAATAGATAGGTAGATAGATAAATGGATGGATGGATGGATAGCATACATACATAGATAAATGATAGATAGATGATAGATACTTTTTTGTGAGATAATTCCCTCAGGTTGCATAAACTTCAGCTCCCACAAGTAACATATTCTGAAACTTACTATCTCCATTTATCTAAGAAGAAACCTGTATATCATACAACCATATTTCTCCCCACTCTAGCTTTCTTTTTCAGTCTTAAATGTAATATTTCAATGCTGGGTGCATGTCTGTAATCCCAGCACTCAGGAGGCTACGGTAGAACAAACAAATTTGAGGCCAGTGTGGGCTATATGAGATTCTGCCTCAAAAAAAGTAGTGTTTTAAAGTTTTGATGTTGGTCTTTGCTTAGCTGCTTTGATAATTTAGTTGTCTGGATGTTTAGGCACACCTGGAAATTCAGGTGTTTTAGGTCTAGTTTTTCTGCTGTTTCTAAGTAGGCTCTCACATGTAGAAAATATGAAAGGGCCTTAGGGAAGCATTCAGAAGCACAGTGTGTCCTGATTAATGTCTGTGTCACAAACCTTGTGTTAAAGACCAAGTTTTCCTGAGGTGAGTGTTGTAAAGCCCCAACCACAGTGATCTTGGAGTCTCCCCACCCCCCCCAGGGATGCAGCAGAGGGCTGGCCTGGGGAGACTAGGGTATTAACAAAATACCAGGATTGATCACCCATCAGGGGCCTGCACTAGTCTGGAGAAGCTGGGGACCAGGTCCCATGGGAGGAGGAGTCATCTCAGTCTCGCTAGACACTTCCAGACAGGGATGGCTTTTGGTGACCCATGAGGCTCTGAACAACAGGCCAGCCAGGAATGACAGTTAATGCCTGTAGTCCCAGCTACATTGGAGGCAGAAGTAGGAGGTCATGAGACCCTATCTGAAAAATAAATGAAGGCAAATAGGACAGGGGCATGGCCCAAGTTGTAAAGCACCTGTCAGCACCTGCTCAAAAGCCTTCAGGCCCAGAGTTCAAATGCCAGTACCACCCAAAAGAAAAAAAGCCATAAACAAGGGTTTAGCCTGAAAGGGTCAGTAGGAACCTAGGGTACAGGGCAAGCCTCTAGTCAACCAGTCCTCAAAATAGTGATCAGTGACTCACTGATTTTTTTTTTTTTTTTGGCAGTAATAGGGTTTGAACTCAGGGCCTTACACTTGCTTACATTTGCTAGGCTCTGCCGCTTGAGCCATTCCACCAGACCTCAAATGGTGATCAGAACCATGGAATGTGGAGGCAGGTCTTCAGCAAGGCCTGGGGGTATAAATTCACACACAGACACACCCACATGCTGGTCCCCTCCCCACCTGAAAACTGACACAACAGGCCACGTGTTTTACTCTTTATTTCTTTCTTTCTTTATTTATTTTGCAGTACTGGAGATTGAACCCCGGACCTCACACACTATGGCAAGTGCCCTTTGTTTCCATTGTTCTTTGTTTTTGAGCCTGGAATTTTTGATACTCCTGCCCCAACATCGTGAGTGATGGGATTACAGGTGTGAAACACTGTGCCCAGCTTATACAACTCCATTTTTATGAAATATCCCGGAAACAGAAAGCACACTGGGGCTTGCCAGGGGCTGGGAGAGGAGAGAATGGGGGAGCAACTGCCTAAAGGGTATAGAGTTTATGTTGGGTTGATGGAAAGTTCTGGAAGTAAATAGTGATGATGCTTGCACAGCATTGTAGATGTACTCAGTGCCACTGGGTTGTCTTTCTAAAAATGGTACCAGTGGCCAAGTTTGGTCGTGTGTGCTTTACCACAGGAAAACCCCAAAGCCATGCTTCTGAGGCATTTGGGTTTATATGGGAATCGTCTGGATGCCAGTGTGCCCCACTAAGGGTGGCTCGCTGAGGAGAGCCCTCAGAGCAACCATGGAACCTCTGCCTCAGAGGCAGGCATTTTTGTGTTGGTTTTCAGTTGGAATGCCCCATACGTGCTGTTTTCTCACCTCCAGCTGTCACAACCTGTGCCTTCCCAGTGAGCGCCATGCCCAGACCTCAGCAGCTGCTGGGGGAGTGTCAGCAGGGAGGGCGGCAGAAGAAACAGTGGTGGAATTGCAGTATTAGTAGGATAGAAGCCCCCAACCCACCATGTCCATACCTGCATTGTAGCTTTCCATAGCTTTTGTGACCTGTACTTAATCTCAGCCCAAAATATTAGATGAAAAACCCCAGAAGTAAGCAATTCATGGGTTCTGAATTGTGCACCATTCTGAGTAGTGTGATGAAACCTCATGCCTTCCTGTGCTGTCCCTCCTTGTCCTTGAACCATCCCTTTGCCCAGCGTATCCTCACTGGATACACTACCCACCCGTTAAGCCCTTGGCAGTTGCTCAGTGATCAGAACCACTATCACAGTACCCCAGGGCTGTGTTCAACTTATCACCATTTTGCTTAACAATGGCCACAAAATGCAGACTTTTATTAGAGAATATATGGTTGTAATTGGTCTGTTTTGCTATTAATCTTATGGACAACTAAAACCACCCTCACCTGGCTCAGGGACCTCCCATCCCCTGCCCACTCATCAGTTATTGGTTAGGAATCACCAGGTTCTTCCCTTCCCATAGGTAGTGTAAGTTTTTAAAGCACCTGGAAAAGAGAAGTACTCTCTGCTTCCGCCCCCACCTGGTCCCCCCATGTCCCCTTTTGTAATTCCCTTCCCTGACTTGTAATAAACTACACTTACACTCATGTCCTGCTGTGGATTCTTCCACATAGACACAAAGAATTTGGAAATCTCCTCACAGACTCCACCATTGCCATTAACACTATCGCCAAACGTGTAGGCTCCAGACAGAATTCTGTAATAATGCCTTCTGCCTTAGCTCTTGGTCTGTGCCTGGGTGACAGGTGTTTCCTTTATTGTTAAGAAGCAGGAGTTCTCCCTCACCAGTCCCTCCTGACGGGGAGTGGGGAGCGATTGCGTCTCTCTTCTCAGCTCACCAATACTGTTGATCAAAGTCTTAGGAAACACAAGTTCCCGAATGGCACTAGGCCAATTCGGTATTGAATTTCATCTCACCCTGGAAGGTAAACATTTATCTTTGCAGAAATGAGTTTAGGTTTTCTCCTTTGAGTTTTTTGGTGAGAAAAAAAATCCAAAAGAATCCTTAGTGCACACTGGTTTTCTTCCTCTTCTTTTTGGGGTGCTGGGGATGGAACCCAGAGTCTCCCACCTGCTAGGCACGTGCTGTACTGCTGAGCCACAGCGCCTTTTTTTCTTAGGTGCAAGGATGGGCTCCTCTTGAAGGGCGGGAATGATCTTAGGTGACGGGTGTGATGCTTCTACACAGGTTTGTTTGGTCCCTAGTAAGCCTGCACCTTGTTTCACTTGGCTAACTTGGGCACCTGTTAAGATAAATTTGGGGGTTTGCATCCCTAATCCCACCCCTGGTTCTCCCCTTCTTCAGGTCATAAGACTCAAGCATCCAGAAGGGGAATCCTTTTTCTCACTGTTTTGCAAACTCAATGCATTTGTCCTCCTCCTCGAAGCCCCGCCCTCTACCTGATCACGCTCCTGTGATGCTGTTTGTACCCTGGGAAGATGTTTGGCTCTTCTGTGTCTCCCAAAGTGTGGCTCGAATCTCCTTTCCATCTCCTGGATCCATCACCCCTCTATGGCAGCATCTGTCACAACTCTGTCCCTGACACCTTTTCTTCTCCAGAGCCCTCCCTTGCTTCCCCTCTCTACCTCTGCTGCGCCTCACCCTGTCCGCATGGAAACTCGCCAACTTGTTCTTCCTCTTCTCTTCTGGTTTGAATGAAGGGCATCTTCCCAATTGCCTGTTTTGTCACTTGAAAATGACACTGGTGATTTTGTCACCAGTGTCACCAGATTGGACCTAAGTAGATCCAATTCTGGGTTTTTGCATCACTGGGGCTTGAATTCAGGGCCTACTCCTTGCTAGGCAGGTGCTCTAGCGCTTGAGCCACTCCCCCAGCCCTGTTTTGCTTGTGTTATTTTTGAGATAGTGTCTTATGTTTACTCCCAGGGCAGCCTGGACTGCGATCTTCCTGTTTCTGCCTCCTGCATAGCTGGGATAACAGGTGCGCACCATCACGCCCAGCTTTGTATTTGTTGAGATGAGGTCTCATGGACTGTCTGCCCAGGCTGGCCTGGAACTGATCCTCCTGATCTCTGCCTCTTGAGGAGCTGGAATTACAAGTGTGAGCCACCGTGCCCGGCTCCAGTTCTGTGCTCATGTGTTTTGCTTTGTGCTTATGTACCTAGACCTTCGGTCTAGCTTGCACAGCACTCTGTGAGCACTCCCAGCCCAGGTTGTCATCTGCAGCACATTTCCTTGGAGGCCATTTTTCTTTGTCCATTTGTTCCATTTCCCTTGTGATACTGCATATTGTAATTTGGGGACATGTCTCATTTCCTGAACTATATTGCAAGTGTCTTGAGGAAGTATTGTGTGTGAATTGTTTTATTAATTATACAAAGGCATAATCTTGTGCCTTACAAAGTCCAGAGTCACACTGCAGGGGTGGTAGAAGAAGCCCTGACAGTCAGTGTCCCTTGTTCTTAAATGCTGCTAGGTGCATTGTGGCCTCTCCCTAGTGTCCCCATAAAACTCTTAGGCTGTTGCTTTAGTTGAACTTGAAACAACATGTCCCTCAACCCAGTCCTATGAGACCAAACCCAGGCTCTGAAGAGTGGCATCAATCCATTCCTGAGGCCCCTGTGATCTAAATGCCTCCCAAAGGCCTCACCCGCTGATTCTGCCACATTGAGGTGGAGACACACCACGTGTAAGCTGTAGCACCAACTTTCTCGCTAGCTTTCGTGCGCCAAGAAACTTACCAACATTAAGTCAGTAGATGGTTTTTAGAAGCTGAAATCCTTTGGGTCACTCCTGTCCCATATGCATGGTTTGCCTTCTGCCACAGTGAGTGGAGCAGCAAGGCTGTCTACTGTCTGACTCTCCAGTGGCCCTGCAGCAGGTCAGGAAGGGTGGTAAAGCAATACTGGCAAAATGCCAACCAGGACCTTCATTGAAAGCAGGCTGTGTGCCTGGCATGTGCTAAGGCTGACCTGTGTGTTTTGAGCTCAGTGGTCCTCAAAGTATGCATTGGACCTCCAAGGTCTCGTTAGAAACATATCTGCTCAGTTTTGGTGACAAGTGGGGAGGGATTCAGCCATCTCTTTGTATACCTCTAGTTGATGCAAATGTGTCCTCCAGTTTAAGAACCACCATTCCGTTGGAGAACCACAATTCAGGCTTCTAAGCCTATTTTTGACATACCTGTTGAGTCCTCGGGCTCTCCAGGCTGCTTTGAACTCTGTCCAGGCTCCTCAAACCTGTATGGAGGGAAAGAAGGAAAATAATTCTTCATGCTAGCTGCTCAATGCTGAATAGTTGTGCTATGCTAGGGCAGATGTTTGGCGTTCTATCTGTTTTAGCTCCTTGAATGACACCAACCCCGTGAGACTGCTACTATTGTTATCCTCTCCCTTCTGTAGGTGAGGACATGGAGGCACAACATGATTGGCTGACTTGCACAGGGTCACTTGGGTAAAACATGGCAACTCTAGGGTCTGAGCCCAAGGCAAGCCGACTCTAGCCTTGTCACCAGTCACAAGGTGGATCTCATGGATCTTGGTGGTTCTGCCCTCCACCTCCAGGGTCCATTTTTCTCTTTAAGGGTGATGGCCACCTCACTACAAACCTCTCTCCGGTTGTCACTCGGGCTGCCATAACAAAATACCACAGACTGGCTGGCTTAACAACAGAAATTGATTTTCTTGCTGGGCACTAGTGATACACGCCTGAAATCCCAGCTACTCAGGAGGCAGAGATCAGGAGCCTTGTGGTTTTAAGCCAACCCCAAGAAAATAGTTTGTGAGACCCTATCTTGAAAAAACCCATCACAGAAAAGTGCTGATGGGGTGGCTGAAGGTGAAGGTGCTGAGTTCAAAAACCACCACCACCATCCCAAAAAAAAAAAAAAGAAAAGAAATTGATTTTCTCACACTTCTGGAGACTGGAAGTTCAAGATCGAGGGGTGGCACAGGTGGTTCCCTCTGTGGTCTTTCTCCTTGGCTCTCAGATGGCCGCCTTCCCACTCCCTCTTTCTGTGTCTGTCCCTCTGTGCACACATGTGCCTGGTATGTGTTCATGTGTCAGGTTTCTCCTTCTTGTAAGGATACCAGTGATGTTGTATTAAGACACAGCCTCATTTAACACTGTCATCCCTTTAAAGGCCCTTGTGCGGAGCCAGGAGTTAGGACTTCCATAGAGGAGTTTGGTGGTGAACAGTCATTCCTTAGACCACTCATTCCTTTGTCCTCCATGCATTTGACTAACAGCAACTTTCCTGGTTCTATATGCCTTCAAACTCTCTTATCCTCATTCAACTGGACCCCCGTTTTCTGTATTTCTTCCTGGGACCACATGGCTGTACAGTTCAAGGACAACAGCAGCTATGACACAAAGAGGTCTAGTTATGCTGCATGCGTGGCTTTAAGTGTAATATCCAGCATGAGAGCCTTCTTAGCTTTCTCTACAGCACAGCTGGTGTGATAGTCAGCTTTCCATCACTGTGACAGAGTAGCCAAGGAAAACAACTTAAAAGGAAAAAGGGTTTATTTTGAATCACGGTTTCAGTTCATGGTTGGACTGGTGGCTTTTGGGCCCATGGAAAGGCAGAATATCATGGTGGCAGGAGCACGTGACAAAGCAGGTTGCTTATATCATGGCAGCCAGGAAGCAGACAGTGGGTGGAAGAAGGGATCAGGAACAAAATATGCTCTTCAAAGGTTATGCCCCCAGTGACCTACTTCTTCCCACTAGGCCCCCCCTCCCAGAGATTCCACCCCCTCTCAGGCCTGTTATGTACAAATTCATCAGTGGTTAGTCCACGAGGCCGATGGGTTAATCGTGAGGTTAGAGCCCTCAAGACCTAGTCACCTCCCAAAGGCCTGCCTCTTAACACTGGGAACCAAGCGTTCAACACACTAGCTTTTCAGAGACATGTAAGACCCAAACCATGGTAGGCAGAGATAGCAACATTTCTTAAACTATTACCTGTGGACCGTCTTGCATCTGAATCACCCAGGCCGCCTCTGGATGTATTAAGTGCCTGGGAAGGAGCGTGTCCCAGGCACACCCTTGCCTTGACTCTGCCGAAGAATCTCTTCTCTATGGCGCTTCCCCTTCCTCCCTACAGCTGCCAACAGTCATGTTCACGGGGTCCCTGACACATGGCTTGTGGTTCAGCTCTTCCCTTACTGGATGTACGACCCCAGAACACCTCAGCCTCCCCAACACTGTGTCTTGCTTTGCAAAATGGAATTAGTCTCACTAGGTAACAGACTTAATCTAGTAAGCTCCTAGGGTGGCTAAAAATGACATTAGATAGTAAGAATAAGCCACTTCGTCCCCTGACTATAGCAGGACAATGTTCTGTCCTCAATAGCGCTGTACCTGCCACCAAGGTGACTTTTCTTCTACTGTAAAACCTTTTTTTTTGGCTGAACTGGGGTTTGAACTCAGGGCCTACACCTTGAGCCACTCCACCAACCCTTTTTTTTGTGATGGATTTTTTCTAGATAGGGTCTCACAAACTATTTGCCTGACTGGCTTCAAACCTCGATCCTCCTGAGTAGTTAGGATTACAGGCGTGAGCCACCAGCACCTGGGAATTCTAAGACCACCACAAACACTATGAATGTTGCATCTGGTCATGACCATGAGTCTGGACCACCTTGGACACATTGTGTAGGACGCAGTCCATGTGCTGATGGAAAAGCCCATTTAGAAGTTGATAAATAGGCTCCAGGGGGTCGTAGGAAGGCAGGAATACTAACTTAGAAAGTAGGAGGGGCCACAAAGCAAAGACATCTCAAAGGACAACTGCCTGCTACATGGGAATTTAAAAGCCAGGCCCGTTTTCTGTCCTGCTGTATACATGTGTACACCGTCACTCACGGGTATCCTGGTTGACAGGTTAGAGATGCATTCTGAGTCCCAGACTGGCTGGATTGCCTTTTCTGCTAACTTTCTTGAAAGTTGCTAACTTTCAAGATTTTGTGCCATCACAGAACTTTCTGAAGAGATGTGCTAGTGGTCAGGTGCAAAGCTGAAGTGACATGTTCATGGACTTGTTGCGTTTTGTCCCTTGTAGAAGAGCTGAAGGCCCCCTTGGAGGAGTACGTCCACAAACGCTACCCGGGGCTGGTGAAGGTCGTGCGAAATCAGAAGCGAGAGGGCCTGATCCGAGCTCGCATCGAGGGCTGGAAGGCGGCCACCGGCCAGGTCACCGGCTTCTTCGATGCCCACGTGGAATTCACTGCTGGCTGGTAGGTCACGGGCTGAAATTGTGGCACTCACAATCAGCGAGGTGGTGGGGAAGAGCTGAATCTGGGGCGCTTGGTTTTCCTCTGGGACCACTGGAGAATGGAGAGAGTTGGTTCAAGAAGGTGAGGCTGTTGTCTGGAATAAAACTGGGAAGGAAGCAGGAAATAAATTTGTCCACCATTGTTGTCATTATCGTTGTCATCGTCACCATCACCACTACTGCCGTCATCAGCATCATTTGGCATATTAGGGTTTGAACTCAGGGCCTTGCACATGCTAAGCAAGTGCCCTGCCACTCGAGCCACACCTCCAGCTCTTTTTGCTTTGGTTTAGTTTTCAGACAGTGTCTTGAGTTTTTGCTAAGGCTGGCCTCGTCTCAGAACTTGATCTTCCTGTCTCTGCCTCCTGATTAGCTTGGATTACAGGCATGCCATTGCACCTGGAGAATGTGGTGCATTAATCAGACAGAACTCAAGATAAACCAGGAAAGGTAGCCACATCTCTGATCTCAGCACCCGGGAGGCTGAAGGAAGAGGATCTGGAGTTCAAGCACATCCTGGGCTGCATAATGAGACCCTGTCTCAAATCTCAAAAGAAGAAATTCAAATGGCTAAAACACACGCGAAAAATGCTCACCATCTCTAGCCATAAAGGAAATGCAAATCAAAACCACACCAAGATTCCACCTCACCCCTGTTAGAATAGCCATCATCAGCAACACCACCAACAACAGGTGTTGGCGAGGATGCGGGGAAAAAGGAACCCTCTTACACTGTTGGTGGGAATGTAAACTAGTACAACCACTCTGGAAAAAAATTTGGAGGCTACTTAAAAAGCTAAACATTGATCTACCATTTGATCCAGCAACACCACTCTTGGGGATAAACCCAAAAGACTGTGTGTGACACAGGTTACTCCAGAGGCACCTGCACACCCATGTTTATTGCGGCACTATTCACAATAGCCAAGTTATAGAAACAGCCAAGATGCCCCACCACTGACGAATGGATTAAGAAAATGTGGTATCTATCCACAATGGAATTTTATGCAGCCATGAAGAAGAACGAAATGTTATCATTTGCTGGTAAATGGATGGAATTGGAGAACATCATTCTGAGTGAGGTTAGCCTGGTCCAAAAGACCAAAAATCGTATGTTCTCCCTCATATGCGGACATTAGATCAAGGGCAAACACAACAAGGAGATTGGACTTTGAGCACATGATAAAAGCAAGAGCACACAAGGGAGGGGTGAGGATAGGTAAGACACCTAAAAAACTAGCTAGCATTTGTTGCCCTCAACACAGAGAAACTAATGCAGATACTTTAAATTGACAGAGGCCAATGGGAGAAGGGGACCAGGAACTAGAGAAAAGGTGAGCTCAAGAAGAATTAATTTAGAATGTAACACATATATACAGGAAAGCAATGCGAGTCAACTCCCTGTATAGCTATCCTTATCTCAACCAGCAAAAACCCTTGTTCCTTCCTATTATTGCTTATACTCTCTCTTCAACAAAATTAGAGATAGGACAAAATAGTCTCTGCCTGGTAGCGAGGGAGTAGGGGGGAAAGAGAGGAGGTGGGGAGAAGGGGGGAGAAATGACCCAAACATTGTATGCACATATAAATAAAATAAGATAAAATAAACAAAGAAACAAACAAAAGAGTCAAGATGATGCTCAGTGAGAGTGAGACGGTCATGTTTCTAGTCTTCCTTTCCTGCCTGGCCTGCTCACTGTTCTGGGGAAAGACGGCTGACTGCAGAGGCAGGGTATCTATTTCTAATTCTACCCAGTCAGGCGGAGTTTGCCAGAATTTATGGAATTATCTGTAATACCATTTGGAGGAAGAAGAGATTAATTCTCTGCAGATGTGGCCCTGATGTTTTTCCAGGTGGAAAGAATAATGAGGAAGGTTGTTGAGCTCTCAGGGAGCAGAAGGGTCTTGTTAAAATCGGAATAGGGTTTTGCAGTTGACTGCTTTTAAGCAGTCAAATGACGCTTGCTAACTAGCCAACGTTAGATTAAGCTGGAGGCTTGATAAACTTTGTCTGGGTTGCTTAGTGTAAGAAGACTGTTTTTTCATTGATATGTAATAATTGTGTATTTGTAGGTTACTGTGTGATATTTCCGTGTGTGTGCGTGTTTGTTAACAGCAGTGGTGCAGTCTGTGATCAGATTTCCAAATTCTTTGTGTCCCACATGGAAGAATCCATGCCAGGACATGTGGGTAATTGGAGGGGTTTTTTTTGTTTGTTTTTTGTTTTGGTGATACTGGGGCTTGAACTCAGGGCCTTCACCTTGAGCCCCTCTACCAGCCCTTTTTTATGTTGGATATTTTCAAGATAGGGTCTCGCAAACTCTTTGTCCAGGATTGGCCTTGAGCTGCTGCTATCCTCCCAGTCTCTGTCTCCTGAGTAGCTAGGATTAGAGGCGTGACCACTGGTGCCCGGCGTAAATGGAGTTTATTACAAGTCAGGAAAGGGAATTGCAAGTGACATGGGGAGACCAGGTGGGGGCGGAAGCAGAGAGTGCTTCTCTTTTCCAGGTGCTTTAAAAACTTACGCTAACCTATGGGAAGGGAAGAACCTGGTGATTCCCAACCCATGATCATGAGTGGGGAGGGCCATGGTGATACCAGGGCCAGGTGAGGATGGACTGGACTGAGTTGTCCCTGAGCTAGGGTGTAGTAACCTGCACACATTGGCAATTGAAAAGAAGGCTCAGAGAAAGACAGGAATGTTCAACCTGAAATACAAAACTAAGTCATATTTTCTAAGAGTCCCAAACTTTTCCTATTTCTAGCCTGCCTCATATGTATACATGTATATGTGTGTACACATAATAATTATATGTGCTTGTAGGGTACAGTTTGATATTTCCATATATATAATGTGATTTTGTCAAATCAGAGTAATTAGCATATCTGGCACCTCAAATGTTTATCATAATTTTTTGTTAAGAACATTCAAAATCTTTTGTAGCTATTTTGAAATGCACAGTAAGTTATTGTAGTCACACTATTGTGCTAAATAACACAATAATTTAATCCTCCCACCAAACTGTACTTTTGTACTTGCTAACTAACTTCCTCTGTTGTCCCTCACCACTGTCCCTCCCAGCCTAAGTAACCATTATTCTACTTTTTCTTCTATGACATCAACATTTTAAGAAGAAGCAGAGTTGTGTATTTCACAAATAATGTTTATTAACACTGAATGACACCATTTTTTTAAGTGGGATTGGGGTTTGAACTCAGCACTGGGCTTTGTGCTTGCAAAGCAGGTGCTCTACTGTTTGAGCCACACCTCCAGTCCATTTTGCCTTGATTATTTTGGAAATGGGGTCTCCAGAACTGTTTGCTTGGGCTGGCCTCAAACCTCAATCTTCCCCATCTCAGCTTCCCAAGTAGCTAGATTACAGGTGTGAACCGCCAGTTTGGCTGCGTGACACCATCTTGAAGTCATTCACAGACCCTGATTTGAAGAACCAAATCCCATCACTGATCACTCACTAAGCTGCCTGTTCTTATTCCTTTGAAACTTTAGAGTCCTTCAAGTGAGTGGATAAAAGGAGAATGGTTATGCAAGTGAGCACACAAAAACCTTCCTATGCATACTGGGATCTGTCACCATCTTGGTCACAAGTTCCCTTATTTGTTTTTTGCTGCCATTACTCCTGGTGACTTGCAGCTGTATGTCTTCAGTCCCAACCTTTCCCCTGAGCTTGAGTTGTTTATCTCTTGCAGTCGTTGTCAAAGTCAGGTCCCCTGGTTAGTAGCATCATGTGTGTCAAGAATTTGTTAGAAATGCAACCCCTGCCAGGCTGTGCCCTGACCCTGAAGGCAGGAGCTCAGGGCGTGGGGCCCACCAGCCCTCCGCTCACCACCTCCTCTCGCTCGAGGACCCTGGATCTGAGGTCTTTTGAAGAGATATACTTGGACGTTGCATTGTGGACTCTAACTTGACATTTCCTGTCTCTTCTCCATATCATCACCTTCTTGTTGCTTTCCCGGCACCATCCATACACCTTCCACTGGATTCTTACCTCCCCCCATGTTACCCAGTAGCCTTCTGTTCAGCCAGTTACTTCCACACTGGTTCCCAGGCCTCCCTGTCCCTCTCGGCCTGACCCCTACTGTCTCAGCTCAGCCCTCCTACATCGTCTGCCTGTACTGATGCCTGATTCACTCCTTTGGTTGGGATTTCCTGGTGCTGTTCTAGGCTGAGGGGTTGGGTAGCCAGCTGTCAAGATGTACCTGATTTTGAGGGTTCATCCTGGGCAAATCAGGACAATCGGTCACCCAGCTGGCCTTCAAAGTGTGCCCTCAAGTCTCCAGTCTAATTAGAGCCTATCTAGTCTAATCCATCCATCATTGAATGCTGTCTGGGCTCTGCGATTGCAGTCTTAGCCACACAGGCCCATTTTCTGCACTTCTACCCAATTGTCACATGTCCTGTTCTGATTTAATAGAGTCCTTCTGGGGCTCAGCTTTTACTGGTTTGTGTTGGGAGTAATCAACTCCAGTCTTGGTGCCCATGGCACTACTGATTTCTTTCTTGGCCTGTTAGCTGTCTGTCTGTCTGTGGCTCTGCTTGTCCTCTGTTCTGGAATCCAAGGAATGTTGCCATCTGAGACCTTCCATTGTGCAGTTCAGGGAAAAGAATAATGGCTGAGTCTTGCCACAGCTTAGCTGTGACTTGTCACTCGTGCTCACATCCCATTAGCAAGCTGATTCACAGATCCAAGCCTTACGTTAATTGGAGGTTGGAGGCAGGAAAGGGGAGAAGTATGTTCCTCAGGGAAGCACAGAAGGTCATGTGACAATAGCAGTAATAGACAAGACATCCCCAGGGAGGGAAGCAAGCAACTGGGAAGCATCCTAGAGTGAGACCAACGCCCTCAGCTGCAGAAGGATTACTTGAACCAAGGTACAGCTCAGTAACTCTCACTATACTGTGACGGGTTGCCCTGCAGGCTTCTATAGGCACAGCACCCAACCAGCGTGGGAGAGACATGGCCCACTCAACAAGGAGGGGGAGCGTCCAGGTTAGGTCTGAAACCAGACTTTCTAGGTTAGAACCCTGGTTCTGCCACCAGCTGGTGGCTGTATGGCTTGGTACGAGCATGTTAACCTCCCTGTGCCTCAGTTTCTTCATTTGTACAATGCTGATCATAGTATCCCCCTCCTAGGATTGCTGTGGGGTTGCATTACCTAACATGTGTAAAACATGCAGCATGGTGCCTAGCACTTAGAAAGTGCTTGACATATAACAGCTCAAAGATTAGTGAGGACTAAGCCAGCTCTGGCAGCTCACACCTGTAATCCCAGCTACTCAAGAGGCAGAGATTTGGAGGATTGAGGTTCAAAGCCAGCCCTGGCAAATAGTCTGTGAGACCCTATCTCAAAAAAAACCCATCACAAAAAAGGAATGATGGAGTGGCTCAAGGTGTAGACCCTGAGTTCAAACCCCAGTACCTCTCACACACACACACAAAATTAACGCAGAGAAACTGGTTGAAAATCCTTCCTACTGGGGCTTGGGACAGTGACATGTGATCAAGCCTCCATGGTGGCTAGGCTTTCTACCAGTGGCCAAGGGCCTTCTCAGAGGAGGATTTGATAGAATGAAGCCTGAAGTGCGTCTAGAAGCCATGGAGAGTTAGCCCCATTTGGCTCCAGCCTCTACAGCATGTGCAGAAGTGTAGAAGACAGGAAATGGCCCAGAATATATTTTATAGCTCATTTTAAATAGAAAGATGAGATGAACCAACAGGTAATTCAATAGCTGCAAATGAAAAGAGATTGCTTGTAGAGCAAGCCTTCTCATTATTCTTCCAAATAATACAGAGGAATGGGATTTGCACTTGACTCACTTCCAAAGCCTGTGCTCTGGTCTAAGCTGGGAGATTAATGCCTTGGTTTAGCAGAGGCATCTTTTCCCTCTCCAGTGTGGGGGCTGATCCTTCCCTGTGTCTGACTTACAGACGCACGCATGGAGATGGAGGTACCTGGCCACCTGCTAAACCCTATACCATGAACCTAGAGCCATCTCCCCGCCTGAGGCTCCCTGCATCCCTGAGCAGGGACGCTGGCTGGGAGGCTAGATTCTGCCTGCTTTGCATTTAATTAGTTCCAGGCCTTCCGTGCTAACCAATTCAATTAGATCCCTTTTAAGAAATCAATTAAAACAATGAAAATAGTCTCTCACACAAAGCAGCTCGTGAAACGCCTATTAAAACCAGGACATCCAGGCCATAAGGGACCTGTTTTGGGAAAGGGAATTCAGTCCCAAGCAGAAGAAGAGACAAGAGGTGGCAGACAGTGCCCCAAGGGGAACTTAAGATGCTGTATGAAACTGTAGTGTGATGTGGTGCTGGAACACTTGCTATAAAATAGAGGGCTTGCTGGGCACCAGTGGCTCACACCTGTAATCCCAGCTACTCAGGAGGCAGCAATCAGGAAGATTCAGGTTCAAAGCCAACCCAGGCAAATAGTTTGAGAGACCCTATCTTGAAAATATCCTTCACAAAAAAAGGACTGGTGGAGTGGCTTAAGGTATAGGCCCTGAGTTCAAACTACAGTACTGAAAAAAAAAATTCGGAGGAGGGGACCCCCATCTTCTGAGTTGTCCTTCCAGGCTTCTCATGGCAAAGCAGGCCTCACCATAGTGGCTCCAACACTGATGAAGGTGTGAGTCTCTGCAGACTTCAAAGCCAACCCTTGTAGCCACCCGCTCCAACCTGGGTGAGGCATTTGGCTTCTGCTGCCTCAGTTTCCATTTTCACCTAGCTGCCCAAAGCCCGGCCTTTCTGTTAAGTCATTCCTCTTGTCTCTGGTGTTCTCAGGTCTGTCCCCGGTGAAGTGAGTCTCAGGCAGAGCTTTTAGCTTCTCTTCTCTGTGTTGCAGGGCCGAGCCAGTTCTATCCCGCATCCAGGAAAACCGGAAGCGAGTGATCCTCCCCTCCATCGACAACATCAAGCAGGACAACTTCGAGGTGCAGCGCTACGAGAACTCGGCCCACGGGTACAGCTGGGAGCTGTGGTGCATGTACATCAGCCCCCCGAAAGACTGGTGGGACGCCGGAGACCCCTCTCTCCCCATCAGGTCTGTGGCACGCGAGATCCAGTGGTCAGGGAGTCCCCAGGCATCAGGGTCAAGAAGAGCCATGGAGTGGGCTGGGGGAGACTGCCCTGGGCTGGTACAATGGCAGGCACACAGCCCCCAAAGGAATGGTGGCCTCTTGGGGTCACAAAAGTACAGCTTTGCCCAGCCACACTGGAAGGCTGAAGGTGGTAGTAACCTTCACCCTTGTCATTCTTCCTCACAGTGTTCCCTAGGGTGACAGCAGTCCTCCCCAACCCCACCCCATACACAGCTTTCCTTTCTGTGGTTTTAGTGTCCTCTGTCAGCAGGTCTGAAAATGTTAAATGGAAAATTCCCCAGATAAATAATTTATAAGCTTTAAGTAACTTTTATTACACTATGTGTTACAGTTGCTGTATTCTATTATTTGTTACGGTTATGACTTACACATTCAGCTTTCTTGTTGTAGCTTATTTATATATGAAACCTTACCATAAGTATTTATGTACAGGACAAAAGTGGGTTAGGCACTGTCAGGCATCCGTGCACACACTGAGGTGCTGGAATTTATCTCCTCAGACAGCTCTGTGTCCTATCTGAAACCTGGTCTAATGACAGAGTGTCACACCTTTTTTAGTGATACAGGATTACATAGATAAGGACAATAATTGTGTGACATCCTGCGTGATGAGAAGGCCTTTGGGGGGACCTCCACGTGGCTGTACCCAGCTGCCCCTTGGGATAAGGTGACCTATAAGTCCTGGCAAACCAGTTGGCAAGCTCAGGTTCAAAGGACATTGGATGAAGTAGGTTGACGTTGATAGCGAATTAGTTTCCTGTTTGCTGCTGTAACAAATCCCCACAAAGACAGTCCTGGAGGTCAGACAGGTCTGAAAAGTGTCTCCTGTAGCTAAAATCACGGTGTCGGGGAGCCCTTTCCTGCTGCTCCCCTTTCTGGAGGTGGTCTCTGGCCTCAGCGCTGGGCTCCTCACCTCATGTCTTTCCCTCCTGCTTCCTCCCACTGGTGGCTTTGTTGTTGTTGGAAGATGTTTTGCTGTATATCTCAGGCTGGTCTCAAACTCATGATCCTCCTGCCTCTGCCTCCTGAGCTCTGGATTACAGGTGTCAACCACCATGCCTGGACCTCCTTTGCATTCTTGCCTCCTCTCATAAAGGCCCTTGTGATTCTATTTGGGGTCCATATGACTAATCTGGAATAATTTTCCTATCTCAATACCTTAGCATAACCACATCTGCAAAGGTCTTTCCCCATATTATGAAACATTTGCAGGTTCTAGAGTTAGGATGTGGACGGGGGATGGCTACCTAAGGCTGAACAGGCTCTTCAGATCTCCTTGGTTCTGTCCTGAGTCAGAAGAGGTGGGAGAGGGCGTCTTCCCTTGGCCTCATTTGAGGGGTGCTCGCCAGTGTCAAACAGGAAAGCAAGAAAGACTCACAGAATAGGTCTGAGGTTAGCCACAACGTTCTTTCTCAGGCTACAAATTTGAGTAAAATTTTGAGAAGTTGTTTTCTTTTCCTGCTCAAACCAAAAGCTGAAGAATTGCCTGAGAGTGAAGCCATCAAATCTGGGCAGATTGTGACTCGGAAGGAAGGTGGTCTTTGGTCCTTTCCCAGCTGGCGTCCAACATTCACACAAAGCCATAGGGGACATCCTCTTGGCTGTCTGCAAGAAGTGATGGGGTTCAGTACAGCATTACCTGAGAGCCAAGGTGTAACCTTCAGGGATATTTAAACTTTAATGGCTGCCGAGTACCTGAAGCCTTAAAGAGATGAAATTGAAATGATGAACTCGAAGACATTAACCTTCATATTTTGGCCAAATGCAGTTCCCTCCCTGGTGTCTTTCTCGACACGTGGAAAGACTGGTTACAGCACAGTGCTCTGGGATGCCCAGCCAACATCTGTCACACTGGCTGTCTCCAAGCATGTAAGTTTGGGGGGGGACATGGATTGGAATTTCACGAATTACGGTGACATTCACAGATGACTAATACAGCACTTTAAAAAGACTCAAGAAAATGGAGTCATGGTCATGAGTCATTAATATTATCAGCATCTCTGATGTACAAAATAGAATCAAATACCAGCGATCTCCTTTTAACACTTCTTCACTTAGGAAGCGCTTAATTGGTTAATAGTTGGTCTGGATATTTAACCATATGAAGGAATTTTATGGTCCTTGTGATACTAAGCAGATAGAATGTGGTTTCTTTATCATTACAAGACATGGTATTTTCTCCTTCTCCCCATGACGCTGAAATTTTAATAGTTATAGTTTTATTCTGCAAAGGATGAAATGAGGAGAACTTTCTATAATAGCATAAGATGAAGTGAATCTTTGGGTATTGGATTGATTTTCTGGTAGGTAACACATCAGAAGAGGTTTGACGCTGAAGGAATTTATATTCTTTCTGGTTTAGTTCTTGCTCTGGTTCTTCCTGTATCTTTTTCTTTTCTCTGGTAACGGGCTATTTTCCACCCTTTTCTCTTTGTCCTCTGCTCTTCTTTGTTATACTAGAGTTTCAGGTGTAGTGTGGACAGGTGACATTGAAGAGGGCAAGGGCCAAGCGTAAGAGTTGGAGTTGGGGGTGTTGAAAACATGTCTCACTCAAGGACATACCTGTCACCAGTTCTACAGGATGTGGTAGGACACAGCTAGCACGGGCAGGTGTTCAGACTTCTAAGAGAATCTGAAATGGGAAATCTCCTGACTTTTAAATGTTGGCAAAACAAATTTCTCTTCTTCAAAACTGTGAGGACTCAGAAACATGTTTCCAGAGTGCACTTGACCTCCCGGGCCCCTAGAATCTGGAGATTATCATCATTCCCAAGACGGCCTCGGTGCACTCTTGTCACCTGGGAGGTGCAGGACCCTGCAGTATTTGGGGTTATTGTGGGGTTGGGGAATTTGGCAAAGTGTCACTCAAAGCCATAGGATAAGAATGGCCAGACTGCAGAACGTCCCCTCCTGTCCCCACTGGGTGTCCACAGCCCTCTCTACTGCGGTTCACCTGTGGAGGGAGAGTTTGTGACAGATGGACACAGCTCTTGCCTCTGCGTGGACCGAGAGTGTCAAACCTGTGTGCAAAGCCCCGATTATTCTTCAGAGTGACATTATCTCCACTGTCACATCAACAACCCAGCCCTGGGCCAGTGGATTTTAATCTTTTTCTGAATCAAGGGGCCACAGATTGTGTTCCTGGGACCTGTGTAAGAGTCTGGAACCTCATGTATAACGTCATCACTTTGCAATACTAAGCGTGTGTAGTGCTATAAATGTGCAGCGGCCCCAAAGCCAGTCTTCCAGGCCTTTCCTCATCGCCTGCTAGTGTGGATGCTGTGTGAAGCCAGATCCATGAATGGCTGTTTTATGACGGTAGCCCCGGTGCCAGTGGTGTCGTCATAGTGGGTCCAAAATACTTAATGAATGATGGATGGTGGCATCAGAGGCTCAGAAGAGAGGCCAGAACTTCCAAATGATTAGAGAGAGGATGAGGCTGCCCGAGGGACACTAGGGAACATGAAAGAAAACACCAGTATTTCTGGGGTGCAGGGAGCCTTCTGAAAGGAGATTCCCAAGGAGTGAATGAATGCTCAGGGATGTAGGAAGAATGCTAAGGTCAAACCCAAAAGGCAGCAGTGCCAGAGATCCAATGGCAAGAGAACTAAAAGCAGCATTTGGCTCAAGCAATCAACTCATCACAAGTTCAGAGGAAGCATTTTAGGGGAGTACTTGCGTCTGAAGCCAGATAGCAGTGGGTGGAGGAATGAATGGAACACGAAGAAGCGGGGCGACGTTTAGGGGGGGACTAGGAGAAGGAGAGGGGCAGAAACTGGACAGGAAGATACAGGATCGAGCGACAGGTCTGCTTTCTTTTTTTTTTCCTTTTATTATTCATATGTGCATACAAGGCTTGGGTCATTTCTCCCCCCTGCTCCCACCCCCTCCCTTACCACCCACTCTGCCCCCTTTCTCTCCCCCCCACCCCCTCAATACCCAGCAGAAACTATTTTGCCCTTATTTCTAATTTTGTTGAAGAGAGAGTATAAGCAATAATAGGAAGGAACAAGGGTTTTTGCTGGTTGAGATAAGGATAGCTATACAGGGAGTTGACTCACATTAATTTCCTGTGCGTGTGTGTTACCTTCTAGGTTAATTCTTTTTGATCTCACCTTTTCTCTAGTTCCTGGTCCCCTTTTCCTATTGGCCTCTGTTTCTTTTAAGGTATCCGCTTTAGTTTCTCTGCGTTAAGGGCAACAAATGCTAGCTAGTTTTTTAGGTGTCTCACCTATCCTCACCCCTCCCTTGTGTGCTCTCACTTTTATCATGTGCTCAAAGTCCAATCCCCTTGTTGTGTTTGCCCTTGATCTAATGTCCACATATGAGGGAGAACATACGATTTTTGGTCTTTTGGGCCAGGCTAACCTCACTCAGAATGATGTTCTCCAATTCCATCCATTTACCAGCGAATGATAACATTTCGTTCTTCTTCATGGCTGCATAAAATTCCATTGTGTATAGATACCACATTTTCTTAATCCATTTGTCAGTAGTGGGGCATCTTCGCTGTTTCCATAACTTGGCTATTGTGAATAGTGCTGCAATAAACATGGGTGTGCAGGTGCCTCTGGAGTAACCTGTGTCACAGTCTTTTGGGTATATCCCCAAGAGTGGTATTGCTGGATCAAATGGTAGATCAATGTTTAGCTTTTTAAGTAGCCTCCCAATTTTTTTACAGAGTGGTTGTACTAGTTTACATTCCCACCAACAGTGTAAGAGGGTTGCTTTTTCCCCCACATCCTCGCCAACACCTGTTGTTGTTGGTGTTGCTAATGATGGCTATTCTAACAGGGGTGAGGTGGAATCTTAGCGTGGTTTTAATTTGCATTTCCTTTATTGCTAGGTATGGTGAGCATTTTTTCATGTGTTTTTTGGCCATTTGAATTTCTTCTTTTGAGAAAGTTCTGTTTAGTTTACTTGCCCATTTCTTTATTGGTTCATTAGTTTTGGGAGAATTTAGTTTTTTAAGTTCCCTATATATTCTGGTTATCAGTCCTTTGTCTGATGTATAGCTGGCAAATATTTTCTCCCACTCTGTGGGTGTTCTCTTCAGTTTAGAGACCATTTCTTTTGATGAACAGAAGCTTTTTAGTTTTATGAGGTCCCATTTATCTATGCTATCTCTTAGTTGCTGTGCTGCTCGGGTTTCGTTGAGAAAGTTCTTACCTATACCTACTAACTCCAGACTATTTCCTACTCTTTCCTGTATCAACATTAGAGTTTGGGGTCTGATATTAAGATCCTTGATCCATTTTGAGTTAATCTTGGTACAGGGTGATATACATGGATCTAGTTTCAGTTTTTTGCAGACTGCTAACCAGTTTTCCCAGCAGTTTTTGTTGAAGAGGCTGCTATTTCTCCATCATATATTTTTAGCTCCTTTGTCAAGGACAAGTTGGTTATAGTTGTGTGGCTTCATATCTGGGTCGTCTATTCTGTTCCACTGGTCTTCATGTCTGTTTTTGTGCCAGTACCATGCTGTTTTTATTGTTATTGCTTTGTAGTATAGTTTGAAGTCAGGTATTGTGATACCTCCAGCATTGTTCTTTTGACTGAGTATTGCCTTGGCTATTCGTGGCCTCTTGTGTTTCCATATAAATTTAACAGTAGATTTTTCAATCTCTTTAATGAATGTCACTGGAATTTTGATGGGAATTGCATTAAACATGTAGATTACTTTGGGGAGTATCGACATTTTTACTATGTTGATTCTACCAATCCATGAGCATGGGAGATCTCTCCACTTTCTATAGTCTTCCTCAATCTCTTTCTTCAGAAGTGTATAGTTTTCCTTGTAGAGGTCATGCACATCTTTTGTTAGGTTTACACCTAGGTATTTGATTTTTTTTGAGGCTATTGTAAATGGAATTGTTTTCATACATTCTTTTTCTGTTTGCTCATTGGTAGTGTATAGAAATGCTAATGATTTTTCTATGTTGATTTTATATCCTGCTACCTTGCTATAGCTATTGATGATGTCTAGAAGCTTCTGAGTAGAGTTTTTTGGGTCTTTAAGGTATAGGATCATGTCGTCTGCAAATAGGGATATTTTGACAGGTCTTCTTTCAAATGGGAGGAACTGAGGAAATTGAACAAGAAGTCACAGATTTTCACTCCTGAGTCACTTCAGAATGGAGCCACCATGAGAAATGTGTGGTTATGCAATGTCACCGTGGTGAAAATGTTACCAGGAGCACTTACACATGCCTGGATGAGGGGTTTAGGTCAGTCACAAGAGATGACTTCTTTTTTTTCTTCCTGAAGTGCTGGGGTTGAACCCAGGCTTCTGCACATAGCTAGGGAAGCCTTGGACCACTGAGCCACATCCCCACTGTCCACATGGTCTCCTGATGGACTCTAGATACGTGACAAAGATGCATGAGACTGCTGCCATGTGACACAGCACACTGCTGCCCCGTAAACTTTTATTTTCAATACATAGAAGAATACATATTAGAGTATACATACTCTAATAACAAAAAGAATAATATTGTAATTAGTAAATCAACATAACCAGTTCTTATCAAGTATTCTGCATTGCACTGAATTCTGTGTTGATTGGCGCTCAGTAAGTTTGTCTGTCATCACAAGGTGATAGGAATTTTTTAGCCCTATTGTTATCTTATGGGACCACTATCGTATACACAGTCTGTCATTGACCCAAACTTATTGTGTGGTGTGTGACTGAATTTTCTTACTTGTTTGTTTTTTGAGAGATTTCTCTATGTAGCCCAGGCTGGCCTCACACTTATTTGTGTGTGTGTGTGTGTGTGTGTGTGTGTGTGTGTGTGTGTTGGAACCTGGATTTGAACTCAGTGCCTACACCTTGAGCCACTCCACCAGCCCTTTTTTGTGATTGGTTTTTTCGAGATAGGGTCTTGTGAACTATTTGCCTAGGCTGGCCTCGAACCTAAATCCTCCTGATCTCTGCCTCTTGAGTAGCTGGGATTACAGGTGTGAGTCACCAGCACCCAGCCTGGCCTCACACTTACGATCCTTCTGTTTCAGCATCCTGAGCGCTGAGGCTGTGCCCAGCCCGAATGACTGTATTTTTACAACCGTTGTGTTTTGTTTCCTTCCTTCCCTTTAACTTGTTCAGTTAGGTGACTCTTTCTCCAGCAGTTCCCAGGGTGTTTCTTATCACTTTTGGGTAAAAAAAAAAAAGGACTAGAGTCACTTTAAGTCCCAAACAGGCTTCCATTGCATTATTGAAAGTTGCCTGTCTCATGATAATAAATTTATTGAAATTAAAAATGTGAACCACCTCCTCTGTGCCTTCCTCCTGGGTGACCATGGGCAGTGGTACTTCTTCTTTCTCTCCTTCTTTCATGTTTTTCAACAGTGTCTGAACCCATCCAGTCCAAACAGGCTGCAGAAGGAGGGAGAAGAGATGCAAGAGTCTCGTGTGATTGTCTGCTTTGGTGGCTGTGCACTCTGTGTCAGCAGTGGTTAACGCTGCTTCTCTGGGGTGCCTGGAAAATTCTTCCAGTTCCCCGGTGTGGGGTTTGGACAATCCGAGTCTCCATCCTGCTTGCTCCACTGGATGTGGGCAGAGATGCCCGTCAGCTAGCTTCTGCCTGCGGCCTCTGCCTTCCTGTCCATCTCCACATCTCTGTATCCCGGTCGCCACTGTCTACCACACCCGTTTTAGGTTTTGTTAATGATGTTCTTTGTTTGTTGTGTTTTTTAAAAACAGGGTCTCCCTGTTTTCTTTGACTGGTTTTCAACTAGTGAACTCAAGTGATTCTCCTGCCTCAATCTCCTGAGTAGCTAGGAGTACAGGTGCCCCTGTCTTAGGATGCTGGGTTTTTATTGTAAAATAGACATAACAAGCTGGGCACCTGTGGCTCATGCCTGTAATCCCAACTACTCAGGAGGCAGAGATCAGGAGGATCACGGTT
Source organism: Castor canadensis (assembly GCF_047511655.1). Classification (NCBI taxonomy): domain Eukaryota; kingdom Metazoa; phylum Chordata; class Mammalia; order Rodentia; family Castoridae; genus Castor; species Castor canadensis. The sequence goes on from NC_133391.1 coordinate 15,910,558, forward strand.
CAAAGCCAGCCCGGGCAAATAGTTTTCCAGACCCTATCTCAAAAAAACCCCATCACAAAAAAGAACTGGTGGAGAGGCTCAAGGTGTAGACCCTGAGTTCAAATCCCAGCACCACTATATATTTGTGTATACATACACAGAGAGGTAGATATTTTCCATATGTTCTATGTATATATTTATGACATAAATTTTTATCATCCTAACCATTTTAGGGTGGGGTATCCAGTAGCATTTAGGACTTTCAAAGTGTTATGCAAACGTCACTGCTCCTGCTTCCAGAATGCTCTTTTTTTGGCAGCACTGGGGTTTGAACTCAGGGCCTTACGCTTGTTAAGCAGGAGCTCTACCACTTAAGCCACTCCGCCAGCCCAGAATGTCTCCATCACTCCAGGGACCCCTGTACCCGGTAAAGATCACTCCACGCTCTCTCCTTGCTCAGCCCCTGGAAGCTGCCAGTCTCCTCTCTGCTTCTATGGACCTTCCACCTCAGGAGAGGCGTGCAGGCCCTCCGTGTCTAGATCTTTTGAGTAGCATAAGCCTTATGAGGCTCAGCCGTGCTGCAGCCTGCATCAGCACTTCAGTCTTCTCATGATGGGCGTCCCCTTTAAACGTCCCAGGGTCTGTATCTAGCTTCTGAGAGCCACACACCCTTGTGCCTCAGGTGTGCCCCCCTGTACACACACTCACACTCTCTCTCACTCTCTCACGCACTCTCACACACTTTCACACACTCTCTCCCACACACTCACACACACACAGGCTCCCCCGCTCCGGAGCACACTTTCTGCTTCTCAAGCAAGAGTCAGATACCAGTGAGAACATTTCCCCTGCCAGGATCACTGCCACCAGGCTCGGGGTTAGCTGGGGAGTGGGACTCAGGCTGCAGTTACACTGTGGGAGCTCCCCACCCCCAGGCCTCCTCTCCGAGACTCCCCCCACTTGTCCTATAGAACCAGCTATCCCTTGTTTTGGCTCTTGAACTTTTTGCATGGCCTCTTTTACTATAGCGCCTGAATATCTAGCTCCATTATGGACAGGAAGAGCCCCATCTTAATACAATGCAGCCAGCCACTCCACAGGTCCCACATCTATGGAGTCAACCAACCTCACACCAAAAACAGTAAAAAACAAATGTCTGAACTGAGTATGTACAGACTTTTCTCTTGATATTATTCCCTAAACAATTTGGTGTAACCACCACCAACATGGCATTTGCATTGCACTAGGTACTCATAAGTCACCTAGAGATTTGTTTAAAGCGTGTAAGATGGCATGCATGGGTTACATGCAAACGCTGTACCATTTTCTGCATGGGATTTCAGCATCCGTGTGCAGTTTGGTGTCTGTAGGGCCCTGTCCCCTGTGGATACCAAGGGAGAACTGTACCTATAGCTGAGGACATGGAACAAGGGGAGAGAGGAGGCCTGAAGGTAGACAGGAAGGGGCACTGATTGAGAAAGAAAGACCATGCGGAGAGTGGGGGTGGAATCAAGATTGAGGGCAATGGTTTGGTCTTGAAGAGCTGCGAGATGCTCTGTGACTCATGATTTCTTTGTGAATGAGGAGGCAAAATCATTCGTTAAGAATAAAAGTCAGGCCTTGGATAAGTGGCTGTACAAGGGGGATAAAGGTAAAGAGTAAAGGTCATTGCTGAGAGGAATGACAATGGATATACAGGCCACGAGCATAGAAAAAAATAATTGATAGCTACTTGCAGGACCCAGGCATATAAATTCAACAAAATCTCCACCAGAATTTCTTTTTTTTCTTTTTTGGTGAGACTGGGATTTGAACTCAGGGCTTCGTGCTTACAAAACAGGTGCTCTACTACTTGAACTACACCTCCAGTCCATTTTGTTCTGGTTATTTTGGAGATGGGGGTCTCACAAACTATTTGCCTGAGTTGGCCTTGAATTGCAGTCCTCTTGATCTCAGCTTTCCAAGTAGCTAGAATTATAGGCATGAGCTGAGCTCCTGGCCCCAGCAGGATTTTTTGATAAGAAAAAAAACCTACAATAAATGTAGTGGTACTTTGATAGAAACTTCAGTTTTCTTATTCATAAAATTATGTACATGCAGATGAAAGAGAGTAGTCAAGACAAACGTGATGCATATCACCTATGCAGCCTAAAGGCATTAGGCTAGGTGCACGGTGAATTCACAAACACCTGCCTTAGCACACAGCCTCCAGAGGACTGCAGCTCACAGCTCAGCAATCCAGCTGTTCCTTCCAGCTGTGAGATCCCAGGACTCTTAACCACCACAACAGAACCGGGGGTGGGGTAAGGTGTCATAGATGGAGCGTTCCACAAAGCACTATCAGAAAGTCGAGTCAAGCATCTTCTTTGCGGTGACAGTGGGGCCTCCCTGCTGTGTGTTAGGTGGCCCTGTAATTAGTGACACTACTCATTAATAACCAATTCAAGATGATGATTAACAATTAGCGATCCTTAATTCAGTGTATAATTTGGTAATAAATTACAAGGTACAGGAGCGTTACAGCCTGGTAGAGCCATTCAGTTGGAAGGGCTGCCCTGGGTGTGCATAGCTGCTAAGTCTCACATCCTGGGCTCAGCTGGATGTAAGGGCGAAAGCTATTTCTTTCCTCCCTAGACAAACAACTAGCTTGCACAGAGAAAGCTGTAAGTGAAAAATCAGATTCTTTTCAACTTGACAATAAAGATATCTTCTCTGCACATCAGCAAATATATTTTAGGTACCAATTGTGCACTCAGCTTCATGGCTGGCACTTCCAGGAGGACAGTCTTGCTAAAAGACCTGGTTCTTGTGCTGAGGAGCATGCAGGTTGGACCCAGGTGTGCGTGATAGCCCTGCAGGGTGGGTGGTGGGGAGTCCTGGCAGCAGGGAGAGCGTTTTGTGTGTCAAGTGGGTGGAAAAGCTTCTACAGACCGTAACTGGCATTGGACTTTTCTGTGTGCCGGTGGCCTGGTTTGGATATAGAATGTGACAAAGGCTCATATGTTAAGGGCCTGGTCTCCAGCTGGTGGCGCTGTGGAGAGGTGATTAGATCACATGGGTGATCAATTCATGGATGGATGGATCCGTTGATAGGTTTATACCAAATGATACTTTTACAAGATGAGGCCTGGTTGGAGGAAGTGACTCACTGGGCATGCCTTTGAGGGGCGTGTTTTGTCCTTTGACCCTTCCTGTCTCTCTTCTCACTTCTCTCTGTCTCTCTCTCTCTCTCTCTGCCTCCTGGCATCCATGAGGAAGCAGTTTTGCTCTGCCATGCCCTTCTCCCATGATGCTGTGCTTCCTTACAGAGCTAATAACAAGGGGAGCCGTCCCACCGCAGACCAGAACCTTTGAAAACATGAAGCTGACCAACACAATCAGGGCTTCCTTTTCTGTTGTTGTTGGTTTTTGGCACAAGTTCTCCCTAGGTATCCCAGGGTGGCCTGGAACTCACAATCCTCCTGCCTTAGCCTTACAAGTGCTGGGATTATAGGTGTGCACCACCCTGCCCAACAGCTAGGGTTTTCTTGTGCCTACACAATACAAATCCATTTACTTCTCATACCAGCTCTACCATCTAAGTATTGTTTTTGTCCCTGGTTTATAAACAGAGCTTCTGAGGCACAAGTAAAGCACCTTATTCATGATCACAGTAGGAGGTACAGCTGGGACTCAGCTGCCTGCTGACCAGACGCTGCTTTTTTCTGTACTGCTGTCTTTACTGGAAAAGATGTGACTAGAGAGGCTGGCTGAGTACAACCATTATCCACAGTTGTACTTCTGCAGTTTCAGTTGTCTATGATCAACTACCATCTAAAAATTCCAAGTGGAAAATTCTGAAAGTAAACATTGCATAAGTTTTACATTGCATGCTCTTCTGAGTAGAGAGGTGAAATCTCACGCTGTTTTGCTCCCTCCTGCCTAAGATATGACTCATCCCTTTGGCCAGTGTGTCCACGCTGTATATGCTACCTGCCCTTTTGTTCCTCAGTAACAGTGTCAGTTATCAGATCAACCATCAGTCATCACAGTGCTTGGGTTCAAGAGACTCAATGATGGCCCCAGTAAGCAGGATTAGTGCTGATGCTTGTGATTTGGATAAGCCAAAGAGAAGCTGTAAAGTGCTTCCTGTGAGAACATGATAGATCTCTGCTTAATAACAAAATTGCCTGCTGAGATCCATGGCAAGAAAAATGTTCTCACTGTGAAATTGTGAAGAAGAAAAAGGAAGTTTATCATTCCTTTTGCTTTCACACTTCAAAGTACACAAGTTCCAGGCCCACTTCCTGACAGTGGCTTAGCTAGGACAGAATTAAATGGCAGTGCTTAGTACCCTCTGCAGTGTGAGAAATTAATCCTATGCAGATAGGGGCACACTATGGAAGGGGATACCGTGATTAGGACGTGAGTGTGTTTAGTGTCCCAAACACTGCTCTCCAGTCCACAACTCACTGCTCAAAATGCTCATAAAATCTGCTGTGCTCTTGGTTGTTGTTCATTAAAGTGAGAGATAGAAATGAAAATCAGTAGAGATGCAGGGACAGGGACAGGAGAACCAGACATGAGTTCCGCTGTCCTCTGGCATGGAGACATTGGGACAGTTGCAGATTCTGAGCAGTGACGTGTGGCCACACATTGGACGTGTGACCAGCAAGCTAGCTCACCTGAGCCTTGGCACCCAGGGCCCCAAGGTGCCCACGGCAGACCAGGGCTTGGAAAGTCTACATTACTAGACTTAGCCACTCCGTCTGCAGTGTCCCTGTAGAGCAAGGCCCTGGGGTCTCAGGAAAGTCCAGACACTCATCAGACAAGCTGTTTGAAGCCAGCCTGAGCTACAGAGCAAGAGCCTGTCTTAAAGAATAGAGGAAAGATAGAAGACTGGGTAGATCAAAACAGGAGGTCCACTTTATAGAGGACTCTGAAAGCAAACAGGTTCCTAGATGTGATCCAATGGACCAGAGGCAGATGGGGAAAAAAAAAGAAGAATGAAAAGTTCGTTGGAAAACACAGATTATAGAACAGTGGTTGCCTGCTTCTACTTTCTTGGGCAGGGGGCTGGGGAATATGGAGCAGGCTCTGTTAATGAGAACGCCATTTGGGGGTAGAAATGAAATGTTCTAAATAGGTCGTGATGGTTGCAGAACTCTGTGAGCGTACTGAAACCCGCTGACTTGTACACGTTAAGTGCATGAACTGTACGGTGTATGGACTGTACCCCGCATGCGTGGCCATCTGTGGCAGGCAGCCCTCGTTTGCAGCAAGATGAAGATAGCTGGGCGTGAATTCCTGGGTCTGAATGGTCTGGGTTCACCTTAGGCTCTTATCTGGGCCTCCTTTTGTGGGAAGAGGCAGAGGAGCAGCACAGAGTAGTGCCGAGTACACCAGGCAAGCCACCAGATGGGGGTCAAGCCACGGGATGAGGGCCAAGTCCAAGAACAGCAGTTTCTCACAGGAGAGTCCCGAACAGGGATTCAGAAAGTGGAGTCCGATTTGGCTTTGTAAAGGGGGGAGATCCTAGCATTTGCATTAATGTGGATGAATGTGGAGGACAGATGCAAAGTAAGATAAGTCAGGTACAGAAAGACAGCTACTGAGTAAAGTCATCTATAAAGATGAACTCACAGAAGTAGAGGGTAAGTCGGGCGTGGAGGCGTACTCCTGTAATCCCAGTACTCGAGAGGTAAGAGGATCTTGAGTTTGAGACCAGCCTGAGCTACATAGTGAGACTGTCAATAGCAAGGACATTGACAGCAGTAGTAGCAGAGAGTGGAAGAGTGGCATGAGGGAATGGGGGGCTGTTTGTGAAAGAATTCATAGTTTCTTTTTACATGTGCACATGAAAAATGGTAGATTGCTCAGCAGGGTGGCGACAGTCGGTAACAATGTATTATGTATTTTGAAAATAACTAAGACAGTAAATTTCAAATGTCTCACCCTGTAGACTGATAGGTGTGTAAGGTGACTGATACATTAACTTGATTTAATTGTGCCACACTTGTACAAGATATCAAAACATTGCCTGTTGTAATGCATACATGTGTACAATAATGACTTGTCAATCAAAATAATAGCATTAAATTTTTTTCAATAAATTGAAAATACAGTCCATTGATACATTAAAAGGGAAAGAAAGACCCAAGCCATGAAACGTCATCGGCAGAAAGGGCATGTAACACAGGATAGGAGCAGCCTGGCCAGTTGACATCCTGGGCTTTGTGTGCTGCTGGTCAGCCCCCGTGTAGGGGGAAGGACAGCTTGAAGGTCATTATGACTAGAGCCCTCCTTGGAGCAAGCATAGGAGAGTGAGTAAAGCAACCAAGGTCAGGGGTCAAGTTTAGCCTGTCACATTGTAGGAAAAGAAAAAAGTCCCAGCAAAGCATGTAGACTTCTACCTTCTTGTCCTGTGTCCCACCCTCCTGCTCAGTCTTCTAGTAACAGGAGTGACCTGCCAGCTTTGGTCACCTATGGAGTCTGTGTCATTAGACAGGCCATTCACCCACTGTGTAAACGAGCTTTTCAGCTTTTTCGTTTTCTTACCCATAAAACCTACACAGCATTTAAAGGTGTTTTGTCCCACTGGTAGAAAATTTACAAAGAAAACATTTGATGAAAACACTAATTATAAACTCCTTGACGTTACAGCATGAGCGTTGAAGATAGTCAAGCGTTGCGGGTAACAGGGACACGACACGTGACAGTCAGCAGTTGAAACACCTCCACAGACTGCTTTTCTTGGGGGACCAGCCTGTAGCTGGAGGAGGTGGCTGGTTATTATGGTTTGAATAGGAAATGTCTGTTACCAGCTCATATGTTGGAGAGTTGGGTATCCAGCGGGTGGCACCATTCTGGAAGGTTCTGGAAACCTTAGGAGGTAAGGCTTGATTGGAGGAAGTAGGTCACTGCAGATATGTCCTTGGGGACTATGTCTTGTTCTAGGCTCTTCTTTTATTTTTTTTTTTTCTTGCAGTACTGGGGCTTGAACTCAGGGTCTACAGCTTGAGCCACTCCACCAGCCCTATTTTTGTGAAGGATTTTTTGAGATTTGCCCAGGCTAGCTTCGAGCCACAATCCTCCTGATCTCTGCCTCCTGAGTAGATAGGATTACAGGGGTGAACCACCACACCCTGCTTGGTTTTTTGAGTTAGGGTCTCTTTAACTTTGCCTGGGCTAGCCTCAAACTGAAATCCTTGCCATCTCCACCTCCCACGCAGCTGGGATTACAGGTGTGTGCTACCACACCCAGTAAGAGAGACATTTTTAATGCTCAGGAATTACTTGCATAGGAAATAAAGAACCCACCTCCTCAAGCCAGTCTATCCAGGTAGCTGTTTATTATACAGTGGAAGTGTGTGAACACACTTCTATAGAATGAAATAAAAGGAATTTCTTGATTTACCTATGTACCTTGACATGATCCTGGATAGATGGGTATTTCTTTTTCCTGGCACACTGATAACTGCTAGATACCTTTCCTTTGGAAGCAAACTTCCCAGGCAGAGCCCTGCGGCTAGAACAGCATTTGCAACCTAAGCATTGTGTGGGATGACAGCCCAGATTGTCTCCATCAGCCACCATGTATTGTGACAGCTCACAGCAGCCTGTAGGTTAATCTGAATCTTGCTGGAAAGACTTGCCTCGTCCCCTGCAAAGAGGCTCGATGTTGTGGGCTGCCACAGAACAGACAGGTTTATTTAAAATGGAAGGATCTTAAAAAAGGAAGACACCTTACCCTTGGGTTAAATGCCCGACTCCTGAGTTACTGCTGAGAAAAAACAGGGCAGCCACAGCGCCATTCACTAGATCAGGATGCTGTGGCAGAGGGAAAGGCAGGCAGTCAGTCTTGGACTCCTCAAAGTTGGGGCAGGGTGGGGGGAGTGGTGGGGGAGGGGAGGCTCCAGCCCTTTTTTGGTAGTGTTAATCCCCCTTTCTAGAGGACTCTGGAATGTGCCATCTGCCACACCCTCCTCTTTTCTTTCCTTCTCCTGCCCTTTCTTCTCAGTTCTCTCTTTCCACTCTACCCTCAAACTCCAAAGGTGCCTGTGGAAGACCCCAAGACTCCAAGATTGAGCTCAGAGCAGAAGGGAACCTGCCTTCCTTCCTGCCCCGCTGCCTGTGGTGGGACTGTCCTCAGCACAGTGAGACTTCTGTCTCCTGGGCCATCTGCCCTCAATGAATTATTATTTCTTGGTGATTTGGGGATGGCTAAGACATAAATGATAACTTATTCTCAAACCCAGAAAGCCCATGTGCCCACTTCTGATCCTACTTGCCAGAGGTGGTTGTTTGTTTTGGGTTTTGGGGTTTTTTTTTTTGGTTATTCTGAGGTTTGAACTCAGGGCATCTCTTGCTGGGCAAGAGCTCTAACACTTAAGCCATGCCCCCTGTTTAGTTTGCTATTTAGTTTGTTCTTCAAATAGGGTCTCATGCTTTTACTGGGGCCTCTCTCAGATAGTGATTCTCCTACCTCTGCTTCCCAGGTAGCTAGGATTACAGGCATGTAACACCACACCTGGCCTTTTGCCCCAGTTTCATCCTCCATGAGTAAGCAGTTCTTACCTTAGTGCTGTTGCACAGCATGTGTTGCCTGTGAAGTTGGATTTGGAGCCCAGTGCCTGTTCACTTTCTTCTTGTTGATGGAAGTACAGGAACACCGTGAGTATTAAATGTCTTAGGTTGTTAAAGCAAGTAGAATTTTATTTTAGAACTTGGAAGTGAATCATAAGTTCTAATACCACATAATAAATTGTCAGCAGTCCAGCATACACACAAATGACCATGGCTGTTGGGTATCTAGGCACATTTCTGTATCCCAGCACTCAGGAGGCTGGGGCAGGAGGATGGCAAGTTTGAGGACAACCTGGGCTACATAGTGAGACATTGACTAAAAAATAAATAAATAAGTAGATAGATAGATAGGTAGATAGATGGATAGATGGGATGATAGATGATGATGATAGATACATGATAGACTGATAGATGATAGAGATGATGGATGGATGGGTATGTGGATGGGTAGATAGGAAGGTGATGGATGGATGGATGGATAGGTAGGTAAGTTGATGGAAGGATGCTGGATGGATGGATAGATTGATAGATGATAGATAGATTGATAGATGATAGATTGATAGATGATAGATAGATTGATAGATGATAGATTGATAGATGATAGATTGATAGATAGATAGATAGATAGATGGATAGATAGATGATAGAAAACCATGGCTATTCACACACTGGATTATGCTGGGACACTTACATCCTGTTGACTCAATTTCTAAGATTCTGGGAGTTTTCCCCAGAATTGGTGAAAGTAAGAAGTAAGAATGTGAGCTGACACTTTGCAATGTCTTCTTGGAGTTTGAGGTCATAGTCTTCATTCTTTTCACTGCGAATGTGACTCTGAAAATAGCTTCTGCTACTAGGCACACAGGCAGTCAGGGGCAATCGACTTCGTTTCTCTGAGAAGTCCCAGACTCCTGTGTCATTAAATCATTCTGGTGGCAGCACTGAGGTTGTGACAAGCTTGTTTAACTGTTATGGACAGCATAACTAGCAGTCGTGCTCAGTGAAGCAGGACCCCTTCAAAGCCCTTCAGAATGGGCAGCATGGGAGGCTGGGAAGCCTTCCCCACGTGGGAGGCCCTTTATGAACTTGGTTGGGTGCCCAAGTCAGTATTTTGGAGTTTGGCCTTCTGTGCGTGGAGTTCAGTGGACCCCAGGCGCCTAAGAATTCACCAGAAAAGAAAGAGCAAAGAAATGTTCCTTACGTGTCTTTTATTAACCAAACTTCCCACTGTGGTCTACTTGACGACTGCACGTGGTTTCTGCTCACAGATGAGCTGTTCCCAGCCCATAGGCAAATCTGAAGTCTTATAGCTGGAGTTCTGGGCCAGAGGCCCAACTGTGGGGGTTCCATGTATGAGGTCTGCCCCTCGCCCCAATAATCCAATTAAAGAGACAAGTCATGGTGAAGGGCAGAGAAAGGTTTATTATATAGCACAGCACAAGAGGCAAAGTAAGACTGTCAGCCCATCTCTGGGGTGTGATATGAGCTTTAAGTGTAAAGAGGGGGAGATGGGGCAGGGGAGGAGAGGGGTGCATGCCTAAACAGTCCTAGACACAGTGTGGTCCAGTTGGTCATCACCTCAGGCCTGGTCACGGGAAGATTTGACTCTTGTCAGAGGTGTTTTTCCATCAGTCTTGTTCCCAGAATCCAAGGGGACTGCAGGAGAGAGTGACCCAGAGCAAAGGAGATAGATTCAAGATGGAGGCAGAGATGTCAAGCTTATCTTCTGTGTTTAGTTCCCCTCGTGACATCTGCAGGCCCAAGTGAGGAGTCAGTACTTTTAACAGATGCCAGTTCTGAACAACTGTTCTAGCCTCAGTTCCTGGACAGGTCCTGAGAAAGCTTTCCTCTGTGGAGGTCAAGTTCATGTCCAACCTGAATTTGAGGCAGGCTAGAATTAGGGAAAGTTTGGGACTCAGAGAAATAGTACGTCTCATATGAGCCATGCTCTGGGTCAGGAACCACCCTCACCTGGCTGGGAATGCGTGCCCCTCCCCCCTCATTGATTATGGGATGGGAAGCACCTGGTTCCTCCTGTCCTCTAGATTAGCTAAGTTTTAAAAGTACCTGAGAAAGAAAAGCACGCTCTCTGCCTCCACATTCTACCTGCGTCCACCATGCCCCATTGTCATTCCCTTCCCTAACTTTTAATAAACTCCATTGACACCCACGTGTCCTGCTGTGGATTCTTCCACGCGGTCACAAAAAATTTGGACTCTTCTGATCACAGACTGCACCAGCGCCATTAACAAATTCACCTTAGTTCAGTTTGTGAATTTAAACTATCCTTTTGGAAGTGCCCAGCTTCTTCAGGAAGGATGCCCAGCCTCTGGAATTTCTCAGCTTTCCTCCTACCTGCTCCCAGATTCCCTAGGAGGGCTGAGTGAGGGTGTGGAGGGACAGACAGACAGATTCCAGCTTGTGTCCAAGCATTCTGAGGCCTCAGGGTCTTTGCATGTGACATCCCTCCTTCTCTTTGGGCAGTGTGCCTGGCCCAGCTGGCCACTCCTTGCGCTGCTGTCATTCCTGCCAGACATCTCCAGCTGGCCAAACTTGCAACCTGACCTGAGTTTGGTTAAAGCCCCTCTGACTGAGTTCGCCATGACTTTTGTGGGCCTCAGCCACCTTGTCCCTGTCACCTAGCAAGAAGAGCTGTGAACTGCTGCTCTGGCCCCCAGCTCTGCCTCCACCTTCCTCCCTTAGCAACCAAGCATACGACCTGAAGGACCTCCTGCCGCACGGCGGCGACACTGAGCGTTGAGTGCACTCCCAGATGGTGGCCATCTGTGGGGCAGATTCCTTCCACAGTCCCCAGGGAAAATGGGGCAGGAGGCCACTTCGGCCTTCTGTACCAACCTCAGTGGACTGCACCTGTCTCCCTTTGGGTAGAAACATGTCAGCAGTCACTCTCACCACCTGCCTTTCCCTTCCTTGCGTCCCACAGAACCTTAGATGGAAAACTCAAGTTTAGCCATCAGTTCCCTCTCTCTCTCTCTCTCTCTCTCCTTTTTTTTTTTTTCCAGTACTGCAGTTTGAACTCAGGGCCTACACCTTGAGCCACTCCACCAGCCCTTTTTTGTGAAGGGTTTTTCAAGATAGGGTCTCGTGAACTATTTCCCCGATCTGGCTTTGAACCTCAATCCTCCTGATCTCTGCCTCCTGGGTAGCTAGGATGACAGGTGTGAGCCACCACACCCGGCTGTCCATCATCGCTCAAAGGAAGAAGTAAAGGAATCAAAGAAACACGGCAGTCACCCAACCTGCATCTTAGAGCGCAGGTCACATAGCCCAAAAAGCAATGCAGGAACAGTTTTCCAACTGTGACCTCTTTTCCAAAACAAAGAGAAGGAGTTTCTGAAGGGCAGGCTCCGCTGCAAATCCACTTCTTAGATTTCATTGGGCATGGTCACAGGACCTGTGTCTTCCATCATCCTGTACTCAGTTCCGCAGACTTGGTCTTTTCTCTGCTGCATGCAGTTCCCTTCCCTGCCTCCTCACCTTCTCATCTACACGCACAGCTCCAGCAGGTGTCCTGGGCAGGGGGTGGCCTAGAAGTGACTCCCACGTTGTGTGCTGAGAAGCCATCAGCAGGTCTTGGGCCAGCTAGCCTTGGTTTTCAGGGCTGATCTCAGGACTCTGACATCAAAGTCTTTGTTAGGTCAGTGTGTCCACTCTACAGTGTGTCCTATAAAAGCATCCTGGCTTTCTCATCACCAGGAACTTTTCTTCCTGCTGCCAGCCCCTCCTTCAGGGGACGCAGGCAGTCCTGGGTATATCCCAGACTCCTGGAAGTTTGGCACTGTGCCATGTTTCTGAATCCTGCTTTGTTGGCCTGGCAAAACCCGGCACCCCAGCTCCTTTGGATTTCTGGGACTCAGATCCCTGTAGCTCTGGTTTCAAATGGCTGGAACCTTTGAATACAGTCTTCTGTTCTGGTGGTCCACACTTCCTCTCAACTCCAGCTGCTGACTTTGATCCTCCCCAGCCTAATCCCCAAGGAACTGGATGGTGGAAGGGTTGATTGTAAATGTTAATACATTTAGAACACTCATATTCTCCTCCATCAAACCCCGTTGTATTTTCTTTCTTTTTTTCTTTTTTTTGCAGTACTGGGAACTAAACTCACACTTGCTGGCAGGCGCTCTACCACTTGAGCCACACCTCCAGCCCTTTTCCTTTTAGTTTGTTTTTCAGGTAGGGTCTCAGCTGACTTTGCCAGCCCTCCTGGACTGTGCTCCTCCTACCTTTGCCTCCTAAATAGCTGGGATTACAAGCATGCTTCACCACACCCAGACCATACAGTATTTTTTTTTTTACTGTGCACAAGGGAAAAAAATTTCCTAAATCTTGTAGTCATCTCTGGAACTTGAATATTTGCTTGAAGAAACTCGAAACTGCAGAGACTTCAAATCCTAAAGAATACAAGGAGGGAGGATCCAAGGCTGACAGCCATGAAATTAGAGCTCTATAATTTGTCTATGGGCCTTCAGGAAGGGATGAAATATGAATGAGTTTTCTGCCTTGCTCTTAGTCCAGATGCTGTCTTCCAGCCCAGTAGAGAAGAACAAGAGGGGAGACTAAGAATTTTTGAAACCATATTGTAAAAATTCCTTTTAATTATGTATTCATTGTAGAGTTGATACTATATTCATTGCAAATTTAATATTCATTGTAAAAATTAAAAATACAACAGAGTATTAGATAATCAGTCATAATCACACCACCCAATGATAACCGCTGTTAATATTTTATGAGTATCTTACATATTTTACATTTTTGAAACTTTCATAAAAGTTTTATTCATACATGTTTAAGCACTCAAATACATTTCCTACAAGGCTCTACCCACTCTCTGGAAGCCAGGCTCCGCTTTCTTTTAAATGGTCTTTCTGTTTTCCTCCGTATCTCTAAATAACATACTTCCCGTTCTCTCTGCATCTTGTTTTTTGAGATTTAGATGTGACTGAGTTTTCTATGAGAGAAAAGATCTCGCCCCTGCCCCTCCCTGACACATACTTCTCATTCCTTCCCGAGGGTTTTTCTCACAGTACTGGTTCTGCAGTTCTCTGACACTAATTTGGGCTTCCTACAATTCTGTTCAATTCCGACACTAACACCCCAGAGTTTAAGGGCTCAGTCTCACAAGACGGCCCTCACTTTAGTCATCACTGCAAGTGTCAGGTCTCCAGAGAGTACCCAGACTTCTGTCCAACCTGCAGCAAATGCAGGCTTTCCCACAACCTCCCTTCAGGTTTGATCATTTGCTAGAATGACTCAGAACTCAAGAAACTGCTTTGGGCCCTATGTACCACCTTATTACAAAAGATACAACTCGGAAACATTCAAGTGAAGAGACACCTAGATAGGGTGGAGGTGGGAGGTGCTTCCATGATCATCTCCCAGGTCACCACCAGAGAAACTGTGGACCCCCACCCCATCTCGTAGTAAGGTGTTATAGGGGTTTCATTAGTTCAGCATGAGTAACAAAACCATTAGTAACTGAACTCAACCTCTTGCTCAGCATCTCTCTCTAGAAATGAGGAGGGAGAGGGTGCCAAAGAGTTCAACCTTCTCATCATGGCTTGATTTTTCTGGCACCAGCCCCCATCCTGAAGCTATCTAAGAACTCCTCAGCCATGACTCATCTGTGTCATTGGCTAACCAAAAATATTCTTACCACAGATTCCAAGAAACTGGAACAAAACCAAATACTGTTTCATACCACCCTCCCCGATCTGTTTTCGTTACATTATAATCTTTACATCAGTTTCAAAACTTATCATGACTACAGTTTATCCACATGAAATACTTTGGTTATGTTTCCTTTGAGAACAGCTTTTTGTTTTTCCTAGGCTTAATCATTGCCTTTGTGTTTGTTTGTTTTCTATATACTTTTCATTAATTCAACCCTGGAGTCTCTCACATGTATGAATTCCTTCTCAATTCTCTTAGCCACTGTAGATAGCTATCTGATTTGTCTCCATAAAAGATTTTTGAGTGCTCCAGCCCCTTTCATCAGAACTCAGCCTCTAGCAGTAAGCCTGGGATTCCTTCCATCTCTTGCCTGTGGTGCATCTCCTGTATCCTCAATCTCATATTTATTTTCTCATTTGATTGATGTCTATCTTGGTTTCAGTTCTTGCATGCCTGGAAATTTCTGTATCCTTGCTTCCAACTTACAATGGTTTTTCTTCCAGAAGTTGAAATGATTTTCTATTGTTTTTTGAAAATGTGGTTACTGGGAAGCCCAGAGCCATTCTGTCTCCTGTTTCTTTGAATGAATGTGACTTGTCCATTTCTCATTTGAAATCCTTTTTTTCAGGATGGTATGCTTTGGAGTAAATTTATTTTTATTGGAACATTTTAATGGAACATTCCATTGAAAATTCCTGCATGTTGTTGACAGCCCTTCCTGTGTGGATGGATGTGGTCTCCATTTTTGAAATCCTTTCCATTTTTGAAATCCTTTTGTTTGGATGTGAAACTTCTTTGTGGATTGGTTCTTTAATTTTATTTTTTTATTGTATTTTTTTGTTGTTGTTTTTGGGTGGTGCTGGAGTTTGAACTCAGGGCCTCATGCTTGCTAGACAGGTGCTCTACCACTTGAGCCATTCTACCAGCTTTAATTCTTTTACCTTTGTTTTTATTTGTCTTTTGATTACACATTGAGGGAAATTTCTTTTACGTTGTTTTCTAAACATTCTCTCACTGCTTTTGCACTTTTAGTTTTCAAGAGTTCTTTTTTGATTATGTACTGATCTTTTGCTGTGGTACCCAGTTCTTGTTTTATGGCTGCATTATTTTCTGTGATTATCCGAGGACCCGAATGTCACCTTTCAAAATGACCGGCATGTACATCTTGCCAACATGACATTGATACAGGAACCCAAGGCACAATTAAGGGCATGCTGTTTGAATTTTATATGAATTTCAGCTCTAGACTCATCAAGTTTTATACATTAGATACCAGTGCAGCTTTCTGTTTGTCAATAATAACTCATTACTGTAGTTCAAAAATAAAATTAAGTGCAAAGCCCTGAGTGCAAACCCCGTACCACTGAAAAAATAAAATAAAATTAGCCTGCATCATTGGAAGTCAGATCACCTCAGGGTAAAGAGTGAGCAGGAGAGTGCAGAAGAGAGATTCTAGGGAGCTGGTCTTTTATTTATTTATTTATTTTTGGTGGAAATGGGTTTTGAACTCAGGGCCTCACACTTGCTATGCAGGTGCTTGCCACTTGGCCACTCCATCAGCCCTTGTTTTGTGTTAGATATTTTTACATAGGGTCCCTTGAAGTATTTACCTGGGTTGGCTTTGAGCTGTGATCCTCCTGATCTCTGCCTCCTGAGTAGCTGGGGTTACAGGCGTGAGCCAGTGGTGCCCGGCTTGAGTTGAATTCTTGAGACTTGCATGCCGGCTCTACTTCACTGAAAAATTTTTCAGAAATAACAACTGGTTATTTTTGCAAGCTCCTTTATGAGTTCTAATAACTCTTGTTGATTTTCTTGTTTTTTAATTTTTCCAGGTTGATAATCACATTATGTGCAAGTGAGTGTAATTTAGCCTTTTTTACTTCCTGTCATTATATTTAACTTTTTCTTTTGCCTTAACTGCAGTCTGAAGAGCACTGATGATGATAGATCTTCATCTCATTCCTGACTTAATGAAATGCCTCAGGTGTTACCCCATTATGACTAACACTGGTTGGTTGTTTTAAGTAGATGTCAGCTTAGAGAAATTTTCTTTCTAATTTACTAGGGGTTTTTCTTAGGACTATATTGAATATTTTCAAGTGCTTTTTGGCATATATTTAAGCAGTTACATATTCTTCTCTTGACTTACTAATTTTTTGGCAGTACTGGGATTTGAACTCAGGGCTTCGCATTTGCTCACAGTCGCTCTACCACTTGAGCTACACACTCAGCCCTTTTTGCTTTTGTTATTTTTCAGGTTAAGCTCACATGTTTGTGCAGGGTAAATACCTCCCACACAGCCAGAATGACAAGGACACACCATTATGCTTTGCTTGTTGGTTGAGATGGGGTCTCACTAACTTTTTCCCCACGCTGGCCTCAAACTGTAATCCTCTTGCTATCTCTGCCTCCTGAGTAGCTGACATTATAGGCGTGCTCCATCATCCCCAGTCCTCATTTATTAATTATTTTAAATAGAATGGAACCATGTTGGTATTTTTAGAATAAACACTAATTGGCTATGGTGTTTTCATTGCTAGTATTTTAGCTAAAAATTTTAACTCCATGGACTGGTGAAATTTGTGTGTAATTTTCTTTTTTTTTTTTTTTAAAGTAGCAACCTTAGTGAGGAATACTTCACATGTTAAAGTTTTGCCCACTTACAGCATAATGGTTTTTATTATAGTCATAGAGTTTGTAGCCACCATCAGTGCAGAGGCATCAACCTTAAAAGAAAACGGTTTCTCATTCCTCCTAGCTCCCACAGCCCTGGAGTGGCTAACCTGTGCCCTGTCTCCCCGCCTTCACCTGTTCTGGCTGGTTTGTGGGGTGAAGCAGGTGCTCTGACTTCTTTCAACTAGGATTGTGGCTCCCTGGTCTGTGTGCTGGTCTTGTAGTGTGCAAAGTGAGCATCATACAAGCATGGAGAAAACTTGAGCTTTTTCCTTTGCTTTTGGATTGTTAACGACTTTAGATGGCATAGCTTTGGGGTGGACGGGTGGAACTCAGGGCCTTGCACCTGCTACACAGCCACTACCCCACTTGAACCACATCTCCAGCCCTGCATAGCGTTTTTCTATCCTTCAAAATATGGACAGAATTTGTTTTTAATGCCATTTGGCCCTGTGTCTTGACACAGGCCATTCTTGACAGCTGTTCAGGGATTTTTCAATCAGTTGGTCTGGGCTGGGTTTTTAACTTTTTCTCAGAAAGTTTTCTGCATTGACACTTCTTCCAGTCCTCATTAAAATTTTCAAAACCTTGTTTATGTTCAGGTCAAAGTCCTTTCCTGCATCCTAACAGCATCTGTTAGCACCCTTTTCCCTCTCTCTTTTAAAAATGAGATTTGATTTTGAAATCTTTTTCCAAAGATCTCACTCATTATTTAACAGTTCCCTTCCCTCTCTGCATTGCAGTTCTACAGTTTGTTTTGTGTGTTCCTCTCCGTGCTGAGTGTCTGGCTTGCTTTCTCTGCTTTAGAATTGAAATCTCACTTCATTTATTGCCCTTTTGTCTTGCTTAATAGCAAAAGCATTTAATGCTATGTGTTTTCCTCCAGCACAAACCTGCCACAGCTCATAAGTTTTTATCCGTGGTGGTGGAATTGCCTCTCTTTTCTAAATAGTGTGTAATTCCAGGGTTTATTTGCTCTTCAATCTAAGAGAGAAATTTAGATGGATTTTTTTTTTTTGTGCGTGCGATACTGGGTTTTGAACTCAGGGTCTATACCTTGAGCCACTTCACCAGCCCTTTCTTGTGATGAGTTTTTTCAAGATAGGGTCTCATAAACTATTTGCCCAGGCTGTCTTCAAACAGCCATCCTCCAGATCTCTGCCTCCTGAGTAGCTAGGATTATAGACATGACCACCAGTGCCCAGATGGTGTGCATTTTTAAAAAGTCATCTGCAATGACCTCTTTGGCTTGTTCCTACACAGGGTAAGAGGCCGAGGGGCTCACTGTCCTCTCTGTAGCATGATGTCCCATGGAAGGGGTTCTCTGGAGCATGCAGGCTCAGGGGCTCTGGAACAAGCCTGAACCGTGCTGCCTTCTCTCATCTTTTTTCTGGCAAGGTCAGTGAAATGTGGCAGTGTCCTGTCTGTGCTGAATCTTGGCTCATGGCCTCTCTACTTTGCTCATCCTTTTTAAGGATGCCAGCTCTACCTAAATCCTGGCTGCTGTGGTTTGAATATGACTTGTGTTTTCCCCATCCCTCCTCAACTCATGCAGGAGATAATCCTAATGTCTTACGTTAATGGTATCTGGAAGGTAGAATCTTAATCCTTTCATGGTGTTCAGAGGTAGGGCCTCAGAGAGTGATTGGGTGAGGCTAGGTCATTAGGATATAGCCCCATGATTGAATCCTGGTGACTTTATAAGGAGAGAGACACAAATGCACTTTCACTGCTGTGTGATGCAGCCCTTGACAAAGCCCTGTACCACGCTATTTGCACTCTCAGCTCCAAAACTATAAACAAAATGAATCTCGTTCCTTTATAAACTAGCCTGCTTCAGGTATTTTGTTATAGTTATGAAAAGCTGGCTAACGCACAGGCCCTGGATTCGCCGTTAGATTTAGCATTCTGTTTGCATTTTCCATCATTTTCTCACTGGGAGTTCACGGAGCCCAGTCTGGAAACTCCAGCAGAGTAAGGGTCATGTTGACTTCTTCCATGGTTATATCCCTAGGGTAGAGCCTCCTGCCTGGGACATAGTGAATACAGCTTTCTGAACAAATTGAAGCTGAGAGTAGCTACTCAGGTCAGCGAGAGTGCTCACTAAATTTCATCTGGAACATCATTCATAATTCTATTCCAGGTATGTTTTTTTTGGTCCAACATAACAACCCAAGTTCACGGATAAACTCGATTCCAAAATATTAGTAATTGACAGGTTTTTTTTTTCTTTTTGGCAGTGTTTCGGTTTGAATTCAAAGCCTTGTGTTTGTTCATAGGTGCTGTACTACTTGAGCCACACCCTTGCCCTATTTTGCTTTATTTTTTAGGTAGGGTGTCACATTTTTACCCAAGGTCAACCTTGGACTGTGATCCTCCTACCCATGCCTCCCAGTAGCTGGGACCACAGGCATGCATCACCATGCCTGGCTTGTTTGTTGAGATGGAGTCTCTTAGACTTTTTGCCTGGCTGGCCTTGAACCTTGATCTTCCTCCCTGCCTTTCAAGTAGCTGGATTTACCATAATGCACCAGCACACTCAGCCTCAGGATTAGTATTATTATCTAACTTTTATCTGTAAGACAGCATAGCAGGGACAAATGTGAATGAATCTGTGAAGCAAGCCACAGGCTTGGAATGCTCTCCCCTCTTCACTATGCCATCTCTTTTAGCTGCAAAATCCTCAGCGAGTGCTGAGCACCTCCATCAGGACTTCTGTCCACCTCAGCAGAAGTTCTGGGATTCCCACCACAGTTGGCTTGTCCACACCCCAGGCAAGAGCACCCCTCACCCTCACCATGTCTGGCCCTGCTCAATGACAGACACCACAATTTCTGAAGTTCTCTGACAACTTGATATGTCCCCAGAGGAGAATAATTTCCAGGTGTCAGAAGATAAAATGACAACAATTCCGTTTACAGATCTCAGTTGGCTTTATTTGCAGTTCTAGATCCTGGCCACACTTCATTCCATAAAATCAGCCTGAGTGGAGGAGGTTGGTTTTGTAGACAGAGAAGGGGTGAAGGGGGCAGATGGGTCGCTTTGAAGTTACTTTCCTTGTAAGACAGGGACAAGGCAGACAGAACGATGAACATAACACACTGTTTAACAGGGCACTTTAGGTCACCTCTGTTGGGACTCAAGGAGAAGAAAGTTCACTCTTAGTCAGATTGGAACTGGTCTGTGTGGAAAACTTGTCTGCTCTGTTCTCTCTCTCTCTCTCTCTCTCTCTCTCTCTCTCTTTCTCTCCCTCCCTCTGTAAGTTAGATAACAACTTGATTTCAGTTTGGTGAGGTAGACTTTGGCACAAGCAATTCCATCTTGAATTTTTATTTGGTCTGTTGGAAAATTTGTCTGGTCTGTGTTCTCTGTCCCTCCCTCCCTCCCTCCTTCCCTCCCTCCCTCCCTCCCTCTCTCCCTCTCTCCTCTCCTCTCTTCTCCTTTCTCCCTCTCTCTGTAAGTTAGATTAAAAACTTGGTTTCAGTTAGTGATGTGGACTTTGGCATGAGCAACTCCATCTTGAATTTTTATTTGGTCTGTGGGGGCCCAGTGCAGGAAACAATGGGCTCCTATAATTTTTATTTAACTCAGTGTGGCTTTTTTTTGCATTTCAATTCTGTTCTTTATGCATCTCCTTTATTCATTCAGCAAACATTGCTTGAACATCAGTGCAAGGAAGGCTCTGAACCAGTCAGTAGAACATAGGGTAGTTCTTGTGTTCCCCTTCCCCAGCAATTGGGGAAAGGGCTCTCCCAAGAACCTCAGATCCCAGTGGGCACACATGCAGCAGACAGGCGATGACTTTTTAAGGGCATTTCCACCTGAGTAAGAGAACAAGTCAGACTTAAAGCCAAATCAAGACTAGGGGCATGGAATGCATGCTTAACATGCACCAGGTCCTTAGTTCAAATCTCTGGCACCAAAAAAGCAAAAGAAAATAAAAACCAAGTAGACTCGCCCCAAGCTTCCATCCCAGCATTTGTCAGCTGTTTGAAATTGTGAAATCAGTGAATCTTTGATTCTCAGAAGTCTCTGGAGAGATTGCTACCTCTGGGCTCCTGGGGAGGTTCACTTAGGTAATAGTGTGACACTGTTTATCTGCATGTTGAGGGAGTCTGTGAGCTGTCAGTTCTGCTTTACACTTCTGAAAGCCAAGCATGAGGCCTGCAAGAGAAGCAGCGGGATGCTTGTGCTGCATTTACATATTAAAACAAGTCTCTTTGTAGAAAGAGCTGAAGACATTTTATCCAGAACAGCAGGCAACCACAGAAGGCCGGGAACACAGCCACCCACACACTCTTCCAAGTCACCCTGTCTTCCCCAGCAGGACACTCTATTCTGTCCCTCCCCTACACCAGCAAGGAGTACCAGAGGCACAGCTCTCTGGGAGGAGGGGTGGTCCCAGTCTCTTATCAGCATGCAGCCCAGGGGTTTTGGGACTCTGCCCAGTGCATCAGGAGAATAAGTGGTCTTTGTTTGCTCCATGGGGAAGGAAAACTTTCCAACCAAGTTAAAAGCTAATAGAACAGTAGATAGGCAAAGCAAATATGCCAGTGGGTTTAGATATGTCTACCAAATGGACAAGGGTGGTATCTGACCACCAGAGAGAGGGGGAAATGTAGAGTACACTGAAATTTCTATTTCTTGGTTGAATTTTTGGTCACATATGTTTCCTGTACACGTGTGTTACGTTCTAAATTAATTCTTCTTGACTGAGTCGCTGAAGTGGAAAAGTACTTGCTTAGCAAGCATGAGGCCTTGGATTCAAACCTCCATACCACCAAAAAAAATAACCAAAAAAAGGCAAGTCTTCAACAGAGAATCAAATCAACCTGGTCGAGAGCAAAGAAAATTACACTTATTTGGACTGTAGTCCTGGGAAACACAGTCCAAAAGTCTTGAAAATGTGTGCCAAGGTTTTACAAGATGGTGACTGTATTTCTTGCTTTCAACCATACGGGGCTGGAAATGATATCACTTGTCAGTCAGGAATTGTGACTGGGGATGGCAAAGGCTGAACCATCTTCTAAGAAAGGCTGGGGTGTGGTCTTAGTCTCTGGGTAATTTGTGGGAAGGGGTTTGTTACCCAGAAGACCAGAGGAAGTTAGCAGACAAAATGGGAAACCTTAGTTTGGTCCACCTCAAAGGTTTAGCTGCAGATATATCTGCTATGAGACTTACCAGTTGTCTCTTGACTCTATTGTAAGTGACCCAAATAAATCCTACTCCATTTCCTTTCTTGAAACTTGACCAATAAAAGTAAGTGGAAATGAAGTTTCCATCATCCCCACAACAACTACAACAGAGGAGTTGTTTATGTGGCCGCCATTTTGAAAGATGGAACAGATCTCACATCAAGAATTTGAGACTGAGACTAAGGAGACCTAACACTTCTGCAGACTTTCATGCTTTTGACTGAAATCCAGTATTTTGAGAATATATCTGTCAGAATATGCATCCACCATTTTTCTAGGTCTAATAGTTGATATCATATACTTGTCAAGAGAAAGACAAGAAATACTTCCCAGTGAACAATGGGAATACTATCTCATGGATGTTAGACAAATATTTAAAGAATGTCCTGAGAACAAATGGAAGGAGGAGGTAGGAAAGAGCCTTTCACTTGTCTTTAGCAGGGAGGGTTGAAAGGAACTGTTGACCTGCTGTCCTCGCTTCTCACTAAGAAACCAGCTGTTTAATGACTTATATGATGGAATACTAAAAACAAGGAGGTGATAATAGGGTGGTTTCTTAGAAGCAGAGTACAGCTGTCCTTCATCTAAAAGGACTTAGAAGAGTATTTGAAGAGTGGTTGCTGAAGGCTAAGGTTTTCTTTCATGTGCACATTAATTCAGTGTCCTTTTTACTCAGTGGGGCATAAACATACATCATTTATATTAACATAAAAAGTCAGAAATAGGACCCCATTAACATATCCACAGGGGAGGAATGAGCAAGTCACACATGGTTGCTTGGTGGCTTTGCTTCCCAGGAGCTGCTGCCTGGCAGCCTCCTGCTGACTCCTCCTGTTCCCTGCCTCTCTCTGTCCAGTTCTTGCAGTGTCCTTCCCAACAGGTGTTCTCATCCTGTCTTTTCTTCCACACTTATCTTAACAGGTCTGAGTTATTTATTATATAACTGCTATCTGCTTGCTGTGTGACCTTCTGGGGCAGGACATGGTGCATGTCTTTGGTTTTTAGAGCAGTTAAAAGCTCTAAAACTAAAGCTCTAACTCTAAAGCTCTTGGCAAGGTGTCCAGCAGGGTCGCTATGTTCTTACTTCTCTGTCAAGCAGGCAGAGGTCTGGGGAGGCAGAGAAGACCTGACATTCTGTGCTGGTGGGAGTAGCAGCTGCCCCAGGTTCCAGACACACCTCTCCTGGAGACCCAAGTGACTCTCCCAGCTGCTCAGCTTTCAGAGACATCCCAAAGTCATTCCTTCACAGGGCACAGCGAGGGCATAGAGCACGGTCCCCTCTCCCTTACAACTAGAGTCACAAATCCCAGCCTCTTCTCAGTCTTAAGGGTGCTCATTCTTCATCCCCAGAAGTTCCTCCTGTTAAACCTTTTTGTTTAACTTGAGATGAAATTGTGTCTGAAATAAAAGTACTCACTGAACTGTTACTGATGCTAGCCAGAAAAAAACAAAACAAAAAAACCAGCAGGTCCTATGACAGGTCCCTGCAACTTCCAACGGCCCAGCTAGGTAGCAATTGGAAAATGTCTTCTGCAGAGCTGAGAGCACTTTTAAATAATGAAATCTAGGGGTAAAAATCAGAGATAAGATTGGCTATCAATAAGAGAATGTGGTGTAGGAAGTGGAGAAAACTTTTGGTTAGAAGGGCAGTCCGTAGGGAGAAGGAATTGGTGCTTCTGGATTGGTGGGGTACAGTGCTGTCTAAGGAGTTGTGGTGGTGTTACTGGGCTGAGTGGTCTAAGAAGACACTAGTCCAGAAGATCCCAAGTTCTTGTATCACCTGAACAGAGAACTGGAAGGAGACACAAATTGAAAAACAGTAGCAAAACTTTATTTAAAAAAAAAAAGGTGGGGGGGAGGTAAGAGGAAGCACTGCAAAATAATGAATGAATAAATAAATAAATACATACATACATACATACATAAAGATGGGCTCCTGCCAGTTGGCCTGGGAACATTGATCTTTGTTCAAGCCCAAAGGGCTTGGGTGGGGCTGGGGCGAGGGTAGCTGGCATGTTTAATTAACACAGCCTTATCATACAACATGGGGTATTCTATTCTGTACCTGTGCTCATGCTAATTTCCAGGCCTTTAATTTTATGTATGAGGTGTGACCAATATTCATAAGGTCCTAAGTAGAGGACTTTGCCTGAGAGGTCAAATTGGGGGCATACCTTTCTTTTACTAGATAAGTCCCAACTCAGAAGTGTGCCTTGGGACACTATCTCGAGGTATTTATAACTTACAGGGGTTTTATTGCCCTAGAGATGGCTCAGGGTGGTGCTGGGGGAGTAGTAAAAAAGTCCAGCTGAAGTTTTCTACTTGCTTAGGAGAAGAGAGTCCTGTGGTGGGTTATTTTTGGTTGCTGGCTACCCGAGTGAAATGTAAGTGAAGGCTGTAGCAGACATTCAGGACCTCAAGGTCTTGTTCGTTCCAGGGTGTAGCTGTTAGCTGACTAACCTCCCTGTCTCTCCTCCCTGCCATCTTTAGCCCTGCGAGTAAGTTTAGGAGAGCTCTGAAATTTTCTTGTATCAGTGCTCACTTGTAGAAATGGTATATAAGACTTTATCTGAGGCTGTTACAGCAGGGCTGACCATTGCAATGCAGGAAAGATACCGGCTTCAATTCCACATCTAACAAGGACAGGTGGGGAGTAGTAGCCAAGGAGCCTGCTCAGTACAACTTTTCCTTCAGATGGAGAAGTTCTGAGAGGAGCTAACCATGGAGGGAGAGGGGTTCTTCTTAAAAGCACGTCAAGGACTTCTGCATTTCTGGAGAGAAAAAAGTAATTTTCTCTACCCTTCGTAGTCCTTAAGTGGGACTCCCTACAACAAAAGATGGATTAAGACAAGGAAAAAAAGAAGTCCTATTAACACAGAAAAAACAGTAGTTTATTAACACGTACACATAGGAGTAAAGCTGCAGAAATGAATAAATCTCTAGAGTGTTCTTTAAGTATTTAAACTTCAGGCTTAAATGCCACCTTTCTCTGAAACAAAGTTTGAGGAAGGGCTCAGTTTAATGAAGGAGCAGGAAAAATGCCTTAAGCAAAGAGGAGGTTTGGGGTACAGATTCAAGTCTTGGCTGCTCCTTTTACTCACCCTCCCCTTTTCCTGACACAGAGAGAGAGATACCCTTTACAAATAAATGAAAAATTATTTTCGAACACAACTTTTCAGAGCTACCTCTGTGTCTGCAGTTTCTCAAAGTAACTAGCTTAAAATAAGCCAGATACCAAAGAGACATATTTTGGGGTGGTATATTCTAGTCTCCTCCGGTCATATTTCAGGGTTGTATATGTCATGACCTCCAGCAACATCCAGGGTAGGGGACTGTTGCTCAGCTGACTTCACAGGATTCTTGCTAAAACAGGACTTGGCAAGGACGTACATGGAAAGTCAAGGTCAAGGTCGAGTAGAGAATGGGGCTCAGAGGAGCTTAACCACAGGTTGGCCAAGGAGAGAGTCTTTGCCAAGGGATGCCCTCCTAGTGCCCCCTCCCCTTTGTACCCTTAATGGGTCCAGTCTGTAAACCGTGGGAGGGTGAGGGCTTCTTTAGAGACCCTGCCTGAAATAAAGAAGATGCTTCCCTGTCCCTCTGCTACTGGATGGGTGGTCTATGGAAACCCTGGTCCAGAAAACTTCAGGTTCTTATATCTCGTGAGAGGAGAATTCAGGCAGGACATGAAAATGTAGTGAAAGTGATAGTGAAGTTTGTTGAAGATGAGGGAAAGGCGCCACGAGAGGAAGCAGTGGGATCCAGCCAGATAGGACAGAAGAGAGGCAGCTTTGTTCAAAGGACAGTTTTTAAGATGTAAGGACAAATGGTGGGAAAAATCTGGGTGGTCTTTGTAGGAGGGGCTAGGGTGATTGACAGGTTTGATTGACAAGGTCTTTAATTGTGTCTATGAGATGCAACCAGCCAATAGTCATAAGATCTCTGTCTGAGAGGACAGATTTCCTTCTATGGAGTATGTGCCATTTTCCAGTCTGAACTGGCCAAGAGGCTCTCTCTTCTTTTGGGGCAAAGAATTTACAACTGAGGGGATGTCTGAGGGTGGTACTGGGTGAGGAGAAGGAATTCAGCATGGGGTGACCTTTTGCTGAAGAGGATGGAGTCCAAGGTGCTAGTCTGCCTCACCTTTACCCTTTACCCTTTCCCCACTCAACATAGGCTTCAGACCACGAAGACCTCTTAGGAAAACGTCCTTTTCATTACTTCCTGTCTCCTCTGGCAAATATGAATAGCGTTTGGGTGCCCGTTGGCAATACCTTCACAGAACTGACCTCTGATCTCTCTGGTCTGTGGATGGCATCAGGGCCATCATTTTGTCAGCTCCCTTCCCAGCATTCTAACAAAACTGGAGTTCAGAGTTACCAGTACCTTCAAGAAGAAAAACTTTAAGGAGACACAATTTAACCTACTCAAGCTTTGTTATCTTGAGAGGGATTGCCAAATGTACTTCAGCCCATGCAGATTGGACAGCTTTCAATGTCACCAAGACAGCTGCCTGAAAGCCATATGAGTATGACAGCTTTCTCACGTTGATATAATTTGGATCTTAAATGTCCCTCAAAGACCCACATGTTAAAGACTTGTTCCCCAAAGTGCTGCTTTTAGGAGGTTGTAGGCCCTTTAAGAAAAGGTATAAGCTGGGCACTGGTGCCTCACACCTGTAATCCTAGCTACTTGGGAGGCTGAGATGGGGAGGATCACAGTTTAAGACCAGTCTGGGCAAATAGTTCACAAGACCCTATCTCCAAAATAACCAGAGCAAAATGGACTGGAGGCGTGGCTCAAGCTGTAAAGCACCTGCTTTGCAGGCACAAAGGCCTGAGTTCAAACCCAGGTCCTACAAAAAAAAAAACAAAAAAGGAGGTGGTGTAACCACACTTTTATGCCAAGGCCCAACTTCAAGGGTTCCATCATGTGAGGGCCACCACTCACCCCAGTGAGCCCAACAAAAAGATGAGAAGTGAAGGGCAGAGAGAGGAGATTGATTATGTAGCACAGGCACATGGAGGGATGGGGCAAAGAGCACTTCAGCCATCTTCAGGGTACAGGCGTGAACCTTTGGTTTAAGCAGAGGAAGAACTGGGGAGGGGAGAGAGGTGTGTGTAATTATTAAGCAGTCCCATTCATGAGCGGTCACAGTGTAGTCCAGTTGGTCATCTTTTCAAGAATGGTCAAGTGGGACCTGGTTGTGACAGAAGTCACTGCTGCCTGGGGGAGAGGTAGTTTTGACTCCGGCCCTGTTCATCCATCCTTAAGCCCTATAGTTCTAGATTACAGGGTGACTGCAGAACAGAATGACTCAGAGCAAAGGACACAGATGCAAAATGGAGGCAGAGTTGCCAGGTTTTTCTCCTGTACTTAGTTATTCCTGGAACATCTCCAGGCCCAAATGAAGAGTCAGCACATTTAGCAAAACCAGTTTCTAAGTTTCTGTTATAGTGGCGCCTAGGGGGAGGTCTTTAGGTCATTGGAGGTGTTCCTTTGAGGTGGATGGTGGAATCCTGCTCTCTTCCTCTCCCCTACCTCCCTTTCCCTTCCCACCCGCTCCCTCCTGTCAGTTCTGGGGCTGGAACCCAGGGCCTTACCAAGCTACATCTGGAACCATAAACCTAGTCCCTCTTTCAGGTGTAAGGAGAGGGGAAATTTTCCCCTCCACCCTCTGAAGGTTCACTGACAATAACTGACAGTGGACAGATTAGCAGGAGAAAGGACATGCCACTTTATTCATGTGCACAGAACACCACTGGGGAGTGGTTTCCCAGTGACCCAATGAGATTCAGTCACGTTACCCATCTTTATAGTGGAGAGGAAAATGAGGCAGTGCCGGCAAATGGGAGGAGTAGTCAGACATTTTTAGAGTAATCTCTGTTTCTGAAGAGCAGAGGACGACCTGAGACATTGTTCCTTTCAGCTCTGGGGGAAGTAACAGGACATTACAAGAAGGTGAGGGATGGAGTGAGCTTTTTCTCACTCCTGGTTATTACTGACCCTAACTGGGCCTAACTGGGGGTGATGGGAGATGCAGAAAGGACACAGGATAGACAGATGGACAGAAAGTTGGGGGCCAGGTGTGCTGGGCGCTTGGGTGGAGATGCACAACCCTCATTGCTTCTTATCTCTATTAATCTCTTTTCTTTACTCTGCTTTTTCTCTATCTTTATTCTTTAAGGCCTTACTCCTTTACAATTCTTCAAAACCTTTCTTCTAAAAGTCTTCTTTTCTATTCTTTAAAGTCTCTTTCCTTAGATTTGCTCTGTCCCAAGTTTTCACTTAACTTTTCTTTAGCATAATCTCTCTTAAAGTCTTTGCTCTCAGAGATGCACTGTCCCATGTTCTCTTTAGCTTTTCTTTAGCTTAGCTTTTCTATAGCCTTTGTATAAAGTTCTCGGTGCAGACTTGCACTATCCCATGTTCTCTCTTTAGCTTTCTTAAAGTCTCGGCCCTCAGACTTGCTAGCAATTCCCCTTCAGCAATTCTTTTCTCTTCAGCAACCCTCCCTTCAGCAATTTCCCTTCAGCCAAAAATCCCCCATCCAGAAGCCTCTCCCATCGAAAAGCCCCCCTTCATCCAAAAGCCTCTAGTCCTTCTTCAGTGAGCCTTTTATACCTGGGTAAACAAGGAGGTGGAGCAGCAGTTCTTGGGGAGGGGTGTGACATTGTAACAAGAGGAACCTGCATTCCTGCTTCTAAACAACTTAGGAAACACTGAGCTGCATCTTGCCTTCTCGCTGTCTTCTGTGGCTGGGGCTGTGCCAAATCTCAGCCTACAGATTCATAAACATCTTAGAAAAAGCAGCTGCTCTGCATCTTAAGTCCTCATAGGCTTCTCCTACTCTGCTTTCCACAGAGGGGCAGAGCCTCACTTCACCTCCCACAAAGGCCATTTTATGCAGGTCAAGTCCCCAAATGATGTCTTGTTGCAGCCCTTGGAAGAATACATGAAAACTCTACCTGGGGAGGATGACACCTTTTTGTGTCTTCTGTGAGGTGAATTTTTCCTGGGTAATCAATGAGAGTTGAGGGGAGGGAGTGTTAAGACAACTGTATTTCTTTTGGGATAAGTTTCCTCAGTCAGGTACAGGAACCCCAGAGAGCACCCCTCTGTGTTCACCCCTTGCCTAGGTTGATCGTTACTAACACCACCTACCACTGGAAGACTGAGGCCAGAGCCCAGAGGACCCATATGACCTTCTGTGTCACCAGAAATAATTCCTATTGAGAAAATGTTGGTCTTAAGATACAGGTTCCTTCCATTGAAAACTGCAGTCCAGATAGGAAGTTAGAAGTTAATGATACGTTATTAAAGAGAGAAGACACGAGCACAAAGTTAAGTTGTGTAAGGTGGTTGGTTGACTCGTTGGCTGGTGGTGGTTGGTTAGATGGTTGGCTGGCTGGCTGGCTGGCTGTTTGGTTGTTTTTTTTATCTCTCTTGTGCTTTGGAGGAGATACAGCAGAGCCATGCTGAAGGAAACTCTTGCCATTATGAGAAGGCCATCTATTTCAGCCAACTCACTTCCTGTTTTTCTTCCATCTGGAGAAGTCATAGGTCTCTTGGGTTGTTCAGACCCAGATTTAGGAAGGAAAAACTCTTTTTTAAACTGCTGACTTTTAGGAATGAAAAGATTGATCCAAGCAGAAAGAAGGAGCTGATGTGATGTAAAAACCACAACCTCGGCAGAGATTTAAAAGGAATCAGAAAATGAACAGACTGGAGAACTCTCTAACTCAAAGATACCCCAGGGAACCCAGAATTCTACAAACAAGTTGGGGGAATCACAGAGCTAGTCAGCTGTCTGAGTCTTGAACCTCAGAGTGAGGGTGGCTGTTTTACATATTGAATAATTCTTGGGTTCTTAGCATTTTCTAACACTGTGAGATCATTGCTTCTCTCTCATTCTTTTTTTAAACCTTTTTTTTCATGCAAATTTGTTAAATCTGAGATGCATCAACTTACTGAAAGCTTGCTATTCTGATTTCCCAAACCACTGTGGATCCATTGCACATTTTCAAAAGCCATACATTTAGTTTGAGTCCAGTGTGACTGAGCACATGGACATCCCCTGTGCCCATCCTTCTAGAAGTAGAACTGAGCATTGGAACTTCAAAAGCAAATTCAGCTCCATGAAGTATGTTTTATGTAAAATATTTATCTTATCTTTAATAAAAATAAATCAGTCAGGCGCCAGTGGCTCATGCCTATAATCCTAGCTACTCAGGAGGCAGAGATCAGGGAGATCACAGTTCAAAGCCAGCCCAGGCAAATAGTTCCCGAGACCCTATCTCAAAAATGCCCAACACAAAAGAAGGGATGGTGGAGTGGCTCAAGAGGTAAAGTGCCTACCTAGCAAGTGTTTGGCCCTGAGTTCAAAACCCAGTAGAACCAAAACAAAAAAAGTCACTATCTAATAATAGCTGTTCATTTAAAATTAGAATTTATTGTTAAGAATAATAAAATGAAAAATGTTGCATTTAGTTTAAGAGGTTGCTGTTTCATACCTAATTTTACCCTCAAGTTTCCTCTTTGGCTCTGGCTCCTTCTTCCTCCCCTACCCTACCCTTTCATACTTCTTTTCTTATGCAAAGCAGGTCACAGCTTAGCTTTTCCAATCTTATTTTTGCAAGCTGAACATCCCTGTTAGCAAACAAAAGGCCCTTGTGGGGATCCATCCTTGGCAGTTGGGGATATAAGCAACAAACAGAGTTTTCCCTCACTGGTATTTGTTTTTCAGTTTGGATATGTGTGTTAGCTCAATTGTAATATTTACATTTTATGATCGTGTTTTCAAGGAGGAGAAAATAACCCAAGTCCCCTCCTCCAGGTGTGTCCTCCATCTGTACTCACAGATGGAGTGAGTACAGATAAGAGATGGGCTTTTTTTATATAAGAGATGGGCTTTGGGCTGCTGTGACACAAACCCATTGCCTGGTTGCTTTACAAATAGCCATTTCTTTGTCATAGTTTAGAAAATGGAAAAATCCAAGATGGAGGCTCTGGGGAATTTGGTGTCTGGCCATGACCTGCTTCCTTATTTGTACATTGTGTCTTTTTCTGTGTGGTCATATGGCAGGAGGGAAGAGAGAGCTCTCTGGGGTGTCTTTTATAAGGACACTGATCTCATTCGTGGAGGCTCCACCCTCACAACCCAGTCACCTCCCAAAGGCCCCACTTCCCAATCCATATCACGTGGGGAGTTAAGATTTCAACATATGGATATGGGGGGGACCCAAACATCCAGTCCATAATAATGACTGTGGGAGATGTTTACCTAACTGTAAAGCTTTCATGGACCCTGGCAAAGCCAGCTTGAGGAGACAGTTAAAGTCATTCAATCTGGCCATCTCTTTATGACAGTGTCACACCCTGGCCCTGATCCATTTCTCCACATCCCTGCTTGACCTTGGATGAGTGTCCTAAGCCTGTCATATCCTCAACCATCTATCTCATTGTAATGAGGCATAATGAATGAATATTTACTAAAGAATAATTTTCAGAAAGGTAAATTCATATCTCATATGCAAATATGAAATGAAACCAATAAAACATATTTTGTTCAACCTATTAATTAATGGGAGAATCAGAAGGCAGTTTGGTCCAGTTCACATGAGACTTTGACATTACAGAGGTGTATATTTTCTACCAGGAAAAAAAATGACTACAGAAATCACTTACATCGTTCTCAGTTTTCTGCACCTTAACAGATGTCCTTACAAAAACAGGTGGAGGAATGAATAACCCAATGATGTCTGTAGCCCAGTCAATTGAATGTGTGAGTGTTACCTCATCCAGACAAAAAAATCTGACTTTGTAGATGAGATTAAAGACCTCGAGGGTGGAGAAAAAGGAAGTCTTACACACTGTTGGTGGGAATGTGAATTAGTACAGTAATTATATAGAGCAGTAGGGATGGAAGTTCTTCAAGAAACTAAAAGGAGAGCTACAATATGATCCAGCTGCCCCACTTCTGAATATTTATATATATAATTGTTATAATTATATGTAGATATATATCTCCAAAGGAAATGTTAACCGTGGCACTCTTCACAACAGTACAATTGTGGAATCAGCCTAGGTAGTCTAGGTCCCTATCAATGAATAAACAGATGAATAAAATGTGGTGTATATACACAATGGAGCGTTATTCAGTCATAAAGAAGAATGAAATCCTGTCACTTGCAGCAAAATGGTGGAACTGGAGGACATTATGTTAAGTAAAATGAGCCAGACACAGAGAGACAAGTGCTGCCTGTTCTCATCTGTGGAAGCTGAAAGGAATGGACCTGGCAGTAGACTAGTGAATACTAGGGATTGTGAAAGTGTGGGGGCTATATGGATGTGTGGAAATAGCACACTGAACCCCATTAATATGTACCCCACTAACATATAATACATGTTAACCAAATTGTTAAATAAAGACCTGGAGATGAAGAGGTTATCTTGTATCACTCAGATGGGCCCATCCTGACATCATCAAAGGTCTTTATAAGAGAGAAGCACCCTGGCACTGGTGGCTCACACATGTAATCCTAGTTACTTGGGAGGCTGAGATTGGGAGGATCATGACTGAAGGCCAGTCCAGGCAAGACTCCATCTCCAAACGTAACCAGAGCAAAATGGACTGGAGGTGTGGCTCTAGTGGTAGAGTTCCTGCTTTGCAAGTGTGAAGTTCAAACCTCAGTCCCACCAAAGAGACACAGACTTGACATAGACAGAAGTGGAGAAGGTGATGTGACCACAGCCACAAGCCAAAAATGACAGCACCACCAGAAACTGGAGAGGCGAGGAATGGAGGCTCCCATACAGGCAGCCCACACTGATTCATCCCAGCGATGCTGATCCCACTCTTTTGGCCTCCAGAACAGAGAGAGGACAAATGCTGCTGCTCTGAATGTCCTGCTTTGTGGTCTTTTTTCAGAGCAGGTGCAAGAGTTCGCTTCAGAGTTGTACAAAGAGCCTCCTTATAGAAAGTTGATCAGAAGTGGACACCTGCTGCCAGTGGGTCTTAGATCACACTCGGAATGTCCTGCCCATTCCAGTGTTTGGACAGTTTTTTCAGACAGTCTGTATAAACTGCCTGGGATGAATGTGTAACACATCTGATTCAATAATTATAATTAACTACCACCACCATAACCACCACCACCATCATCATCATCATCATCACCACCACCATCACCACCACCATCACCACCACCACCATAACCACCACCACCATCATCATCACCACCACCATCACCATCACCACCACCATCACCACCACCACCATCACCATAACCACCACCACCATCATCATCACCACCACCATCATCACCACCACCACCACCACATAACCATCGTTTTCTTTCCATAACCATCGTGTGACTGTGATGGCTTTCCAGAGACTGTTGAATTATAAGGCCTCTGACCTAATCAATAGTTTGATCCATTGATGGATTTGAAATCTGAGTAGACTCTTGGAAGATGGTGGAACTGTGGAAGGCAGGGCCTGGTTGGAGGAAGTGGGTTCTAGGTGTCTGGAGCCATGTTTGGTCATCATACCTGAGGCTGCTCCTCACATCTAGGTGGCAGAGCACAGAGATGCTGTAACTATCATGCAAGGCACAGGACAGCTCCCCACAGCCAAGACTTACCTGCCCCCAATGTCAGCATGCATGGCTGAGAAACTTGGCTCTAGGCTCAGAGTCCTGGAAGAGACCTTGGACAGGATGAAGTTCAGAGGATTTCCAATGATATCATCAGGTCCCATAGAGAGGGATAACAGGGACCAGAGGGGTGGTGGGGGTGGGCCTTCAGGGGTTCCCCATCTCAGGCAGTGCATGTCCACGACAGGACAAATATTTCAACTGCGTACTGGGGCTCCTCAAAATAATTTTTTGATGACATCTCTGTTCTAATCCCTCATAATATAGTCGAAGAACAAAGGGTCATGGGATGGTGCTGGGTGGGAGCTCAGTGTCCTCATTGTCCCTGCTAAGTGTTCACTCAGACCCTGTTAGAAAAACTCAGATTTCAAGTTTCATGTCTGAAACTCTTTCTGAAAGTGCTTTGATTTCAGATCATAAAAAAACACATTGAACTCGATACAGTGGAAGAGTTCTTTACTAAGAATCTTAAGACTGTTTACTGATGCATTTATTGTTCCCTACCTGTACTTGCCCTGTATGTTTAAAGGGTATTAGAATTCAGGATAAAACTGTCCTAATTTCATGCCAGACATGGTGGTTCATGCCTGTAATCCTGGCATTTGGGAGGCAGAGGCAATAGGATCACAAGTTCAAAGCCAGCCTGGGCTACATAACAAGGCACTGTCTCAAAAAAATTGTCCCAGTTCCAGTACATATTATCAAAACTAGAGCTTTAAGTAAATCCACAGATTATGTTTTTGCCTTTCCTAAACATAGAGTGGTAAGGACTGAAGCCAGGGTGATGGTTCTGAGAGAGAAAAGTAAAGACGTGCTAAGTGTGGGGAAACCTATCTCGCTTGCAAACAGTTTTACTTATGTTCAGGGAGCCTCCCTCCTCTCCCCCACCTCTGTGAGTCCTGCCTTCCCAGGCTAAGGGCAGACGGCTTTTCTGCCTCCCTTGCAGCTACAGTCCTGTTGGCCAGGCCTCCTCCAGTTAGACCCACATGTGGCATGGCTTTGTCTGGGAGGACAGGGATAGGACAAGGGATAGAACAAAATGCCTGAGGGCAGATACTTACAAAGGGGTTTATTTGGTTCACAGTTTTGGAGGTGGAAAGTAAACAACACACACCTGCTGTAACAATGACTCCCATCCCCACCCCAACTGCATCACGTTGACAGCACCACGGTGGGAGTATGTGCGAGAGGGAGAGGTCACACGATGACGTAGGCATGGAAAGGGACCAGCCTTGAGATCTCCCACTAGGTCCCACCACCTCCTGTCACCATTCCCACCCCAGGAACCAAGCCCCTCCCATGTGATCTCTTGAGGGCCACACATGCAGACCATATATCCAAACCACAGCAAGGAGGTACAGTGCAAAGTCCCTACTGGTGAAAGGAACGAGACAGTGTGACTTTGAAACTCAAGAGTGATTTCAGCCTTAATCACAATGTCCTAATCCCAGCATGGACAAAGTGACAGCTGGGTTTCCTTTCACCAATTCCTCTTCTGCTAAACTAGCTGGTGTTGATTCTGGAGAGTACAACTAAAAACACTGCCTGATACAGAAGGGGAAATGTCTTAGAGTCCAAGTCACTGCATCCTGCAGCTTTGTGACAGTCACCGTAACATCAGACACGATGGTCTCCCTCCTCTGTATTGCTTGCCCTAATTAGTAGATTCTTGAAAGAACTCACGAACAGTTGTAGCTTTAAATAAATCAGAAGTCATCTTTTATGCTTGGATAAAGTCTGGGGCTTTATAAAAACAGTTTTGCCCTGTTCACAAAGACCAAGTATCTATGGAGTTCATCTCTATACCTGAATTTTTAAAGGTAAGGGAGGCTGGACGTGGTGGTACACTCCTGTAATCCCAGCTAATTAGAAGGCAGAGATAGGAGGATTGCAGTTTGAGGCAAAAGTTAGCGAGATCCTATCTCAAAAACAAGCCAGGCATGGTGGTACATGCCTGTGGTTCCAGCCACACAGGAGGTGAAGGTAGGAGAATCTTGGTCCAAGCCTGGCCTAGGCAAAAAAAAAAAGAAAAACAACAACAAAAACCAAAAGCAAAAGGACTCAGGTGTGAATCAAGTCATAGAGCCCTTGCCTAGCAAGCCTGAGTCCCTAAATTCAATCCCCGCCACCACCAAAAAAAAAAAAAAGTCTCAAAGTAAAAATAAGAAGTTAATTTTGTTCCACCCAGTAGCTTTCACGGTCCATGTAGGTTCTGTCTTAACAGATTTCTGGAAGAAGCCACAGAGAAAAGACAGTGACGAGTAGAGACGGCTTTGGTGATTGCAACTCGGCATGGTTTCAAATGTCACTCAGGCAGTTAATTGATCAGAGAAGAGAATTGGAGGGTGGTCATCAGGCTAGGCTTTCTCTTTTCAGTTGGTCAGGGAGAAAGAGGTCTCCTTATTTCAGATCTTAATTAATGAATTTTTTTTTCTTTTCTCACCGGAACTCAGTAGAAATGTCCAGAGGTTGCACAACCCTCGTTAGTTGGTG
Source organism: Castor canadensis (assembly GCF_047511655.1). Taxonomy (NCBI): domain Eukaryota; kingdom Metazoa; phylum Chordata; class Mammalia; order Rodentia; family Castoridae; genus Castor; species Castor canadensis. Next base: position 15,946,811 of record NC_133391.1, read on the forward strand.
CCAAAACACACGCTCAGATAAGTAAGAAAACTTCGCTGGAACAGGCAGGGGCTGGAAGGGATGCCAGCAGCCTCCCTGACAAAGGCTGCTGTGGCGTTCTCAGACTCCTCGTTTCAAGGGATCTGCCACACCAGAGCTACTTTTTTTTTTTTTGTTTTTTGGCAGTACTGGGATTTGAACTCAGGGCCTACACCTTAAGCCACTCCACCAGCCCTATTTTGTGAACTATTTGCCTGGGCTGACTTTGAACCGAGAGCTTTCTGATCTCTTCCTCCTAAGTAGCTAGGATTATAGGCATGAGCCACCAGTACCCGGCTCAGGGCTACTTTTGTGAGACTGTGTCACATCTTCCTCCACCGCCTTGACCCCTTGTTTCTCCTTGGGAACAATTTCAAGGCTTTTGCTCAGCCTCTGAGGTGAGCGAGCCCTCTCTCCACTGGGCAGCTCTGTCCTTTGAGATGTTTCTGGAGCATGTCCACCACCTGATGGCTTTTACTCAGGTTTTCTGAGCCATGCTAACACCCGCTGGGCTGTGGCTCTTGGTGACCTGTCTGGGGACTTCAACCCAGGTCTGCTGACATCACCCCTGGGCAGATCTCTGCAGTCAGTCTTCTTGGCCACTAGTATGTCCTGCTCCTTTGTGACATTTCTTGTTGCTGCTCAGGCTACAAACAGCTCACGCTATAGGTGACACACCGCCAGCAGCAGGCACAACCAGCCACCCTCACTAAAGGCACTGTGGTGACAACTTTGCTGGCTGCATCATGGTAGCTCAGGTCAATAACTTTGTCCTGTTGCCATATGACCTGTGCTAACCCTGCTGAGGCCTGTGCTTTCAGAATCAAGCAGAGATTTTCCTCAGTATCCCTTTCCTGGCAGCAGAGTGACAGAGAGAGGGCCTTTGCAGCCTGCTAGGGACATAATGAGACAGGCAGCCACATCCAGTGCCAGCAGCCACCACTGTGCTTTGCATGTGGCTCCCTGCTTTCAACCACCAGTCAGCTTGGAGTCCCTCTGGAAAGGCCACCTTTCAGTAGACTGGTGGAACTGTAGTTCCCAGAATTCCCGGCCCCAGTGTTTTCTCCTGGGGTGGACCACAGGAGATGGTATAGGAGTTGCTATGGGGAGATGTGGAGGGTGGAGATGAAGGCATGGCTGCATTGTTGTTCACAGGTCATCTCTCATCTGTTCCTGGGCCTGATAAGTGTGCTTAGCTCCATGATGAAGGGGTCTGGGTTCTGCAGGACACTCACAGGCAAGGTCAGAGGACATGGGACGCTTACACAAGATCTGTTCATCCTCCTGGGCTCTGTGTGACTTAGTGGGTTCCAGTTATTGCTCCCCAACATTGTAGCCATCACCTGCTCTTTCTCACTGTGGACTCAAGAGCCCATATCAGATATAAAGACAACAACCTCCAAGAGGCTGCTTAAGCCAGGCATGGTAGTACACACCTGTAATCCCAGCACTTGAGAGGCTGAGACAGGAGGATCATGAGTTCCAGGACAGCCTGGCTATGTAGCGAGACCCTGTCTCAAAAAAAAAAAAAAAATGACTACTTAATCACTTGTTCAATTACCTACAAATTCCTGCAATAACTCATGTATCTATCTGATCAGTATAGATAGATAGGTAGATGATAAGTAGATAGATGAATACACAAATATATGCATACACCTGTGCTATATGTATACATGTGTGTATATGTGCACACGTATGTACAGATGTTGTGTATATGCATGTATATATCTAGATATACATTTTTCTCTCTGTGTCCTCAAGGGATTGGTGCCACGTCTTCAGATACCTAAATCCATTATATAAAATGGTGTATACTTGCACAGAAGCTACACACATCCTTCTATATACCGAAGTCATCTCTGGGTGACATTGTACCTACTGCAACACAAACGCTGTGCAAAGAGTTGTTACACTGTATTGTTTAGGGGATAATGAGAAGAAAAGGGTCTGTGTGTGTTCAAGTACTGCTCAAATAATTTCAACCTAGGATGAGTTGTACCTATGTATGTGTAGCCATGGATGTGGAGGGCTGTGTGTGTGTGTGTCTGTGTGTGTAGGGGTCTGTGGGGGGGGGGTCTGCATGTGTCTGTCTTTGTGTGTCTGTGTTTGTGGGGGGGGTCTGCATGTGCCTGTGTGTGTGTTTGTGGGGGGAGTCTGAATGTGTCTGCGAGTGCCTGTGTATGTGTGTGTTTGTGGGGGGTTTCTGTGTGTGTGTGTGCATTTCCACTTCCCAGTCTGAGCCCTGTGATCACTGGGTGCACAGGCTCAGGCTTTTTTGTTCTCCTTCACTGGCTGCAGATTTTCCTTTGACCTCTGCTCTCAGTTTGGCCACAGTTGTGACCATCCTGGCTTCCAGTTGCGAGTTCTGGCTCAGTCTTTAGAACAGGTTCCTTTTCCCTGGACTCTCCCAGTTTAGTGGAGATAGTCTTCAAGAACATCCTGTGTGTCAGTTCTAATTTTGTGCCCAACCAGCACCTCCTCTTCTACAGTCAAGGAAGAGAAGGATCTAAGACATGGCTTAGAGCCTTGTCATTGGCTGTCATTGTACCTTCCTTGGAGCCCAGTGGTGGGGTTGATTCTGTCATGGTCTGTCCTCTGGTCTAGATGACTATTTCTTTGTTCCCGAAATACTATTCGGGTGCATAACCGCTGTGACAGCATCATAAGGGATGCACACACACTTTCTCACCTTTCCTTGTTCCAACCAAATGACGTCTCACTGACCCAGACAGATTTTACGTTCCCATAACAAAGCTCCAGCTACTGACTTTCAACACAGCTGGTGGACTTAAGGTGCATTTAATGCACTTCCTCCTTGGTTCTTGAGGTCACGTGAGGTCATGCATCCTCATGAGCTCCTGGACTGTTGAGACCTTTGCCATTCCAACCACAGCCAGCTACTTCTCACACAGTAAACCCTTGCTGCACACGTATGCTACACCTCGCTGCTGTGACAAGTCTTCCAGGTTCCTCTTCAAGACCGAGGTGCTCATCTCTTCAGCTGGTGAACTCACAGCTGAGTCCCTCCCCCAGCAGTGCCTAGCCCAAGGTCATGCCCTCCCCGCAGTGTGACTACCCTGTGTGGTTTGCACTGTCTCTGGAGTGCAGCACTGGCCACCGTCCCCACAGGACTGGCTGAGGCCCTTGTCGGAGCTGTCTCACAGTTCCAACTCCCTGCACTCACACTTCCACCTTGAACCATCACGGTGGTCACCTTCCTCCTTCTTCACCACGTCCCAGTCCCCTGCTAAGTTTTCTGGAAGATAAACACGAGTAGGTCCGTGTACGTCCTTGACTGTGTGACTAGTACTGTGTAGAGTAGCTCATTCAAGGGCAAGGTGGAAGTGGGGACGGTGCATCAAAGAGAAGCAGGAAGCATACCGTAGTCAGCACAGCCCAGAGGCAGTGGGGAGACCCAAGAGCACAGCGCCAAGTCAAGGTAGGGGTGACTGTATTGGCGGGGGTGGAGTCTGTGATCAGAAGACTTCCAAATTCTTTGTGTCCCACAGGGAAGAATCCACGGCAGGACATGGGGGTGTTAATAGAGTTTATTAAAAGTTAGGGAAGGGAAATACAAAATGGGGCATGGTGGACACAGGTAGAATCTGGAGGCAGAGAGCGTGCTTTTCTTTCTCAGGTACTTTTAAAACACTGCTAATCTATGGGACAGGAGGAACCAGGTGCTTCCCATCAGCAGCCAATGAGTAGGGAGGGGTGCGGATGGTGTCTGGGCCAGGTGAGGGTGGCCCCTGAGCCAGAGCGTGGTCAATCTGAAATGCATTATTTTTCTGAGCCCCGAACATTCTCTACTTCTAGCCTGGATGTCTGGGCAAATAAGGTCACCTTTCAGAGAGCAAGCAAGGCTGGAGTGGAGGGGAAGCCGTGCATACCACAGCCCTGCTGCTCATCAGAGCGCGTGGAGGGACTGGGGGTCTTCAACCTGCACTGGCCCAGCCTTGCCTGGAAGGCTTCTTGTCACAAGTGAGCCCTGCCCAGCCCAGATTTTCCCACTCAGCAGTTCAGGGGTGGGTGGGGCTGTGGATTTGCATTTTAGGTAGTACTCAAGTGATGCTGATTTTGTTATTCCTGGGGCCACACCTTGACACTGAACAAGACCAGACCACTCTATGAAACTCGGGGAGGAGGGAAAGTGAAAGAGAACGACAGAGCATCAGTGATGTCATAAAACGTCTCATCTGTGAAGGTGGAGGACGTAAGGATGTGCACTGAAAGCTGGTGAAATGGGGGGTGGGAGGTGAAGGGGTGAGGGAGAGCAGTGGGAGGGGTTGAATGGACCAAAGGAAAGTAGACTCACAGCGGGGTCACATCGAGACACCCCTTTGAACACCGGTTTAGATATTAATAATGAAAGACAGGACTGTGACATAGGTACAGTGTGGGAGGTATTCATGGGAGGGGGGGAATGAAGGAAGTGAAGGTGAGGGAATATGGTGGATGGACCTTATATACTTCTATGAAACAGAACAAAGAAACCTCTTGCAATTGCTGTAAGTGGGGTGAGGAGGGAGTCGAGGGGGAGAAAAGGTGGGGTGACCTAACCACTGTACAATATAAGCCTAATTGGAATTGGCACTATGAATCCCCCCCTTTACAACAACTATATATTAATAAAAATTATTTAAAAAAAAAAAACAGAACAAGACCAGAGATGGTCAGCATGACACCACTGAATCCCACCTTAAATCCCTTACTCACAGTTGAGGTGACTGCAGAATTAGGGCTTGGAAGCCTAGAATAGGATCAGAGCTTCAGACAAAACAGACAAAGTGATGCCACCAACAGGCTTTGCAATCGGACTGTCACTAAGGCAAGGGACTTAGCTGCTGGCAGCCTTTGCTTTATCTGTAAGAGGAAGATCCTTACAGCTACATGTAGGGTTGCTGGAAGAGCTGAGTGAGATCAAGTCTGCAAGGTGTGAGCGTGATGTCAGCCCTGTAAATGATTGTGGTGCACCTGGGAAATACAGGCCAAGGGGGCAGTGCTAGCATTGGGGAAGGCCAGGCGAGGTGGATGTGCTCTGGCAAGGTAGCCAGTTCTCCAAGATTGTGTCCTTTGGGTGTTAGGGTCTCCATCTCAAGTTACTGACTCCCTCTGAGACTCCATGGTAAGACAGAGGGTCCCTGGCTATGTCAACTATGATTTCTGACTTTACAATGGTGCAAATGCAATATGCATTTAGCAGAAATCCTGCTTCAGAGTATGAATTTGGAGCCCTCGCTGGGAGTGATCATCAGTACTACCCTGTCTCCTGATGTCAGTCCCACTGTCACAAGGGTGAATGACCAGCACTGTAGTGTGCAAGCCATTGAGCTAAGGTAATCAGTAGGCTGTGTATTCAGTGCAACTTCAAATAACAGTGTTTGTCAGCTTGCAATGGAATTATGGCACATAACCCAGTTGTGAATTGAAGATTACCTGACTTGAGTAGCTGGGCGTGGGGGAGCAGAGATGATAGGGGTCCAGGTGCCCCCTTATTTTTTTTCAGGGAATATAGAAGCTGGCACGGTGCCTTCTCCCCACCGGTTGCATTTTACAGTTTATGATTTGTAGTGAGGTCCATCCTGCCAGCAAAGCACACACCATTATTTATATATCTGTCCCCTCCCTTGTTCCCCAGAAGATTTAGGGCAGCTGCAGGCCCCAGTAAATTAATCCACTGTGTTTGCCCCGGGGAGCGGCAGGGTTCCATATTCAGCCCAGGCAGGTCAGCTTGGCTAAATGGTCTTAGTGGCAAATCCAAGCCCAACCCGACACAGTCCACACACGGAAGACAGCCCAGACCAGCCGAGCTGAACACGGGCAGGCCTTGGAGTCCCCTGGCAGGCTTGTCCCCACAGCAGAGGTTCTATCCCAACCGAAAGAGCTGAGCTGCCTACTGGAGCTCCTCATGTCCACTGATATTCTTCAAATGCATTCTTTGCTGGAATGTTTCAGCCCTGACGACCACAGAGACCCTTACAAGGAGCCAGCATCCTCATTTGACTGTGTTTTTTACTAAAGCATCAGGTAACGGCTTAGAGAAGCTTTGGTGGCAGGTGGACTTGGGTATTTGAGAAACAAGTTGGCCAAATGTTGGTTGAGTGACTGATGCTGGACCAGTCATTTCAGTTCTCTCAGGTTATTGTCTGTGAAATGGGGATAATACAACTTCCTAGACCTGTTGTGAGAATTCACTTCGATGCCACAAAGGACGTACTTAGCAAATCCCATTCTTCCCATTTTCCTTCCAGAATACATTTTATTGGGAGCCTTAGTCTGAAGGAGCAACCCAGACAAAGAATATTTTGGGGTTTGAAGTGGGCCAGAGCAGTAGGTATGGGATGATTTAGGACCAGGATCTTCCCCCATCTTTAATATTTCATACTTCACGTGCTATGGATGGATTCCTCTCAACCCCCAATTTCTCTTTTTATCCAAATAAGTTGCATGATGAAAATAAGTGAATATTTTAGCTTAAATGGTTGATTGCAAAGTAGATAGGGTGTTTTGGTTTATTTTGCTTTGTTTTTGAGACAGAGTCTTATCATATAGCCCAGACTGGCCTCAAATTCACGTTCCTCCTGCCTGAGTTTCCCATGTCCTGGGATTAAATGCATGTGCCAATATCCCTGACTTGAAGTAAATAGTTTTATGCTAATGCTTAAATTCCTACTGGTACCAGACAGCTGGCTTGGGTTCTGGGGGCACAAAGATAAATGAAACACAGCCTTATCTCCAAGGACCTCACAGTTTGCTGTCTCAATCAGCGAGTGCCTTTTGGGGTTCTTGAGGGCTTGTCCCATGGGCAAGGGGTACAGAAGTGGTCCCCTCAGCCCAGCTGGCTCTATCAGGGCACATGCATCACTGCCCGAGTTGCCAGTCCTCGTGTTGAAGAATTATGCTCACATGGAAGAGAAGGAATTAACACTGGTCACCTCCTTCCCTTTGTTTCTTTCCCATTCATCATTACTGTTCCACGCCCACCCTTTTTTATAATGCTTTATCTCTCTGAATAATGCAAATAATTCCATTTAAATCTATCAGGGTTTTTTTTTCTCTCTCTAACAAACAGATACTCCATACCATCATGTATCTGTCAGTGTTTAGTTGGAAAGAAGAATGAAGTCTGTCAGCTTCTTGGTAAAGTGGAGGAGGAAGACCAGGGAAAGGCCACTCTCCATGTCCCATGTGATAATGAAAGAATGACAGAAGTATCTGTCTTCACTGGGCACTTAGTGTGTGCCAGGCACTGTGCTAACTCCTTTCTGTGATTTATAACTTATTGTCACTCAAAATAAACTAGTGGGGGAGATATTATTATTGGGTTTTTGTTGTTGTTGGATTTAAACACAGAGCCTGGCTCTTATCCACAGAGCCCAAGGCCCTGACCACACCTGGAAGGGGAGTCACAATATCTTGGTACATCCCCAGTAACTGGAGGACGTTTGAAGTTCAAGTGTGGAGGCTATTTCTCTGCTTGAATTGGAAGTCGTGTCAGTAACGGTAATGCCTCTCCTGAGTACTGCGAACGCCATGCCAACGTCTCTCCAGGGTATAGGGTATTGCAGCGCAAAGACCTGGGATGTGTGTATTGGTTCTAGGGAATGATAAGAATGGGAAACCAAGCCAGGCACTGGTGGCTCACACCTATAATCCCAGCTACTCAGGAGGGAGAGATCAAGAGGATCACAGTTTGAGGCCAGCCCAGGCAAATAGTTCTCAAGACCCTATCTTGAAAAAACCCATCACAAAAAAGGGCTGGTGGAGCGGCTCAAGGTGTAGACCTTGAGTTCAAACCCAGTACCACAGAAATAAATAAATAAATAAATAAGTAAGTAAATAGAGAAGAAGAACTGCTTAAAGGAGGAAGGCTTTACTTTGGCTCATGGTTTCACAGATTTCAGTCCATGGTCAACTGACTCTTGCTTTTAGGTATGTCAAGGCAGAAACATCGTGACCAAAGCACATGGTGGAGGACGTCTACTTACTCATGGTATGGAGGAAACAGAGAATGAGAGGATGGGGCTGGAGACAAGATTTATTCCCCGAGGGCACATTCCCAAGGACCCTAGTCCTTCACTTAGGTCTCACCTCCTAAGTTTCCCACACCTCCCAATAGCCCATCCAATTGTGAACCATTAGTGGGTTAACCCACTGTGGAAGACAGAGGCCTGGTGATCGAATCACTTCCCAAGCACTGCTGCCTTGGGGACCAAGGCTTCAACACAAGAGTCTTCGGGAGACATTCCATATTCATGTTACATCAGTCAGGGTCCATTTTAATGGCTTTGTTCTGATTTATGTCATGACATCTGCTCCTTGCAGAGTCACTGTGGGCCCATTGCAAAGTGTGCTGTCTTCCTGGGACACATGGCGCAGACAGCCTGCCAAAGGTAATGACATCTGCCATGTTGTCATTTCTGATATTGAGTGGCAAAGCCAGAAGGGACTGAGGAGCACCATTTGCTGGGGCTCCCACAAGAACAGGAAGTTCTGGCCATCCAGATGCATTTTATGTTCATTCCACAGATGGCTGAGACTTGGGGGAAGAAAAACATCCACACGTCCTATTATTCCCCCAAAAGGGCAGTTTGCAAAACAGGAAGTGAGCAAGTTCTATTTTAAAGAAGCATGCGCACACACTCGTGTGTGGGATCAAGTCTCATCTGTCAAGGAAAGAACTCTGAGTGACAGACCACAGAATGGTGGCAGTCGTCTTCCTTGGGGGCGGGAAGACAGGCAACCACCATTCAAAGATATTCTTAGCCTGTTTTTGCCAATTTTTTGACAATAAATTTATACTCATTTGTGATAGAAAAGAAAGGACAATAGAACAAAGAGAAAATAAAATGTAGATAAGGTGGAGGCTTAGCCTTGCAAGTGAAGGGAATGGGACTTAAAATGTCAAGAGTTACGGGTTTGGGAGTAAAAAGGAAGAAACATCTGCTCAGTGTTCAGATGGCCCAAATCACAATCTGAGTGGATGGCACGCTGAGAGATAGGGACACCCTTTTGGTGTACCTACAGGCAGCACAGGAAGAACTATTGGGCTGCCTCAGAAAGCTCGAGACAGAGCCAGACCAACTGCATCAAAGAGATGACATTCAAGGTCCCTCCTAACCCCGAGATTCTGTGGTTCTGTGACAGCGAAAAAGCTCCGAGTTAAGCTGTCTTTGAGGACACGGTGACATTTGGTGCTGAGAGCATCTGTTGATATTTTCCTTGAAATCATCACTGTGCCAGCCCCAGCTGTAAGGACGACCTCCAGGACGCTGGGACGCTTTGTAAGTCTCCATAGCAATTCTTCAGGCAGAAGTGTATTTTCTGGGGGGTCTGGGGACAGAAAGATACCTCAGTGTTATTTTTGTCATCTTCACACTACTTAACAAAGTGCCATTTAGGTTCCATTCTTCCTCTTCCCCGAGTCGTGCTTCCCAGCATCCCCTGCAATGAAGTCCCGATTTGGGCAGGATGTGGGTGTGAGGTCATCCTGTCCTGATATTTTTCATGAACCAATAACATTTCAGTTCAGGTGATGTCAACTGGTGGACGATCACGGCAGTGGCGGAGACACTCATATCACAGTGAGAGAAGTCATCACAGAGACCAGCATTTTTCCTAACGACCTCCTCATTTCATAGTGAGTGCTCTAAAGATTTCAGGGAAGAGGATCCTCACAGGACATGTAAGCAAGATTATTTGCTCTGGCCTTCATCTTCCAGAAATACACTCTCCATCTTTCTTTACTTCCCCGGATGCTATGCCTTCAACCAAAGCCATTTCAAATCCTCATGCTTCCTGCATAAAACGTGACCCTGACTCTCCTTCCCCATCGATTGCTTTCTCCTGTCAACTTCCTAGAGCAGTTACTGATGATTCCTCATACTGCTCTGCTCTGTCTCTTCCCTCAGTCTTCAACATTGACTGAACTTTTTTTGTATGTTTGTGTCTCTTCAGTGTTTAACCAAGTGCTCGGAAAATAGCAGACACTTGATCATTTGTTCTGAAGGCCACTGCTATTCTGAGCCGTACGTCCCTACTGCACTTGACCAAGGCAGATCTTGATGCTGGTCCTCCTTGACCCTACCACCATCAGAAATGCCTTCAGCACCTCCATGGAGCTTCTCCTTTGAAACACCCCAGCTTCTGATTCCCTTAGTCCTGTCTGTTGACTTCCTGTGCTTGGTTGAGGACACCACGCCCCAGAACTTGTCATTCCCTGAAAAGCAGGAATTGGATACCTTTGTTTGGCTGGCTGGCTCTCCTTCTCTAGCATCTGTGACAGCATGGGAACAGCGGTTGCGGGGGATGGGGGGTGCAGTGTGTTGCATTGCTTTCTTTGTAGGACTTTCTTTGATTTAGTGTGGATTCCCCAGTTGCACTGTGGTCGCACCTGGCATGATCGTTCTCCTGTCTTTTTGTGGTACACAGATGGCAAACTCTCGACCCTGGTTGAGTCTTCTCCCGTCCCAGGTCATGTCCTGAGTTTTGCAGGGAACATGACATGGGACGGATGGGCCTGATCATCAATTCCACGCAGCCCTTCCCCCACGGCAGTGGTTAGGGTTATGCTGAGTGTGTGGGTGGGTGTTGCCCAGCTCAGCACTCTTCTGGTGCCTGTGACCTTCTGTCCGTCTTCCTCGCAGCCAATGTCACATGCTCTGCTCAGAGGAAGCAGGAACCGTCTTATAGGACACTGTCCATCCTCAGGGCGGCAACAGAAGCTTAAGAAATAAGGCTGAGGGCTGGTGGAGAGGCTCAAGTGGTAGAGCGCCTGCCTAGCAGGCGTGAGGCTCTGAGTTCAAACCTCAGTGCCACCAAAAAGGGAAGAAGGGAGGGAGAAAGGGAGGGAGAGAGAGAAGGAAAGAGAGAAAGAAAAAAAGAAAAAGAAAGAAAGGAAAGGGAGAGGAGGGGAGGGGAGGGAAGGAAAGGGAAGGGAAAGAAAGGAAAGGAAGACTGGCTGAGGTGGGTCCCAGCGCTAGCTCCTGTATTCCTAGCTACTTGAAAGGCTGAGATTGGGAGAATCAAAATTTGAGGCCAGTCAGGACAAATAATTCATGAGACCCCATCCCCCAAAATAACCAAAACAAAATGGACTGGAGGTGTGGCTCAAGTGGTAGAGCACCTGTTTTGCAAGCACAAAGTTCTGAGTTCAAACCCCAGACCCACCTTCCTCACCCCCCCCAAAAAAAAGAAGAAAAGAAAAAGGAATAGAGCTGCCTCTGTCCTCTCTCTCTCCTGATACACCCAAGGGGTGCTGTCCTCTCCTAAGCCAGACCCTTCAGAACTTGGGATTCCCCTCCCCATCTCAGCAGGTGGTTAGCACTGTTTGTTGATGGTCCTTTTGCTCTCTTGCTTGTTCAGTCTTTCCCTTTTCTACTGGCCTTGCAGTATGCTCACTCTCACACTTAATACATCAACAAATTTCCTCTCACTTGCTAGTATCTACTCCCTTGCCTTTTGTGGCTAGTCTTCCCAGCATTTGCTGTGTCTGTGCCTGGCCTCCCATTCATTTCTGTGGCAAATGGTCTCTTCCAAATGCAACCCTGTCAGTGTAAATACCATCTCTTATAATCATCTTTTGATGTGACAGTGATGATTCTGCATTGAGAGATAGGGCACTAAGCTCATCTCCTGGAAATTGAGAGAACATTTGTGGTCGTCTCAGCCCATAGAATGCGGTGGTGGAAGTATTTCTGCGTAATCTGGTTGGGCCATAACAGGCGATGGTGTGTGTGTTGAGGGGGAGGGATGTGGGGGTGTCTTTCTGTCTCTATCTCTCTTTCTCCATGCATTCTGTGTCCAGAATGGGATATGATCCAGCTTCTGTGTGGAGAGTAGGCTGTAGTGGACCCTAGTGGAGGCCAGGAGGCCAGGTGAAGGTTGCTGCAAGAGGCCAGGCAGGACACTGATGGCGGCGTGGGAGTGAGGGCAGCAGAGAGAACTGGGTCTGTTTGAGATGTGTTTCACAGCTGCTGTGAACACAAATTTGTGGATGCATTCCATGAATTGAGCATGGACTCTAGACTTAGATTAAGCGATAGGGTGACGGGTGATGGCTGTTTCCTGAGGCAGCAAAGACTGGTGGCTCACACCTGTAATCTCAGCTACTCAGGAGGCAGAGATCAGGAGGATCGCAGTTCAAAGACAGCCTCAGACAAGTAGTTCTCAAGAACCTGTCTCGAAAATAGCCAACAAAAAACAGGGCTGGAAGAGTGGCTCAAGGTGTAGGCCCTGAGTTCAAACCTCAGTACTGCAAAAAAAAAAAAAAGACTCTGGGGAGAGGTGGGTTGGGTGGATTGGTGAATCCGAAGTTTGATTTTAGCTAAGTGAACTCTCACAGTCCCATTGAACGCACTCATGGAGAGGCTGGGCAGGTGGCCAGGTGCAAGAATTTGGAGAGATTGGGGCGGCAGTTTGAGATTTGAGCTAGAGTTCTTTAAATCCACAGGGCTGTAGAGGCCACTGAAAGGAAGTGGGAACATGGGACAGAGGGAAAAGATGCCAGTGATGTCTGGCTGGAGCACAGAGGAGATCCAGGAGGGGTCAGGTGCCCTTAGCCAGAAGGAAAAGTGACTGGTCCTCCCCGAAGCCAGTTACCCAGCCGGAATCACCCCCCCAATCACCTCTGTGTGTCTCATCCCCTATGTCCCTGCCCTGAGAGTCTCAAACCTCTCCACCTCTCTGCCACTGGGCAGCAACCTCTGTGGCCTTGCTGTTGACCCCTCCCTCCAGTGTCTACTGTACCTTCCAATGGTTCATCTCCATCCCCTCCTGGCATGCTAATTTATATCCCAGACTGAAATCCCAGGGGTTTTGTCAAAATGCAAATTGGATTATACTCACATGCTTGAGCACTCGCACACGCACACAAATGAAGCAGTGGCTTCCTCTGGCTCTTAGGATTAAGAGTCTAATCCTTTACTTGGCTCACAGAACCCTGCCTGCTCTGGTCTTATCTCTCCAGCCCCAGCTGGAATAGTCTTAGCCCTCACCTGTCACCTCCCAGCCTTCCTCAGTGTCTTCCTGTCACCTCCTCCCTCCACCCCCACCACAGGGCCTTTGCACACGCTGGTCCTGCTTTTGGAATGTCCTCTCTCCCATATGTTAATTCCTTCTCATTGCTCAAAAGGAAGTAGCTTCAGAGGATGGTCAGGTCATTGTCCTTGAGGATTCAGCAATACTCTGTTAGCTGTCCTGTGTCTCTTCTTCTCATCCAACTCCCTTGACCCCCACCTTCCTTGTGATAACGTAATTACGCTTCTCCCCTTGTACCTGCCCTCAGAATTTGGTAAAAAATGTGAGGACAGAGAGAGAGAGAGAAAAGAAGAGGTGACATCGACTTTTGTCACACCAAATGCTTTTATCTTTGATCACGCATCCTGGCATTTCTTTCCATTCTGTAATAAACCTGAAACACGGAAGCTCTGGGTTTAGTTTTCTGCATCTTGGCTAAAGAAAAATGAAAAGTCAAAAGCACGAGGGAAGACTGGGCACAGAGGGAGGGATGTGAAAATTCAGAGGACCAGGGTTTAAGATTAGGTCTCCGTCCATCCCTCCCTCCATCTCTTTCTCCATTTTTTTTGACATGCAGTTTTGCCCCTGAAGTTACTCGGTAATTTATTTCTTTTTATACCACGAAATTAAACTCAGCCACAATGAGAGAAAACCAGGGTGTTTATAAACACAACGTAGGTGGTTTCTGATGGAAACCAGGTCATAGTTCCAGAATCATTTTGAGACGGTTCCGCTACGCAGCCCTGAGGTCTCCCTGGACCCCTGAGTTGGAATGTTTTTCTGGTCACCCTCCACATGCCCAGAAAATGAAATGAGCTTGTGTTCGTGGACACAGCTGGGCCCCCAGCCAGTGTGCTGCTTAACCTGCGAGCCATGTCACTGTAATGTCATCGTTGCTAGTGTCTTCTGATTACCTGTCATGTGGGAGAGGGGTCTGCGTGGTCCCCTTACCCTGAGAAAGGAAGGAGCTTGTGTCTGGGAAGCTGGTGACTAAGGGACAAGGGAGAAGAGGAAGCCACCGCTCTCCTGCTGATAAGCCTAATTGTTTTAAATGGGGGGGCTTCATGTCGCCCACACCTTGGATCAATATTCTGCTCACAGGCTGTGTTAAGCTCGTGTGACAGGATAATCTCCTTTGTTCACTGTTTGAGGAGGATATTTTCTGCATTATTAGACAAGTCAATGAAGATAAAACAAAATATTAACTATTTTAAGCCACATTAGTCCTCTCCCCTCCCCACCCCAAGAAATTAAGCCACCTCATTGTGATCGCATTGGACATCCTGGTCCTAATGAGGTACTGGGCGAGCTGTGGGGGTGACAGGTTGGGGTTGGTCTGGGCCTCCGTGTGTCCCTCAATGTTGAGCAAATGTAGCCTTTCCCTGGCTAGGTCTCTTTTCCTGGGGTGATCTGTAGGGTCCGAGACTTGTCTCCAGGCAAGGAAACCTAAATGAAGACCCCAGTGGTGTGACAGCCGTCAGCATATCTTGCAAAGGTGTCCTGAGTCTCTTTGACAATTATGTTAAGCCAGCCAATCTCGGGCCCCAGCTTTGACAACTTGGAATTGCCAGAGCAGTTCAGACTCAGGAGTCTGTCACGCAAGTGTCTGCTCCTGTGAGTGTACCTGGTGACACTGCGTAATTTCCAATCGGCTTTTAAAGACAGAAACCTGGCTGTGGTCCCCTGAGCAGTGACAGTGATCACCTGCTTTCCGGCTCCTTAAATGCTGGGGCTGGAGGGTTGGGGTCTTCGAAGACTGGTTGCCACATGGAAGCCACTCTCAGGGCTGGTTTAGGGGGACTTCCAGGTCCCTGCTGATTTGAGGGCCACAATCCCTGGTCTCCTCTAGCCGGGGGCCATTGCCCCCTTTCTGCAGGTGAGGAACCCATGGGGTGTCTTACACTCTTCCTGCTGCATTCCCCTCTCAGGGACTGTGATTTGTCCCCAAGGTCACACCCTGGACTGACACCCAGGCCTCTTTTGTGCCAAGACTTCTCAGTTCTTTGCTTTGAATTTTTTGCCCAGTTTTGGTGTTTTAGAGGTTCCCAGAAAAAAGCTGTGGACACCTTCCTCTGTATGTGTGTGTGCGTGTACACGTGCACACATGTGTCTGTGTGTGTACCTGCACACCCGTGCCTCTGTGCATGTGTGTGCATGTACACATGGCTACATATGCACGCATACATCTCTGTATATGTGTATGCATGCCTTTCCCTCTGTGTACATGTGCAAATGTGTATGTGTGCCTGAGTATGCAAGCATATATGTGCATGCCTGCCTGTGCCTCTGGGTGCACCTGTGAGTGCGCGCACACATGGCTGCATATGCACACACACGTCTCTGTATGGATATGTGCATGCGTGCCTGTGTCTCTGCACGTGTGTCTGTGTGCTCAGCCCCTCACCTGCCTTCCCTCCCAGCCACGCGTCCCTGCACTCAAGCTCCCCTAGCTGTGCTAATACTGTGCTCAGCCGTGCTGGATAGCATTTATATTTGTGATCTTACTTAATCCTCACGCGGGTGTTTATCAAGTGGGTGTGATTATCCCCATTTTGTAACCAAGGAAACACTTGGCTTCCCTAAGGCTCAACCTGCCCTAAGTCACACAGCTCCTGGGGTCCTGCCTTGGGACTCCCCAACAATCCAGAGCTTGTGATGTAAGGCAAGTGATGTGTTTGAACACCAGGAGGCAAAGCAGTGGGAGACTGATGCATGCTTCACAGCCAGGGGTCGCTGGGGCTCGGGTCACCCTGCTGGGGACCTGAGGGGAACTGTGTGCAGTAGCCTTGCACCTTCCTAGGAGAGGAAGGACGCTGGGGTCTTCTTCTGTGTTGTTTATTTGTTTGTGTTTGTTTTTGTTTTGAGACAAGGTCTCTCTATGGAGGCCAGACTGCCTCAAACTTATGATCCTACTGCCTCAGCCTCCAGTGCTGGGATCACAAGCATGCATTTTCAGAAAAAAAAAACCTTTTTTAAGATATGCCATACGATATTCCCATTCAATGACTTCTAGTACATTCATAGGATGTAAAACCTTTCCATTACCCCACAACACCCCCTACTTCTAAGCCACTACCGTCCAACCCTTCCATTCCCCCACCCCAGCCCTAAAAACCACTAACACACCATCTACCTCTATAAGTTTGCCTGACACTGGGTTTTTCTCCACCAAACCCTGACCTCCATCAGCTGGGCCACTCTTGGGTACCAATGCCCTGGTATTCCCACCCGAGTACAGTCATAGAGCCTGTCCTCATCCACACAGAAGCCCCAGAAGCTGAAGGCCCTTAGGAACGCAGGAAGCCTGGGGTCACAGACCAGGTTGTGACAGCACCCGCCAACCTGCTTCTCCCGTCGACCGTCTCCGTTGCCTCCTTCTGTTAAATTACCCGGTTTCTTCTTGGGTACAGGAGGTGGTTGTGGAAAGCCCACCTCACTGTGTTCATTCTGTTTATTGTCTCCTCTCCCAGGTGGGACGGCAGTGTCCCTTTGGAGAGGATGGCCCCTATCTCGTGCCTATCAGAGCTGACAGTGGAGATGGGAGATGGCAGATCACCAGAGCATTCCCAGCCCTGGGCTCAAGTGCACAGCAGGAAGCAGTAGTGGGCTCAGTTTGACAAGGATCAGATAGGGAACTGAGCCTGGAGTGTGGGAGCTAGAAGCTGAGGTATGTGGTGACATAGGGGAAGGGGACCCCAGATCCTACAAGCAGGCCCTTAGGGACCAGGCTAAGAAATTTGGGGTCCATTCCCAAAGCAGTAGAAAATCTTGACCTGTTTTCTGCTCAGACTCAGTCCTTTTTCCTGGGTCCTCATCCCATGAGCTTTGAATCCTGTTCAAAAGACTTCTCTGAACCTTTCTGCCCTCATCCAGCCATTAAAACTCAGTTCTGTGACATGGATGCTATCACTGTCCCCATTGCTCACCCACATACCATTCACTGCAAATTAACACAAGGATCCCCTTTCTCAAGACCCTTTCCTGCCATCTACTGGAAAGCCATCGTAAATTTTTATGTATCTATTGTGATGCCTCCCAGAATTGGGCAGTGCACAGCCTGCACAACCATATGTGGCAGCCTTGTATACCACCCACAGCGGACATCCCTGAGGCTGTTGCATGGATTAGCCAGGGTCCCCTTCTTGGGTCCTACATCCAGAGTCCTGTGTCTACTGCATGTGTGTGGTAGGAATGACCAGGTGCCATTGCACTTGGCAGGTCACGTATCCCTTCTGCCTGGACGGAAAAGCGTTCTTCCTGTGTCTACAAGAAAGTCTGTTTGCTCAGTGCTGCTGACATGCTTCTGCAGCTGCCTTGGGATCCACCCCTAACATCACTGAGGCCCTTCCTTGCCCTGCTGTGTCATGACACGTGGCAGTGAGATTAACCAGGGTGTGACAAGCCAGCATCTCACAAAAGGGCAGCTGGTTCTCTACCAGCCTTCCAGGGAGACACCTGTTAAAAAATACTTGAGTTGTTGGGTCAGCACCCAAAGTGTTCAGGAGGGCAGTTTCCTTTCTCAGCTGTCTCTGTCACCCTGTTGGGGGCCCCTTCGGAGACTGGCCTGAGGGACACATGAGGCTGGGGGAGGTTTTAAATTGCGGACCCTCTGCTCTGTGCCCAAGGAAGTGGCCTGCTCTGTCTGTTCCTCATTTATTCTGGTAATGAATTGGGTTCAGGCTCTGCCCTGGGCCTCATTCTCTCTCCCTTGTGACAGCCAGGCACCAACTTGGCTCCCTGCCTATGTGCGAGAGGAGGGAGAGGCTGGGATGGAGGGGGAGCACGAGGAGAAGCCACCAAGGGAAATATTTCACCATCCTCAAATGGGCCAAGAATCCTTTAGTGACAACCTGGCCTCTTCTTTCCAAGGTCTGTGATTTCCCAAAATGGCAAACACAAACCGAAACACTACATTAAGTAGCATTTCTATGCAATTAAAACACATTAAAATGGCAATTAAGTCCCACAAACAGCCTTCCCTATGCTCCAGCTTGATTAAGCTGCTCGTGCTGTTTTCGAAGATGACTGTTGGAAGTAAAAGCTGAGTTTTCCGTTTATGGATTGAGCCATTCCACCGGAGACGAGGAACCCTGGGTTCCAAATCTTCTGTTTCTCTCTTGGAAATCTCTCTCTCTCTCTCTCTCTCTTTAGCTTTCTCTTGTGGAAACCTTCAAGCATGTCTAAAAGTCAAGGTAGTTGTTGGATCAGTCTCCCTGTACCCATCACCCAGTGTTGAGGATGATAAACTTGTAGGTGATCACCACAGTGTCATCCCCACCCCCCGCCAAGTATTATCTTTTCCTAAGAAAAAAACCCATGTAGGACAATTGGGGAAAGAGTGATAAATGTGAATGAAGAACTTTCTCTATCCTGGGACTCTCGGTACCTGCTGACCAAGACAGACGCCACCAGGCTTTCCAGGAGTGGAGGATCTGGTTGGGGGAAGTGGGTGAGGCAAAAACAAGATTTACAGCATGTGACTGAGCTCTTGTCCCAAAGGGCACTAGGAGGGCCCTGAGATGGTTCCCAGCTCAGCCGAGAAGGATCAGGGAACTCGATCCCTGACCCAACCCAAGAGCTAGACATCAGAAGGACAAAGGGAAGAAAGACTTTGAGCCAATGGACAGTCGGTCACCCTTTTGTTGTCCAGCAATGTCCCGCCACCGCAAATGTCCACCGTCTGTCCTCTCTCCCCCAGCCTCCCACATCAGATGCCCTTCTCTTACCTATCTTTTGGGGAAAGTCTTCTAACAGGTCTGTGACCTCCATTGTCTCCAGCCTCCCTCCCTGGGGTCCGATTTGTCACTCTGAAGGCACCCTGACCCCTCACTGCCTTGCTTGTCTCGCTCTGCCTTTAGCAACTTACATTCCCCCAAACACCTCAATCCAAACTTCTGGCTTCACAGGTGGCAAAACCACTGTCTTACTCTGATCACTTTCAGATGGACAGTGGGGTGTCCCCGCCAGAGCCCGACTAGAACCTGGTTCATTTATAGAGCAGACAGCAAGAGAAAATCCTAAGGAGCTGGGGAGACACTGGGGGTGGCATCACCTTTCTCGGAGCACATGTGTCCCCTCATGCTGAGTCCCCCGGGCTGTGTCACTGCCAGGACATCCCCTGCCAGCAGGTGAGGGCAGATGCGGGGGGCAGACCTGTGTAGACATCACTCCTCCTTCTCCTCTCCTTTTTGAGACAGGGTCTCAGTGAGTAGGCCAGGCTAGTCTCAAATCTACAATCCTCCTGCCTCAGCCTCCTGAGTGTGGGATTACAGATGTGACCACCATGACAGGTGACATCATTATTCTCTTGACAAGACTTGTCCATTGCCAAACATGCTACATCACCTGGGTGTCTGTCTGTTTCCCCTTGGTGGGCCATCGTTTAGGAGAAGACCTTATCAGAGCTGGTGTGGGCTCTTCTGGCCTCAGGACATTCCCTGAGTCTCCTGTAGGATCTTGGTGGTCCCGTGTCTCTTCATTCATGAACCAGGCCCTCCCAGTTACTCGTATTTTCTTTCCCTCCTTGGCTCTGTCGTATGGGGAATTTAATATTTGCTCAGAATGCGCAGCAAGACTAGGTCCAGATCTCAGCTTTTGGAGGAGGATGGAGCAGTGCTTAGCACGTGTCAGAGATTATGGGATTGAACGTGGACCTGGACTGCAGCACCCCTGGGCACTACAGGCTTTAGACAGTGAGCATGTGGCATGATCCAATCTAGTTCCCAAAAACAGAAGCGCGGTCCAAGTGCAGTCACCCGACCTGCCTCCTTGTGCAGTTTCCCGTTTTCTGTAGTTCTGCTCGCTTCCATTTCCCTTGATTTGTGAAGATCACAATTATTTAAAAAAATTTTTATTAGGGTATACAGAATTGTAAAATAGGCTTGGGGGGGTTAACAAGTGGGAGAAGGAGGGTAAATGAAGAAGATTAAGGGGAGGGAGAATCCCGGGAGCGAGTCACTGTGGTCCCCAGAACAAGCAAATTTCCAAATCTCAGTGGCTTCTTTAACATAAAAATTCACGGTGATGCACATGGCTGTCAGGAAGACTTCCTTCCTTGTGGTCCTTCGGCAACCTTGACCCCACACCGTGGCTCCTCTGCCTCCAACAGGTGGCTTCCCAGGTCTCCGTGCCCTGGGCAGAGGTGGATGAGGCACACTGCAGCCACAGCCTGTGGCATGTCCCCAGGGCTCACAGTCACTGGAGAGAGAGGGCCTGGAGGCCACCCCTGCTACAAGAAAGCCTAGAAGTGGAGTGCCCAGGAGGCTGCAGGGTCCATGCTGTGGTCAGAGAGGCCACTGCCACCTGTTGGGGTGTTCCAGATCCTTCTCAGGTGGTTAGACTTGTCGATGGTGGCTATGAGCCCAAGAAGAGCCATGGCAGTTCTCTGGCCCTTCTGGGGATCAAAACTGGAAATTCCCATTAAATTTCATTATTAATATCTAAGCCGGTGTTCAAAGGGGTGTCTCGATGTGACCCCGCTGTGAGTCTACTTTACTTTGGTCCATTCAGCCCCTCCCATTGCTCTCCCTCATCCCTTCACCTCCCACCCCCCATTTCACCAGCTTTCAGTGCACATCCTTACGTCCTCCACCTCCACAGATGTGACGTTTCATGACATCACTGATGCTCTGTCGTTCTCTTCCCTTCCCCTCCTCCCCGAGTTCCATGGAGCAGATCCACTGTTACATGCATGGTCTGAGTTTGTACGTGAAGACCACAGTTACTGATGTCCACGTTAGCACCAACCTCACCAGTCCTTTCCTTTAGGTTTCAGGTTCTAGTCCAGAAATTACTCTCCCCAGGGACCCCTGGGTCGGTGGCTCGCCATCACTTCATGGCTTCACACTACCCTTGAAACATGTAGGTGGGTAACTGTAGGGTTTACGCAGGGTACCGTTCATCACCCAAGAGACAAGTCCGGCACACGTCGCTAACGTGAGTCCAGCTGGAGAGCATGATTTCCACAATGTCTCTTCGCTCGGTGACTCACTAGAATGCCTTCGAATGCTGTATAGATTTTTTGAAGCAGCTTTCTCTAAAGAGGATTTGGATATGTGACATAGTCTCACACTTCTCCTCGGGGAGGATGCACAAAGGAGGAGGGTGTGAACACCATATATTTTTAAAAGCCCGCTGCCAGGTGAGTTTAAGATCTTTGACTCAGGCTGGTGGAGTGGCTCAAGTGGTAGAGCGCCTGCCTAGCAAGCCTGAGGCCCTGAGTCCAAACCCCAGTGCCACCAAAACCCAAAACCACCAAAGCTTTGCCTGGAAGGCAAAGAAACATTGTGAGGGCCAGTAACTGTCCCCTTGCCTGTTTCTCCTGTCACTTGCTCAGAGTAGGTAAATATTTTAATCAGTGAGGTGTGGCCAACTCATTCCTCCATCCTTATATTCATTTATCTTGAAACCACACTCTGCCAGTGTCCTGGAGGAGACCGACAAGAGAAAGATGCCGTTTCTTTTAAGGAAGTCACAAGAATCTTCAGAATCATGGCTGCAAATCATTGAGACATACTTGTAATTTTCATTTTACTTTTGATTTAGCCTACATTAATAAGCTGAGGACATTTCATCGTGATAATTCCGTTTGTGTGAAGAGTGTACTGCGAATCATTGAGGCATAGTTCTATTTTCCAAGTTCATGTTAACATCCAGATGGGATGATTTTGGGGCAGGAAGGGCCAGGCAGAACCAAGTGTGGCCCAGGCAGCCCATGAGGCGTAAGTGACAAGCAGAGATGCGTGTGCACAAGTGAGCAAGGCAGGTGTTCTAAGAAGGTGTGTGATGGCCAGGTAAATGCAGGATAAAGGAGAAGAGAGTCACAAGTGTCTGGAGCAGGTAGATACCAAAGCCAAAGGAGGCAATCGTCCATTAATTGAGCACTTACTGTATGTTGGGCTTCATAGAGGCTTGGAGAAATCAGTAAGAGAGGTTTCCAGCCCTCAAAGAAGGGACACAGCCATGGAGACAGGTAATTATAGTACAGTGGGGTTAGACACTGTGTTAGACACAGAGGCCTAGAGTTGGGAGGTTTTGTGCTAGAATTCCATATTAAAGGGGCTGGAACGAGGGCTCTTGGCAGAGGGAGGGAGGCAGAAGCAGGAAGGTATGTGTGCAAAAGCTGGGGAGGAAGGTCCTGGAAAGGTTGCGGGCAAGTCAGGGAAGTAGAGGGTCTCCTGCCTTACCCTGGAATCCTGACACCGATAGGCTAGCCATTTGTTGTCGGTCACCACGGTCCCTGGAAGGATTACTCGGCAGGTGGGGATAGGAGGCTGGAGTTAGATGTGGCAGGAGAGGGTGGATGGGGACAGGATGCAGAGACCCAGTACAAAGACTCAGAGACTAGGCATGGAGAAGCAGGCACAGCTGGTGGACAGCTGGGGTTGAGGTTTTGGGAGGCTTGGGGAATGGCATTACTTCCTCTGTTTCACCACTAAATCTGTAGTAAAATCCTCTGAGGGGTCAGCTAGATCTTTGGCACGCTGGAGTCAACACTGTTCTCCAGGGGTTGGTTGGTGAGGGGCACGGGGAGCCCTTGAGGATTTTGGACGTGTGTGCGCATGTGTGTGTGCTTGGCACAGTAGGCTGGGATGCAAGACTCTCCTACACTCCTCTTCCCAACAGACCTAATGCTAGTGTGCATTTGAATGCTGGTAGATTAGGCAGAGGCCAGGCTTAGCACACCTTTCTTTCTCCCCAGATCATGATCATCTTTGCAAAGGAGGCCCAGTAACTCCTGTGCACCTCTCCCTGGGGTCTGGGCCACAGGAATTGCCAGGGCCTGGTGGGGACCATCTCTGTGTTAACTGTCGGCTCCTTCTGGCCATACCTTCACCATAGAGGTCATTAGAACTGTTGTCCCCCCACCGCAGCCTTCCTGCCTTCCCTGGGTGAGGACTGCAGTTCAATCAGATTGTGTGGCCGAACCCAGCTCTGGGCAGGCTGCCGACTTCTGCTGCTCTCCCCTCTTTGTTCCTCATGGACTTCTGGGTTCCGGCTCAGAGCCCAACGTCTTCACCACTCTGGCTTTTGCTTGGTTAAATGGCTTCTTACTGGTTCATTTGGAGTAGGTTTATTATCATCAATCATACAGCAGAGAAAGGACATAGGTGATCCGCCGATGGCATTGTGGTGTTTGTGGCACATCTGAAACAGTGACAGATGGTCCACATTAAAAGTGTGATTGTTGCATGCATACACTCGTAATCAAAGAAAATTCTCCCCCTCAAGTTCTGATTCTAGACGGAGTCATAGAACACTAGATCATAGAGGCTCCTGGATGGTTTCTGGTCCAAATGTCTCATTGTAGAAACAGTGACATTAAAGAATGGGCCAAAGTCACTGAGCTCATTACTGGTGGTGCAGACGAGAAAACCACAGCCCCCACCATTCTGTCCAGTGTCTGTTCACAGTAGTGCAGAGTCTGTTGATTCAGGCTTTGTCTTTTCCTAAAGAAGAAAACAGAACATGCCAGAAACCCACTGCGTCAGCCGGACATAGTGTCAGCTCCACGTGGTAGACAGCTCCTGACCCTCCTGCATGTCACTGGGCCTTCCTGGGGTGACTGGGAATGCAGGTGACCCTCAGAGCATCCTGTATGCACCGACCTCACACCCCGAGCCCTCACACAGGCCTTGCTGTTTAGCCCAGTGAGGTGGTGACAGGATGGGGGCTCTACTTGGCCAAATTCACCCTCACTCGCTTCTTGATTAACCCAGGGATGTTTGCTTAAGGGGAGGAAGTCATCCGAGTTCTCAGTTTGCTCAGTGAACTAGCATCCTCCATGTAATAAATGCAGCCTTACAGGCCCCAGACTAAGAAACTCTGGAGCTACAGCCCAGCAATGTTGGTGTTAGTGAACCTCCACACAACTCTGATGTCACTCACGTTTAAGGACCTCAGTAGGAAGGAATGACTCTGACAAAACTCTACACAAGTCCACACTTGGTCTCCAGCTGTTTGGGCACATGGCCCTGGTCTACCAGATGCATTTGGTCATTGTCCTTGGAGAAAGATGGTCAAGAAAGCTAACTCAGCTGAGTCTGTAATCCCAGCCACTCAGGAGGCAGAGACAGGAGGATCACAGTTCCAGGCCAGTCCAGCGAAGTTAGCATGAGTCCCTATCAAACTGAGAGAAGGAAGGAAGAAGAAAAGAGAGAAGGGGAGGTGCTGCTTAAGTGGTAGAGCATTTGCAAGGCTATGAATTCAATCCCAGAAAAAAGAAAAGGAGCTCACTATGATACAAAAAATGGTGACAGTGGCCTGTTAGCAGAGGCTCCCAATTTACACAGGGATTTCATCTTCCTGAGATCAATACTGCCTTGCTGCCTTGCTTGCTTTCTTTTTCTTTTCCTTTTTTTTTTTTGTACTGGGGTGTGAACTCGGGGCCTCCACCTTGAGCCACTCCGCCCCCCTTTTTGTGATTTTTGTGATTTTTTTTTTTTTCCAGATAGGGTCTTGCAAACTATTTGCTCTGGCTAGCTTCGAACCACAATCCTCCTGATCTCTGCCTCCTAAATAGCTGAGATTACAGGTGTGAGCCACCGGCGCTCATACCCTTCCCTTGCTTTCTTTTTTTTTGTTTCACTTCTGCCCATCTTTTTAATCTTTCTGTGTTGCTCAGACTTGTGCATGTGGCGTGCAGGAAGTACTCAGCTAGATTTTGTTTCAAACTTAGGCTTTATGACCAACCTTTGTGTGCATCAATAGAACAGGCCATCAGCTTACCTGATGTTTGGTTTATACCTTTGATTTGCATAGGCCTCTGTTTTCTACCTTTTTCTCTGATAGATCCTTATCATCTCTGGTGCTTTGGAAATGTCACTTTTTTTGTCTTTTCTTTTTCAGTACTGGGAATTGAACCCAGGGCCTCGTGCATGCTAGGCAAGCCCTCTACCACTGAGCTGATACCCCACCCCTGAAAATTCACGTCTTAACATTTAGTCCTATTAATCTGATTTACATTTGCAAAAACACATGGTGTCTATAGTTTTCTGTATATTTTTATTTTTAAGTTTTGTATGTCTGTTTGTTTTGCTTGGTGCTGGGGATTAGACTCAAGGCCTCACACATGCTAGGTAAGTGCTCTGCTACGTGAGCCATGACCCCAATTTTCAATATATTTTCAATGTCAGGAAGAAACCTCTGTTGGTTATCTTCTCTGTAAATATGAGAAGGCATTTAACTCCTTTAAGTGCCCCTTTGCTCTCTTCCTTTTCTTCCTTCTGTTAATAAACTCTGAGGTTCGAAGCCTGCGCTGTCTTCTGCTCACGAGTAGTTTTTACATCAAGTGCTTTCTCCTTGAGGAATTGTGACGGTGTCACAGACTCCCGGGGCCACACCTCTGCAATATTACTAGACTGTTGAGATGTTTTTGTGCCAGCCACAGTCCGTTTAGTACCAAAATGTTCCCACATCCCCTTCTTCGTTCTGATTTTTCTTTGAGCTCTGAGTAAGGCTTTTTTTTTGTTTAAACAGAACAGCATATATGTGACTGCCACTTAGACACATGACCAGGAATAGAA
Source organism: Castor canadensis (assembly GCF_047511655.1). NCBI lineage: Eukaryota > Metazoa > Chordata > Mammalia > Rodentia > Castoridae > Castor > Castor canadensis. The sequence goes on from NC_133391.1 coordinate 15,972,373, forward strand.
ACAGACCTGGGCTGTTTCAATTTCCTTTTTTCTTGGATCTGCAGCTCATCTCGGTGGTTGAGTCCAGTCTTAGGGAAGACTTCTCATCTCACACTGAAAGGCCAAGAGCAGGACGTTTTTTTTGTGAAACGGAACCACCCTCTGCCTTCCACCCTTCCCTGCACCACCGTGCCTGGTTTATATCCTCTCCATCTGCAGATGTCCAGAAGTACCTCAGTCTCTTCAGTGCCGTCTCCTCCATGAAGCCCACCTTCTTTACCTCTAAACTCCCATCTCCTCTCAGACCCTCAGTTGGTACTTCTCTTATGGAAATGATCATTTTCTTTGCATTATTGATTACTAAATTCTGTATGTTTATCCCTTGTATCCTTCTCTGGCTCCCTTAGATTCTTTGGGGAGGCCGTGCTGGGGATGGAATTCAAGACCTTGCCCATGCTAGACAAGCAGTCTGTCACCTGAGCCACGCCCCAGCCCTTTTGTTTGAGGTTGTTTAGCTAACTTTGCTCAGGTTGGCTGGGACTTTCCATCCTCCACCTCTAAGTGGGATTACAGATGTGTGCAACCACACCCAGCCTAGAGTTTTCAATTCGAATCTTATTCTGTTTAGTTTTGTGCCCAGCCTGGATGGCACACAGATGATACTCATCCCTTATGCCAATAATGTAGATATCAAATAAACTCTGAATGAAGTTAACTGCAGCCTTGCTGAAAACGTCCATTTAGGAAAATAACCAAGAGAAGGAAGCCTAGAGTTCAGTCTGATGTATAAAAATCCTAGGGAAAAGCCATTATACTGGTCATTGGGCAATACATATTCACTGAGGAGAAAAATTAGAACAAAGTCATCATGAAATGCCACCTTCTAAATGTGAAGACAGCTGTTTTCCCTGGATGATGTGCGAGCAGCCCTCTGCGCGTATCATTGGGTTTCCTGGTACGTGAATGAAAGGAGCCATTAGCCCAGAGATGTCAAAGTCCCCTGGATGCACAGTCACCTTTCTCCTTTCTGGCCTGATCGTCCTATCCTCCAAGGCCTGACACTGAAGACTTACTTTATTCCCCACTTCAAGACTTGTGTAAACATTTAGCTGTCTTTTCTCCCTATGCTCATTTTAGAGTTGGTTGGTTAATAAAGTATTTGCCATCTGTAGCAGATCTTAAAATGCATCAAAATCTTAGAACATCTTTCACTGTAAGTCTCCTCCGAAGTCTAAGTAAAAAGCTAGACAAGGAAGTCGGCCTTTCCTAAGATGTCTTTATAGTATCCTTAAACACAGATGAGTGTGTGCTTGCACATGCATATGTATACACACACTCATCTCATGCAAACACCTTACACACTCATCCCACACAGCACCTCTCTCTCTCTCATACACACATACCTCTCTCTCTCCCCTCCATCTGTTTCTTATCTCTCTCTTTCTCTCCCCCTGCACATACCTATTTCTCCCTCTCACACAGACGCATGCCTCTCTATCTCTGTCATATACACACACCCCTCTTTCTCTCTGTCTCTCTCATCTCTTTTTCTCTTCCACCCTTCCTTCTCCTTTTTTCTCACACACCTCTCTCTCTTCCCTCCCTCTCTACTCCTCCCTTTTCCTCTTTTTCCCTCTCTCCCCTCCCTCTCCTTCTCTCTCTCTCTCTCTCTCTCTCTCTCTCTCTCTCTCTCTCTCTGTCTCTGTCTCATGCACACACACCACATACCATGGTCCATCCATCCTTACTTATCTATCTTCTCTTTACTGTGGAAAAATGACTGTTGAACCAAGACCAGATGGGCAGGTGAATTCTTAATCATTTCTTTGCAGAAAAATATGAGCAGACTTCCAGTAAAAGCACAGATGTGTAACATTTAAGCCAGGTGATATAAGATTAAATGGAAGATAAAGTATAGGACCACATATAAAATGGACATCTAAAGCTCTGGTGATCAAATGGGCCCCCTAGCAGTCAGGGCAAAGAGAGAAAGACGGAATACCTAGCTGATGTTGGTAGTGACATGTGTACAAACACATTACCAGAGACAGTGTCTCCATACTCTGAGCGCCAAGAAGCATTTATTACTTGGTTCTTTGCCTAAAGGGATTGAGCAGTATCCCGAAGAGTATCTCAGTAGCACAGTTGGAGAAAGTTGAGGGCATATCGTTACTGCATAGATGGGTAATTAATAATCTGAGAATTCTTCTTATGCTTGTGTTAGTATTTGCAGAGCTAATTACTCAATCAAGAATTCATTGTTAAAAAGGTGTTGTTTTAAGTTGGACTCCTGGGGTTTTCTAGGGAAAGCTTTTGAAATGTGAATTTCTATAAATAAAAACATCCTTTTATTATAAAATCAAGACTAATTGTGATCATCAATACAGAAGCATTTAAATAAAGAATGAGCTTTATAACTAGAAAGATAAACAGGAACACATATTAATAAGTTGGCTGTTTGGGCCCAGGCAACTTTGCGTTGTTCACCATCTCTCCCACTCACCTGGTCAACCATGAACCACCGACACAGTTCTGCTGAGAAGGTGGCAATGCCTGGGGGCCTCTTTCCCACCATAATAATTAACAGTCTCCCATGACCTCAGCCACTGAGGCTTTGTTTGAGTTGGGGTTGTTTCTAATGTTTTGGGTTTCTTTTATGATGATTCCACTTGAGCTGATAGTGTTTGTGTATGTCTGTGCGACACGCACACATACACACACTTCTTTTAAAGACTGTGGTAGGGGAAATGTTGATAATATACATTCCATTCTCATACATCACTTTTTCCTAAAATGTGGCCTGGCTCTACCCACATAAGTACACTAGGCCTGGTTATCAACACTGATTACATAGACTTTCAAAGTCAGTGTTGTTGGGAGAGAACAGTGTTGTTTTGGGAGAGGGCTTGTATTTTTAACAAGCCCTCCAGTGGATTCTTAGGTTCACAATGGTCTAGGTTGACATTGTCCAACGGGACTTCCTATGATGATGAAAACACTCCACATCTGCTCCATCCAAGATGGCACCCACTTGTGCCTATAGGAGCGCTTGAAATGTGGCCAGGGCAGCTAACTACATTCTTTATTTTATTTTAATTACTGTATATTAAAATTTATTTGTTTGCATGTTTGATTTTACAGTACTAAATAGTGAAGCCAGGGCCTCACACATATTAGTAAGCTAAATTCCTAGCCTAAAATTTTACTTTTATAAAAATATTCTAAGTCGAGTGTGATGGTACATGCCTGTAAATCCCAGCTACTCTGGAAGAAGAGGTAGGAAGGTTATGAGTTTGAGGCCCGCTCAGGCAAAGGTAGTACTGAGACTGTGTCTCAAAAACAAAAACAAAAGGTCTGGGGGCATAGTTCAAGTGGTAGAATACATGCTTAGTGTAGACAAGGCCCTGGGTTTAATCCCCACTCAGCACCACCAAAGAAAGGTTTTTTTTAAACCACTTAATTGATCTATAATTGACAAAAAGTGGCCCATGATCAATGTTACATACATTTCCATCACCACAAAAGTTTCCTTCATCCTCTTTATTTACTATTATTATTTTGTGATAGGATCTGCTTTCATAGCAAATGGTTAAGTATACAGTCCCTCCCAAGAGAGGAAAGTAGTACATGCTCAGATTTCTCTTTTACCCAATACTCAAACCAGGCCATTTGGAAATATATATCTCTAATACAAAATTCGAATCATCTAAGAGAAGTGATGCTTATTGCTTAGCTTAAAAGTTCCCCCACAGAAGAGAAGCTGAAGAATTGAGATGAGACAGGTATGAACACAAGTTGGTAATATGGTTGCCTAGCACAAGAATTTATTAAACTATGAGGAAATAAAAATGTGTTCACCTTCCCTGCCAGAATCCATAAAATAAACATGAACTATAACATATTAGGAAAGAGATCACACAAGATCTTATATATTCTTTCATCTTGCAGTTAATAATGATAAAAAAAACTTTCCCCCTAAATTTCTGGTTCCTGTAACAAATAATTTCAGAGCTATACTCTTCCTTGGAGACTTCACAGGCAATTGCAATATTTTCCCACAAACTCATCCTCAGGAGAGACGCTGGGCAAGACAGGTTGCTTATATGAGGCTCAAGTTGCTGGTTGGAATCTGTTCTCTGCCTTGACAGCCGTGAGGCAGAACGATGTGAGCAGATGTGCTTCTAGAAGTTTCCCTTTGTGGACCAGTCGGGTATTATATCCTCACCCAGCTCCAGGGGATTCTGAGGCTCTGTGGGTTTGCTTGTTTGGGGTTTGTTTACCTGCATTTTGCAGAATTCTCCCTCTCCTGCTCTCTGGTGAGAACCACACCTCTGTGACTTAGCCAACCACCTTCCCTCCTGCCATATTCCTAACTTGTTGTTTTCTAGGAGTTTCAGACTCCTGTTTTTATAAAACCAAAGAAAAGCATGCACAACTCTGGGTCATGTCCCCAGGAGCCAAGCTGCCTGGTTGTTGATTTCTTTCTATCCTGAATCTTGGGGCCCGCAGGAAGATGGTGAAGAAAGACCTTGCTGGTTTTGTATCATCCTTCGTGAAGGCAGGAAGCCACACTTGTGTTTCACTAGCTAGTCCCACAGAGCTGTGGTTGCCAGATAATTCTACCAGCGTCTGGCAGTTGGTTGCTGGAACTCATGATTTAGAAAGACCAGGAAATTTGTTGTTTTTTTTTTCCTGCATCTTTGCCTATCTTGCCACCTGATGAGAAGGTGACATGAGAGGATGCTGGCCAATGCTGTCTGACACCTGGTATGGCACATATTATTCTTATTCTGCAGAAATGCCTCGGGTTCCTGTTTCCCACATATGAAGACCACCAGCTTAGATAGTCACAGTAAAGAAAAGCAGTTGAGTAAAATCTAGTGTGTTTCCTTCCCTTCCTATGAATTCTCACCTGCACAGTGAAAAGATGCGAAACCTGCGTTTGAGAGCCTGTAAGTTCTGCTGTCAACATGGTGGCCGGACAATCACTAAGTCAGCCACATGGCAGTGCTTGGTGCTAACACATGGCCTAGAAATGGCAGTGCTGTCTTTGTCTCTGGATTGGCATCCAACATTTGTGTTAGGGAAGATGGTCAACATGAAATCCTTGGCCACGTGGTCATGATTTCATTTTATCTGTTTATTAGGAAGACTGATGTCATTTCTGGGCCAAGTGTCAAGACCCAAGAGGGCTACTTAGCAACTTGACTGTTTAAACATTAAGTATTTCTGCACCTGAGGCTGATTCCTCCCCTCTCCCCGCCCCAGGTAATTTAATTTGTAGAAATAAATGCATTTATTTCCCAGCAGTTGGAGTTTTTTTGACCCCATGGCTGTGACACCGTGTCTCTCTAACACCCCAGCCAGGCTTTTATCTGAGTTTATTTAGCAATAAAAATGAATTAGCAATGAGTTCAGTCAAGCAACTCATTTTATGACTCAATCGATCTGTTTGGGCATTTAGCTATCAGAAATTAAGGAGCAAAGTGTTCAGAGCAAAAGAGGGTACTCACACTTCAGCTGCCACTTGTCTTCCTGAGGTTCTTACCCACAGGTCACTCAGGTCACTAGTCATGGTCAGTAGCAGCATTTGCCCCAGTTTCTGGTGGCCCCAGCTCTGGGGAGGCTCCTATCACTGGGTCTCACCCTTTTTCTAGGTGCAGCTGGGGCAGCCTGATGTGGAACCCAAAGCCCTGGACACAGTCTTGGTTCTCCAGTGGAGCAAAGGAGGTAAATTCCCAGCTTTGAGGGGCTCCTTGAACAAGGGGGAGCCAGCAGAGAGATGTCTGAAGGGATTGAAAGTTTGGCTGTAAGGGTTAAGTGATGACAAGAGATCAGAAAGACTTGGATTCAGAAGCGGCCATGTTGTCAGCACTTCTGGCCCCTCCCCAGCTACAGCTCCTGCACCAGGACCTGTGCTTGGGTTATTTTGCAAGCCTGGACACACCATGTTCACTCAGCCCTTCTGGTCATCCTCCGTGGACCACAATCTGCTGTCAAGGGCACCTGTGCTGGTCTTGCTAATCTCTGTCTGATGGTGGTGGCCTCATTCTTTAAGCTTATCCCGATACCACCTGTCTCCACAGCTTCCAAGACAGCCTCTCAGCCTTGGCACTCTTTCCAGCCACTTTTTTTTTTTAACTTCACTTGTCTTCTTTCACAGTTCTCTGTGCACCCTATAGCAAATTGTGACCTCTCCAGTTGGCTTTATAAGTCTTTGTATCACTGTGTCTAGTGTCGTGTGCTGGATTGGATGTTGACCACCAAAAGGATTTGTCTGTATCCTGATCCCCTGGAACCTGTGACTATCACCTTGTTTGGAAAGGGAGGTCTTTGCAGATGTGATTGGAGTGAGGGTCTCAAGATTAGATCATCCTGGTTATTCAAGCAGGTCCTAACTCAGATGGCAAAGTGTCCCCTGGGGACAGAAGAGGGAAAGACTTAGAGGTAGAGGAGAGAGCCACGTGAGGACGGGGGCTGGAGTTATGTCCTGGAAGTCAGGGGACACCAAAGCCACGGAAGGCTGGTAGAAGCAAGCACAGATCTTCCCGTGGACCTTTGCAGGGAGTGTGGGCTGCCTTGGCCCTCAGTTTGGACTTCCGGCCTACAGAACTCTGGGAACATAACTTTCTGATGGAAGCCGTCAGGTCTGTTGTCTGAAAGGTCAAAGCAGACCTAGGAAATTAAAACGCAGTAATCTCAGTATCTGCAGATGATTGGCCTCAGAACCTCCTGAGGGGACCAGAATGTGTGGACGTACAAGATCCCTATATAAAATGGTACAGAGCTGGGCATGCTAGCATATACCTATAATCCCGGCTGCTTGGGAGGCAGAGGTAACTGTGGTCCAAGGCTGACTCAGGCAATAGCCCAAGACCCTATCTGAAAAATAGCTGAAGCAAAAAGGGCTGGGAGGTGTGGCTCAAGTGGTAGAGCACCTGCCTAGAAATGCCAGGCCTTGAGTTCAAATCCTAGTACCACCAAATAAATGGTGTAGTATTTGCATAGAACCTCATATCCTCCCATCTACTTTAAATCAACTCTAGATGACCTGTAATGCCTGAGTCACTGTAAATGCTAAGCACGTACCTGCTGCGTTGCATTGTTTAGGGAAAAAGACAGTCTATGTTCATTGCAGATGCAATGTTTTTTTCCAAATAATTTTGATCTGCCATTGGTGGACCCTACAGAGGCAAGACCCTCAGATAGGACGGACCAACTTCATATACCCACTGGTCTGAAGTAGGGACTCAGCTGCAAAGTGACCTGGTAATTTCACACTTGGAGTGGTTAAAGATGTTTAAGAGGAAAGAGAAAATTCTAAATATATCTTCTGCTCTGATTACATTTTTCTGAGTCCACTCGAGACCCGGAACAGCAGAGCTGAGAGATGCTATTTCCAGCACCCCACACCTCTGAGAAGAACAGCACAGTGCCATATTCCCTCAGCTCTTAAGCCAGTGGCCCGTGGATGTGACACGGTCCCCTCTGCTCCCAGTCTGCAGCAGGGACAAGAGGACCGAGCACTTGGCTTCACCCTTCTTACTCAAACTGGCAGAACACGGCAGACTGAGGAGCAAAAGTGCACGAAGATATCATCAATTAGCCTAATAAAATTGATTTAAAAGCCTTGCAACTTGAGAGCGAGTTCAGTGACTGTGAAAGATCTTTCTGGTCCCTTGAAGTGATGAAATAAAATGATCAATTGCCCTTATCAACCTTCCTTTTTTGGCAATGCAGTGACGGGAATAGCTTCTCCACTGTCAAATTAACCTTCATTTAGAAGAAGAGTTTCCAGTCTTGTCCCCACATCCCCCGAGCTCTGTCCTTCTTCCTCCCTTCCTTCCTGTCCTCAGTGTTCTCCAGGGGAGGGAGGCACTGCTCAGGGCCAGCTGGGGTTTCTTTCTGCACCTCATGTAGCCTCGGGGCCCTTTGCAAGGGGAGGCTGATTTTCCTGGAGGCTGATTTATTTTTTTTGGAGACAGGGCCTCCTGAGTGCTAGGATTATAAGTGTACACCACCTATGATGCTTTAAAAACATCTTTTGAGTTATAAAAATAGAAAGTGTGTATTATTTTTTTAAAAATCAGCCAGGTGCTGGCTGCTCATGCCTGTAATCCCTGCTACTTCTTAGGCAGAGATCAGGAAGATTGCAGTTCAAAGCCAGCCCAGGCAACTAGTTCTCCAGACCCTATCTCCAAAAAAAACCCATCACACACACACACACACACACACACACACACACAAAAGCTGGTGGAGTGGCTCAAGGTATAAGCCCTGAGTTCAAACCTCAGTACCACAAAAAAAATAAAATATCAGCTCTTGAGAATTAGATTAAGTCAGATTCTCTTATCTCACTCCCTTCCCTCGAACAATTTAAGCATTTGCATGTACACATGCACTCATAATCACACATGGTGCCCGTGATGTAAATTTCACAATGTGTACTCAAAGTCTTGAGTCCGTCATTATTATTCTGTAACTTGCTTTGTTCACTAAATAAATACACCAAGGGCACGTATCCACATTTTGAGTTTAGTTCTAGTGCATTCTTTTTAAGTTGAGTGTCACTCTCTTTATACAGTAGACAAATATTTATTGAACATGTATTGCCTGCCAGTGTTTCAGGTGACACGCCAAACAAGTGACATGCCAGACAAAAGTCTGTGGAGCATTTAACCAGGACCTATCATGGATGCTAGTTTTTTTCCTACTCCAGCAATGCAACAGTAAGCAGGCTTTATTTCATTATTCCATGGCCACATTTCCCAGCCATCCTCCCAAAGTTTTATACAAAACTCCAAACCAGAACAGGAGGGCCGAGCCTCCGTCAACGCCATCAGTCCCCAGTGGGCCCCTTCCCATTTAACACAAGGCAGGGAAGTCACTAGCTGCTTTCAGTCAGTAGCATCCTTCAGTTTCCATGGAGACTGGTCCAGGACCCCCAGGGTACCAAATCCACAGATGCTAAAGTCGCTATGGAAGGCGGCACAGTGTCTGTGCAGAACCGGTGCAGCCCTTCCTCTAATTCTCACGTCTCTCGTCCCTGTAACACGACACCCATCTTTTCATTGGCGTGGGTTCAACAGAGTGCTCAGCACGCAGAGAAGCCAAGTTTTGCATTTTGGAACTTTCCGGAATTTTTAAAAAAGTGTTTTCCATCCGCAGTTGGTTGAATTCTCAGCTGTGGAACTCACAGGTATGAAAGACCATCCGTCCTCTGCCCTTGCCAGCTCTGGCTTGATGTCTTCTGTCTTTTCTTTTTTCTGGCAGCACTGGGGTTTGAATTCAGGGCCTTGACTTTGCTAGCCTGGCACTCTGCCACTTGAGCCACACCACCTCCTCGTTTCGCTTTTTTAGTTTGTTTTTTCAGGTAGGGTTTCATCTTTTGCCTGAGCCAGCCTCAGATTGTGATCCTTCTGTCTCTGCCTCCCAAGTAGCTGGGATTACAGGCATGCATCTCTGTGTCCTACGGCCCTGAATTTTTTAAGCCACAGCAAGGAATTGAGCTAAAGAAGCAGTGACCATTTGTTTCTGGGTGCTCTGGAGAAAGAACTCTGCCCCTTTCCCTGCCCAGTGCCCTTTTCTGGATCACCTCTGGCCTGTGCCATGGGGTTCTGTCACCCTCTTCTAGCCCCTGGTAATGGAGGCGACCCAAACTGGGGCTGGTTTCTATGAATGCTTCGTAAGAACCTGACGATCAAATTCTAACCCGAAATGAGCAGCAGTAGCACAGCTGAACTGTGGATAAGACTGTTCCTTGCAGAGACTCTTGTTCATAATGGTTTTCTTGCTTTTTTTTTTTTTTTTGCAGTACTGGGGTTTGAACCTGGGTCCTACACTTTGAGTCACTCCATCATCCCTCCCCCACTTTTTTTTTTTTTTTTTTTGGTGATGGCTTCTTTTGAGACAGGGTCTCGCAAACTATTTGTCTGGGCTGGCTTCAAACCTCCATCCTCCTGACCTCTCCCTCCTGAGTAGCTGGGATCACAGGTGTGAGCTATTGGCTCTTTTGGAATGTCCGCTGCTCTCTTAGAAATGCACACCGAGGCTTTTTACAGAGAGGACGGCAGACAGAAGTGTTGAGAGTTTCCCAGTCAGGTCATTCATTCAGTCATCATCCAACAAATAACAACAGAGCTCTTGCTAAGTGCTAATGCCAGAGACAGCACAAGGGCACACCTGACAGGAGGGGAGCTGGTAGTGCAGGTGAATGACCGCTGTACAGGGTGTGATAAAAGCGGAACCCGGTAGAGTCCTAAGGACAGAGATAGCCTCACCTTCACGCTGGTGGCTCTGGAACTCTGGGACAAGTCACTTCTCTCCAACAAGACATAATGGTCATCCTTGGATGGTTACTGAGCTTGTGGAGGGTGTGGTTGGAGCAGGGTATACAGATCTGCATTTCACTCTCCTGCCCTTTGGAGAATTAAAATATACAGCAGCTATTTTGCAAGAAGATTCACCAAAACTCCTTCTGCCAGGGTTAATGAAGCCACAGCGTCATCAGAGTCAGGGTCTCACCTGGCAGAAGCATTGAGTCCTGGTGGATTATAAATGTAAGCGATCAGACCAGGAATCAAGTCTGCATGGTGTGGGAGTCGCTCTCGATGCCCGAGCAGTTTATTTCAGCATTTAAAGGGGAGATGCTTGATATTCACGGCAGTTTGGATCCTAAACTTCCCACAAAGGCTCATGTGTGGAAGGCTTGGTTGCTAGCCCATGGTGCTATTGGGAGATGCTAGGAGGAGGTTAGGTCATTGGGAACTTGAACTTGAAGGGAATGTTGGGAACCTTGACTTTTTCTACTTCCTTCCTCCCTCCCTCCCTCTGTCTTTCCCTCTCCCCTTATCTCCTTTATTTCCTCCCTCTCTCCCTCCCTCCATCTTTCTCTCCCTCTCTCTTTCCCTCTCTTCTTCTCTCCCTCTTTTCCTCCCTCTCTTTCTCTCCTTCTCTCTTTCCCTTTCTCCCTTTGTCTCCCCCCACCCCCCCCCCGCCTTCCTCTCCTGGTCTTTCTCTGTTCTTAAGGCCCAAAGCAACAGGGCCACCTGATCATGGACTGGAACCCAAAATAAACCTTTCTTCTTTTTAAGTAGAGTGTCTCAGTTATCTTGTCACAATAATGGGAATCTGAGTAACACAGTACTGGGGATGGAACTCAGGGCCTCTCACTCGCTAGGCAAGGGCTCTACCTCTTGAGCCACACTTCCACTCCCTTTGATTTTAGTTTGTTTTTCTTGTGCGAACTTTGCCCAGGTGGTCTTGGACCTCACTCCTTCTACCTCTGTCTCCTGAGTAGCTGGGATTACAGGCATAGACCACAACAACCAGGAAACACAATCTTTTTAAAATTCTTTTAAAAAGAATTTCTATTTTCCTTGTTGTGTGTTCAGAGAATAAGGAACCCAGGGCCCAGGTATGGTTTCAACCGCGGGTTGAAAATATGTTTCTCAGCTCACATCTTGCCTCTGATGCTGACTCTAATGGTCCTTCCTTTCCAGTTTATTCTCCCCTAAAATAAGAAAGAAATGAACGATGCATCACCCCCTCCGCCCCAAATGATAAACCCAGCCATGCAGGAATTAGTTCTAAGAACTGACTTTCGTCAATAGTTCACCATTTTGGAAGCCAGTCTTGCCTTGTTCATCCTCTCCAACGGCATGAGGTCTGACTCAACCTCATAGATAGTGGGAGGTCTCCAAAGACAAGGAGGAAGGGTCACTTTCTGGCCTGGTGTGGGCTGTGGTTGACCTCACAAAGTGAAGAAACTTCTAGAAGTTTCCTCCATTAGCATCACAGGTGGTGCCTCCCTCCCTTCAAGGTGAATATCCACCAAAAGGGGGGCTTGTCGGAGAGAGAGGGAGGCTCTTGAAGTCTGAAGATTCCTTCTCATTTTCCTCCCCATCCTTCCTGAGAGGGCTTCAGTTTCTTCATCTGCAAGATGGCTCATTTAATACTGGCACTCACATCACGTGATGTTTACTTTTTATTTATTTCTTTTTAGGGGTACTGTGGTTTGAAGTCAGGCCCTTCACCTTTTTTTGTATGGATTTTATTTTAAGATAGGGTCTCGTGAACCATTTGCTCCAGCTGGCTTCGAACCTCGATCCTCCTGATCTCTGCCTCCTGAGTAGTTGGGATTACAGGCGTGAGCCACCGGCACCCAGCCTGATGTTTATTTTTTGAGGATGAAATGAATTAGATGAATTAACCTAAAAAGCTTTCTTGATAAATTATAGATCTTCATCAGAGTGCAGTGCATTTAGTAATTTCCAGTACTGTTGGCAACAGGGAGAAACAACTTCCTGGCTGGTGTTGGCATGGAAGCCTCCAGCCTTCTGTCTCTTAATCTCCTTCAATTTTCCAGATTTTACATGCACCACGGGTAGTTTCATTAAATCTATCCCCTTCTTCCTTCTGTTTCTCTCTTCAGCTTCTATAATCGATTTTATTTACCTGCTGAGTTTTAAATTTCAAAGACTGTATTTTTCACTTCTGGAAGTTTTGTTTGGTTATTTTTTCACTTCTGTCCGTGACCAGAAAAAAATCATAATAAATGCTGGTATAAAATTGGATCTCTTTCTCCAGCTGGATCAAAGAAGTGAAGTGAGGATTCTGGTCTGTTCTTAGTATGCGCATGGTCAGGAGAGAAAGTAATAAAAGTAAATCTGTAATTCATACCGATTAGACAAACAGTGGCATTTGATATTGAGATCTCGCTGGTGGCTTTCTGTTAATGATTGTTGTAATCAAATTAATAATTCCTACGACAGAGGAAACACCTATATGTAATGAGAGGTACCTTTCTTTTTCATAGGTTCTTGTTCTCATGTTGTTGATCCATTTTTGTTTTTAATGACTTTGAACATTCTTATTTCAGAGTCTTTATCTGACAACTATGATGTCAGTTCTCAGTGTTCTAATCCTGTTATGTTTGCTGACTCTCTCTCATGGTGGATTGCTTCCCTGTGTGTTCTGTAATTTTTTATTTTGAGCTCACCCTCAACGGAGTTTTAGCTATGGAAACATGGACTGTGGCTCTGGGTAGAGTTGTGTTCTCTCCAGTGAGATTTTGCACTTTGACTTGCTGGTCACTCTTTTATGTGAATTTCTAGGCTTGACATTTCATGACTGTTAGACTGAAAGAGACAGAGAGACATAGACACCAGCACAGGGTTTATTCGGGAAGAAACCCTGAGGAGGGGAGGATCCAGCCAAAGCCAGAACCCCACTGCTGCTCACGGACTTGGGGTAAATATAGGGGAGGAGTCTGGTAGGAGAAATTTTGCTGGGTGGGAAAATTTTTCAGGAGTTAATAATTGCTAGGGAAAGCTAGAGGAGATAAGTGGTAATTAGGTAGCTTGACCAGTTCAGGTCAAGCTGAACAAGCTGGACATGGCGGCAGCTTTGGAGTTTATCATTCTCTTGAGGCTAGGTGTGGTCTTTCCAGTAGGGATTTTTCCAGTAAGCTGCCTGCAAGGGTAGCGGATCCAATGCTAATGTGGTTTCTTTTATTCACCCTGACAACGACCAGGCAGCTAATGTAAAATTGAAGCCTCAAACCTTTTTATGGGCAAGCCATGATGAATTCTCAGGGGATGCTTTTCTCATGACCTTAGCTCAAGAAAAGACAGGCAGCTTTCCTGTCTCCTAGAGTAGGTTTTCTGAATGCAGGTGGCCTGTGGAATCCCTGCTAACAGTGAGGGACATCCAGGCTTGTATCTTCTCAGCTGTGTTCCAGCCAAGTGACTCAACTCTGATCGTCAGTATTCCTAACTCAAAAGCCGATACTGTCCTCACCTGCAGAGCACTGCTGTGAGAATCAGATGGGGAAATTAGCACATGTGAAACTCACAGCCTTGGACCCACCTTAAAGGGGTCCACCGCATGGGACCTGGTCTCAGTCTCCCCACTTCAGACTTGAGGACGCCATGACCCTTACTTCCCGTGTAGACCAATGGCCTCTTCCTGATACTGGAGTGGTGATCCTGAGTGCGTGTCCTGGTGTAGTTCGTGATTGAAGAGGTCGGACCAGGAGGTAAGAGTTAAAGCAAGCACAAAGTTTATTGAAAAGACAGCAAAGACCCCTTGTGACCGGCAGCGGAGTCTGTGATCAGAAGACTTCCAAATTCTTTGTGTCCCTCGTGGAAGAATGCATGGCAGGACATGTGGGCATTAATGGAGTTTATTGAAAGTTAGGGAAATGAAATACAAAGGGAGCATGGTGGGACCAGGTGGAATCTGGAGGGGTGGGGGAGAGAGCGAGCAAGACAAGACTTCCCTTTTTCAGGTACTTTTAAAACCTATGATAACCTGTGGGAAGGGAGGAACCGGGTGGTTCCCAGCCAGGTGAGGGCAGTTCCTGAGCCAGAGTGGGCTTAATCTGAGATGTACTATTAAGTTTCTATGAGTCCCGAACTTTCCCTAATTTTAGCCTGCCTCACCCCAACAGGTGGGACTTAGTGAAAGTACTAAGCCAAAAAAATGCCGAAGTCCAGGAGATGGCAGAGAGTATTACCTGGCTTAGGTACAGCTATTCTGTATTTGTGATTGGTTGGCTGTCAGCTTCTCATTAAATCTGGCCATCTGTCTGTCCCTGTCCTCATCAAACTGGACATTCCAGGGGGTCAGGCCAGCTCGTGCCTGCCTTGAGGCTTCCCACCTACATCGTGCTGCTGCCTGTTGTCTCTCCGAGAAGCCCCTTGTTTCCCACGCCTCTTTAGATGCCTGCTTTTAAACTGCCTCTCGCATCCAAAATGGAGTCACCTCCGTCACTGCTCCTCTCACACTGTGGGACCCTATTATGGCTCCACCCGTCCACATTTGTGGACGGCATAATTCTGCTGTTTTTAAATGCAGGCATAAGTGTGCCTGCCTTTAAAAGAACAGAACCCAGCGTTTTATTTTTATCTTTGTCTGTTTTTCTTAAATTCGATCTCAAACTCAGAGTGGCTTCAGCCTACAGCAGGAGAGAAACCTAAGGCTGGGGGAGTGCTATTTTCTCATGGTTAATGAAAGCAATTATAAAAGTTATCCCACATAATGGTTTCATTACCCATTTTCTAGTCTTTTCTAAACAACAGGTCATTAGCCATCCCCAGCAGGGGCTGAGCTTATTGTTTTCCCTATTTTTTTAAACAAAGAAATGAGTTATTCACAATGACTTTTTTTTTCTTTGTGGTACTGGAGTTTGAACTCAGGGCCTACACCTTGAGCCACTCCACCAGCCCTTTTTGTAATTTTTTTTTTCAAGATAGGGTCTCAAGAACTATTTACCAGGGGCTGGCTTTGAACCATGATCCTCCTGATCTCTGCCTCCTGAGTAGCTAGGATTATAGGTGTGAGCCACAGGCACCCAGCTCACTTCCTGCTTTTAGCTGGGATAACAGGTGTGTACCACCATGCCCAGCTTTTTTCTATTGAGATGGGGTCTCACAAACTCCATTTGTGTGGACTGGCTTGGAACAGGGATCCTCCCTGTCTCAGTCTCCCAAGTAGCTAGGATTACAGGCATGAACCACAGGCACCCAGCTTTGGATTTCTTTCTTTTTTTTTAAATTTAATTTTAGTTTTGAATTAGCATATATTAGTAATACAAGGTTGATTTCATTGTCGTAGAGAATTTGGGTTTCTGAGAAGAGTGGTTCATGGTCCAAAACTACAAACAATATGGTTCAGCCAAATGCCTGTTCTCCTTCTAGAGACTGTAATCTTGTTACATTCTGGGCAGGTGCTACCCACCTGATCACCCTCCTGAGAACAGCCCTGGGTACCAAGAACCCACGAGCGTTCACAGTGGGCTGCTTCTCACATGTTGCCACAACTCCTTATTGGGGCTCATGCACGTCCTGGGGAACTCCAGGGGGAAGTGCCCCTGGGTTCTCCCGGGCTTTGTCCTGTGCACCTCCCTGTTGCTGGTTTTTCTTTGAAGCTTAAACCGGTGGTTTGGACCCAAGGCCCAAACTCCTGAGATTCCATATGCTAGGTCCGGTCCCTAAACGCCAAATAACGAGGCCTGGTGGAGGCAGGGAAAGGAGGTTTAGGACACGGCTCGGGACATCCATGGGAAGAGGCAGGGTTACACTCAGCCCATCTTCAGCCATCTTCGGGGTACAGACATGAGCTATAGGTTTAAGCAGACAAAGAACTGGGGGCAGGGGACAAAGGTCTGCATAGGTAAACAGTCCCAGTCACAGGTGTGGTCTGGTTGACCATTGTCTCAGTCCAAGGGTTCCCAGAGGGGTTCCAGAAGAGATGTCATCACTGTCATCACTTGAGGGAGCCATCAGTTCCCAAGAGATGATCGCTCCTGCTCCAGGTGCAGCCTCATCATTACAGGTCATTGTCCTCATTTGGAGGGGTGTCTGTCCTGCAAGTCCCCACTGTTCCTTATGGGAAGTTTCAGTCCCTTATGAAGATGTCATCAGTCCTGTCCTTTCTGGAATCCAAGGTGATTGCAGTTAAGTCGTGGGTCAAGTAAGCAGTCAGCGCTTTTCAGCAAAAGCAGTTTGAGCACCTCTTACAGATCCTTTCGCTGTTATAAATCATAGTCACAAGTGTGACCAAATGCTCAGTCTCATGAGTCCTCCTCGTGAGCTACCAAGCATGAGGTGGCCTTGGAGACACCATGACACTGATTGCCACTAGATCTGAGCCGTTAGTATGGAGAAAGGTTGGTTCCAGGGCCCATCACAGACTCCAAAATCTGTAGAGACTCAAGTCCCTTATAAGAAATCATGTGGTGTGTGCACAGAACGTATGCAATCCTCCTGTGTACCTTAAATCACCTCCAGATTGCTTATAACTCCTAATACGGTGTAAATACTGTGCCCATGGAAAGAAAAATGTCTGTCCCTGTTCAGTCCAGATGTTAATGGCACCAGTGCAGTCTGTGAGCAGAAGACTTCCAAATCCTTTGTGTCCCACGGGAAGAATCCATGGCAGGACACTCGGGTGTAAAGGGAGTTTATTAAAAGTTAGGGAAGGGAATACAAAACGAAGCATGGTGGAGTCTGCTGGCAGAGAGAGCGAGCTTTTCTTTCTTAGATGCTTTTAAAACTTATGCCAATCTATGGGAAGGGAGGAACAAGGTGATTCCCATCCAATAATCAATGAGTGGGGAGGGGCATGGAGGTTCTGGGCCAGCTGAGGGTGGTCAGGGTTGTCTCTGGGCAACCATGCGTGAGTCCTGAAATTTCCCTATTAGCCTGCCTCACAGATGGAGTTGTTTTTCAGTATTTTCAGTGAGTGTTTAGTGAATCTGCAGATGTAGAAACCTGAGATCCTGATTGCTGACTGCAATACTGAGCCCCTGGATTCCCCTAAAATCTCATGGTCCTCCTGATACACAGGAGTCAGCTTGCAACTGTGACCCTCAGAAGCTCTGGTGTCTCAAGAGGACAACAGGAAGGAGGTGATGCGCCATCCTGAAGAGGGTGATGCTAAAGCTGGGAAGATCTGCAGTCCTGGGAACAAGAGGCTGGATTCTGGAAGTACGAGGAGGTTGTCAAGTGGAAGTGACAGGAGTCCACAGACCAGAGAGGACCACTCCCGTCCTAGGCTCTGCAGATGCTCCTCAGTAGTGTGATCCTCCCTGGGACAAAAGCCAGGCCTTCCCCAAATGCCAAGTGAGGAAAATTGATGGAGAAGTCAGGTGGTGAGACAGTTCCATGGACTGTGCTTGAGACAGCTTGGGTTCAAGTCTTGGTTACGCCCTTGGCTGTAGTGGGCTTTATTGCTGGAAAGATGATGTAGCTCATATGTGACTCAGTTTCCTCACCTTTAAATCAAGGATACAAATAGCACCTATGTCATAGGTTGTGAGAATATCTTAGTTCATTCAGGCTGCTATAAAAAAATGCACCAACTGGGTGGCTTACGAACAACAGAAATTTCCAACAGTTCTGCAGGTTGGGAAGTCCAACATCAGATACCCCCTGATTTCAACGTCCAGTGAGCGAGCCCCCTTTGTGGTTCACAGATAATACATTCGATCCCTTCCCTGGGTAGAGGGCAAACTGGCTTCCTTGGGCCTGTTTTATAGACTCCTGATTCATTTATGAGGGTTCCACCCTCATGGCCTAATCACCACCCAAAGCCCCCCCGACCCCAACTCAGTACCATGACGCTGGCTGGGGATCAGGGGTCAGGGATCAACAGACCACAGCAGAAAACCAAGTGAAATAACGTATGCAAATGACCACAACTTTCCAAGCACACAACAAATGTTAGTGATCAGAGTGTTGCTTGCAAAGCACTCCATTGGATGACGCAGGCAGCAAAGGCTAGTCATGGCAGATAGATGAGGACAGGTCCCCAGGGCTGATAAAAACTGTGGAATTCGTGGTCACCCACAGTGTATACACTTCTGCTCTGGCTTCCTCCCTCTGCGTCTGGACCTGCCTCTGACTCTGGACTTGGATTTTCTGGCTTGCTCTCTGGAAAACGTCTGAAGCCTCATTTTCTGAGCCCAGCAGAGCTGCCAGACACAACTCAGCCCTGCATCAAAGGCCAATTCGATGTGTCCCAGACTTCATTGCCAAGCCCACCCCACACCACTCAACTGCTCCCAACATGTCATGAGTCAAAGCTCCTAGCATTTCATTCCCTCCTGTCTTCTCAAAGTCCCCAGGGACAGTTATTCTATGCTTTGGGTCCCCATTTGATGAGTGGTTTCAAGACCCCAGGATGTCAGTATGAACTGAAGACTGAAGAATATTCTAGAGCTGAGACATGGTACCAGTGGGAGCCCCCTCATCACCAGAAGCTGTGGGTGCACCACTCATGACTGGGGAAGGAGCAAGATGGCAATGCCCCAGTCCTGGGTTCTAGAGGCAAGGGTGGGGGACACGGGGCACATGAACAAGTGACACACTTACCACAGGAGAGCCACAGGCAGTAGGCTTTCTGGTGGCTGGGAGCCACTGTGTGGAGGTCATCAAGATTTGTCGATGGGACCCAACAAGATTGGCTCCATAAAATATAATGACTTGAGAACAAGTGGCAGGTGGTGGCTAGACATGGCAGGAGGTGCACACAACCTCTGCTCCTGGCATTTGACCTAGTTGCTGAAGATTTGAGTTAGAAAGGGAGGAAGGGACTAGATCTTGACAAGCCTTCAGGGTTGCCCCAGGATTTCAGAACATGTGTGGCAGGTGCTAAGAACACACTCTCAGCGACTGACCTAGGGGGTGACCTTCAGAAGAAATGCTGTCTTCCCATTTGCCTTTAGGGGTGTCTGAGAGAAAGCATTGTCTCTTTTTTTTTTTGCAGCATTGGGATTTGAACTCAGGGCCTTGCACTTGCTAAGCAGGTGCTCTACCACTTGAGCCACTCCTCCAGAGAGAAAGCATTTGAGGTATCAGATGCTATTGTAAAGCTGAATCTACAGGTGTTCGCTTAGAACTGGTGTCCTGGGTCGTCGTCCGTCGAGTGTTACCTTTGGAAGAAATGATTCCATTTAGGAAAGGGCATAGAAAGTCCCATTCCTGTAACCTGTTGCCTAGTCACATGTCTTCCAGCTCCTGCAGTTATCTGCAAATTGGCCTTCTCACCACCCAGAAAGCCAGTGAGAGGACCTGTGTCAGAAACGGTATTGCTCCTGAGAAGCTGAGGGCTGTGGACACAGTGAGGCCCCTTGCCTGTCTCTGTACCCCTGTACCCTGCTTCCCTCATAGCTGCTGTGTGACATTATCTTCAGGAGGGCATCAGTGGTCCAGCTCATGCTTCAGATGGTCTTAAGGCTGTTCCAGAATGTCTCCTGTGCTACAAGTCTGCTCAACTCATCAGTCCTGCTGGGCACTTAGATTTCCAGAGGCTTCTAGACCTATATTGGATGGAGGAGGAGACGGAGAGAAGTATCAATGAGGCAGTAGAAAAGTTCTCAGTAGGGCTGGGGATGATAGTGCGTAACTCTAATCCCAGCTACTCAGGAAGAGGAAGAGATAGGAGCATCAGGGTCAATCTGGGCAAAATTGAAAAGCATGAGACCCTACCTGAAAAACAAACTAAAAGCAAAAGGGGTGGAGGGGTGTGGTTGAAGTGGTGGAGCACCTGCCTAGCAAGTGTGTGGCCCTGAGTTCAAATCCCCAGTACTGCCAAAAAAAGCATTAATATACTTATTGTAATACGCTCTAAGACTTGATGTGTCTTACTGCACCAAGAGAATCTTCCTTTTTTCTCCTGGGGTTGTGTTCTGTTACTCCAGCCTGGTATGTCTAAGACCCAGGAGGGGTGAGGGCTTGTCCAGTCCCTGAAAGAGTTTTGAGGAAAAGACTGCCATTCTGTGTTTTCTGGGAGAGAAGCAGAGGTTTGGAGGGAAGTTTGATTGACTCTGTGCAGAAGTATCCAGAAGAAAAAGCAGGTGACTTCCTCTGCTGTATTCTGACCTTGCTCAAATAACTATTTTTTAAACATAAAACCATCCCTGCCTGTTCCAGACCATAAAACCTGGCATAATTTTAAAACAGAATAACCAGAATGTGATATGTACAAAATACCTTCTGGCATGATGAGTTTTGCCCCAATTTGAAGCAAACCAATAATAATTGCTAATGTGATATTGTTAAATGAAGCCAGGCAAAAGCACATTTATTTCTAATCATAAAAGTCAACAGATCTATGTTAAAAACATGAAAAAAAAAAAAGCTTAAAGAAGGAAATAAAAATAACCTCAACCTTACAGTGTAAGAATAATTGGCAACATTTCCAGCATATTCTGTTATATTGTACATATGCTGTGTATATTTAAATAAAGGGATCACGCAAAGTATCATAACATAGAAATTTTTCATATATCAACATTTTTAAATGATGTTTTAATAGCTCCATGTATTTTGTCATATGATGGAGATATAACAAAATATATTTATATTCTTACTGATGGAAATTTAGATTTATAGTTTTGATTATAACATTTTGCATTTATTTATTTTAGGGGGAGCAGTACTGGGGTTTGAACTCAGGGTCTATACCTTGAGCCACTCCACCAGCCCTTTTTTGTGAAGGTTTTTTGGTTTTTTTATTTGCCCAGGCTGACTTCAAACCATGATCCTTCTGATCTCTGTCTTCTGAGTAGCTGGGATGCTGGGATTACAGGCATGAGCACTAGCACTTGGCAAAGTTCAACTTTTGACTCTGGCTTTGTTGTTGTCGCTGGTGGTGGTGCTGGTGCTGGTGCTGGGGATAGAACCCAGCTGTGTGCATGCTGACCACACAGTCTCTACCACTGAGCCACACTCTCTGCCCTTGACCTTTTGAGGTTGGTGGGAATGCAGCACAGTTCCTCTTCTGAGTGGGACTGCACCCTGAGGGCGACAGCAAACCCAGGGTTGGGCTTCTTGCTGTGTCTTTGTTCCAGATCTCAACCCAGGAATCTCCTCTACCTGTTCATCCTGATTAAAACAATGATTTCCTTAGGTTTTTTTTTCAGCTGTGGAATTGGCCCAAAATTACATAATCTTACATTCTCAGAGGCAGAAATCATTCTTATTCTTTAGGATAATTTCCTAGGAGTAGAATTTCTATGTCTAAGACGTGCATATTTTGAAGATTCAGGAAACAGATCGCCACGTTCCTGCCTGGAAAACTTGTTTTTCTTTTCCCTTTTTAGTACTGGGAATTGAACGCAGGGTCTCATGCATGCTAAGCAGGTGCTCTTAGGTCCCCAACCTGTGTTTTGGGGTTTTTTTCTCTGCGAATCCTGTGTTCTTTCTACCTCCTGGTTTTCTGTGTGTCTTGGAGTCCACTCTTCATGTGTATTAAAATCCTGCTGTACACTTTCAATTTTAGTCCCAAGTGAGACATAAAAAGCAGTGACTTATTTCTCCAGATTTGAATTCCACTTCCTCTCTAGCCCTCATTTTCTCTGATGATGGGAAAGAAATCTGATCTTTTTGTTTCAAGGTAAAACAATTTCTTCCGATTGAGAACTCCATCGCATTCAGGACAATTTCTTTGTTAAATTAGAATTTAAACATACTCTTCTGTGTGCACACGGCTTTTCCCGGATGACGGTTCTCTCTCCCCCACCTCCCACTGAAAGCACAGTTCTAGGCCACAGGCCCAACGCCAGAGGTTCTCCGTGCCAGGTCCAGCCACTGGCCCCAACACACCCAAGAAAAAGGATGGTGATGGCAGAGAAAGGAGGTTTGTCACACAGCCTGGACAACCACTGGAGGAGGCAAAGTAAACACCTCAGTCATCTCAGCTTTAGTTTTCAATAGAGAAGGAATTTGGGATAAGGAGTGAAAGGTATGAGTGTGACTGGGGGCTGTGGCTCACACCTGTAATCCTTGCTACTTGGGAGGCAGAGAGCAGGAGGATGGTGGTTCAAGGCCGCCTGGGAAAATAGTTCATGAAACCCTATCTCGAAAATAACCCATCATCAAGAAAGGGCTGGTGGAGTAGCTCAAGGTGTAGGCTCTGAGTTTAACCATGGTACCGCAAAAAAGAAAAAGGAGTGAAAGGTGTGCACAATTGTTAAAGGGTTCCGTCAAATTCTGGCCTGGTTGGTCATTATCTCAGAACTGATTTTTTTGTTGTGGGGGGGGTGAGATTTCTGGTGAAGTTGTTTTCCCTGTCATCACTTGAGGGGAGCAGTCTGGTCAGGATAAGGATGTCATCATGTCCAGGTGGGTGGTCTGTCCTGCAGGTCTCTGCTGTTCCCTTCCTTAGGGACAGTTTCCTCCATCTCTCCTTGTGAACATGTCACCCATCAGTCCTGTTCTTCCTGGATTCCAAGGTGAAGGGCTCAGAGCAACCACAGATACAAAATGGCGGCAGGGATGTCAAGCTTTTCCTAATTCATAGGCCCCAGTAAGGAGTCAGTGCTTTTCAGCAAAACAGTGGAAGTGTCTGTTACATTATTTTGGATCCCTTGAGGACTGACACTGCCTTACAGCATGGGTGAGAGAGGTGTCCAGGTTGCAGTCTCTCCTTTGGGACCCTCCTCGCTTCTGCCAGCTTGTCACACACCTCGAGATCCTGAGAGTTCTGTCCCCTGTGTATTCACAGCCAGCTCTGTGGTTCTGAACTCCAGGCACCTGTCCACACCCTCTTGTCCTCTGACTCTTCTTGTGAGATGTCTTTTTGGGGTTTTTTTCCCCTTCCTCTTCTCCTGGGGTACACAGGAACTTCTGTTTTTGTTTTGGTTTGGTTTTGCAGGCCCAGAACACTACTCTCAGGTCTGGGGCACTGGGAACATTAGTTAAAGTCTCTCTGTGCTTAAACATCACTTTGTCATTTGTCTCCTCTTCCTGGGGCGAGATGTTCATTCTACCCCACAGTGCTGGGGTGCCTTGCTCCCTGCCCTTTTACCTTCTGTCCCCAAGAGTTATTTGCAGGCTCTCTGCCCAATCTCTCTGCATTCCAGCCTGAGCAGCGGGGCTTGGCTAAAACACCTTCCCTTACTGTCTGTCTCCTTTACTCCTAACCCAGAAAGAATTAGCCTCCCACTGGGGCTGGAACATTCCACATAGCTGGTTCTCAGCCGAGGTCGTATTTCGCACATTTGAATGTAGACTAATCAAATCAAAGAATCTGACAGTGAACCTGGGCGCAGGTGATTTTTCCATGCTTCCCAGGTGATTCTAAGATGAACCAACACTGAGGCCAGCAGGTGGTGATAACCTCCATCCTGAGGCTTCATCTGGTGACCAATCTTTTGAACTGGGCTTCATGGAGTACACCTATAATTTCAGCATTTGGAAGGTGAGACAGAAGGATTTCAAGTTCAGGGCCACCCTGGGCTGCACAGTGAGACTCTGCCTCACAATAAATAAAATCAAATAAAGCCAATGGAATCTGGAAAGTACTTTTCTTTGTCTGGTGCCTGGTTCATCTGCTTGAAGTCCTGGCCTTGAGGCTGTCATTCCAATAGTTGGCTTCAAGTGTCAGCTTTATAGTCACAACAATGAGCAGCCCTCCGCTTCTCTTCGTCCCAGCTCTGACAGTCTTCAGCAGCTCAAGGCCATGGGCACCTCTGAACAGCACGGCAAATCTGGGAGAGAAAAAATCTCAGTCGTGTGACTCAAAATAAATTATTATTTTTTTAATGCAGTAGTAAGGCTTGAACTCAAGGTCTTGAGCTTAGTATAAAAGTACTGCACCACTGGAGACATGGCCCCAGGCATTTTGCTTTTAGCTTACTTTCAGAGAAGGTCTCATGCTAACTTTGCCTTAAACTGCAGTCCTCCTACCTCTGCCTCCCAAGTAGCCAGGATTACAGGCATGCGTTATCAAGTACGGTCCTGTTCTATTTTATTCTCTTAAAACTAGTTCACTAGTAATATAGCCCATAGATAAACAAGGCCATCAGAGAGCTCTGATCTTCTTAGACCTTATCTGAACCCTGAAAGCAAACGCTCTCATCTCATTGTCCTTGGGTAAGTGGTGGGCCAGTGTTGAACAGTGTTTTCAGATGTGTAGAGCTGATATTCGATGCGGAGGTGTTGTGAGGAGACTGTGCACTGAGTCAGAGAAGTTTCTCTTGGTCCTCTTCTCTGTATGAAGTCTGTTTGGTGCTGTGGATCAATTCAGTGACTATATTTGCCATGGTAGGGGAAGGCTTAGAATGAATTTGTGATGGGATTAGTCACTTTTCATTACTGTGACAAAATACCTGAGACAAACAACTTAAAGAAGGAGGTCTTTATTTTGACTCATGGTTTCAGCCACTGGTTGGTTGACTCCATTGCAATGGGCCTGTCAACATGGGCAGAACAACATGGCGGCAGGAGGGTGTGGCAGAGGAGGCAGCTGACCTTGTGGCAGCCAGGAAGCAGAGAGGAAGTGTCAAGAGACAAGATATATCCTTCAAAGCCACACTTCCAGTGACCTGCTTCCTCCATCCGCACCCCATAACCCACTCAGTTATGAGCTGTCAATGGCTTAATCCACTGAAGTCAGCGCCCTATTGGTCCAAGCACCTCTCAATAGCGCCACTTGCTGGAGCTCCTTCAACACAGGAGCCTTTGGGGAAGAGCACCTCCTATCCCAACCCCATAACTGTGGTCCACCTTTATCAAATACACGAAAAGTCCACGCCAGAATTTTGTATGTTGAGCTTACCTTTGGCACCATGTCATCTTATTCTGTGTCTTCTTATTCTCAAGTACTTTCTTTTTAAATTTGGTTTTATCCTGTACTGCTTACATAAATGTGGTATTTCTAGAACCATGTCAGAGAAATTCTCTTTGATGCACAAGTCTCAATCTGCTTCCTTTCTTTATAGAACACCATGTTTGTAGCCTGGACCCATCTCCACATGTACAACCCAAGGGTTTTTTCAGAGGTGTTCTTACCTTGTCCCTGAAGTTGGAAGGGGATTATTGACCCTTTATACAGATGAGAAGGACTGATATATCCTCTAACTCTTCCTGTCTGCTTGAATTTCTCACCTATCTGTCTTTGTCAAAGTTACCTTCCTGCAGGTCACCTGGTACCATACTGTTCTACCTCAACTCTCCAGGCTTTCATGGTCTGCAACAGATTGGCCAAACTTTTCTGCAAAGGGCCACATGTGAGCTGGGAAGGTGTTACATGGGACCAGCATTTGCAAAGGCCCTGGGTTCCATCACCATCTCTGAGGAGAAGGTGACACAGACAGTAAATACTTTAGGCTGTAGGAGCCCAAAAGCAAAGTTGAGGAAATCATATAGGCACTGATAAACAACAGCAGAAGTGTTTTATTGAAAAAAATCCAAAATCATGACTATAATTTTTTACAATCCAGATCTGCTAATTCAATTTTTTTTTTTTTTTGCAGTACTGGGGTTTGAACTCAGGGCCTCACGTTTGTTAGGCAGGCTCTCTACCACTTGAGCCACTCAGCCAGTCCAATAATTGAATTTTTGTTGGAAAGGAAAACATTTTGCTTCATTGACATTCAAAGTTAGTGTTCCCATCAAGAAATCAGTTAAAATTTTCATTAGAAAGCACACTTCATAACTAGTCAGACAAAATCAGGTGTTGTACTTTACTGGAGTCTAGTCTAAATCTCTCCTCTTTTTTCCCAAAAAATTCACCCAGGCATGTCTCATCTCACAAGATAACTAACCAGACACCTAAAAAAAATATGTCTGTATAAATATGTAAGAAGTGTAGACGGCCAGTGATGGCTTAACTTCTTAAGAAACACGCAAAAATATCCCTCAAAGGATTATTTGCAAATCAGCTTCTCAAAGCCTAAATAAAACATGATTGGCAAACAGCAATCGCTCATAAGAACATCTTTCTAGAGAGATTTCGATGTGGTCTTTGTTTCCATAAAACCAGGCAGAATCAGTCAGGCAAGGAAACCCATTTGGAACTGGCAACTTCCATCCTCACTGGTGTTTTTTTTGCATCTGTGAAAAATCACACTTCAGAGATTCGAGCATTTCCTTTATCCTCACAAGGAGAGGCTCTTAATACCCCACGGTTCGGTTCGCTTCCCCTTCTGCAGGAAGTTGTGGGTTTGGGGTAAATTATCCCACAGCAACTGCAAAAGGCCGGCCTCTGGGACCGATTTGCTAGTGAGATATTCGTGTGCTGGCTACAGCGTTTGATTTTTTAAAAGGAAGGGGCACTGCCCTTTTGGTCTTTCCATGTATAGCAGAGGCAAATGGAAGCCTGAGTATTAAATTGCTGTACTGTGCCAGTGGAGATTTCTACACAAAGCCAGCCAACTCCAGACTTTATTTTTAGTGTTCAGCAGGTGCAATTTCCCAGAAATCTTCACAGCGGGACCTCTTAGTCCACCCCAGTGCGAGGGCTCTTAGCTGGTGCCAGCTTTAGCTGATTTGGTGGTATGAGGCATTGGGGGAACCTAGGAGGGGTGTGAAAGGACACCACAGGGCTGCTGCTGGCTCCTTGCTTGCTTGTGCACATCTGAGCGTGGCCAGTTCACTTTGCCTCTGCTATTCTTTGGGTCTTAAAGTTTTATTATTATTTCACAGTGGCAACTGGGGTTTGAACTCAGGGCCTCATGCATGCTAGGCAGGTGCTCTTACCACTTGAGCCACTCCAGCAGCTCTCTGGGTCTTCAGTGTCCTCCAGAGGCCCATGCGGGAGGTGCTATTGGGAGGGGAAGGACCCTAGCGAGGCAGGGCCTAGCACAAGGCCGGTAGGTCATTGGGGGCGTGGCCTCAAAGTGGGCGTGGCTTCAAAGGGGCGTGGCCTCAAAGGGGACCGTGGCCCGCACTTCCTTCCTCTTTCTCTCGTTCCGTTCTCTGGCCAGGAGATGAGCAATTTTACTGGGTCACATACGGCCTACCATTGCCCTTCTGATACCAGCATCAGAGGCCTGAAAGCCTCCACCTTTCAAATCATGACACGGATGTTTCTCTTTGCAAGTGGATCATCCCAGGTGTCTGCTGTAGTGAAAAAAGACTGCCAACACTGTCTCCGAGCCTGTTTCATCAGCCAGAAAACAGGAGCTAATCATACCTGCCAAGTAGAGATGCTCTGAGAATCGGGAACTCCACAAATTGTCCTTAATGTGTGCCAGGCACTTTGAGACTGCCAAAGGAGGACATTGTTGGCCTGAGTGACTTTCTCCCCCCATCCCTGGTTCTCCTCTCTCCTCTGCTCTGCCTCTCGGTCACCTTTGCAGTCCAGTGTCTGTGTAACTGAAGACAGCTCACATCCACATCAGACACTTTCTTTATTAAGAAATTGTGTCCTGTAATCCCAGCTACTCAGGATACACAGATCAGGAGGGACCACGGTTCAAAGCCAGCCCAGGCAAATAGTTTGTGAGACCCTATCTTGAAAAACCCTTCACAAAAAATAGGGCTGGTGGAGTGGCTCAAGGTGAAGGCCCTGAGTTCAAATCCCAGTACTGAAAAAAAAATTATAATGCTATCACAAATTGCCAGAAATAAGTGACTTTGTATTAACCAAGCTAACTATTGCCAGAGAAACTGATAGTACTGTTGTCCGTCTGTATCTGTGGATGATCAGATGGGGGACCTCCCACAGTTACCGAAATCCACGGATGTAAAGCGACAGTGTTTACATAGAAGCCACGCATGTCCTCCTGTGTACTGAAATCGTCTGTGAATGACTCTCGTACCTAATCCAGTGTAAATGCTAGGTAAACGGTAGTGCACTGGGATGCTTAGGGAATAAAGACAAGAAAAGTCTGGCCGTGTTCAGTACAGAGGCTTTGTGTGTGTGTGTGTGTGTGTGAATATTTTCAGTCTACAGTTGGTTGAATCCACGATTGCTAAACCCATGGGCACAGAGGGTGACTACTGCCAAAAATCACAGTGCTGATGACACAGGGAAAGAAAGACTTGCAGGAATCCCTATGAAGACAGCTCCAGGGACGTGTGCGTTCGGTGTGCGTTGCCTGCCGACGGGGATAGAGTGAGAAAGCTCCTGGATGTTGGCTGAAAGCAACAGAGCTCAGACCAATGCCAGTTGCAGGTGTTTGAGATTGAGTTCAGGGAAGAGCATTAAGGCCCAATGAGGCAGGCCAGCCAGAACCATGCAAAGAGAAAATGGGTTGACCCCTGTGTCTAGAACCATCAGTTGGGCCTGGTGCCAGGGGCTCGTGCTCTGCTCTCTACTCAGGAGGCAGAGATCAGGAGGATCACTGTTCAAGGGCAGTCCAGGCAAATAGTTTGAGAGACCCTCTTGAGAAAACCCATCCCAAAAAAAAAGGGCTGGTGGAGTGGCTCAAGGTGTAGGCCCTGAGTTCAAACCCCAGTACCACAAAAAACCATCAGTCGGGCATGAATTTGGAGACCTGGTTGCCATAGAACATAGACCAGAGGTGGCTGGGATCTGGGAGAGTGGTAGGAAATCAAAGGTGATCAGACAAAGCAAGGGACAGCCACCACACCCACAGGCCACACAGCACTAGGCAGGCAGGCAGGCATGAAGGAACATATCCCTGAACAGGGGGTGGGGGCCAACGGAAGTACTTCCCAACAGGCCCCTCTTTTCTGAAGACAGTATGTCACCTAACCACAGGCCAGGAGCCCCATTTCCAGCTCCTCCTCCCTTTCCACCAAGGATGGAGTGGAGTCGGTTTGGAAGCTAATGGCGTATGTCTCTGAGAGTCATGACCGTGCACAAGGTCCCCAGGGAGTGGGTGTGGCTGGAGATGAGAGGAGGTCCAAGGAGCCCTGGGTCCGTCTAACCTTGACAGAGAAAACTGAATGGAGTGAGCAGAGGACCCAGGCGTGTATGTTGTCCTGGATGCCGAACGGAGCCCCTGCATACAAGGACAGGGAAGGTATGGAGGTGTCACTTGGCTTGGAGGGCACACACGATGAGGACCAAGAGGTGACTACTGTATTTAGAGGGTCACACCACCTTTGACCTTGACAGATTCAGTTACAACAAGGAGAAGGAGGGGTTGGAAGCTTGGAGGTACCAGGTGTAGACAGCTCTTTACAGGAGCCTGACTGTAGGCATGGCTCCAGTGGTAGGGTGCCTGCCTGGCAAACGTGAGGCCCTGAGTTCAAATCCTGGTACTGCTAAAGGATCCTGACTATAAGCAGGAGCAAAGAAAGAGTAGAGGGGGCAGGGATGGAAGCTGATGGGGACAGGGCTTGGGGAGGGGTGCTGGAGTGAGGCCCGTGTCTCACAAGAGGGGACAGGCTCTTCTGCTTGGTGGAGGGCTGGGATCAGCCAGGAGCAGCGTGGAGAAAAACTAGGTACAGAAACTAGGAAGGGGGTCTTCATGGTGGAGCAGGGATGTTCTCTTTGGTGACCTTTTTCCTTAGGGAAGTAGGAAGCAGCATGGGAGGTTGAAGGAGGAGAGGAAGGAGTGGGAGCCCACAAGAGTGAGACGGGGGAGCTCGGAGCTCAGAGTATGGTCACAAGAGGGCCACAAGTGGGCGTGACCCACGCGGTTACAGGTTTCCCTAGCCTTGTCGGGCTGCAGCGGTTGGGCGTGGAGTCAGCAGGCTGTCCAGTTCACCACGATCGGGGTTTTACCAACTGAAAGCCACAAGTGAGACAGGGCTGCCATGGCGCCATTACAACTCCCGTCATGGCTGTAAGCCAGGGAGTCCCCTGTGGAGGCGGTAAGGCCAGCAGACTGGAGTGCCCATAGGACGGAGGGGTGGGTGGATTTGGGGGACTTGAGGAAGTGAGCAGGGATGATAGGGGATAGGGGAGGGCTGCCAGAAAGTTGAGAGTTGAGGGCATACCGTCAGAGAGCGTCTGTGAGTTTTTGATTCTTCTTCTGGCTGAGGTCCATTTTCTGTGAGGAGTTTGTATTTAGTGTTGTAACGTGAATTTTTTTTTTTTTCAAAAAGAAATTTGCTTTGAAGGACAGATAGCATTTGGTAGATGGCGAGGTTCTCCTGGAGGGTGTTTTAGAAAAAGGAAGCACATGGCATGCATTGGGACGTATTGCAGAACCATCAGCAGTCCAGTGTTGTCTGGCCACAGAGCATGTAGGCTCATGGCTGAGAAAGCCAGTGAAGTCAAGGAAGACCTTCCACTTCACGTAGAAGGAGACAGGGAGCCAATGAAGGGTTTGGAGGAGGGACAAACACCAACAGGCCATTGTCACCTATGAAAAGGGGAAGAGCTTAATAATTGAAAAAACTAAAGAACCAAGCACAGTAGCTCACACCTGTAATCCCAGCTACTCCAGAGGCAGAGATCAGGAAGGATCACAGTTTGAAGCTAGCCCTGGGGAGGGAAAGAAATGGAGACCCCATCTCAACAAATAAGCAGAGCATGGTGGTGCACACTTGTGATCCCAGCTATGCAGGAGGTGTAGGTAGGAGTATCAGGGTCTCAGATAATCTGGGCCAAAAAAATGGGATCCCCTACCAGAACAACAGCTAAAGCGAAAAGGACTGAGGGAGTGGCTCAAGAGGCAGAGCGCCTGCCTAGCAAGTGCAAAGGCCCTGAGTTCAGACTCTAACACTGACCCCCAAAAAAGCAAAATTAGAAAGAAAAAAGAGGAAATTGAGAAAGCATTGCACCTCATCTCTGCAGAATTCCTGGGCTGCCACCCCCTCCCCACCAACTCCCAAGCCTTCCCTCGACTCCCTCAGCTGGAACTGTTGTGCGTGTGGCATATATTTTGTGTGACAGCAACAATTAAAGTGATTACTTTTAATCTGTCTTCGCCTCCTCTGTAATGGAGCAATTAGGACTTTGGCAGATCATTTAATATGATTATCATTTCCGAATGGTTTGGAATTGAAATGTTTGTGTTAACCGTGGCACTCACAATGGAGTTTGAAGAACGAGTCTGTGACACATGTTCTAGGATGCCATCAGCCCCGAAGTGCCACAGGCTGTGGCTTGCATGGCTGGGCAGGTGGCAATGATGCCTGGAAAGGAAATGGGAATCACTGATGCAAGAATGAGGCTGGCTGGCCCGCCCCCAGGGATGGCAGGTCCCACAGCGGGGCGGGGCAGGGTGGTGGCCTCCAGCTGGGGATCTGCTTCTCCCAGGCTGAGGATGTGGATTTTGTCAGTTTGGTTTAGTTTGGCTTTTGAGGCAGGATTGCTCTGAGAGTAACCCAGGCTGCCTGGAACTCACGGTCCTCCTGCCTCAGCCTCCCCAGTGCTGGGATGACAGGTCCCCAGTCGGTCACGAGCTGCCTCCTTTGCTCCCAGCACTGTGGGGAGCCTGGTGTTTGCAGGACTCTGAATTTCTATATCTGATTCGAGGCAGGGGGATGGGGGAGACGGGGAGGATCATAGTTCTAGGCAAGCCTAAGCAAAAAGTTAGCAATACCCCATCTCAACAAATAAGTCGAGCATGGTGGTGTACATCTGTAATTCTAGCTATACAAGATGCATAGGTAGGAGGCTATGGGATCACCTACCTATGTGTCCTGGGGCTTACGTTGGTGCTCCTTCCAGCCTGTCTTTCCCACAGTCACCGTCAGGCTCTCTGGCACGATGGAAGGTTGCAGTCATAGGCCTTAGGGGACCTTTTCACAAGTCACCAGTCTCCTTGCCCTTGTCTTTTTGTTTTGTGGCCTGCCCAGGATACAGAGGCCTGACCTGCTGTGGTCACTCCTGGATGGACCCTGGCAATGGCCTGGATGGCTGTCCTGCCCCAGCCTCATTTCTATGAGGAGGGAATTCCAATGTGCAAAACTGTAGGATTTCGCATACAGAACCCAGACCAAGGAGCTCAACACGGTGGCTGTCAGCAAGGGGGTGGCCCAGGGCAAGTCACCTGTGAGATCTCCCTTACCACCCAGAGCCGAAAACATCGCCAGATCACACCAGATCACATTACCACGCCAGGCTGCCAAGGCAAAGGGTGTCCCCTGAAGAGTGCTTGAGAGAGAACTGGAAGGAAGTAGAGGCCTCCCCTCCCCTCCCCTCCCCTCCCCTCCCTCTTCCTCCCCTTCCCTCCTCCCTCCTCCCTCCTCCCCATCCCTAGCTAGAACCCCGCTGTCATCCCACAGGGATGGCCACCCTGACCTGTCAACCCCTTCACTGATTCAGCAGCACTCAGTCAGGGCTGCCCTGGGCCGCGCCAGGAAGGAAGTACAAGGAGAGGTCACAGAAGTGACTTCTGTGCTCTAGGGCAGACCCTGACAGGCAGGGGGACCACAGGGTGGTCCTGCCACTGTCAACCCAGTCCTCGAGGCCGTGTAAATGACATGCCTCCATCTGCGCTAGAGCTGGGAACTTGGGTTTTCTAAGGAGTTATGGGGGTGATGCTGACACAGGTGGACCTAGACCAGTGTCTGGGAAACAGTTTTATCCTGGAAGGGGCTGAACTTACGGCCATCCTTTGGAGAACATTTGTTGACTGACCCTCCCCTGTTTACCTTTGGAGCAGGGTGTTCATGCGTGCTCACTCTGGGTTCTAAGCAAAGGCTTTTGGGGAGGTTGTTCTAAATTACCAGTTTTGGAGGGGGTTTTTTTGGCCGTACTGGGGTTTAAACTCAGGGCGTTGAACTTGCAAGGCAGGTACTCCACTCTTAGAGACACCCCAGCACATTTTGCTTTAGTTATTTTCAGACAGTGTCTCAAGTTTTTGTCCAGACTGGCCTTTGACGTCTATCCTATAATCTTCCCCATCTCCATCTCCTGAGTAGCTGGGATTACAGGCATGAACCACCATGCCTGGCCCAATTATCAGGATGTCTTGATGTGCTCACAATTGCTGTCTAGAAAACAGGGTCCCTCCTTCTCTCTCTTCAGGCCCCAGACTGCCCCTGGTATTCCACACCGCTCCAAGCAGAAGTGTCACTAACGTGCTCTGTGTTTCGGGTGGATCCTGCCCTAGCTGTAGCTCTACCAGAATGAATTCTCCCTGCCACCTTCCTCCTGTGGTTGTGTGATACAGCTGGGGGGAGCAGAATCCTAAGCAGTGGTGGCTAGCCTGTTTCATTGTCACTATTTGGTTCCAAGGGACAGAAACTTATCTGACATTTTTAAGTCATAGGACTGACCTCACAGACACAGGGGACAACT
This sequence comes from Castor canadensis, assembly GCF_047511655.1. Classification (NCBI taxonomy): domain Eukaryota; kingdom Metazoa; phylum Chordata; class Mammalia; order Rodentia; family Castoridae; genus Castor; species Castor canadensis. The sequence continues at coordinate 16,005,754 of NC_133391.1, forward strand.
GTCCTCTGACCTGGGGACAGAGTAGAGCCAGGCTGCTGGTTCACAGATCGGGAGCCAAGGTCACCAGGCGCCACTCCCTGTGTGGTCTCACATCATCTCCACTGTGCCCTCTGCTCAGGCTCCAAGATGGTGGTCCCAGCTCCCTCACAGCGTTCATTCCAAGTGCCAGGAGCAACCTGACCTAGTCTGAGATTTGTGTCCATGTCTGGCCTGGTTACTTGAGACCGGAGGGTGGGCTCAGATGGTGCTCGCTTCTCTACGAGGGGACAGGGACTGTGAGGAAGTGACCCACAGGGAAGCCACTGGAATCTCTGGTATAGTCAAGCAGCAGGGCGGCGTTCTGTACACACGGGCATGATGGCAGGAGACTGGGAGGACTCACAGAAAGAGGACCAAGGCACAGAGTCACCGGGCTCCTGATCCGTCCCCTGGGCCCTGTCATCTTCTCTTATGTAATAACCCACACAGGGTGCTCTGTAGGGACTTAGCCAGGCTCTAGGGCTTATCATTAATTGCACACAATTACAGTTTTCACCCATTAAAAGAAAAAAACTGTGAGAAAGTTAAAAAATAAAGAGTAGGGGTTGGGGGAGGGGATGTGTACAGAAATATCACAACAAAACCTCTCACTTTATACAACTAATTTGTGCTAATAAAAATAAGTTGTTCAAATGACCTTCCAGCCAGGTGCCGGTGGCTCACGCCTGTAATCCCAGCTTCTCAGGAGGCAGAGATCAGGAGGATCACAGTTCAAAGCCAGTCTGGGCAAATATTTCCTGAGATCCTATCTTGAAAAAACCCTTCACAAAGCAGGGCTGGTGGTGTGGCTCAAGTGGTAGAGCACCTGCCTAGCAAGTGTGACGCTCTGACTTCAAATCCAAGTAGTGCCAAAAAAAAAATTAGCTTTCAGTGGCAGCACCAGGTTTCAGCTTTGAATATCATGTGTTTCCAGGAGCCTCTTGGAGCCTCTTGGCTGCCTCGACACACCAAGGTCAAAGTCACAGTAGAAATCGGAATGATCAGATGAAGGTCTGGGGCTGTGGTCTGTTCTGTAATTTCAGTGCAAGAGAACTCCACCTGAGTTTCCTGGAGAGGTGGGTGGGGTTTCTCTCTCTCTCTCTCTCTCTCTCTCTCTCTCTCTCTCTCTCTCTCTCTCACTCTCTTTTTCTCTCCTCGTCCTTGTCCTCCTCCTCCTCCTCCTCCTCCCCCCTTCTCCCTCCTCTGGTAGCACTGGGGTTTGAACTCAGGGCCTCATGCTTGCTAGGCAAAGGCTCTACCACTTTGAGCCACTCCTCAGCCCTGTTTTACTTTAGGTATTTTTTCAAAAGGGTCTCACATTAATGTCCAGTCCTCCTACCCATGCTTCCTGCAGGGTGGGAGTGACAGACGCGTACCATCTGCTATTTCAGATGGGGGTCCTGCCAACTTTTTACCCTGGCTGGCCTTGAACTGTGATCTCTGCATCCTGAGTAGCTGGGGTTACAGGCGTCTCTAAGATATTTCTGGCCCTGTGGGTGGTTTGCCTTCTCTTTTACAAAGCTTCTCATGAAGCACATAAGGATGAGATCGAGAAGTGACATGGGGCAGGTCCTGAGCTCTGCCCTGTGACTTAGAGCAGCCCCTAGTCCCCATGTGGAGGTGATTGTAGGACGGTGCACAGACACTCCGTCTCTTCACTCTGGTCATTGTTTCCTCTACTGTGTACAGAGTTCAGCTTGATGCAGTCTCATCAGCCAGTTCTGGCTCTTATTTCCTGAGCTAGCGGGGTCCTATTCAGAAAGAAAGGAAGAGGGAGGGAGGGAGGGAGGGAAGGAATGGAGGAAAGAAGGAAGGAAGGAGGGAGGAAGGAAGGGATGGAAGGAATGGAGGCTGGATCTTTTGCCTTTCCCTCTCTGACACTCCCACTCCCAGCTTCCCAGGTCTCTTCTCCTTCCTGGGGCAGAGAGCATGTGCACCTTGCCCTGCCTGCTGTCCCCAGAGTGCAGTGACAGCCACTGCCCAGTGTGCAGACCCAGTCCTCACCCTACCTACGCAGGAGACACAATGTCCCTAGCCACCAAGGTCCCCTAGTTCTTGTGCAGCTAAAAGTTAGCCACATGAAGGGTGTGGGGGCTGAGGGCTTCTGGGAAGGCTGGCGAGGACCCCCTGATGTCAAGGCTCCCCTCTCTCCCGCAGGACGCCCGCCATGATTGGCTGCTCATTCGTGGTCAACAGGAAGTTCTTCGGTGACATCGGCCTTCTGGACCCTGGGATGGATGTGTATGGAGGAGAAAATATTGAACTTGGAATCAAGGTGGGTGGCATGACATCTTGTCCTCTTGATTTATTTGAGTCATCCTGGAGGGGCATTGAAAGTTTTCTTTTAGCTGATGAGTGTCAGGCTCCACAACCCCACCATGTGAACGTCACCGCCACCGCTTCTCAGATGGGGGATCTTGGGGTTTTGTTTTTTAAAGGTTGACTGTTTTGTCCCATGCCTTCGGTGACCCAAGTTCACCAGGGAGCTTGGTTCCTGTGCACATCTAGTTTTGTCATCCTTAATTTTTTTTTCCCTTAACATTAAGTGATCTCCTTGGGTTACTGTCTCATGCTAGGTGCTTTGGTGGTTCGAGCACATGGTAGAGTCAGAGGAAGAGACGCCATGTCCTAGCGGACTCCCTCCCTGCTTTTCTCAGAAATACTCCTAGGGGAGCTGATGCAGGAGGGAGAAAAGGAGGGAACCGGACAGGCCTGTAGCTGGGCCCCCAGCTCAGATCGGCTCCACTGTTTGGTTATTGTATATGCTGGGCTCTGCTCATAATTTTGTTTGAAAAAAAGAATTCTACTGTAAAAAAAAAAAAAAAAGAGTTGGAAACATTGATGCGTTCCAGTCATTCCATTTTATTTATTTATTTATTTTGGGGTATAGGGTCTCACTGTGTACCTCAGGTTGGCCTTGAACTCTCCATCCTCCTGCCTCAGCCTCCCAAGTGCTGGGATTACAGGTGTGCACCACCATGCCTGGCTCAACCTCTCCCTTTTAGAGTTAATATAAATAACTCCTAGTAAAAGGCTCTGGGTACTCTTTTAGCTCTTGGAGGCAAAGATTCTCTGCTTGACCAAACTTTTGTGAGACTCCAGAACATTCTCTTAGGCCGGTCTTTGCATTTCCTTGCAGAATACCTGCTAAGTCACTTTACTCAGAACTCCACACCTTCAGTGTTGGATCTCTGTCCACCTCTGATCAGGGTCCTCACCCCTGACCATCCTTCAGGTGGCGTCTGGTGGCCTTGGCCCTGTCTTCAGCCAGAATCCCCCTCACTCCTGAGGCTTCCTGTCAGTCATCCACCGCTGACCCTCCCTTCTCTTTGACAGTAAATCTCTACTTGCCCATGCTGCATTCCCTCCCACCACAAAGCCCCATTACCATTGTCTGGACGCCTGTCGTGATGGCTCTGAATGAGGTTTGCTTACCCTAATAACACCTGCTGTCGCACCAAGAAGCACTCACCAGTGCCTCGCTTCTCTCACCTCCTGCTTCTCCCACTGTGCTGTGAAGAGGCTGGAGGAGGGCAAGCCCAGCTGGCGTCCTGTCACTGTCCTCGGTCCCCAGCCTTTGCACACCTGGGCTCTGGGAAACAGGCTTGTTGGAATCAACTCAGGACATGAGTGTCATGTTTAAAATTGACTACCTTTCTGGTTTTTATTCTACCCAGGCACGCACCCCTGCAGAACCTCTATCCGCGGCCGAAGCCTGCTCTCTGCACCTGATTTAGGGTTTTCTTCAAGTGCTCCATGCCTTTTAGATACTCACTCCGCCTGATCTGCCCTGAGCTCTCTTTGCAGAGTGACAGGCTCTGCGCCCTCCCGCAGGAGCAAAGGGGTGGGTGGGGACGGCCCTGGATCCTGAAATCATTCCCTTTGGAAGGCACTGCATTCTCCCTGTGCTGAGTGCCTTCCTCAGTGGAATTTGCACAGAATTTCTCTGCCAAGCCCAGCAGTTCAAAAGCCCAGGACCATAGCTAATATATGTGCCGGTCATCCTTTTGGACTTTTTTTGTCAGTACCGGGATTTGAACTCAGGGCCTCATGCTTGCTAGGCAGGTGCTCTACCACTTGAGCCACTCCCCCAGTCCCCATTCACCCATTTTGAATTTAATTGAAGAAAAAAGACCTTGACCCAACATTTCAACCCCGTTCCCATTTTCCTGTTCTTTCTTGTGTCTGTCGTTATCATTATTATCACTTGCAGTACTGGGGATTGAACCCTTGGCCTCCTGCTTGCTAAGCAAGCACTGTACCACGTGAGCCACTCACCCAGTACTTTGCTTTTAGCTTGTCTTTGAGATGGAGTCTTGTGCTAACTTTGCCCAAGCCAGCCTCAGACTGTGATTCTCCCATCTCCCTCTCCCAAGTTGCTGAGATTACAGCTGAGACCACCACGCCCAGCTCCTTCTTGTGTCTTCCTGCCTCTTTTTCCCTCTGCACACAGCAACCTCTAGCTTGCCTTGGAACTTTACTTATTTTTTACCCATATTGGTTTCCCTCTCTTCCCCTCTCTAGACGGCAAGCTGTGTGACACAGAGCTCTCTTTTTCTCACCTTTGTACGGCCTTGCCTGGGACGTGGGCCTAGCAGTAATTGTTAGATCTGTGATTAAGTGATGTCTTGGATGTGAGTAGAAGCAGTGGTTTGAGGGACACAAGCCAATTAGAATGCCCTGGTGGTCAAATGGGCGGTGACAATCTACAAGTCAAAACTAGCTTGTGCTTTTCTGTCAGAAGAGAGAGCTGAGCCTTTGTTCCTTTTTATTTTATCTTGAAGACCAGAGCAGTTTGGATAGCTCTATATGACCAGTGAATGGTAGGATATTACACAGAGAGAACAGCAGGAAACAGCACTGATCAGAAGCGCAAGGGGAGGGATTTCTGGGGACCAGGGGGACCGTCCCAGATTCCAGTGCTACCACGGGTTGCTCTCTGGGAATAACACCAGAGGCTATGTCTGCAGAGCTCATTAATAAGTCTTGCCGGGGAGAAGGTGTCACTCTTCTTACACTGGCAGAGGCACTTCCTGTGTGTGTGTGTGTGTGCAGGAGACAGGGCCTTATATTGCCCCGGCTGCCCTTGAACTCCTGATCCTCCTGCCTCAGCCTCCAGGGTGCTGGGATTACAGGCATGAGCCACCATGCTCACCTCTCCTTTTCAGTTTTTCACTTGTAGATTGTGTTAACAGCTTTATTGAACCATTTTGGCATAAAAAAATTGTATTTTTTTTTATTCATATGTGCATACAATGCTTGGGTCGTTTCTCCCCCTGCCCCCCACACCCTCCCTAACCCCCCACTCCACCCCCTCTCTCTCCCCCCCACCCCCTCAATACCCAGCAGAAACTATTTTGCCCTTATCTCTAATTTTGTTGTAGAGAGAGTATAAGCAATAATAGGAAGGAACAAGGGTTTTTGCTGGTTGAGATGAGGATAGCTATACAGGGAGTTGACTCACATTGATTTCCTGTGCGTTCTAGGTTAATTCTTCTTGATCTAGCCTTTTCTGTAGTTCCTGGTCCCCTTTTCCTATTGGCCTCAGTTGCTTTTAAGGTATCTGCTTTAGTTTCTCTGCGTTAAGGGCAACAAATGCTAGCTAGTTTTTTAGGTGTCTTACCTATCCTCACCCCTCCCTTGTGTGCTAAAGCTTTTATCATGTGCTCAAAGTCCAATCCCCTTGTTGTGTTTGCCCTTGATCTAATGTCCGCATATGAGGGAGAACATACGATTTTTGGTCTTTTGGGCCAGGCTAACCTCACTCAGAATGATGTTCTCCAGTTCCATCCATTTACCTGTGAATGACAAGATTCCATTTTTCTTCATGGCTGCATAAAATTCCATTGTGTATAGATACCACATTTTCTTGATCCATTCGTCAGTGGTGGGGCATCTTGGCTGTTTCCATAACTTGGCTATTGTGAATAGTGTGCAATAAACATGGGTGTACAGGTGCCTCTGGAGTAACCTGTGTCACAGTCTTTTGGGTATATCCCCAAGAGTGGTATTGTTGGATCAAATGGTAGAGCGATGTCCAGCTTTTTAAGTAGCCTCCAAATTTTTTTCCAGAGTGGTTGTACTAGTTTACATTCCCACCAACAGTGAAGAGGGTTCCTTTTTCCCCGCATCCTCGCCAACACCTGTTGTTGGTGGTGTTGCTGATGATGGCTATTCTAACAGGGGTGAGGTGGAATCTTAGTGTGGTTTTTAAAAAATTGTATGTTTTGATGTGTGTACCTGTTGGGGAATGCTCAACCACCATCAACCTAATCATCGTACCCATAACTATGCAGGTACCATTGGGCATAGGGGAATTTAATTTAAGATCCGCCTTCCTAGCAAATTAAAAGCATGCGCTACAATATTTCTAGCTGTCATCGTCCTCGTCCAGTACATTAGACCTCCAGTGCTGGAGCACCACCTGCAGGAGAGGGCCGGGTGAGGCTCTGCTGCTTGGGAGCGGTGCGGCTGCCTCACAGGCAGGACTGTGTGACTGTTCCCTTCCCTGAAGGAGCGGGGAGCTCCTCAGTTGTCCTCTCCCAGCACCGCCCTGTCCCAGTGCCTCTCTGTGGCCAGCTGAGGGAGCCAGGGAGTACCATGCCTCACACTGCTTGCTGATTGGCTGCAGTGAGCACTGCTTGTTGACTGGCTGCAATGAATGGGCTCTACTGAGTGGAGTCTGCCCCCCCACACTGTTCTCTTGCTGGGTCTTCTCCGTGGCCATTCAGCTTCCTGGCCACTGGTGCCACATCTTCACTAGAGTGTCAGATGGCTCTGGGACTTGCACATGTCACCTTCGAGGACAATCACCTCTTCTTACAGTTTTCCCCAGCCCACCCGGCTCTGCCTCTGACCTCCTGTGCGTGGTTCTGCTGGCTGTGACCCGGCTTCTGACATCAGCCTTGATATTCTGCCACTTTAAGAGAAATTTTTATATTTAATTGTGGCAGAGGATGGTAATTCAGTACACATATAATGATCAAATCAGGATAATTGCCACTCCCATCTTCTCTACCTTTATGGTAGATCTTTAAGTCCTTCCTTCTCGTTAGGTTGAAGTAGATAATAGACTGCTGTCCACTGTAGTCACCCTATGTGCTGTAGGCCAGGATAGCCTATTCTTCCTGTCTTCCTGTATCTTAGCATGGTTAGCCAGCTTCTCTCTACCCCTCCCCTGGCTCCCTCCTTCCTGGCCTCTAGTGACCACTGTCCTGCTGTCAGTTTCCATAACATCAACATTTTGGTTTCCACAAATGAGAATGTGCAGTATTTGTCTTCCCATGCCTGGCTCATTTCATTTAACACAATGTCTTCCAGTTCCATCACCACCAATGACAGGATTTCGTCTTTTTAATGGCTGAATAATATTCCTCCGTGGTTGTGTACATCATCGCTATCTATTCATTCATTCGTTGATGGACACTTGAGTTCATTCCGTATCTTGGATATTATTAACAGTGCACCAGTAAACCCAGGAGAGCAGTTTTCCCTCTAACATAGTGGTTTCATTTTCTTTGGCATAAAAACCCAATAATGGAAAAGCACAGAGAACCGAGAGAGAAAATCCAACTTCTCACTGCCAACTTCTCACCTTTTGACAAAGGTGCCAAGAATGTGACGTGGACAGAGGACAGCACCCTTTGATAAGTGGCGCTGGGGAAATGGTGTAGCAGCGTGCACAAGAATGAAACTCCACCCCATTTCTCACTATGTACAAATTAACTTAAAATGACTTTCAGCCCCAAATGGTAGGCCCTAACCTATGAAAGCGATAGGAGGAAACTCAGAGAAACACTTCAAGACATTGGGATGGGGGTTGGCACCAGCGGGAGAGGGAGGATGTAAGGAACGGGTGCAGGAGGTGAATATAGTGGAATATTATGCACTCATGTATGCAAATGAAAGATGAGGCCTGTTGAGATTGTTCCAGGAATGGGGGGAGGAGGGGTAAAGGAGAATGATGGAGGGGTGAATTCAACAATGATAAATTGTAATGACTTTTGTCAATGTCACAGTGCACCTTCACTTAACACAACATTAAAAAAAAGATGAATAACAATTACAAAAATTTTTTTCATTGTGACCCTAAAAGCACAAACAACAAAACCAAAACTAGGCTAATGGGATTGTATCAAACTCTGGAGCAAAGAAAACTGAGTAAAGAAACAACCTGTAGAATGGGAGACAATATTTGCACACTGGCTGAGTGCTGGGTGCCACGCCTATAATCCCAGCTACTCAGGAGGCTAAGATCAGGATGATCCAGGTTCAAGGCTAGCCCAGGCAAATAGTTTTTGAGACTCTGCCTTGAAAATGCCTATCACAAAACTGATGAAGAGCTGGTGAAGAGGGAGAGCATCTGCATAGCAAATATGAGGCCCTGAGTTCAAACCCCAGTACAGCCAAAAAAAACCCCACAATATTTGCACACTATTCATCCAACAAGGAATTAACATCCAGAATAGAGAAGGAACTCAACAGCAAAAACCAAATAATCCAGTTAGAAATGGGCAAATAACCTGAAATAAAAATATCTCCAAAAAAAGAAAAAAAAGACAAAGAAATGGCAAGACGTAATCTCAGTTTTTCAAGTCCGAGCAGAGCCTTGTGGGTTTCATGAAGTCTGCTTTGGGATCTACAGAACACGGGCTCTCGTGACAAGTCCCCAGCCAGTTGCTTGGGGACCTGCTATACATGCAAATCCTTAGGGCCCTTCCCAGACCTAGTGGACCGGAAAGAGGGGCAGTGATGTGTTTGAACAGGTTGCCCGCAGGCTGGTGTTTTGAAAACAGGTCCCCAGGTAGTGGAGCTACCTTGGGAGGTTCTGGAAACTTTAGGAGGTGAGACTTAGCAGAGGAAGCAGGCCACTGGGGTGGGTCCTTTGGGGTGTCTTGTTCCTGTTCCCTCCCTCTTGTCTTTCTTCTTCCTCCTCGTCCCCCTTCTCCTCCCCCTTCTTCCTCTTCTTATTCTCCTCCTATCTCACTTCTCTCCCTCCCTCCCTGTCTCTCTTTCTTTTCCCCTCTCTCTCCTCCCCTCCCCTCCCCTCCCTTCCCCTTCTCTCCTCTCCTCTCTCTCTCCTTCCTGTCTGTCATGAGGTGAGAGACTCCTCCACTCATCCTGCCACTGTGTTGTTCTGGCCACACAAACATGGACTGAGCCCTCGGAAACAGTGAACCAAAGCAAACCCTGCCTTAGGTTGCTACTGTAAAGTATTTGGTCACAACGATACAAAAGTGACTAATACAGGCCTGGTCTGGCTAACTGTGTTTTAATCAGCCTTCCAGGGGGTTCCACTCTGCACCCAGGTTGGAGAGCCACTGGTCTACACCTGAGCTCGGCCTGCTTCCTGGCAATTATACCCTTTATCAGAAAGGAGCCCAGGTGAGCACCCACCTCTTCCCAGAACCTTCTCTGGGTAGTCCTCCATGGCCCCACCCTTCTCTCAGTGAGTCTTCCCTTCTCTCTGCAGCCTGCACAGCGTGGGTCCCCTCAGGCACTGGCATCTACTTTTCTTAACCTCACGTGCACCTGTCTCCACCAGGTGACTGAAAGGATCCCGATGATAAGGTTTCCTTTGCATAAAAAAGTATATGTAAAGTGTTTTTAAAAATTTTTAATGAAGTGTATTTCTTCTCACCAGACACTGTAGCTTGCACCTGTAATCCAAGCTATGCACTTCGCATAGGTAGGGGGATAGCTTCAAGGCCAGACCTCCGAGGCAAAGAAACGTGAGGCCCTATCTGAAAAATAACCTGAGACAAAAAGGGCTGGAGGAGTGCCTCAAGTGGTAGAATACCTGCATAGCAAGGAGAAGGCCCTGAGTTCAAATCCTAGTACCACCAAAAATAAAGAAACCCTATATTCCTTACCCTTTGATTTTGTGCTGTTTTGTTTTGCTCAGAGCACAAATTAGTTGAATAATAAATACATTCTTAAGAAAGCTAGCCCTACTGCTAGAAAAAAATTAGAATTTTTTGTAAATATTCACACACATAATTTTCATTTGGCATATGCATATATTTACCTATAAGAAGTGACCCCCAAATCCTACACTTTAAAGATTTTGCTATCTAATTTGATATATATCGTATGCCTTTGGGAAAATTTTGATATAAGACCAATTTTTTCTTAGCAATTTTTTTCACAGACCCATCTATGATCTTTTCTCTAAACATTCTTTGCATTTTTTGTTACATCTTAATTCCATCCCCAGTGAGCTGTGAATTGAGTATAGAAAGGCTTTCTGTGGTTCATTAAAAACAACAACAAAAAAATAGTCACAATGACTCCAGGGCTGTTGCTTGAATGAAAGGCAACTTATCTGTGACCAAAAGAATCAATAGAGTGAAGGAATAAAATGACTTTCCAGGATTGAGCAAATAAGTGAGATTAGAAATTGAAAGGATTCATCTTATTCTGAGTAACATTGACCAGAAGCAATGAACAAGCCACGTGATAGTCGCGTGGCTAACCGTGAAGAGAGAGCGTCTCCAAGGACAGAAGAGAGAGATTTCTTTTAAATGATTGCAGAGCTGGATGGGTTTGATTTCCCCTGTGCATTCATGTGAGAGGAAAACCCATCACCTTCTGAACACTTGTATCAGTGGCCAGCACCCTGCATGCCCAGTCCTTCACGGCCACCACTCCTAAAGGAGACCGTGGAAAGACCAAGGTCTTCCAACTGTCATGTAATATCTTAGCTTGGTGGCTTAACCTCCTTTATCCAGGAACCCCCAGGTCTGCCTAAAGGCAGAATTCCTGTGTGTGCACATTGTTAAAATATTTGTGAGCCCAACATCCTTTTAAATGCATTCATTTTTGTCATTGCCATGACAAAAAAAAACTCATGGGAGGAAAGGTGGCTCATGGTTTCATTCCATGGTCACCTGGCTCCATTGCTGTGGGCCTGTGGTGAAGCAGAGCATCATGGTGGACGGGAGTGGCAAATACAGATCTGCTCCCCTCATGGTGGACAGGAAGCAGAGAGACAGAGAGAAGGGGCCAAGAACAAGATAAACTCTTCCAGGGTGCCCTGATCCCAACCGAGTCCCGCCAGGACCCCAGTTTACATCACCTGCCAATAACGCCATTAAAATCTGCTGATGCAGTCCTCCCCATCTAATTCGATCATTGTGTAGCCAATCCCTAAAGCCTGTCAGTGGGGGGCAAAGCCTTCCACACACGTACCTATTTTTTGGGGGGTGACACTTTGGTATCTAAACTATAATAAGAGGGTTGGGGGTTCAGGTGTAATGGTGTTCTCGCCTGGTCCAGCCCAGCCCCAGGGTCTTCCCACAGCACAACCTCTGCAGGGGCTCCTGCTGGGTGTCTTAAGGCTCCATAGCAGTCACCAGTAAAGGACAGGGACTCTAACTCTATGGTGACTTGACCGTGTCGTGGTGAAAGGTAGGCAAAGGATGGGCATATTTTAGTTTGTGCAGGGTAAAAATATCACAGTGTCATTCCTAAGTGCTGGTTGCATGGTTCACGGCTTCCTCCCCCCCAGATGCCACCATTTCTCTGAGAATTTAGAATATAGCCTTACCCAACTCAGCCCCTTTGAACGCCAGGCGCTGAAGACCTGCAAGGTCACCCACAGGCCCTGAGCCAGTCCAGACGATCCCAGCAGGTGATTTGAAGGATTGTTTCTTTCAGAGGGAGGTTTAGAAATTGTGGGCAGAATCCCCCTTCACACTGGTCTCTTTGCCTCCCCTCTTGTTCTGAGTGTTGCTTCCCCCTTGTCTGCAGCTGGCTCTGACAAGCCTGGCTGACTGGTGCCCAGGTCCCACCTCTGCTTTGTGGTTTTGGGACCCACCGTCCAGCATCTGTATTAAAGGGACAGACATTTCCTCTCCCCCTGCATCCTCACATCAAGAATCCTGTGGTCCAACAGCCTCTTGTGAGCTTTGTCATCCTTCTGGAACTTTTGGACTCAGGTTTGCTACATCTTTGAACAATGTGATTTGAATGATGGTCAGGCCCAGAGGACACCAGACCATCAGCTCCTTTCCATTTTCTTGATCCTTACATTGCAATGGTCTTTGGTCCTCCCTCCCCTGTTGGCATCAATCACTGTGTTCATCAGCCTTCTGTTACTGTAACAAAATGCCTGAGATAATCAACTTGTAAAGAGAGAAGGTTCATCTGGGCTTGTAGTCTCATAGCTTTTAGTCTTTGGTTGATTTGGGGCCTGTGGCAAGGCAGTTCATCCTGTGGGGAGCACATGGCAGAGCAGTGCCACTCAGCCCATGGCCAGGAGCAGAAGAAGAAAAGAGACCAGGATCCCACAATCTCCTTTGAGACCAAAGTTCCTCAAAGTTCCTCAAAGACCTAAAGACCTAAAGACTTCCTACTAGGCCCTGCTTCCTAGAGGCTCCAACACCTCCAAGAGCGGCTGGCCCGGGAGCAGCCCTTGAACTCACAGCTTCACACTTGCTAGGCAGATGCTGCCTGAGCCCCTCCACCAGCCCTAGAACCAATCTTTCAACACAGGGACCTTTGGAGGCATTTTAGATCCAACTATAGCAGTTCAGTTTTCATCCCAGCACAGCCTCAATGACCCTGTGTGTGTGTGTGTGTGTGTGTGTGTGTGTGTGTGTGTGTGTGTGTGTGTGTGTGTGTGTGTAGTGTTGGGATGGAACCCGGGTCTCACACATGCGAGGCAAGCACTCTCCCACAGAGGTATATCCTTAGCCCAAGAAGTCACCACTGACTATGTGAGCACCTCATAGTGCTGGGTGAAATTATGTCTGTGGTAGAGCTCCAAGGAAAGTTCCTGTCTTGTCCAGGTTCAGGGTAGGCCTTGCAACCCTGGGGACTGAACTTTTGCCTGGGTGTGTATGTCATAGGTGGCCTGCACTTCAAGTGACTGCTTTTGACTTGGGGAGTCCGTTCTTCACTCTGGCAGTAACTTCCATTGGGGAACCCACAGTTGATGGCCTTAACCTTGTCTCCATGGAATTGATGATCAGATAGAAATGCTGTCCATTGAACAAATACTCAACCAGTGTGATCAGCCTGAGTGTATTCAGGAAGTATAACCTAGTCCAGGGAGCTGGAGAGAGGAAATGGTGTTCAAGACTTTAGGTAGGACTAGAAGGAGGTGCACGAATATCTCAAGCGCACATAAAGATTGGACTGTGTTCTGGGAACTGCAGTTCAGGGTGACTGGAGTGAAGAAAGGGGCAAAACTGTCAAGCAGTGGCAGCAATCTTGGTGGAGCCTAGATTATGTGGAGGTTATAAGCAAGAATGTGAGAGCCAGCTTCCTGTTACTGTAACAGAATACCTGAGATGGTCAACTTACAAAGAGAAAAGGTTTATTTTGGCTCACAGCTTTGGGAGGTCCGACCCACGATTGGTTGGTCCCATTGCTTTGGGACCTTGGTGAGGCAGCACATCATGGTGGGACCACATGGCAGAGCAAAGCCTCTCACCTCATGACCAGGAAGCAAAAGAGAGAAAGAGAGAAGGCGGGGTCCTCCAATCCCCTCTGAGGGACTATCCTAGGTGACTCAAAGACTTCACACTAGGCCCTGCCTCTTAACATTTCCACTGGCTCCCAGTAGTGCCAAGATGGAGACCAAGCCTGTAACACATGGGACATTCCAGTGGTAGACTATAGCAGCCACTGTGGATAGTTTGAGTGAACAGAGAGATAGATAGACAGAGAGATGATGGATGGATGGATAGACAGGTGAATGACACATAGCTATATGGTCTCGTGTACATATCACCCACTCCTTTGAAGGAATTTAAGGGGTGATCAGACTTTTTTTGTTTTTTTTTTTGAGGCAGAATTCACTATGTAGCCTAGGCTGACCTTGAATTCATGATCCACCTGTCTCTACCTCTCTAGTGCTGGGATTACAGGCCTGTACCACCACACCTGTTTAGAATTTTTTTAATGAGGAGATTATTATGACTGCTATGTGGGAAATGGACTTTATAATCCTGAATATACTCAGGAGGAAAGATGAGAGAGAGAGAGAGAGAGACATTGGAGATTGGTTGGGACAAGAAGGAGCGCAATGGATAACTCAGAAGTAGAAGAGGTGACGCCTGGGGGTAGGGTGAGGAAGGCTCAGGGGATGGGGGGCTGAGGCTGAGCCTTAGGGAGATGCTGGCGCTGACCTGTGACATGAGGGACACGGTTGGAAGAAGTTGGGGAGAAGATGAGACAATGCCTCTTAGTCGTGAGACGTCTAAAATTTCAGAAGCACTCCTGCCATCCTGTAGACTTGCACATGTGAAGATTGAGCCCAGGACTAGGGCTCAGGTAGACTCAGACGTCTTCAGCCTGTGGATTATGTGTGAAGTCTGTGGAAAGAAGAGGCCAGAAGCCTAGAGCAAGGCAACATGGCAGGCACGGAAGGAAGGCTGGAAAGGAGACTGAAAGAGAGAGAGTCCCCAGAGGGAGGATTTCTGGGAACTGGGAGTACCAGCAGGGGCCTGAGAAGCAATGGGCACAGAGGGATATGTGCCAGGAGCACCATTTTGGAGACTGGCTGATAGACGGTGCTGGCCGGTGGCCATGGGGTCCCAGCAGCTCTGGGTGCTCACAGGTGGCAATCAACAGAGTGAGGATGGCGGGTGGGACTGTGAGATGTTGGGGTAACACAGGAGTAAGATGGGGACCCAGCCAAGAGTGGGGCTTGGTAGAGGGGTGCCAGGGCTAACGTCTGGTGTTCCCTATTCCCCTCTGGGGTCTGCTGGGCCGTACTGCCCACGGTGTGGGCTCACTGCAGGAGCCATGACGCCAGGACATGGTGATTCCTTTTATGGTTCGAGCCAGTGGGTTTGGGCAGGTCTTGGCTCTTTGCTCTGCACCTGAAGAATTCAGAGTTGGGAAAGTGTCTCTACAATGAGGACCACTCATCATTTTTTCCCCATGAAATATTTTTGGGAAACATTTTTAAAAATGGCTGCAACTTTTGCATCTCTGTTCCTAATGACAATCTCAGGTGACCACATGCCTGGCCCAGTGTGCCATTCCAGCTGCATCTGTTTGCTTCTATGGCATCTCCCAGGAAGAGAAGACGTGGACCTGTCTGTCTTCCCCTAGAGCCCCAGATGATGATCCCCAATGCTGGAGAGTTCCTCTACACCACACTGGGGGTTTCACGTTCACTATGACACAACATTCAGCCTCGGTGGGAACGGTGCACAGAAAGAGCAAGACAAAGTCAACTTAAACAGGGTGTGTGGATCTTCTTAGACATGAGACCATGGGGCCATTTTGCTGTTTTCATTAATAAGTGTTTGCATCCACTTAAGAAGAACAGACTAACGTGTGTGTGTGTGCACACTTGTGCACATACATGCACGTACACACACACACACACACACACACACACACACACACACACACAGCTGCCCTTCCAAAAGACCGCCTGGATTGTGTCCAGACTGGGAATTCTACCCTATGTGAATTACTTTTGTCTCTTCCTATGTTTTCCCCCTCCAAACAAGTCAGGAAATAAATAATTCGGTCAACACATTTTATGTTAATTTCTTTTCTTTTAATTCAACATTTGATTATGGAAAATTTCAAACATATACAAAAATAGAGATGATAATGAATCCCAAATGTTCTAGTCGTTTCAGCTCAGCATGCATCAGTGTTTTCCCACTTACTTTCGTTGTTTCAAATTTCCCATAACTGCTTCTTGGCTTTTTAAAAGCAAGTTCCACCATCATGTCATTTGCCTCTATAAATACAGTCATAGCTAACAGATGAAGATGTTAAAAAAATAACAGAAGCTTGGTACGACTATATACTTAGCAGAATTTAATATTCAATTCATGTTTTCTCAAAAATATTTCTCAAAATTCTGTCAGATTTTCTCAGAAAACATATTTTTTACAGTTGGTTTGTGCAATTAAGAATTCAAACAAGGCCCACCCACACATCCCACTTGGTTGACAGGCCCCTAAAGTGTCTTTTTATCTATACTATTCCCCATCATAGTTATTTCAGACCGTTTGTTAAAGAAAACAAGTCGTTTGTCCTATAAAATCTGACACAGACTGGTTTCAGCACACTGATCACTTTTGACTTGTTCCTCTAATCTACGTTTTCTCCAAGCTGTAATTAGATGTAGAAACTTCCTCCCTCCTTCCGTCCTCCTGTCACATCCATCAGAAAGTAACCCAATGCCTGCCTCACTGCAGTAATGTCTCATTCAACCCTGGGTTCAGGTGTTGTCACCTGATTGATCCATTATAAAATTCCCATCAACCTTTCACCTGGTGAATGGTTTTAGCAACCTCCAACATCCATTATTTCATTAGCATGTACAAAATGGTGACTTTTTAAAAAAAAAATCTACATTCATTCTGCATTTATAAGCTGCAATTCTTCTGTTAGAAGGCATTTTCCCTCTTCAAGTGTTTGGATACTCCAAAATGCAGTTCAAATGAGAAAAGCAAGAGAAATGCTTCATTCCTTCTTTTCACTTATTATTTTTAGAATAATGAGTTGGTACCATGGCAACCTTCAAAGATGACCCGTGAGATTGTTCGGTGTTTTTTTTTTTTTCCTCCTAATACTTGGACTCAGTTTTTAAATACCTATCTTTCTATATTTCTAAATCCATTACAGTCATTCATTTTTCCACTCCATATGTACTTTTATGAAGGCATAATTTAGTACAATAAAATTATACAGACTGTATACAGTCTTCAGTTTGAGGAATTTTACTGTTTTATTGTATATGACAATCACCTCCCAAAATCTGACATGGAACAGAATTTTCCTGAGAAAACCCCCTTTGCCCTTTCTCTTCCCATGTCCCTTGACCCTCCCCCATAGTCTGCCATCTTCTGATGCTTTTTGTCATCTATTAGTGACCACACGCACATGGACTCAGACCTCCTGTTCCTCATTGTAACTGGCTTCCTTCACCCAGAGCTCTGCCACGTGTTGCCGTGGGCTGAGCCTCTGCTTTCTAAGTAAGTACTCCGTGTGTGACTCGCCATGACTGCTTCATTCATTGCCCTGCTGAGAGATAGGCTGAGTTGTTTCTAATGTTAGAAGCATTCTTTAAAGTCTTTGTTGGACTCATGTTTCTTTTATAGTACTATTTTCCCCATTAATTTTTTATTAGGATATATTGTTGTACAGGGGGATTCATTGTGACAATTCCAAGTAGGCTTATATTGTGTATTGGTGAGTTCACCCTACCTTCTCCCCCTTACCCCCTCCCTGCCCCACTTACAGCAATTGCAAGAGGTTTCATTGTTCTATTTCATAGAAGTATATGAAGTCCATCTGCCATATTCCCTCACCTTCATCTCCTTCATTCCCCCTCCCCTCCCACAAGTACCTCTCACACTGTACCTATGTCACAGCCCTGTCTTTCATTATTAATATCTAAGCTGGTGTTCAGAGGGGTGTCTCGATGTGACCCCGCTGTGAGTCTACTTTACTTTGGTCCATTCAGCCCCTCCCATTGCTCTCCCTCACCCCTTCACCTCCCACCCCCCATTTCACCAGCTTTCAGTGCACATCCTTACGTCCTCCACCTCCACAGATGTGACATTTCATGACATCACTGATGCTCTGTCGTTCTCTTCCCTTCTCCTCCTCCCTGAGTTCCATGGAGCAGAGCCACTGTTACACACATGGTCTATACCTGAGTTTGTATATGATATGCTTGTTTATCTTTTGGATCTACCTTCCACATATGAGAGAAAACATGCGGCCTTTGTCTTTCTGAGCCTGGCTTACTTACTAAACATGCTATCCTCCAATTGTATCCATTTACCTTCACAACACAAGGTGTCACTCTTCCATACGGCTGAGTAATAGGTATATATTCACATTTTCTTCATCCATTCTTCAGTGGTGGGGCATCTGGGTTGTTTGCAGAGCTTGGCTGTTGTGAACAGTGCTGCGATGAACATCGGTGCTCAGGTGTCTCCACTGTATCCTGACTTATGCTCCTTTTCTTATAAAGCCACTAATGATATGTTAGAGTCCACCCTCATGAAATCCCCTAATCCTAACTACCTTCCAAAATTCCCACTTTCAAACATTGTTAACATGCAACTTTGGGGGTTAACTTCCAACACAAGTACGGAAAGGCACAAACACCCAGTTTTTTGACACTTGTCAAAGTCAAGTTAAATTCTTGTACAGCAAAGCTGAGTCAGAGAGGAGAAATAGCCCACAGAGGGGTAAAGATAGGCCCCCTACAATACTCAAAATGGAAAAAGAATGCCAAGAAACACCTACACTGTCCTCAGGGAGTGGCAGTGGCAAAGGACAGGGTGACAGCAGGAAAAGGAAAGAGAAAGAAGAGCCTGCAGGCTGGGTCTCCTTTTGATCCTTCCCTGAGAAACTTTTTTTTTTTTTCACCAGAGTTCATCTGCCTTGAGTGACATAGCCTCAGAAGGCAAGCGAGTGGACGGAAGTTTGAGAATGGACTTCCACAAATGTCATTAAATATCAGTGGTTTTAAAGTCTATGTCCTGTTGATTGGTGCTGACACTGAGCCAGGCACTGTGCTACATTTACAACTCAGGGCCCATGACAGTCCTATGAATTAGTCATTATTGACCCCAAGTTAAGGTGACAGTACTGGGATTGTCCAAGGTTTTAACGGCCCAGAAATAGAAAAGCCAGAACTCAACCCAAGTCCACCTGACTCGAAAGATCTGTGATGCTTCTCATCTGTTACTTGCAATGTTCACTCACCTAGAGCGCTTTATCCTTCCACCATCTTGGTAACTATGACAACCCTGCAGCTACGCACTGATGTGACCCAAAGTCGAGACTCAGGATAGTGTGTGCACATAACACAGGTCATAAAACAATTCCATTTGTCATAGATGGGCTGTTTGTAATCCTTCCACAGATGCCATACATAGATTTCCTATAAAACACTCTCTCCTATTCTCGAACTGTAGTTACGTAATAAACAAAGATGTGTTTGAAACACCATGAAATTGGATTTCCTCATCCACAAATTGTATGATATTTATGCATAAGTTATAGTTCAAGAAACAGAGCTGCAATGCTGATATTTTTATAAATGGTGTCTAATGTATTTCTATTAAGGAGAGATCTATTTGCTGTGCTGAAGTGTATTATAATAGCCAAACCATTTACTCTACCACGGGAAAATTTTGTGGTTATTCTGTTAGGAATTTCACTTGCTCCCAGCCTGCCAGACTGATTGTAAATTATTGTAGGCGTCTGTGAGTTACTCTATAGGAAGCATCCATCTATTTTTACAGCTCCAAAGAGTCTGTCACTCTCATTCATCTCCCTGGGAATAAAGCGATAATTTGATTCTCTATAAATGTGAGCCTGAATTTACACCATCCTCTCCAGTGGGGACTTTTGTGACATGGTGATTTATGACTCTGCGTTTCTGGGGCAGGGGACTGGAAGATGGTGTCCTGCTGTGTTTGCTGTCATTTTTCACTATTTCCATAGAGAAGCAAATGCAACTCAACCTGTCCCCATTCTACATTGGATGTAACTATTTTGCTTGCTGTTGGTGTGCTGTACCGCATAGAACAGCCACAATGGTCCCAAGTTTCTCTCCGCTGGCCTGGGGCCAGTTGTGAGCAGATATCTGTGCACAAGCCAGAGGCTCTGTAATGTGCTCGGCCCCAGGGGCCCCACTGAAATCACTCACATTTTTAGGGCTGTGACAGGGAAATGGATTTTGCCTGTGAGGCAAGCCAATGTTATCCATCTTTGGTGCCCCATCTTTGACTCATCGGAGAAGGACTTGCTTGAGAAATGTCAGTGTTTTGTCCACTCTTCCCTTGCTAAGGTGCCAAAGGGAAGGGACACCATTTGTGTCTGGAACGGTGAATGTTTTCAGGGCCTGAGAAGTGGGCTGTGGAAGGTAGGTAGGAAGTAAGGGACATAGGAGGAAGGAATCAGGGTTTGAGTTTAGCAGGAAAATGGAACAGTCAGGAATCCCAGAGGGAGAAATAATGGGCTGGACCAGGCACTAGGGAAAGCAGTTCTGGAAGAGTTCCTGAGACAGGTGGGATCTGTCTCCTGCCAGGTCTCCTTCTCGTGTCTTCTTCATCCTGACGCTCAGGAGGGCTAGCTGTGTTTAACACAACCCATCGGAGCTGTGAAACCCACTGAGGACTCTGGGTTCATGAGTGATGGTGTCTTCAATAACACTGTATGATATTCCACATCCAAATTGGTTCCTGCTGGGCGGGGAGGTCGCCATGAATATTGCTGGCGTATCTCCACAAGTCAGCCAGTTGATGTAAGTCAACTCAAATCAACCACTGTCATAGTGGCCTGCGTTATCGTGGAGTTCTTCAAACCAGTTACTCCTAGGGAAAGAAGGCGTGGCTATCCAGTGGATGGATTTGCCAGTTTTCTCTCATCTTTGAACCCACTGTCCATATGTGAACAGAAAGATGGTCGTGGATGGGGACTTCTTCCTGTGACAAGCCACATGTGGCACTGTCTTCTTTACAGAAAATGAAAAGGTACTCCATTTGGCTATTTTGTACTTAATCTTTCCTATTGAAAACCTGAAAGGGAACTGCTTTGTACATTTGTCAACTCTACAAATTTTAAAGGATTCAAGTTATCTTTCCTCTGTGTGACAGAAAGAATTAAAGGCACACATGTTTTTTGAAACTTGCTTTTATTCTTTTTTAAAAAACCTTTTTTGGAGCACATTCAAATTCCATTTCTCCTATAAGAAACAGCCATGTAGAAATTGCAAAGGTCCACCTTATGGCTGTCAGACAGCCAAGAGGAAGGTACGGATTTCAGTGCACAGCCACCATTTTCTTTCTATGTTTTGCACTCCATTGACCCTCATGCTGAGTTCTTTTTACTCATCCAGAAAAATCAGCCATTTCTTTGGGCTTAAGAATGGTGATAGGAAATTTGGGGCTTTGTTTTTGTAATGTTCTCAAGGGAATATCACTTCCATTCCTGGGGTCTGGAAGTATTGAGTCTGACAGCCCTGGGGAAGTTTGAGGCTATTCTGTGAGGCAGAACAGTGCTCTTAAGCTTGCTCAAGCTACTTCAGGATCCAAGATATTATGAGAGACTCCAGTGAAGCCATTAGGATAGAAAGAGGTCTACAACACCTGGGAAGGAGGGCGTGAGGCAGGATCTCTTGAAAACCAGACAGTGAAGGATTGAGATGATCTTGAGGGGCTGGTCAGTGTGCATGGACCAGCTATGTAACAAATCTCTCCAAAAGTGGCAATGACTTTATTACCTCTCCTGTGCAACACCAATTCAGACAGAAAATAGTGTGTGATGGATTTGTGTCCCCTGAAAAGATAGGTTGGTATCCTTGCCCCTGGGGCCTGAGAATGTGACCTTAGTTTGGGAATAGTTTTCACAGAGGTGATCGAGCGAACATGAGCTCATCAGAGTCTGCCGTCATTCACTATGACTGGTGTCCTGATCAGAGACGAGGAAGAAGCCAGGTACTCATGCCTGTAATCCTAGCTACTCAAGAGGCTCAGATTAGGAGGATCGTGGTTCCAGGGCAGCCTGGGCAAAATAGTTTGCAAGACTCCATCACAACAGAAAAAAGCTGAGCATGACAGCATGCACCTGTTATCCCAGCGACAGTACGAAGCCTAAAATAGGAGGATCACAGCGTCAGCCACTCTGGGCAAAAAGCGATACTCCATCTCCAAAATAACCACAGCAAAAAGGGCTAGAGGAATGGCTCAAGTGGTAGAGCACCTGCCTAGCAAGTGTAGAGCCTTGAGTTCAAACCCCAGGACTGCCAGCGAGAGAAAGAGAAAGATGCTCTGAGAGAATGCCATGTGACGGCAGAGGCAGAGGTCTGAGTGACGGAGCTGCAAGCCAAGGGATGGTGGCCACCACAGGGAGCCAGGAAGAGAGTAGGAAGGACTTTGCCCTATAGATTTCAGGAGGAACATTGTCCTGCTGTCACCTTGATTTTGGACTTCTAGCTTCCAGAAATAGCAGGCAGCACATTTCTGGTGGTACTCTTGTTAGTAGCATCCCTAGGAAGGAAATTCGGTGAGGATATCCAGCCTTTGTTCCATGAGTTCCAGGCCTAACCTGGGAAGACTGATGGTGGCTGAAATCATGGGTGACTCATCACGTGCCTGGCAGTGGGTGCTGGCCGTCAACTGAAACCTCAGCTTGGTGACAGTATGAAATACCTCCACTTGCCTCTCTGGCATGGGTGGTCTAGTTTGGACATCTCCATGCAACGTGGCTGGGTTCCAAGAGTGAGAATCTCGAAAGAGCCAGGCAGAAGCCACACCACCCTTCATGACCTCACCTTGGAAATCACAGTGTGTCACTTCTAACATTATTACTGTTTTTAGTGGAGCCCTGAATTCAAGAGAAAGGCACATAGAGCCCACTCCTTTTTTTTTTTCCTGGTTGTTGTTTTGAGACAGGGTCTCACTTAATGCAGCCCAAGCTGGCAGGAAACCTGAGATCCTCCTGCCTCAGCCTCCTGAATACTGGGTTTACAGGCGTGCACCACCACACCTGGCCTACACCCCACTTCTTAATGAACAGAATGTCAAGGTCTTACTACAGAAAAGCATGGTGGGGGGTGGGGGAGGTACCTGCAGCAATTTTGGGGAAGTCTACTCTGCTACAGGGGAACACACTGTGCCCAGTGTGGGCGGGTTAGGTAGTCCCCACCCAAGGGCAAAGGATGGGACAGTATCTTCCTTTCCATTCCCCTTCAACTCAGCCATGTTCCTTATGGGAGCATCTGTGTTTCCACATGGGGTCTTCACAGTGTTGGTCTAGTCTGCCAGTGGGGAAGGAATTAAATTCAGTTCAATAAACATGTCGCAAGGGAATGAGCTGAGCTTTGTGTCGTGCTTTTGTTGGCGAAGAGGAAAGGTTGACCTCGAGGAATTAGTAGATCAAGGACGCAAGCCAGCAGGCCACTACCTGAATGGTGATGCCACCGTGGTGTGCAGAGAACGGCTCATGGAAGAATGTGTTGGGGACCAGGGACCAAAGTGGTTTCCTGGTGGCAGCAGTGGGGTTATCCCCATTTCAGAATCCTAACACAGTGTGCCTGCCTTGCCTGGCACCACAGGGCTCAGGTTTCTTCTGGTCCAGCCTGCTGTGCTCTCAGAATCCTCATCTAACTGGTTGTGGCCCTTGTCTTTTCTCTTGACCCCCACACCACCTGTGATAGCATGACATCTCATCTCCGTGAAGAGAGACGCGGCTTTCTCATTCTGAAAGCAGGAATGACCTACATTCTAGAAAGAACTCACCTGTCTGATAATGCCAGCTGGCTCCCTCGGAAGCAGCAGTGTGTCACATACAGCGCCCGGCACCTGGTCCCCTTGGTCAGCAAGGATGAGAGTGACTCTCCTACTTTATGTGTGGCTCTCTCTTACACGCATCTTGACACAACAGCTGTGTTTATGGTCTCTCTCATGTGGGTTGGGTGGGCGTTTTTTATTGCCAGTGTGCCCTTTGGGTTTGTTTGGACATTTTTTTATTCAATTAAGTAGGTTTAAGATAGAAAGACCTGAGAGGTGCTTCTGTTGAAGCCAGTTTCCTCGACCAACTTTCTAGAAGCATTTGAACATGGAAAAGAATCCAGGGTAATGCCTAGCGTTTGGTCAGTCAACAAACATTAACTTCTGCTACATACTGACACTCTGCGAGGACTGGGGTAGTCAGAGGTCTCTGATGTCACAGAGATGACAATCTGACATTAAGTATATAAAGAAATGCAAACAGACACTGACCGATTAGGGGAAAGGCTCTCTTGTACTGAGCACTGTGAGGAAGAACAGAGGATAGGATGGTGGGCTAGGGCATGGAGGTCAGGGCGGACCCCTCTAAGGCATTACTCAAAACGGAAGGAGGACAGCCCAACGTTCTGCAGCCAAGAACGTTCCAGAAGGACAGTTGGACACATAGGGGCCTCAAGGTCTGGAGATAAACAGGTCTGTTGAGTTCCTAGTCCTAGGGAAGCCTGTGAAGCCGAGCACAGTCAGCCCAGCACAGGGAGAGGGAGGGATGGGTTGGGAGACAGGAAGGAGCCGGGCCTGTGGGGCCTCATCAGCCACCACGGGCAAGCCAGCCTTGGAGATCGTCCCAGCTTCTCAGAGGTCAGAACAGACTTGAGACACAGGGCTGGGCCTCTCTGGAGACAGGCTGGTCTGAAAGCAGTGGGGCGTCCTGAGGATGTGCTTTGCTGTCTCATGTATAACAGATGGCCGCTCCCCTCTGACAGTCAACTCTTTGTGTCCCCAGAGGATGACCACCTGGGGAGGGCCAGCCAGACTTGGGGTCCTGCAGAACCCATGGACCTCACGAGGGTTAGTCTGTGCTGCAAGGCCCCGTGTCCCAGCCTCGCCCTGTCACTGCGTCATTCTGTGTGATCCTCAGAGACACCCTTCCTCCTGATGGAGTGGCCCTAAAAGCAATCAGGAGCCAGCTGGGTTTTAAACTGAGACAACTTTTTCTGTCTGAGTCAAATCCTCTAGAAGGCCCCTTGGAATCATCCATAGAACACAATTTCTGCGTGGACACGACTGACCTTTACAGCTGGGTACTTCCTTATTGTGTGTGCGTGGGGGGGGGGTCTATGTTACAAGACAATTCACAACACCCCTAGCTTCTGCCCACCCGATGCCAGCACTGTCCTGCCCACCACCACGTTGTAACAACTCATTCTGTCTTCAGACACTGCCGCCTGTGCCCAGGGGACCGGGGGAAGAGAAAGCCACCCAGACTGAGAACCACTGATTTGAGCCATCGTTCACAGAGGGGGAGTATGCTCCCCTAGAGTGGAAACAGCAGTTCTTAGAGGGTGCAAAAGCCCTCAGTATTGTAGTGTCAGTCCTCCAGAGAACCACACAACATAAACAGATGCACAGCACAGCCATAGCAGCAAAATTCCATGAGGGGAGAAAATCAAGTAGGAAAAATATGTCGCAAAATACTTTGGGGTGGAGGGAGAGGGACACTATAGAACAAGTTCAAAAACATTGATGTAGGCCAAGAGAGCCAGTTTCTCTCAGAGGCTATTAGACAGAAACCTGGAAATTGAGAAGGGATCTAGAGGTCACTTTGGGACCGGTTGGGCAGGGAATCCCCAGGCCACAAAAGGACCAAGCACCTAATCCTCACACTGACAGCTGAAAATAATTGCTCACCCTGCACCAGCACTGGGAAAGTGGGTTCAGGGCTCCGAGCAACCTCATGATACAGTGCGATTCACATCACACCTTGACGAGCTGCCATAAGTAGGTGGCATCCAGAGTCTATATGCCCTTCACAAGGATAGTAGGTCCACAATGAGCTCGACCTGGAGAAGCGGGACTAAAAGAGCCATCCAAAGAGCTTTTGCGGATCAATAGAGAACCAAGAACCCTGCAGACAGGAGGCAGACAGCTGGCCCGAGAAGGCAGCAGAGGATGGAGGCAGCAGAGGATGGAGGCGAGAGTAGAGCAGAGAGAAAACTGACAATGGAGGGGAGGCAGGAGATTGGAATGAATCAACCTGAGAATTTCAGTGAGCTACATCCTTGGGCACCTCTCTCCTGTGGGTGCAGAGTGGGGCTGCAAATGGATTCTTTCCAGCTGACCCACGCAGGCTGGCCTTTGCCAAGTCCTTTCACACTTGCTAAGTAAATCAATACGCTCCTGATTTCCCCCGGGAGCCATCTCAACTTTCTTGCTTGTCCTAAACTCATGATCTTTGCAGGAAGGAATTTGATGAGCATCCCTAATTTAAAAAAAAACATGTGTAGAGCGTCTCCCACACATGCTATATATCCACAAAGAGCAGTTTATGCTCCATGCTGTATTTCTTGGAAAATAATTGCTGTCTTATATTCAAATTTTTAGCTGTTTTTAGCCTCAATTTGTGCCCAAGGAGGGCTTTGGATTCTAGTCTACAGAGCCCATTGCTGGAGAGGTGGCTTCCAGAACCCAGCATGCACTTAAAAACACTGGTTTTCTGATCAGTGCAACCTAGGGAGGAAGAAAAAGTTGCATTTTTGATGTTTACACTTTGCAACAAAGAAAAAAAAATACGATACTACTTCAGGCATGGTGTTACATACCTGTAATCCCAGTACTCAGGAATTCAAGACTGTAATCTCAGTACTAAGGAATTCATACCTGTAATCCCAGCACTTGCCTCCCATCTCGTCACCTCTCTTCCCTTCCCTTCCCTCCCCTCCCTCTCCTCCCGTGCCTCTCCTTCCCTCACTTCCTTCTCTAGGTACAGAAGACCTGCAACCACGTTGCTTTGGGGACATGCCTTACCAGATCATTTTTCAGGCTCCCAGATTAATTTAGAGTCCTGTTGGGAGGGACATGAGTTCCTGTAGTGTAAGCAGTGAGGTTCCCTGTGCCCGTCCCGAGAGAGGTAGATCTTGAACACTCCAGCAACAAGACACTTGCCACCATCTGTCTCCTGCCACTAGACAGCTGGGACCCCTGGAACTAGGGCTTTTAGTGAATGCCAGCATTTTAGAGTGTCGACCACAAAGCAGGCTAAGTGCTCTTCATCCTGTTTCATTCCTGGAACTTGCCAGTGAGCTATTATTGTTGTCACTGCCTTCACAAAGTGCAGGAAGCAGAGGCACGGTGAGTGTGACTGAACACAGAAGTGACTTTAGAAGTTTCATTAACCCGCACGCAGTGCAGACTTCAGATTATGTCACAGTGGGTCTGATGCAGCATCTCCCATGGCTGCCATACAGGAGTTCTGGTTCTACTCAGTAGAGCTCTGTAACAAGTTCAAGTCCTCTTCTGCACCTACTCCTTGAGAGGATTGACCAGGGTGATGTAGCTCCATGGCACCACCACCCTCCCTGTTAGTCCTCTCTTCTGTAGGGGAAATGTACCTTGTGCTCACTGCTGCAAGTCTAATGCCTTCAGCCTCCCACGCTCAGGGTCTTCTCTTACGTTGCCCAGAAAGAAATCAAGACCCTCTCTGGCAAAGAGTGTGGGTGGGCAGGGGAAGGGGGCAAAGACCAATCTTATCTCTTATTCTAGAAGCCATGCCTAAAGGCTGGGGACACATAGCCTTGCGGACCCAAGGTAAGTTAACACACTGGCTTTCCCACAGAGACATGGTAGAGGGAATTCCCTTTAGAAACAACCACCGAAGAGCTGGCACAGTAGTGCAGCCCCATAATCCCAGCCCTCAGAAGGCTGAGGCAGGAAGATTGTGAGTTCAAGACCAGTGTGGGTTTCATAATGAGACCCTGGGAAGGAAGGTAGGAGGGAAGGAGGGAGGGAGGGAGGAAGGAAGGAAGGAAGGAAAAAAGGAAGGAAGGAAGGTAGGAGGGAAGGAGGGAGGGAGGGAGGAAGGAAGGAAGGAAGGAAGGAAGGAAGGAAGGAAGCAACCACTGAACCTTCAAGAAGACCTGAGCATCACTTTTCAATATTTAATCTTAAAGAAATTTTGGATTTGCGCCAATACTCTGTTTATTCTTTCTCTTGGTCATCTATTTAATGCAATCATCCTTTGGGACCAGCTCCAAGACCCCACTCAGATACCAAAATCAGTGAATGCTCAAGTCTCTTATATGAAACAGGGTAGCATTTGCATAGAACCTTGGCACAGCCTCCTGTATGCTTTAAATAATGTTTAGATGTGTTATAATGCCTAATTCAATCTGAATGCTATACAGATGGTTGTTGTATTGTACTGTTCAGCAAATGACAAGGGGAAATATCTGTATACAGTAAGGTACTACTTTAAAAAATATTTTCAACTCAGCTGGACTTGGTGGTACACACCTGTAATCCCAGCTACTCAGGAGGTGGAGGTAGGAGGATCAAAGCTCAAAGCCAGCCCAGACAAAATTAGGTGACCTATCTAAAAAAACCAACCAAAAGCAAAAGGACTGTGGGGTATGGATTAAGTGGTAGAGTGGTGGCCTAGCTAGCATAGGCCTTGAGTCCAATCCCATACTGAACGAAAAAAATAAAGAAAAAAAAATCAAGTTGAGGTTGGTTGGATCCATGGAGGCTGCTGAACCTGCAGTATAGAAGACCTACTGTATTTACAGAGTGACAAGATTGCCTACTGGGTTGTAAGCAGAGTCCTGGGTTCTTGGAATATAAAGATCAAGAAGTCATAATTCCTGTTCTCTAGAAAGAAAAAGAAGAAATTGATGGTTGTAAAGAGGCATGGTGAGCACAGTAATCCAGATGTGCCCAGGATGGATCTCTGGGTTTGGCAGGTCCAATGAATCCCTCCTGACTCTACCTTAAAAGACACATAGGAGGAACAGTGTTCTGGAGAGAGACTCAACTTAAGAATGGTGAGTTTGTATAAATCATAGTGGAGGATGCTTACCAGTTTCAGTGTTTATGGATGGCAACAAATCCATCCCCTTCCAACTCATGGCATCCTCTTTCACTCATCACTCACCCCATTCTACTCTGCCATGTGCAGCCGTTGAGCTCAGATGGTATGTTCTTAGCAGGAAGAAACTGAAGAATGCTGTGTAGCTCTCCCTTTCTACCTTGAGGATGTCTTGTTTCATCGGTCTCTTGTGGGATGTGATCTTACTCATGGCAGTAACAGAGCACTTCTACCCTCCCATACACTTGGTATTCCCTTGTGTCTGATTGTAACGCTGTGTCTTTTAGTTGGCCTGGTACCTGCTCTCATCCACCACTACCCTCTCAGGTGATTGAGATTTCTTAGTAGGTCCTGGTGTTGCTGAGCTGACATCTTCCATCTTTAGCTTTGTGTTTGTTAACTCTCATTTTTAGACACATACACACTCACATGTACACTCACACACACATGCGCGTGCACACGCACAAGAATCTCATTTCAATTCTCTTGCTCAAATGACAGAAATACCCCAAATTTAGTTTGGAAATCAAATTGGCAGTTCTGGAATTGGACAACATCCAGTTCTACAAAGTAGACTGAGTACGCTGATGAGCTAAGTAGAGGAAGTTGGCTTCATTTGACAGAAGAGGACCAAATAAATCAGGAACAGAACCAAAAGCAGATCAGTCATTTCAAAGGTATTTGCCTTGTAAAAGAAAGCAGAGGGTGTTTGTTTATCATGCCAGCTAATACTTGCCCATTTGGGATCTTGGCATTCCCAATTACTCTCTTCCCAATTACTGAGAAAGTCAGATAAACAATTTTGGTATGGAACTTCATTATAAGTAATTCCATCTTGGTTTGGTCTGTTGGACCTAGTGCAGGAGTTCAGTCCAACCACTGGATTCCTATAAATTTTATTTAACAGATCACAAGTCTCTACAACAAGAAAAATAGATGGATACCATCAGGAAGCCATAAGCAGTGTGAATGGAGTGTACAGTGGGCCTGGAAGCTGTGCTCAGTGGGGTGGAAGCTAAGACACACAATTACTTGGTGGTCAGAAATAAATGGCCCCTTCCCACACAGTCTTCTTTCAGCTGGCTGCCTTGTTAAAATGCAAATTGTTATTCAAGATGGTGACATGGTGAGAAGCTCATTAAAAATACTCTTCATAGAGTTTCATCATCCATTCGTTAAACTCAGGAAAGAACGTGAACACAGAAGAATGTTTAAAGCTTGTGGAAACATTTTGTAATACAAAGGGATAAAATGGCAGGAGTGTAAAGGCACATCTAAATTACTTCTAACTTGAAACACTTGGGAAGTCAGGAACCAAGTTTTACAGTAAGGCAGAGGAGGGCTTTATATCCTTGATCACAAACAGGATGTCATCAAATAAGAAAGTGGAATAAGATTTACAAAGAAAACATATACAATTTTAGTAGCACTAAAGAGCAAGTGAACACCGAATAAGATAATTGGATAAAACATGATAAATATTTCCCAAAAAAAGTGAGCATCAGTGAATATCATAGCAATAAAACATGGAGATAAAATTTGTGAATGATAGGTGTTCACCATGCAAAAGAGAAAAAAAGATCCCTAGGTTAAAAAGAGGAAGAATCTCCAGGCTCTTGATTTTCTGTCTTCTCTTGGTGCTTTCTGTGCAGAGTATACCATCCATGAGGCAAAACCCTTCTTTGCTCATGGTTAGGTTCCTTGAGAACATGCTAAAAAACTGTGTTAATCAGGTAAGATAAGCTATGCTCCAGTAATAGTTTTGTACCAAATTTCTAATTAACACACAAAAGTTACTTCTCACTCATGTCAAGTCCAGTGAGCACAGAAGGGTTCTCCAGGACAGTCCCCTTCCATGTGATATCCCAAGGATCCTGTCTGCTTCTAGATTGTCCTAATTTGTTTTTTTTCAGGAGATCCTAATTGACTCTTGGTGAACCAGCAGTAGCTGGGGATGGAACCCAGTGCCTCATGCATGCTAGGCAAACTCTACCACTGAGCCACTGAGGCACATCCCCAACCATGTAGAAGTTTTAGCTCTGCTACTGTAACCACAGCAGGAAGGGGACCTGAATTCTGCCTGATTTCCATCACTCGCTGGCCAGGTCCCTAGCAAACACAGTCTCCTTTTATGGCCCAGCCATGCAGTCAACTTGGATATCCTCCATGCTTCCTGATCAAAGCTATCAAAGGAAAATCTACCTAAGTCTCTTCACCCAGTGCTCTTGTTATACCCTTGGGGTCTCCACTGCAGAGCTCCTCTGCTTCCCTGGTATTGGTTGGTTCATCTGAGTCTCTTGCTTAGACTAGCTTGTGGAGATTATGAGTGAGCGGGTGAGGGGTAGTCAGCTACCACCAGGCCTAGAAGAGCAGGACTGTCCTTCCTATGTGGTGAGGGCTTAAAGGAGACAAAGGAGGAGGAGGAGATGAAAGATGAACCCAAGTAGAAAGCATCAGGCCCAAGACAGAGTTGCCGCAGAAAGTAGAAAGTATTCCACTATTCTTCAAATGTAGAAAACTGAAGCGGGGAGGGGAGAGGGAGAGGAAGAGAAGGAAATTATAGAGCTGATGTGAAAAGTGCAATTAAGCTTAATCACATTCAACAAACATTTATTCATCAACTAAATGATGAATGAATGGACACAAAGACTCTTATTAAGTATATTTTTAGAGCTTTAGTACCTTCCAAGAGGAGACTGTAACCGAGTCTCAATGTGCTCATAGATCAGTTGTGAAACTGATGATGTTAAGCTGCAAAATTTCCATAAGTCTTAAAAAGCAGTAAATTTTCAGATGTCTTCCTCTGGCCACAATCTAAATTGATAATCTAGGATTAAATGCAAAGACCTCAGAGGGAAAGAAAGCTTCGGTGTTTAAAAATGCTCCTAAATGTAGCATTCTTGGGTAAAAAAAGAAAATCTAACAGGCTGCTGAAAAAAGGATACAAGTAAAATAGAGAGAGAGGGGGAGGAAGGAGCCACATGACCTCTGAACTTTTGTTTCATCTCTGTCTCCACCCTGGTCCTTTTCCTCCACACATCATGCACACGTTCTCTGAGCATGCTCAGATAGCCTCTACTCCCAGTGCCTCATCTCACGTGGACCATTATCTGCAGCCCCCGTGTGCTCTTCAGCAGCTTCATGTTTCTAAAAACACACAGTTCAGTGGTTCCCCTCATCAGACGCACTGGCTTCATTCCACTTCTGCTAGACTGAAGTCCACCCTGTGTGGGCCCATGCTACACTGGACCCCTCATCTCACTTCATTCCAAGACTCCACTGAAGTGCCAGCTGACCTCTGGGTACAAGTCAGCATTCACGCCAATCCAATACGCCCCCCCCCGCCCCGCTCATAGTTGGTTTTATAGTGGAGAACACTGTTGTGTCATAGACAAATACCTACTTGAGGATTTGTCTGCTCTCTCAATAGTCCCCCTCCCTTTAGGAATATCTCTGCTCCTTCTCTCCTCTCTGTACCCCAGCACAATGTCTGTAGCTCAGAAACACAAGATAAACGTTTCTGGGTGACAAAGACTGCTTCTTAGAGCTCTGCAGCAGCACACTCACAAAAGCACTGTATTATTGGCGTTGATACATTAAACTCTTGGGAAAAGGGAGAAACCGTATATTATTCAGTACCATAAAAGTGATGAAGACATTGGAAAAGGGAGAACGTCACGGTGTGGAATAATCTAGCATCCTCCTTAGTTGCTGGCTTTGCAGAATAGAAAACACTAGAAAAGGAAAGGAACTTGGGGACTAGAGTTTCTGGCTAGAGGTTTGGGGCAGTAGAGACCACATGAGCTGGAGGGAAAGTCCCCAGTGAGAAGCATGGGACATGAGTTTTGAGGGTCCACACTCCCACCAGCAGCTACAGCTGGCAATCCATTCCTGGGCCTACCTCTTAGTTAAAGCCAGCAGCATCATTCAGGCCAAGGCAGGTTTCCTTGGGTTTGGAAACCTTGCTTGGCTTGTATAAACAATGTACACTTGTGAAACCAGAGTTTTGAATTAAGGTCCAAACTCCTGAGATTCCATATGCAGGTCCGGCCACCCGCCCCTAAACACCAAATAGAGGCCTGGTGGAGGCAGGGAAAGGAGGTTTAGGACACGGCTCGGGACATCCATGGGAAGAGGCAGGGTTACACTCAGCCCATCTTCAGCCATCTTCGGGGTACAGACATGAGCTATAGGTTTAAGCAGACAAAGAACTGGGGGCAGGGGACAAAGGTCTGCATAGGTAAACAGTCCCAGTCACAGGTGTGGTCTGGTTGACCATTGTCTCAGTCCAAGGGTTCCCAGAGGGGTTCCAGAAGAGATGTCATCACTGTCATCACTTGAGGGAGCCATCAGTTCCCATGAGATGATCGCTCCTGCTCCAGGTGCAGCCTCATCATTACAGGTCATTGTCCTCATTTGGAGGGGTGTCTGTCCTGCAAGTCCCCACTGTTCCTTATGGGAAGTTTCAGTCCCTTGTCATGAAGATGTCATCAGTCCTGTCCTTTCTGGAATCCAAGGTGATTGCAAAGTGACTGCAAAGAGAACGGCTTAGAGCAAAGACAGATACAAAATGGAGGCAGGGGTGCCACGCTTCTCCTGTTTTTAGCTAATTTATGTGCCCAAGTCAGGAGTCAGTGCTTTACCAAAAAAAAAAGCAATTTGAGTGCCTCTTACACGTTGAATTCAAATGAAGCATTCCCCAACACTCTGCTTGCAAACTTAGACTCCCCAGGAAAAGGCTCATGTGTTTAAGACTGTTGCCCTTAATGCAGAGGAACTAAAGCAGATGCCTTAAAGCAACTGAGGCCAATAGGAGAAGGGGACCAGGAACTAGAGAAAAGGTGAGATCAAAAAGAATTAACCTAGAAGGTAACACCCACGCACAGGAAATCAATGTGAGTCAATGCCCTGTATAGCTATCCTTATCTCAACCAGCAAAAACCCTTGTTCCTTCCTATTATTGCTTATACTCTCTCTTCAACAAAATTAGAAATAAG
Organism: Castor canadensis; assembly: GCF_047511655.1. Taxonomy (NCBI): domain Eukaryota; kingdom Metazoa; phylum Chordata; class Mammalia; order Rodentia; family Castoridae; genus Castor; species Castor canadensis. Next base: position 16,039,083 of record NC_133391.1, read on the forward strand.
GGCAAAATAGTTTCTGCTGGGTATTGAGGGGGGGGGAGAGGGAGGGAGTGGAGTGGGTGGGAAGGGAGGGGGTGGGAGCAGGGGGGAGAAATGAACCAAGCCTTGTATGCACATATGAATAATAAAAGAAAAATGAAAAAAAATAATAAAAAAATAAATAAAGATTTGATTTTGATAAGTTAAAAAAAAAAAAAAAGACTAGTTCCCCAGCTGGGAGCACTATTGAGAAGTGATTGGGCGATGAGGAAGCTAACTTCACCAAGAGATTAGCCTGTTGATGACTTCATAGCTGAATGGCCAATTAGGAGGCAGGGCCTGGTGGGAGGAAGTGAGTACTGGGGTCACACCCTTGAAAGTATCTTGCTTCTGGCCACTTCCTCTCTGTCTTTCCTCGTCCTGGCCACCTTGAGATAAGTACCTTTGTTTCGCCATGCCCTCTCACCGTGCCCCAACAGGCCCAAGGCAATAGGGCCAAGAGACCATGGGCTGAAACCTCTGACACTGCGAGCCCAAATCAATCCTTCGTCCCTTCGGTTGTTTTTCTCAGCTATTCTGTCCTAGTGACAACAGGCTGACTTACACAGGTAGTATGAGCAGGGAAGTCATGGGATCTTCCTGAACTGTTGGGATTTTCCCTATATAAATTTCATTGCCATTCTACTACAGCTCCATGGAGGACAGTCTCAACCCCCAACCAAAGTGCTGTGATATGGAAATAGCAATGTGGACATTTAGGAGTAGTCACTTCAGATTGTGCGTAATGACTCTGTCTGCATTTCATTATGGCTGGCTTCAGCTCTTCATGAGGTAGGTTAAGGTCCCTTTTGAATGAAAGGAATGGATAGAGGAGAGGGTGGGTGTAGCCTGCCATTGTGCTGGTGGTATTCTGATGAAGTCTAGGCTCTTTAGCATGCTGTGCAGATGGCTGCCTCGCTGTATTAATAAGCTTAATTCTAAATAATTGCTTGATAGAATGAGAACTTGAAGTGATGGGATCTTTCCAGAATGCTGATGATGCCCCAAGATAACAAAAGGCAAAAGATCCCGTTTCTGCAGTTGTTGCTCTCTGGAAAGGAAAGGGCACGTTGGCCTGCCATATTGATGGAAAACACAGAAAAACTGCCATGTTGATTCTTTTGTCTGCTTTCATCTGAGCCTTTTTAAAAAAATTCACACACTTAGAGACATCCACTTGGTGAAGAAGACCTTCTGCACCAGCCACTCAATTTTTCTCTCCCTTTGCTAGTACCCATAAATGAGAAGTATTTCTTTTTCAGATCAGAAAATGGAAATTCTGTTTTCTAAGCGCAGGTACAAATGGAGCTTCCCCAAGGGTGGGGGGGGGGGATCACAAACAGAAGGCAGATGACTCTGGGCCACTCTGTCCCCTCTCCTTTAGACACTGGTTGTTTCTCATGCTGAGAGCCTCTATCTGAAACCAGGCCAGCACTGGTTGTTGGCGCCAATTAAAAAGCAATTGCATTCCCAGCAGTTCAAGGCTGGAGCCAAAAATACAACATGTTCAGAAATGCATGATCTTTTTGGAGAGGTAGTAAGTCCATAAGGGCTAGACGTTGCCTTCGAGAGCCCGTTGACAGCTCATTTGCATGGAATAAAAATTTAAATATCCAAAGAAGAGACTCAACAGTGGATGACTTATTTGGAATTATTGGTAGATGACAGTGAAGGTTGGTCTTGTTTCCCTTCTGGCATTAAACAGTCTATTTATTAGAGAACAAACAGGAGTTGACCTTTTGCAGGGCAGCTGGGAAACAGAGAATTTGCATAAGAACATCAAAGGTGACAAGGCCAAAGGGTCACCGTTAAGCAGCCCTGGGAAACTTTCATTCTGCCACAGTCTCAGCTAAGTCAGCATCCATCTTCCCGTGAGCAGTCTGTGCTTTCCGGAGGACCAATAGGTACTCAAGGCTACAAGAAACAGTCCCGGCCATTGCATTCAGTCTTCTCTGTAGGTAGGATGGTTTTGCTTGAGTATTTTTAGTTACGTCTCTCTTTCTCCTTGATGGATCCCTAATTTCAGAAAAGTCAGGTATAAAAACCCCAAACCACTGTGAGTCAAGAACTCTGATTCATTTCAAGTCTGCCTTACTCATTATTAAGTGTTAGGATGAACAAAAGGGCAGCCATGTTAGAACTGGGCCCTCTCTCTCCTCAAAGGTAGCTTACTGGAAACTCTCCACCCAGCCCTAAAGAAAAATAAACATCCACCTTTTGCCATTTACTAGAAGCTCCCCACCTGGTCTGGAAGAATGACCTGCCCTTAAGCCTTTGGAGAGTCAGAGGGCCACTGAGGATTATCCTGCCTAGTGACCTTCCTGGGACTTCTTCACCAGCCTCCTATATTTACCCCCAGTCTGTAAGTGGCAATGGGCTCCAGCTCTCTTGCTGGGGACCACCTCTACAGGGTTTCTTCCCGAGTAAATCCTGTGCTGGCGTTGAGCCGTCTTCCACCTGCCTATTCTGTGGGTCTTTCAGTCTAACAGTAAGACCTAGAGGAAATTGTTCAACCTTCTGAGTGTTCTTGGGAGTTAGGACTAACTAATTTTATTTTAAGTCCCAATGATCTGGGATTTTATGCTAAGACCATCCAAGCTTATCACCAGCAAAACACAAAAAATCCCACAAAGTTTTGAGGCGATTACGTTGGATCAACCCAAGTTTTTCTAGGGGAAGGAGTCATGAAATCATTCATGGGATAATTTCCAATCTCACACTTGTACTTTTCCTTAAGGAGGAAGTAAATTGCTGTTTCCTGCCAAGATAACCTAGTTCAAGACCAATACATCCAGGTACCAGGGAGATATGAAGAAGGCCAGACCTTCCACAGAGAGCAGGCAGCAGTGCCATGCCAGTGCCTCATGTAACTGTACAGACCATTTGTCATATTTAATTTTAGATATAATGGTTCAATCGGGACCATATCCAGATTGGCTTCCAACCTGCTAGCTGGCTGTGCTATCCTTGTTCCAGGCTCAGTCACTTCATTACCTTCCTAGCCCTCCATCTGCTGGCCTGCTTAAGTCACTTAGACCAACAGTCCTCCCCACCCTCCAAAAAGGGTGGCTTTCCCAGCTGGTGGAATGGCTTAGAGCACTTTGACTCACTTTTCTGTCTATGCTTTAGAAGCGAAGTGCTTTCTTACGCCTAACTCGGCATTGTTTCCTCCAGAGGACTCTGAATGGTAGACCGAGAAGACCAGGAGGTTGCTCCTTGTCCTCAACAGGAGGAGGAGGAGGAGGATTTAGCTGTCATCCTACCCACCTCTGCTGAGGGCAGGGGTGGCACAGGGCAGAGGGAAGGAAGGACCACAGGCTTGGACTCAGAAATCCACAGTCCAGTTCTGAATATGGTACTACTACTGGGCAGACCTAGAACCTGTCCAGGTGGCCTCCCAGCGGATGGGAGGAGAAGCCTACAGAGAGCCATACAGTCTCACTTTGTAATTTGTTAGGGTCTGACAGACAAAAATGTACCTGGGTGGTCTGTTTCTGCTTCAACGAGGTGGGTGGTTCATGGTCACATCTCAAAGTGAACATGAAATCCCTCCCAGTGACTCAGGGAGCCAACTCCTTTTGTCCTCTCCCTTTCCTCAACCTCTGCTCTTGCTGGCTGCTTTTTCCATCATCACTGGCCGATCTCCTCACCTTTTAGCTGTACAACTGTCTTCTCTTCTCCTCACCCAGCTCCTAGAAGTGTGAGGTGGTCCCCACAGGGTGGCTGCCCCTTTCTGCTGCTCCCGCATCTCTCCCACCTCGAATCCCTCCCTGGAACATCTTTCCCCAAAGTTGCCAGAGGCTTTGTGTGAACGTTTTTGAGTTCAACTTACTGGTCCACCATGGCCTCTTCCTTCTTTCTACCCTTTCCCGACATTCTCCTTCTCCTTGGGAATCTGGTTTTAGATCCAGAAGTAGCCAAAGAGCAGCTTGCCTTAACCTCACACCACCTGGTTTCTCTTTCTTGATGGACTTGAAGAAGTCCTATTTTTTGAACTTCTGTGGTAAACCATTATAGATCAGGAGATACAAAAGACCTAGATTTCCTATAGAAAAGAGCAAGTTGTGCCCCAGGAACAGGAACGCTGTTATTATTAATAAGCATCATAACATGTTGGTCACCTATGTCACATGCTTAGTGCACAGCAGTCAGTCAGTCACCTTGCAAAGACACTTTTTATACTGTGTGGACTCTGAGACTCAAGAGCAGCTGACAGGGCTCTTTCTGGATGCTCTCTGGAGCCATCATTTGTTCTAGCTGTGCACCCGAGGAATGGTGGACACCGTGTCCTGTAGACTTACTATTCCGGGTGGAGGCTGTGCCCATGGGTGGGGCCCTCACAATATGTGTATGGCCACAGCTGGCCAGGTGGATCAGGAAGGTTGCCACAAGAACAAGACCAGCTTGTGTGCCACCTCTGCCCAGGGACGTCCACCCAGAGCATGAAGTGAGGCTGGGCGATGTTTTTCTTCAGTCTTCATGGCCAGTGAGGCTCCAAAGGCCAGAGTGAAGTTCCCCTCTCTCCCCTGGCCCCTCAAATGAGTTGGGAGTGTGAAATGACACGGGTCCCTTCACTTTGCTTTTGGTGTTTTATTGAGGGACATGGGAATTTGTCACTTTTCCTCTTTCATCAATGCTCTGCTCATTTTTCACAATTTCTGAACATTTCTGGAGACCATTCTCACCCACAGAGCAATTTTAAAATAAGGTGGAATTAATAAGAAAAGGCGTCAAACCTTTTTGGCAGGAGAGGAATAATTGTCAGAAGGCTTCTCAATGTCAACTTTCTGCTGACCTCTTCAGCTGTTCAGGTTGTCACTCTTCTCTTTTGTGGCACTCTTTTCCCTTTGGATAAATATCAGGTTTATTGTGAGTCTCAATTCACATCAGCTTGCAAATTCAGATCACACTGAAGACCAAATTACTGCCTTTGGGACAATGGCCTTTGTCTGGTTGCTAATAGGGGATTTAGTATATAGCCCTAGAGACAGGATTCGGGTCCAAGATTTCACTGGGTTGCATTTTTTTAAAACCCAGTTAATTACAGGCTTAAGTCATATATTCAAATGCAGAGATGAGAAATACACTGTTCCCATGTTTTAATTGCTGCTTAGGTAGAGAGTTTTAGCTGAGTATTAATCCAATCTGAACAACTCTGCTACTTCCTTTTTCTCAGCTGCTTTCTTTTCTTCTCTCCCTTGCCTTCCATCCGGGCTCTTGTGGCATTCAACATCTCCTTTCCTTCTCTGTGTACTTGAGATACTTGTAATTGCTTCATTAGCTCCTGTCTCTGTAGGACTGCAACAGAGAAATGGATGACTCTGTTTTAGTCATCCATTTATTTCCTGAGCATGCTTGCATGGTGCCTGGCCTATCATTGACCTTCAAGAAAAATTTATATGATGAGTGAATGGATTGATGAGTGGATGGATGGATGGATGGATGGGTGGTAGATGGATGGATGGATGAGTGGTGGATGGATGGATAGATGAATAGGTAGATGTATGGACAGACAGACAGATGGATGAATGGATGGATGGGTGATGGATGGATACGTGCATGGGTAGAGGGATAGTGGATGGAGGAAAATAGATGAAAATAGTCATTTTCCTTTTTCTATTTTTGAAAACCAAGATGAAATCCTAGTTTAGAAATAGGGCCTTAATTGTGCACTAAAGGGTTTGTTTGGCCTATTTTCCAGATTGGCCAAACACTGTGTCCCTAGGAAAGGGCTCTTGCTCTCTTTCCTTAGAAGTTCAATAAAGTAGCTTTCCTTTGATCATAGTCTTTGAAGCTCAGTTTTCTTTCAGTTATCAATAAGAAAAAGAGAATGTCCTTCTGGGTGGATATCAAAGTCTGTTTGCTGTTTGTTCCTTGGAGGTGAAGGCAGGTTGACCCCACATTGTACTTCACCCAGTTTCTTTGCTTTGAGAGATTTTCTGAGACTTGGAATTTTGGAGTGATGGCCTTACAGCAAGAGAGCCTGGTGGGCAGGGCCACTGGCTGTTCAGCATTTGGGGACAGTCTGTGCACAGGGGCACAAGAACCCAGCACAGAAACCACATGCATGGATGGGGCCCATAGAGCATGCAACAGTAAGGCCTGCTCCAGTAAGGCCTGCTCTGTGGGCCAACACTAGGACATTGCCCTGTATTGTCAGACTGTTCCAGGCGGCTTTTCTGGACGTTTCCTAGCACAAAAAATGAGCGCATACTTCCCCACATCTTAGAGCATGGGTTCTAACTCTGGACACAGAGGACTCTAAGGCTTACCAAGAGCAGCTGGAACTCTGGGACTTCAGAAGAAATCTGCCGTCCCTGGGATCAGTGGCCTTGTCTGCAGTCCGCTGTTGGCCTGTTCTCACTCACTCCTGGGTCTCTCACTCTCAGCCTCTGCTGGCTTTGACCTTGAGTGCACTCAGGACATGAAGTTTCTCCGTGTCTCTTTAGCACCTGACACTTCCTGGATGTGGCAGCTGACCTGACTCCGCCAGGATCGCGCCTCACCCATCTCCTCAGAGAAGGCCCTTCTCACCTGGTTTGAGACTGGGGAGGTGGAAGGGGCGGGAAGAGCACAGACTCTTCAGATGGTCCTTCAGCGTGGGTCCTCCCGGCCGAGTTCTAGGACACCAGAGGCAGCAGGTTTGGTGCATTCTCCAGTAATGTTAGGAATGTCTCTTTCAAGACCCTAGGCTGCAACTTGAGGGATACAGAAAAATGAGCCAGGTCTCCACGCCCAGACTCTCCTCACTCCCAGCTGATCTTCCAGCTTGCCTCTTTCCTGCTCGCCATCTCCTGTCTGCATCTTCATCCTATCCAAGGTCAAGGTCTTTCCCATGAAGGAGAGCAGTACTTGGCCCACACTAAAATTCACCTGCTCCTTCTCACCTCCTGGTCTGGACCTTGTCCTTCCTTTTAGTCTGTGTTCTCTGAAAAAAAGATAATCACACTGCATTCTTGCGGTACCCAGAACTGTGAAGAACGCCAGGCTTCTGGAATTGAAGCCCTTCTGTGGTTTAGTAGCTGTGTGGCCTTAGGCAAGTTACTTAATCTGTCTGTGCCTCCTTTCCACATTAGAATAATGAGGTTAATAGTGCCACTCCCCGAGGGCTATGTGAGGCTTAAGTAGATAAATTCATGGAAGTGACTAACGCATTTTCTGCCAGAGGAAGTGCTTAGCACCCATCAGCTCTTGTGAGAGCACGCGGATGGAGATGCTCAGGCCAAGTAATTCTTTGTGGGTCCAGGCATGCAGCCTTCCTTGCACCTTTCCTCCACTTTGCCCCTGTCTCCTCCTCCCTGCATGTTGAAAAGAGAAACACTCAGGTTACTTAACGACACAAAGACGGACCTGTGCTGGATCAGCATGTCCCTCCAACACTGCTTAGAATGAGAGTGCCGAATGTCAGAGGAAAGGCACTGCCACCCAGGGCTTTGCTTCCTGGCTTTGTGACGCTGGCTGTTACCCCACTGTGTCCCACCGATTGTCTGGGGCTGCAGAAAGGTGCAGATCACACACACTTGTCACCATGCCCAGGGTGAAGGGCTAGAAGTAAAGCTGAGTCACTAACGAAGTGGATGGGGAGCAGCCGGGCATCCCGAGGGCGCTCCAGGCTGAGATGCGTGAAGGAGTCAGGTGGATGGAATGCTGCTGCTGCTTGGGGAGTGGCTCTGTGGTCACCTTCTCCAGGTTCTGGGTCAATGGCAGGCAGGCCCTGCTGTGAGGACCTGAGGGAAACTAACCCAGGTCTGAAACCAAGAAGAAATGGCACACTTGAGAACAGAGAAAATGGTGGTTTTAACAGTGAGCTTAACTCATTGCTCTACAGGGCTGGGCCTCAAAGTTGTATCACCCCTTTACAGTCTCTCTTTTTGATTTTTAGGACTGGGGATTGAACTCAAGGCCTCACATATGCTAGGTGAGCCGTGTACCACTGGGCTATGTTCTCAGTCTTTATCATAAACTTTATTTTGAGACAGGCTGGCCTCAAACACTCCATCTTCCTGCCTCAGCTTCTCAACTGCTGGGATTACAGGCGTGTGCTAGGGCACCCAGCTACAATCTTAAAAATGATGAAGAAACAAACAACAACAACAACAAAAACATGAATCCCAAAGATCTGTTGTTTGTGTGTGTCCTTTCTCAGTTTTTGCTATTTTAGAATTTAAAATGTACAACTTTAAAAATATTTATCTATTAAGGAGTTGGAGGCATAGCTCAAGTGGCAGAATGCCTGCCTAGCAAGCAAGAGGCCCTGAGTTCAGATCCCAGTGCCGCCCAAAAATATACCTTAAATAATTTCTAAGTAATAATAATAAAAACATTTCCCATTATACTAAGTAGCACATTTTTGGTGAAAATTAACTGCATTTTCCAAAATGACAACCAATTGGAAGGAGAGGGGTGTTGTTTTATCTTCTTGCCAAACTTGGGTTCTTATATCTGCTTTATAAACCATTATAACTCTTTGATGTTTTGTGTTTGGGGTTTTCTTTGGGGGCGGAGTGGCTGTGCCAGGGCAGAAACAGTGTAATGGATGGCTGGCTGGAAAGATGCTTGATTGACACCTGCAGGGTTGTGCCCGAGCTCATGATCTGGGTTATCCCAAGTCAGTGCCTCTCCCTCCTAGGCCTCGTTGTCCCAGCTTATGGAACAAATGAGTTCAACAGGCTTCAAAATCCCGTCACACTGTGTTTCTCTCAGACTTAAACAAGAGAGGCCAAACAGATGCCTTTTCCATCTCTTACGGATTCAGAAGTGTCCTCCAAAATTGCTGTGTTGAAGCCTTGATCCACAGTACTTCAGAATCTGATTGTACTTGGAGGTAAGGTCTTTAAAGAAAGAGGGTGAAATGTGGTCACTAGGGTAGGCCCTAATCCAATTTGACTGGGGTCTTTATAAAAAGAAAAGACACAGGGCTGAGAGTGGTGGTGTGCACCTGTAATCCAGGCAATATGAGAGGCATAGGTAGGAGGACCTTGGTCTGAGGTGGCCCCAGGCAAAAACATGAGACCCTATCCAAAAAAACACAAGCAAAAAAAAAGGTCTGGGGGCCTGGCTCAAGTGGTGGAGCACCTGTCTAGCAAGTGCAAGACCCCGAATTCAAACACAAGTACAGAGAGAGACAGAGAGAGGGCAGGGAGGAAGGGACGAAGGAAGGGAGGAAGGGGAGGAGGTGGGGGAGAAAGGGGAAGGAGGAGAAGAAAAGAGGAAGAGGAGGAGACACAGATGTGTCCAGAGGATGGCCATCGGCAAGCCAGGGAGAGAATCCTCGGAAGAAACCAGCTCTGATGACCTTGACCTTAGATGTCCACCCTCCAGAATTGTGGGAAAATGAATTTCTGTTGTTCAAGCCAGCAGCCCATAGCAAACTCATATCGGGCAATCACTCTCCATCACGTTCTCTAGGCCTGAGTCCAGGCACTGCCCACAGTCTGCCACTTTGAACACAGACTTAACTCTGTTTTCAAGACACTTCCTCTAGGGGAGAACAAATGAAAGAATCTTTTGAAGGATACTCACCATCGAGGTTGCTTGGTGCACCTGAGCACCAAATATGGCCGAAACTCATTTGCTTTGGCTGTTAGCCAATGGGAGAGAATGTGGAAAACTTCCGGCCTTTGAATCAAGAAGTGAGGCCAGGTGTGGTGATGCATGCCTGTAATCCTAACACTCAAGAGGCAGAGTCAGGAGGATTGCCAGTTTGAGCCTGGGCTCATATCAAGACCCTCTCCCAGAAAAAACCAGAAACGAATAGAGTAAGACTGAGTCTCCTCTGTGTTCCCCAAGTTTTGTGCTAATAAATCATGGTGACAGTGGGTGACTGCAGTGTAGAACATGACAGTTTCTAGAAAGCTGGATGCCGGGGTCTCCATGCATGAGTGTGGAAGACCCAGGAACTCAGCACAGTTCTGATGTTTGTTGATTGACCTCCAATTACCTGTGTCCTTGGGGCAAAGGGACATGAATTAATAAAACCTCAGGCTCAACATGATGATCTCCAGTTCTGCAAATAAAATAATTTTATCCTTCTTTATGGTTGAGTAATACCACATTTTCTTTCTCCATCTATCCACTGATGGGTACCTAAGCTGACACCATACATTGGCTATTTTAAATAGAGATGCAATAAACATGGGTGTGCAGTCATCACTATTTTAGGCTCACTTACAAAAACAAGTGATATGAGCCAGGTGCAGTGGCTCACACCTATAATCCTAGCTACTCAGGAGACAGAGATCAGGAGGATCACGGTTTGAAACCGGGCAAGGCAAATAGTTCACTAGACCCTGTCTCGAAAAAACCCAACACAGAGTGCCTCAAGTGGTAGAGCACCTGCCTAGCAAGTGTGAGGCCTTGAGTTCAAACCCCAGTGCCACCCCCCAAAAAAGTGATATGATGTTAAAAGGGGACTCTTTGTGGGGGGACCAATGGGAGGAAGGAGGGCAAAAGAAGGGGATGAATATGACACAAAGAACTTTACACACATGCATAAAGATAGCGTAATGAAACCCATAAAATTGTGTGTTCCTTGGAGATCAGTTCTGTGCTTTGTCACAGATCTGCAGAAGGCAGAGGGCTGTGTGATGGCATTCAGGGGCCAGTGTGACATGGGCGTCACCGCCAAGTAGAACACAGGACTCCAGTTCTTGAGAGGAACTCCCAGCATGCCTGCACTGCAACCCACACTCTAGACACAGCCTGTCCCGAAGGTCCACAGCCTGCCCCCTGGCTGCCCTAGCAATGGGTGACCACGGGTGATCACAGGACCAATGCCCAGAGGAGCGAGCACAATGTGACCCCAAGGTAGGCAATGACCAAGACTTCCTCCTCCTTCTCACCCATCAAAGGACTCTACTGGCAGACCACAGATAATAAAACCTATTACACCCACAGAGTGAAACAAAAATCCTTATAACGCCCTAACTAGTAGTAAAGAGAGATAAAAGAGATGTAACTTACAATGATATATATATATATATACACAAAATACACATGCTGATAAGAGCACCCCCAAAGATTTCCACATCCCCCCTGGGGCAGAGCCCCCACCCCAAAATAGCAGGTCTGGGGTCTTACCAGGAGAGGTTCAGCCCCCAACAGGGTGAAACTTGGCTCTTGGAGGGGCGTGGGCATACCCTTTGGACGTAAGCCACGTGTGTGCGCAGCTATCTGCTATGCTAAAGTCTCCTGTGGGAGGAGCAGGCAGTGGCTGCCAGGGGAAAAAGTGTCTGAGATGCTCCTGTGGGGGGTGACAATAAAAAGGAAGGTTGACACGTAGTGAAGGACCAGGTCTTTTCTTATTTCTGATCTATCAGGGACTGATAACTTAGAAAATACAACAAAAACCAACATCTTCCTTATTAGTTTCAAGTAATTGCTATAACCACTTCGAAAGCTTGCTCAGAATTTCCACATTTTTGTGGGCCATACTTTGGGGAGCTGGGATGGGGGAGAAGCGGGATACTCAAGGCAGGCCTTTAGAAGGGTCTAGAAAGCCCAGCAGAGTTGGCTGCTGGAAGAGTGAGAAGGGTGTTGAGAGAGAGGACCTGGGCAGGAACACCAAGCAGGAGCGCATGGCACCTGGAGAGGGGCCAGTGGAAAGTTCTGGGTCTCAATGAGAGGAGGAAGGACCAGGCAGGAAGGCAGAAGGAAGTGCCCAGTTGGGAACAAAACCTGCAGTCCTCACCGGTTACAAGAGGCTCCTAATTCTTTGGGGTCAGTGCCATTTTGAGAACTGACGGTACCTGTCTATGAACGGTCTCTCTGAAGACTGCGCAAACTCCAGACTGTGTGGACGTCTTGGGGGATAGCTTCAAGACCCACTGCAACCCATCTGAAGTGTGTAGGGTCCGAGTCCTGGGCTAACAGTCCAGGTACTAAAATGTCCTCCTGAACCCATATCCTGACCTCAGGGACTTTGGTTCTATTAGGCCCACCAGACAGACACAGGACAGACATCACAGTGGTTACAGCACAGCGAGGGGCTGCACCGAGATCCATATAAACCCTTCTCCTGACCCTGGCCAAGCTCTGCTCTGGAGGAACCAAGGTCACCAGCCTCCCTCCATTGTCACCCAGGGCAGTGGGCCCCTGCTTCCTTGGCCTCTTCTTGTCAGGTCAACTCTGCTTTCTCTTCTGTTCTGAGCACGTGTTAACTGTCCATATATATTTGGCGGTCCTGTGGTTTGAACTCAAGGCCTTCATCTTGAGCCACTCCACCAGCCCTTTTTTGTGTTTTTTTTTTCAAGATAGGATCTTTAGAAGTATTTGCTCAGGGCTGGCTTTGAACCATGATCCTCCTGATGTCTGCTTCCTGAGTAGCTGAGATTACAGGTGTGAGCCACCAGCACCTGGCTAACTCTCCATACTAATGGAGTTTTCAGTGGATTTGTCCATACACTCATGACAGCACGAACTGATCCAATGCAGCCTCCCTTTTCCCACCCCCAGCCCCTTCCCAATCTCAACTCTGCATTTCAGTCTCTTCCTGGACTCCGCTGGATGAGCCCTGGTAGCCAGCGCCACTCAGGGCCCGAATTTCATTGAAATTTGTTAGGATTGGTGCATATGTAGAGAACAATTTCATGGGTATTTTGTACAGAATGCAAAAGTGAGCTAGCACATGGAAACGTACCCAGAGAGGCAGCTGGTATAATTGGCCCTCGGAAACAAAAGTGTTCCTCTAAAAATACAGGACAACTCAAAACTAAAAAGGCAGGCCAGAAACTCAACTCCGCAAAGGACAAAATATTTAGATCTTTCACTGCAATTCAGAAATTGTGGAGCTGGGGAACTGAAGACTCAAGGGACAGGTGCCATCTTAGATTTTCAGGAAAAAAAGAAGAAAATCTGAGAGGCCACCTTGTTGGGCTCCCACCCAAAACTACTGTGTCAATTTGTGTGCAAGCTTGGGTGTGTGCCATAATTCAACTGTTATTTATTGAGCACTTGCTGAATACCAGGCCCTGTACTGCTAATGGAGATGTAGCAGTGAACAAAACAGACGTAATCCCTCGCCTCACAAAGGAAACAGTAAGAAAATAAATATGAAATTTGGATCAGGGAGAGAGATTGGGCATGTTTTTCAATAGGATAAACAGGGTGTGGTTATGGGGTGGGGAGAAACTTAAATAGTGGACTGAATGAAGTAAAGGAACAAGTTTCTTTTTTGTTTTTTTGGGGGGTCCTGGGGTTTGAACTCAGGACCTACACCTTGAGCCACTCCACCAGCCCTTTTTTGTAATGGGTTTTTTTTCAAGATAGGATCTCATGCCTAGGCTGGCTTCAAACTCCAATCCTCCTGATCTCTGCCTCCTCAGTAGCTACAGACCTGAGCCACCACTGGCCAGCTCATGTAGATTGATGAAGGTGGAAGATTCCATGCAGAAGAACCCAGCGTGTGCAAAGGCCCTGTGAGGCCCAGATGAGCAACAAGGATGCCAACATGGCTGAAATGAAAGTGAGAGGAGAGAGGAGCAGGGCAGTGCCGTTGGCCAGCTTTTCGTAACTATAACAAAATACCCAAGGAAAATAACTGAAAAGGAGGAAAAATTTATTTTAGCTCATGGTTTCAATCTGTGATCACTTGGTTCCATTTTTCCTGGGCTTTTGATGAGGCAGAACATCATGGCGGACAGCACATGGAAATCGAAGTTGTTCACCTCTTGACAGCCAGGAAACAAAGACAGAGAGGAAGGGACCAGGGAACAAATATTCCCTTCAAGGTCGCAGCTTCAGTGGCCTATTTCTTCCTGAACTTTCCACCAACTCCCAATGGTCCATGGAGCTATGACTCCACCAATGGATTACCCCAACGATGAGCTCAGAGCCCCCCAGATCCAGTCACCCCCCCAAGGCCTCACCTGTGAACACCGCGCATTGAGGCCAACCCTTCAAGACATGAGACTGGGGGGGCGGGGGTTGCATTTCAGCCCCAAACATAAGGAAAAGGGACAATCATCGGTCATCCTTTGGGTTGGGGTGTACTCTGAGTCGGTGTGCTGTGCCAGGGTTTTGAGCACAGAAGCACAAATATGAGGGCTAAACTTGTGTGTCAAGTTGACGACCACAGGACACTGTTTCTCAGTAGATCCGAAGGATGTCTCCAGAGATTAGCATTTGAACGGGACCATCCTCCCCAGTGAGGGCGCCTTCAGCCCACTGAGGGCAGGAAGGTGGAGCGAGCCGGGAGGACTTCGCCCCTTTCTTCCCGCTTGCCTGCTCTGCCCCGGCGGGTTTTTACATCCTCCAGCCTCTCGGTTCCCAGGCTTTCAGACTCAAGACTGAATGACACCAGTGGCTCTCCTGGCCTCCGGAGAATGAAAAATCATGGGATTTCTCAGCTTCAGAACTGCATGAGGCAAGTCCTCGCAATGAATAAATGAATAAATAAATATATTTTATCAGCTCTGTTTCTCAGAGAACCCTGACTCCTACAGATATGATTTGATTTACATTCTAAAGGGATCCCTTGCTACATGGAGATTCAACTATACAGCAGAACAAGAACTAATAACTCAGGGGACAAATCATGATGACTTTTGAATCAGACAGCCAAGCTCTGGGAAAAAAAAAGAATTAGCCAACCACCAATCTAAGCCTTTGAGGACCTGAAATAACTAACATTCTTTATAGGGCCCCAGTGCCTTGTCAGAGGAGACCCCCTTACAAGAATGACTATGGCTTAAAAGAAAGAAGAGCCCTTCATGTTCAGCCAACCTTTTCCATCATAGAAGAGGCTCCTTTGGCAAGGATGGGATCCTGTCACTGGAAGCGAAGCCCCATGGGTCTTCCCAGGTTCCCTGAGCTTGCTGCTCTCAGACCTCAACCTCCTGTTGGGGGCCTGGGAAGCCCCTTGAAGAAAACCCCTGGACAGTATGGACAGCGTGTGGTGAGCCAGAAGGGCTGGTGGAATTTGCTCTCTCAGGACCAGAGCTAGGGGAGACTCGTGAGGTGGGAGCCTGGGTTGGTTTGCATGTGTCTTCTGGAATTCATGCTGGGAACTAGTCCTCAAAATCACATGTTAGCAGTGTTTTGGGGAGGCAAGTAGGATGAAGAGGAGGTCATGAAGGTGAGGCCTGTAGGATTAGTGGCTTTGTAAGAGGAGGAAGGGAGGCCAAGATAGCACGCTTGCTCTCTCACCACCTGATGCACCTGATGCCCTCTGCCATGTTGTATGATGCAGCAAAAAGACTCTCAGCAGATGCCAGGCAAGATGGTGGCACTGTGGTCTCAGAAGTCTGGAACCTTGAACTAAATACCCCTCTTTGCTTTATAAATACACAGCCTGTGATATCTAGCTACAATGTAAATGGAACAAGACAGACCTGAGTTTTGTTTTTTTTTAAATTTTGCCTCTGTTTTAAATTTTGACCTTTTGCTTATCATGGATTTTTGACATTTTTATGCATTTTTAAAATAATCACAAGAGTTTTTATCTTGATTCCTGGGTTTGGGGGTATTGTTCCAAGAGAATGGCCCTAGGAAATTAGCAGGAACAGAGCAGTCTCTGCTACTTACTCACCCATCCCCAGGCTGAGCCTGGTGTCTAGGTCAGGGACACCTCTCAGTGTGCATCTTATACAACGGGCATAGCTTGTATCATAAAATCATAGGAAGGGTTCTTTGAAGCATGGTCTTTACCAAGGGACAAAATGGGGCTGCCTGGTTTGTGAAGAGGGCGAGGACAGTGCTCGGTTGTCCCCTGCATTTGGGGGAGGGCTTCTACAGAGTCTGTCTGAATCAGGAACAAAATTCTTTTACCCATCAGCAAGTGTCCAAGGGGAAAGTGACAGAGGAAATGAAGGTGGCTGTCAGGATTTACCACCTCATCATTTATTTATTTAGGGGGATTGGCTGCTCTCTGGTAACCTTCATGTAACATGGCTCATTGCCCTCTAAAGGCCCCCACAGGGTTCTGCTAGCATTTCTTTGGTTGAATTTGTTCTTCAAGTGCTGCTTCTGGTTGCTCGTTACTTGCTCGCTTGGAAATACTGGAGAGGAAGTGGGTCCTATGAGAGCTGGATTTCTAACTCGTTCTTGCCAGCCGATGGCAAATCTGGAGTATGACAGGTAGAGACCAAAGGAAGAGTGACATTTGCACGTTCCATGCCCACACATATACTCAGCTACATCAGGACTGTGCACAGGGCTAGCGCTGTGTGTGTCAGTCGATTTTTTGTCACTGTGACAAAATACCTGAGAGAAACAATTTTAAAAGGAGACAGATTTATTTTGGGCTAATGGTTTCAGTCCATGGACTCTTGGCTTCATTTTTTTGTGGGCCCATGGCAGAGCATCATGGCAGGGGGCAAGTGATCAAGCCTGTTGCTCACCTCATGGTGGCCAGGAAGGAGAGACAGACAGACAGACGGACAGAATTCAGATATAGCCCCCAAGGACCTGCTCCTATCACCTACTTCCCCCAACTAAGCCCCACGTCCAGACATTTCCACCACCTCCCAATAATTCACCAAACTATGATCCGTCATGGATTAACCCTTTGGCGAGGTCAGAGCCCTCATGACTCAGTTATCTCTCAGTGATTGGATCCACACCTGGGGACCAAGTTATCAACACATGAGCCTTTTAGGGAACACTTTATTTCCAAACCATAATACCAGGCAAGACAGAGCTTTAGGAAGAGACGCTGTGTGGAGGACCCAGGCCGTGCTTGCTCCCAGGGGACACAGACATCACAATAGAGCCTCCCCTTAGAAAACCTCTTCCCAGCCAGACGCTGGTGGCTCACTTCTGTAATCCCAACTACTCAGGAGACAGAGATCAGGAGGATCGTGGTTCAAAGCCAGCCTGGGCAAAATAGTTCCCGATACCCTATCTTGAAAAAACCCATCACAGAAAGACTTGTGGAGTGGCTCAAGGAGTAGGTCCTGAGTTCAAACCTCAGTACCACAAAAAAAAAAAAGAAAGAAAGAAAGAAAACCCTTCCCCTTATGCCTGGATTTCAGACTGCCAAGCTCCCTGACCCCAGTCCTTCTACCTGCTCCAAGTCTTAACCTTTGCCCAGAATCCCTGCAACACCTCAAGTCCTGGTCCCCACCAGGCCCTCGTGCCTGTTTGAGTTATGTCCTCAGAAGCAGCTACATGACTTCTGCTCCTTCAGGTTGTTGCGTCCCAATAGACACCGTGTAGAGAAGGGACAAGTTCCATGTAGGATGGGACGATGTGGGTGTCTTGGACACAGGTGAGGATGGCACTTTAACCAGCGTGGTCTTTCCAGACCCCTAATGCCCTCTGAGAGCCCCAAGCCCCAGACCTTGGATTTGCTGTATCCTTCTGAGACCTCAGGCCTTTGACTGTAGTGTCTTTACAGTATGTGCCACTTTGTAGACCATTGGCAACTGGTCTTTGGTCCTAGGTGACTCACTGGTGTCATGCAGTCTCTAGAAGTCATCCTGGGTACAGTCACCAAGGATAAGGTCAAGAACACCAGACTCGGTTTTGTTCAACCCTCCTGTGCTCATGAGCAAGTAGAATTGTTTCACTAAATCCCACCTTCTCCCTGGGTGCTGTGTCCTGACCCAGGTGCGTCCCCAGTTTAGGGAGGGGAGATGCACTCTGCCCCCTGTCCTGGAGTTCACCAGGTGGCCCATTTGGGACACCTGCCGTGATAAGATCCCAGTGAAGCCACCAAATGAACTGATGGAGAGCTCTGCTCTTGGTTGGAAGCCACCCTTGGGAGACTGGGCTGGAGGGTCAAACTGGTGAGGACCAAGGACCACATGTCCACCCCCGCCAAGAGCGAGAAGCCAAACCACCTAAACCACCATGCAGTGTCTTAAAGACCAATCAGGGAGCTTTCTTTCAACTGCCGTCCATGTACCATGAAATTCAAAGCTGTACGCGCCCAAAATAAACTCAAAACTCAAAAGGGATTTGAGACATTTAGAATGATAACATAATAATTAGAAAAATAAGGATTTTCCCATGTTTTGAGGACTAATTCATGAAAGAAAATATGACATATAAATCTGAAATCTCAATATACATTCTGCCACTCGTTGGCTATGCGTCAAAAGTTAATTAACTTCTCATAGCTGTGGCTTTTCATTTAGAAGTGAAAATCATGAATCTAATTTTATAGCATTTAATTGTGAGAATTAAATGAGATTATGCGGACAGTACCTAGTTCAGGACCTTGCACCCTGCGGATGCTGAAATAGCGCTATTGATGCTATTGTAATTATTTTTCCAATGATTGCAATGGCCTTGGTAATGGAAGGGTGTCACTGATGTCACTTCTCGTCAGCGTAGGCTGCAGGGAGTCACTGATATTCAGAGAGTCCTGACCTCACCTGTGTATAATTTTGTACCAACTGGTATTGGAGTAGTTCACACTGTGCTGGGTGGGACTCTGAGGGGGAATAAGAAAACTGGAGGCCCACCTCTGTGTGACCTGACAAAGTGACAAAAACAGGTAAGCAGGAGCAACACAGAGACACTGTGTGGCTGGAGAAGGAAAGGTTGGTATCTGTGGGACTGGCAGGAGCACTGGAGGGCTGGGGAAGCTTTGAGAAAGTGCCATCAGTGGAATGGGACCTGAAGGATGAGAGGGAGCGATGGGGAGGGTGGTCCTCAGGTGACAGGGTGCTGGGCCACACAGCCCTGATCCTGGGGGTTCTGTGGCTTGAACAAAGTGACCAGGAGAGGAGGCAGGAGCAGGTAGACAGAAGCCAGTCTTTGGAGCTTCCTGAGTAGAATTTCGACCTTCTCCCGATGGCAACGTGAACCAAAGACTTCAATGTGAGACTTGACATTAAGAAAATACTGGAAGAAAATATGACAAAACATTCCATCAAGGTGATGATTGTTTGGGCAGGACCCCAAAGCACAGGCAACAAAAGGAAAAACAGACAAACAGGATTCTGTCAAACAAAGAAGCTTGAGCACAGCCAAGGAAATTACCACAGAGTGAAGAGGTGGCCTTCACCCTGCAGGGGAAGATGTGTGCAAACTCTGAGTGTGCAAAGGGTCAGGGTGCAGGAGATGTGAGGCGCTCAGCCCCCCACCCATCTGACGAGGGGTCAGTGGGAAAGGTATACATGGAACTCAAAATCTTAACAAAACCAAAAAAATCCAATCAAAAAAATGAGCGCATGACCTGAATAGAGGTGGCCCAAGGGAGAAGCACAGATGGCGCACAGGCGTTTGAAGATGCCCAGAATCATCGCTAGCAGGGAAATGAGCTCAAAGCCACCGTGAGGCCTCAGCCATCCCGTCAGAACCGCTGCTGTGGAGAAGAAAAGCCCAGAACAGCGAACACCGGGAGGGTGTGGAGAAAGGAGCTCGTGCACTGCTGCTGGACACGAAGTCGTTCGGCCAGTACAGGGGACACTCGGAGGGTCCTGAAAACCTCGGAGTCCACCTGTGATCCAGCCACCCTACCACGAGGAATACAGCCGGAGGAAATTAAGTCAGCCTACCTAAGAGCCACCTGCATCCATGTCCACTGTGGCCTCGTCACACAGCCAGGGGACCGAGCCAGGTGTCCACCAGTGAGCAAGCGCAGAAAGAAAACGGGGTGATAATTATCCAGTTTCTGTGTATGAGTGAAAACTCGTGATATTTGTCATTTGCAGTTGGTTTATTTTGCTTAACATGATGTCTTGTTTTTAAGGAGCAAGGCATATCTAACACTGATGGGAAAGACCCAGCAGAGAGATAAAGAAAGATAGACAGATAGACAGATAGATAGATAGACAGACAGACAAGAGGGGAGAGGAGATGAGTAGTAGAATGAAGTAGAAGAGAGAAGATGGTGGGTCCCAGGCATGGGTGAGGGTCCACATCTCCCTTTTCTCCCCTGCAACAGGAGGGGAGGCAGGAATCAACAGAGTGTGGGGGACAAGCTTGCCATAGAGGGCCGAGGGGCCTCCCTCCTCGTGGCTTCTGTTGGCTTCTGGTAAATAGCCTGCCATGTCACCAGCTGAAAGGGCTGGGGACTTGAGACCAGACAGAGGTCACTGCACTGAAGACCCTGAGAGAGTGACCCAAGGACCTGGCAGGTCTCTGGCACTACGAGCTTCAGCTGAAGCTTGGGGACGTGGGTTTACAGTAATAAACCTGTGTTTCTCCAGGTGTATTTAGTAGTTTGGATATTTGTAGAGAAAACACAGATGGGTGTGGTTTTGTCAAGAGAGTGAAATGGGACAGTGGTGCCAGAGGTAAATAAGGACAAGTGGTATGGTCATCGTGACTGTCAACTTGACCTGACTGGGAGACACCTGGAAGATTGGTAAGCCCGCCCCTGGGGTGCCTGTGAGGGGTCTCAGAGACAGTTAGATCATGAGGGTTCCGATCTAAAGACTGGATTAATCCAGTGACAAATTCATAAGTTGAATGGACTTGGGAGGTGGTGGGACCATGGAAGGGGGGCCTGGCTGGAGGAAGTGGATCACTGCGGCGTGGCTTTGAGGGGTGTGTCTTGCCCTGTTCCTTCCTCTCTGTCCTCTCTTTGCTTCCTGGCTGCTCTTAGGTGAGCAGTCTCCCCACCACCTGTTCCTGCCCCCAGGGTCTCTGCCCCACCTCAGGCCCAAAGCAATGGAGCCAGTGACCATGGACTGAAACTGTGAGCCAAGATAAATAAGTCCTTCCTCCTTTAAATTGTTCCTCTCAGGTATGTGTGACAGTGATGAAAACGTCTGACTAACATAACAAGAGGTCTTCAAAGTGACAGAGACTGGACTGTGTGCTGAGGAGGAAAAGAAGAAACAAGTGTAGCAAGGGGCAGGATAAGCCCAGGTTCAAATCCCAGCTCAACCACTACAACCTTGTTGGGTGACTGTGAGCAATTTTTTCAAACTTCCTTTGCCTCAGTTTCTTCATCTGCAAAGTGGGACGCCCATAGCACACAACTCACACAGTTACCATGGGACTGAGTTAATGAGTACTCGTAAGTGCTTAAAACACAGCTAAGTGCTGGCTGTCATTACCTCCTTATCATGACTTCATTATTGCAGTGGCCTGAGACGCACCTGAGATGGTGTGGGGAGTAAGTGAACAAGAGAAATCATAAGAAAAGGAGCCGGAGGTGGGCCATTCCAACCGTGGTCAGGGTATAACTGAGAACCAGGCCTCCCCGAAGGCCAGTGGCGATGGGAACGTTGGGACATCTCTGAGCAGTGGCTCAATGTCACAGCCTTTGTGCCAGGACGCAGCCAGCATTTGAGACCAGCTGCTCCAGCTAGCGAAATGAGTGGCAAAAATGCTGTATATTAAAAGGGGTGAAAGAAGGAGACCACTGCTGCCCCGGACGGTCAGGAAGGGGCTTCCTGGGGAGGAGCTGGGGTTTGGGTGGTCATGGTGTGGGCACAGCCGGGGCAGACCCTGAGATTAGAAAGGACAGGAGAACACATAGCCAAGTCGGATGGGGTGGCGGGGGAGACAATTCTGAGAGTGTAGGTTTGGGAAGAAAATAATAAAGCAGACCATTTGATGTTCTGGGTTTGCACCTGCCCTCAGTGTACAGGCAAGGCCTCTAAGTCTGGACTCTACACACTGAGAGCCACGAGACTGTGTGGGGAAAAGCACTTGTGAGGGGATTATTTTGTTTTCTTTTTGGTACTACTTGGATTTGAACTCAGGGCCTTGTACTTGCTAGGCAGGTATTCCACCACTCGAGCCACTCCACCAGTCCTTGTTTATGCATTAGTTTATTTTCCAGATAGGGTCTCATACTTTTGCCTGAGCTGGCCTCAGACCGAGATCCTCTTGCTTCTACCTCCTGACTGGAATTACAGGCATACACCAACATGCTCAGCTTGTTTCTCAAGATGGGGTCTTTTGCTAACATTTTTGCCTAGGCTGGCCTCAGACCATAACCCTTCTATCTCTTCCTCATACCTAGCTGGGATTACAGGCATAAGACATCACTCCCAGCCAACAGTGTTGTTTTAAACAGGGCCAGCAGAGGAAATGAGTAGAGGGGACTTGAGCAGCATGGGACAATTTGAAGAGACCCCATCCTGAGCATCAAGCCGTGTCTCCCTGAGCACTTGGTGTGGACATAGGTAGCCAACTCCACAATCTCCACCTTCTCCTCCCAGATGATCTGAGCTGCACCCACCAGAGTCCCAGAGATGACAGCTGTCCCCATGCTCCCAGGCTGGTGTCTGTCCCACCTCCTGACTCTGAGCCATTGCACAGGGAGGCCAGCTCTGCTCCACCTGGTCACCTTTGTCATGAAGATGAAAAACTGTAAGCAACCCAGGGAGCATTGAAACCACTGCAACTCAGCACGCCAGTGCACACAGCGAGCGAGAAGTGTGTTAAGCTCTTAGCTGCTCTGCAGGCATGTCCAAAATCCCACCACCCCCGTGGATGGCGGGAGGCTGAGCAGACGCTCTGCGGCTCTGTTAAAACCTCGGTCCTACTCGTAACTGGGAGTTTTCCATCACGGCTGCATCCTTGGGAACACCAGGCAAACTCATCCGAGGGGGAGAGGGCCAGGGAAGGAGGGCTGATGGCAGGAAGAACACAGCCCTTTTCATGAATCTACTCCTGACACCAGTTCCTCTTGAATAAGGATCACGTCTCGCAATCTGGAAACCATGTTATTTAGGAAATTAGAGTAAGTGCAAAACAAAGCATGAGCGAGGGGGGAAAATTTCCTTCCATCTCAGAATGCCTGGAAGCCGACAAAAAAAACCACGCAAGATTTGCACGTGGGTGATTTCTTGTGATTATTTATTCTGTGCACAATTGTAAATTTTTAAATCAATCACTTAGTATGGTCTTTTTGCAAGGAAGAAAAAGATCAAAATATTCATGCAGATTTCTTCGGCTGAATGAAAATCAAGCACCTTTTTGGGCTTGATTTTAGCTCTTGTAAAACCTGTGTTTGTGGAGAGAGGAGGAAAAAGAATCTCTTGAAATCTGAATTTTAAAATTCAGGTGTCCTTAGTCTGGGATGCACACATCTCCAAAGAATCTATGGTGACATCAGGGCTCTGGAAACTTGGTCAGGAATGTAAGATACATGCTATCCTCTTTCTTCTCCATCTCCTCCTCCCCCTCCTTCCTTTTGGCAGTGCTGGGATTTGAACTCAAGGCCTCATACTTGCTAGGCATGTGCTCTACCACTTGAGCCACTCCACCAGCTCTTTCTTCATCCAGATCATGGTCCTTCTATCTACAGTCTCATGCGTAGCTGGGACCATAGGCACACACCACTATGCCCAGCTTGATTGTTGACATGGGGTCTCGTGAACTTTTTGCACAGGGCTGGCCTCAAACCATGATACTCCTGATCCCCACTTCCCAAGTAGCTGGGATTGTAGGTGTGAACCACGGCACCTGGCAGATCACAGACATTTTCATGTCACATTCTCGTTCTTATCACTATCTCGAAATACTTAGGTGTCTGGTATGGTTTGAATCTTGAGTGTCCCACAAAGACCTGTGAATGAGTGGCTTGGTCCCCAGCTCGGGGTGACTGGGGGGTGGTAGGAACAGTGAGACCTAGTGGGAGGTCTTTGGGTCATCGGTAGATGTAACATTCAAGAGGATTGTGGTAGTCTTTTCTTCTGTTTTGCTTCCTGGCCATAAGATGAATAGTTTTGACCCCCACAATGTGACAGGCCCAAAGCAACAAGGCAGATGTGGACTGAAACGTCTAAAACCGTGGGCCCAAATAAACTTCTTTATAAGTTGGTTGGCTCAGAGGCATTTGTTACAGTAACGGAAAGTTTGCAGTATCCTTCTGGCTGCTCTTAAGTTTATGATCTGCAGGAAGCCCAGTGCTATAGCTTGTTACTTCTCCTGTTAAAGAAGCAAGTAGAATTTTTAAATCTCCTCGTTGTGTTTCCACATAATTGGCTTCCTTTGTTATTCTGTGCACCTAGCTTTATTCAGTATACTTAAAAACATTATTCCAGAGAGGAAGCCATGGTACAAATGCTTAGGGAATCCCTGTCTGGCCGCAGAAATGTTGATTCCCCAAGCCTGTCAACGTGAGGGTTCCCAGAGCCCTCCCGGGACCGGCTGCATCAAACTGACCTCAGGGAATGGGTTCTGGGCACGAGCGTTTTCCCCAGGGGGTTGGGGTGCAGCCTTCCCCAGGCAGAGACTGTTATTTGGGAACCTGTGACCCAAAGCATCTGATCCCTGTGACAGGGTCTCAGAGTGTGGAGTGTGGTGGCCCTGCTGGAGATTGAGTCACAGAGAGGCAGGGTCTCTGCTCCTGGGAGCAGCTGGGGCGGGAAAGAGGATGGAGGCTAAACAGACCCGGGTTTGAGGTTGGGCCCATCACTGAATGCGTGCGTGCTTAATACGTGCATCTTAGGTCCCCTGGGCCTTCGGCTGCCCTTCTCTGGCCTGGAGATCACAGAGGGACCTCATGGACTAAGGTCCACTGTAGGTGCTGTAGCAAAATACCGTGACCTGGGCAGCAAAAATGTATTTCTCCCAGGGAAGGCTGAGGCTGGAGCTGGGGAGTCCAAGATGGAGACAGACTGCACCTGCTGGGGGCTCCCGTCCTGGCTCGCAGGTGGTACAATCACGTAACCTCTCACAGTGTCCTCCCTCTTCTCTGGGGACACCAATCCCATCCGTGAGGACCTGATCACCTCCCAAAGGCGGCCCCCGCCTAAGACCTTCACCTCGAGGGTTAGGACTTGAATGTTAGGGTTTTGGGGAGGAGTGAACGCACAGCTCTTTGGAAAGTGACTGTCACACACCAAGTGTTGAAAGTGGTGACAGTATCCTTGCAGGGCTGCTGTGGACACGTGCATGTGATGTGATGTGACAGTGAGACCTGCCCTACAGAGCTTGGGGACCTTCCTCCTGGAGGCCACAGTTAGAGCCTGTCCCTGTGTCCCCAGCATCAGCTGTCCCCCTCCCTCTATGGAATAGAATTAACATGCCACCAGGAGCATGGGGCTGTCTGCTTCCGTGACCCAAAAAGTGTAGTATCATTTTCTCCCTGAACCCACACTTGCCACATAGCAAAGCGGGTCACTTTGCCTTCCTGACTATGGGACAGAGCTATTTTTCCTCCATCTGGAAGCACTTTAAATTCATCTGCATTTCTGAGAGGAGATTGCAAATGGTTCCCCCAAAAGGAAGCTCCCAAGCTCCTAAGAGAATGTGCTACCAGTTCATGGACAACTGACTGCTTCACGTCCTTCAAGGGTAAATTATGTGACCTGGTGCAGTGGCTCACGTCTGTAATCCCAGCTACTTGGGAGGTGGAGAACAGGACAATCACAGTTTGAGGCCAACCCAAGCAAAAAGTTAGGAGATCCCATCTCAACCAACAAACCAGGCATGGTGGCAGGCACCTGTCACCCCAGCTACATGGGAAGCCATAGGTAGGAGGATTTCAGTCTGAGACCAGCCTCGGGCAAAAAAGAAGCAAGCCCCTACCTAAAAAATAACTAAAGTAGAAAAGGGCTGGGGGAGTGGCTCAAGTGGTAGAGTGCCTAGCTAGCAAGGTCAAGGTACTGAGTTCAAGTTCCAGTACTGCCAAAAAATTAAATTATGTGAAGGAAAATTTGCCTTTGCAGATCCCCTTCTAAATTCTCTGGAATCTTCCATTGGCCGGTCCTGTCTGGATTCCTCTTGGGCAATGCCCTGCCTATCACTAAATCCAGAGACAAAGGACAATGGACATGATTTCCTCTGACACCCTGAGTATCCTCAGAGGTCCCAAGTTGGCAAGAAAAGGCAGAAAGACGTGGCATCTGTTGGAGAGTCAGGCATGACAAACTTCAATCAGTAGGACAGATGACACTTTCAGGTCTCCAAGACAAAGGCCTGGCGAAACCTAAGCGGCTGGTCCCTTCAGCTCTCAAGATCAACGCTATTCTTGTCACTCAGAGTGATCAAAACCCCAGCCAGCATTTTTACAAAAGGAAGAAAGGAGTGCGTCCCCGTTGCCTCTGCACGGGAGAGCGGAGACGTGTATTGTGGTCACATCCCTCTCTCTGAGTGCGTGTGACTTCCCCCTAACGGGCTCAGCGGGATCCCGGCTGCCAGCCGCCAGCGGCAGACAGCAGGTAGAAGATGACATTTTAGAAGTGTTCAAATAGACCCCAGACCTAAGAGATATGCCAGACAGAGTCAGGCAAGGCAGAACAACACAGCGCCAGAAACAACTGTTTAAAAATTTTAAAAAACCCAAAAAACTATTTCCCTTTACCGGCTCTGCTGCTGGGTACCCAATCCCAGCAAATTTCCCAAACCTGAAACTGGCCCCAAACTGGGCAGAGAAAGGAATGGGATGGGGCGTGTCAGCAACATTGGCACCGCCCAAGGTCAACATCAGCCTCCCTGGACCCAAGAACTGGGCCATTTTCTGAGACACAAACTCAAACTTACTGCTTAAAAGGAGCCTCGGGAGGTTCTTTGGCTCCTGAACACCCGACCCATTCAAAGCACAGGCTTCTGGTGTGCGTTTCAAAGTCCAGCACACACGACACTTCAACTGGGGGGACAATCCCGGGGGCGAGTCACTGCGGTCCCCAGAACGAGCAAATCTCCAAATCTCAGTGGCTTCTTTAACATAAAAATTCATGGCGGTGCACATGGCTGTCATTGACCCCACACCGTGGCTCCTCTGCCTCCAACAGGTGGCTTCCCAGGTCTCCGTGCCCTGGGCAGAGGTGGATGAGGCACACTGCAGCCACAGCCTGTGGCATGTCCCCAGGGCTCACAGTCACTGGAGAGAGAGGGCCTGGAGGCCACCCCTGCTACAAGAAAGCCTAGAAGTGGAGTGCCCAGGAGGCTGCAGGGTCCATGCTGTGGTCAGAGAGGCCACTGCCACCTGTCGGGGTGTTCCAGATCCTTCTCAGGTGGTTAGACTTGTCGATGGTGGCTATGAGCCCAAGAAGAGCCATGGCAGTTCTCTGGTCCTTCTGGGGATCAAAACTGGAAATTCCCATTCCGCTAAAGGAACTGGGATGGGCGTTTTCCCAGTGCACGGGCCTCCCCTCCGGTTGTGCTTGTGCGGGCTCCTTGAGCAGAGCTCTCTGTTTACATAAAAATCCCGAAGACTGTGGGAAGTCAACTGGTGTCCTAACCCACGAGTTGGTGAGTGTCAGGCCACCAGAGCCCGGAGCACTTAGGAGGATCGTGTAAATGTTTGAGAGACACTTTGTGCCTGCACCCAAGGGAAGTCTTGCCTTTCTTTTCCTGCTCTAAATTATCCAGCGTCACCAAGAGCACTGGTGGTAGCCCACCATACCATCGATTGTCTGATCTTCCCTCTCTCTTCACATGACAACTTCCTGTCCCTGAGTCCATCTTCCTCCCCAGGTACCCCCGTGATCTTCAGTAGCTCTGTCGTCCATGTCCTCCCTACAATGAGTCCCTGGACTCTGACACTTCATCCTGGGATCTATATATGCTTCTGTCCCTTTCCTTAACATATCTTGTCACCAATTTCAAAAAACCCCACGTTTTCCTGACTTCCCAGCGCAGGATGGTGGAACCAGGGGTGTCCTGAGCAGGTGCAGTTGGACCCAGAGCCTCCTCTGCCTCAGTGGCTGCCCACAAGGGTTTTTCCACCTCACAAGTGGGATGGGGAGTGGGATCACCTTCTGCTTAAATGTGCTCTCGAGCTATTTCTTCACTCTTTTCTCTTGCGCACCGAGAGATGTGCCTTCCTAGATGTGCCAGGTCACAGAGGAATGACCTAGGTGGCACCCCTCAGCTCAGGCTACAGAAGCAGTGAGGAGTCAAGACCTTCCTGTACCTGCTTCTTTGAGTCACCTGCTGCTGTGGATGGTGTGTTTGCTTGTTCTGTCCCTCAAGGGATATCCACATCTGCTCTTAAACTTTGTGTTATTTTTTTTGGTGGAAATGGAATTTGAACTCAGGGCTTCATGCTTGCAAAGAAGGCGCTTTACCACCTTGAGCCACCCCCACATCTGCTCTTCACAGACAGCAGTAGGGATAGGAAGCTGCAAGTAGAAAAACAGAGTGGGTGACAACATGTCATGTTCCCTGTTGATGACCTACCATCCCCTGACTCCAAGAGACGTGATGCCCTCCTTGAGCTCCGTGGAAGGACACCAAGCAGGCCGGCTGCCAGACGGAGGCTGGCCAGGCTTTGGAGCCCTCTTGCAGTGTCACATCTGTATGCTATAATTCCTGCCCCATCTGCTGCTCCCAGGGGTGTCTGTGGCCATGGTCACACCCCCCAGAACACTATGGACTTCTGAGTAGTCCATCCAGGTTTCTCCTTTTGGCCGTCCTCACTTTGTGAACCTTGGAACACTCACCAACATCATTTTCCTTTTGGTCCGAGCCTCTTCTAGTCTGTCAGTCAAGGCTGCAGTCCAGGGATTCTGGGGCATGACCTTGAAGAGAACAGGATTGCTGAGAGAGACCCCAGCCAGCCAGGCAGGGTGGCCTGGCCCACCAGAAAGCCCACAGTAGTCACAAGCTGTGTAATGGTGAAACCCAACTGTGGACAGTGGCCTCATGGTGCCTGGCATGGCCAACCTGTAGCCCCTGCCCCAGAGTCCAAAGCTCCCATTTCCTTGCCATCCCATCACATCCAACCCTCCCCTCCTGAGGGCCACACATGGAGGTCATGCCTTTGCCACGCTCAGGAAGCAGCTCACTTCGTGGATACTCTCCTGTCAGCAAATAATAATGACCTTGGTTTTATCAGCGTGTACTACAATCTACCATTGCTTCATGGAGTTTCCCACACGTTATTCCATTCTGTCCTCATGCCTGCCCTCAGATGGGTTGCATTTTATGGTAGAAGGAATGTAAATGACAGCAACCAAGCCACCATGACACCTAGGGCCAAACAGTAAGCAATTTCTGATATCTGAGAGTAGGTTTAGCCTTGACCAAGAGCCAGGATTTGAACCCAGTACTGAGACTGCACCTCTGTGCTTTTGTAGTGTCAGGGTCCCTACTTTCCACAAAGTGGCTTGTGTGAAGTATACACCACGTGGGCTCTGAGATGGTGCCCAGTTCTGTGTGATGCCTGATAGAGTCCTCTACGACCAGTCTACACGTCCACTCGGTGTCATGTCCACCTCTTCCACACAAATGGTGTCACATCCACCCTATCCATCCAGGGAGAGCCATGTCAACGCCCCCATGCAGCTGGGTCCACATCTACCCACCCCTCCATCCAGGCGGGACCAGTCCACCTCCTCCTGTCTGCATGGCACCACGTTTGCTTTCCCCCATCTGGTGGCTTGTATCTCCTGCCGTCCATCTGTGAGGTTCCTGGCTCCATCAGCAGCTATTTTGTCTCCCCCTGCTTTCCAGTTCTCTCCAGTTATGAACATGGTGGGCAGAGCAATCCTGGCCCCACGCCACAGGCAATCCAGTCAATTAGCAATGCCTTTCATTTTAGCCTTGACTGTGTTGGATTCGGTTAAGGCACTGAAGCAGCAGAGTGGGTGATCACAACCTTTGAGGGTCTTTTGGCACAAGGGACAACATACTCTTTAAAAGATGTGCAAAAGAGAACGACAGAGCATCAATAATATAAAACGTCACATCTGTGAAGGTGGAGGACGTAAGGATGTGCACTGAAAGCTGGTGAAATGGGGGGTGGGAGGTGAAGGGGTGAGGGAGAGCAGTGGGAGGGGCTGAATGGACCAAAGTAAAGTAGACTCACAGCGGGGTCACATCGAGACACCCCTTTGAACACCAGCTTAGATATTAATAACGAAAGACAGGACTGTGACATAGGCACAGTGTGTGGGGGGTAAAGGAGGGGGGAATGGAGGAGATGAAGGTGAGGGAATATGGTGGATGGACCTCATATACTTATATGAAGTAGAACAAAGAAACCTCTTGCAATTGCTGTAAGTGGGGTGGGCAGAGGGGCAAGGGGGGAGACAGTGGTGGTGATCTAACCAATGTACAATGTAAGCTTATTTGGAATTGCCACAAGTCCACCCTGTACAATGAATACATCCTAATCAAAAAAATAAAAAATGTGCACACGCCAGTGCCTTCCAGGTCACTGGACACAGTTGCAAAGCTCTGGCCCTTAGGTGTTGAAGAAACACCAAATTCTAACTGCATTTTCTTACAGGATGAAATCAAACTCACTTTCCTCCTGTAGTTAAGCATAGTTTGTCTATATTTGCATCCTCCCAACTGCTCTTGAACCCTTGGCAAAATGCACACCAAGTGATGGATGATGGGTATGATGGGGAGGGGTACAGTGTTATCACCCTCTCACCCCCCCCTTCTGAAAGCTTCCATCCCAAGGTCCCAAAGCAGCTTTCTGTACTTCCCTGACACTGCAGCATTGCGCTCTGAGCTGCCTGCCAGTGAAGACTGTGGACTCTGGCCGCAGGAGCCAGGTCTAAGTCGTCTTTCTATCCATGACAGCATTTTGCTGTAGGTCTGATCTTAGTAAGCATGTCCATAGCACTGAGTCCCATGACTGAAGGTC
The DNA here is from genome assembly GCF_047511655.1 of Castor canadensis. Classification (NCBI taxonomy): domain Eukaryota; kingdom Metazoa; phylum Chordata; class Mammalia; order Rodentia; family Castoridae; genus Castor; species Castor canadensis. The sequence continues at coordinate 16,069,498 of NC_133391.1, forward strand.
GATCATTAGAAGTTAAAAACAACAGGGGCCCAAGCATAGTAGTGCACTTCTGTAATCCCAGCCTCTCGGGAGGTGGAGGTAAGAGGATTGAAGTCAGGGTGACTCAGGCGGAAGCACAAGACCCAACATGCAAGTCAAACTGGCTCAAGTGGTAGAGTGTGTCAATCTTCACTATTGCAAAGGAGAAGAGGAGGAGCAAGAGGAGGAGGGAGAGGAGGAGGGAGGGGGAGACAAGGCTAAGCCAACTGTGGCTGCCTTGGCTACTTTTCTGACATAAAAGCCCTGGCCCTTTGTGACAGTAACACATTGTTACACTGGACAGTGAGGCTGGACTCAATTTTAAGGTGCAGACTAATAGCAACAAAAATCAAAAGGAAATTTTACAAAAGCTCCCTCCCTCCCGGCGCTCCATCTCGGCGGCTTCCCCACGGTTTCCTTTCCTCCCAGAATCACATCGCTGGGCTCCGCTTTAATTCCTCATTCGTAGCAAGAGACATGACTTGCACTGACTGCAATGGGAGCCAGGTGTTAGGGATTCTCGCCACTGAAATTGAGATACGTCTGGAGATCGAGTTTGTAAATCCCATTTGTGAGAAACCATAATAAATAAAGCAGAAGATTGAAATTGAATTTTTGTAGAAGGACTTTAGGAGGAAAGCCATTATGTACCCGTCCAATTTAGAGGAAGAAAATGCGTTTTAACTGGGAAACACTAGCTCACCATCCAGAGATGGAAGACGAGAATGCAGAGGAAATTTACCCAGATCGTGAATTTGCCCTTTTTGGGAAAGGGCTACCAGAAAGTCCTGAAAAAGATTAGGGGAACAGGAACACCAAGTTAAAATGTTCTCTTGGCCAGAAATGTGTGTGTGTGTGTGTGTGTGTGTGTGTTGAATCAGGTTTTACCAATAAGCTAAAACCTGCCTGCACTTTGGATGAACCAGTGGAGAATTTCTGTAATTTCTGCACTGAAAGTTTCACTAATACTGCTTTTAGTGTAAGTGGCTTTAAATGACTTCCAGAGTGGCTCTAACCTGATAGAAGAATAATTGTGGTCAGGGGTAAGGAAGAAATCCAGGAAAGCTACTCCCGAGGTGGTAGACATTCTCTCCCCAAGGGAAAGGCTGAGAGAGCCTAGTACAGGGCTTCCAGGTTCTGTGGAAGGAATTTAGGAGGAAAGCCATTATGTACCCGTCCAATTTAGAGGAAGAAGATGCATTTTAACTGGGAAACACTAGCTCACCAGCCAGAGATGGAACACGAGAATGCAGAGATCCTCTTTACAAATATAAAACCAGGGGGCTGGGCACAGTGGCTCATTCCTGTAATCCCAGCTAAGCAAGATCCATAGATAGGCTGCCAAGGCTGGCCTGGACAAAAACTCGAGAACCTGTCTGAAAAAATATGTAAATTTTTAAAAAGGAAGGGTTGTGGGTGGGAATCAAGTGCCTAACAAGAGTGAGACCCCAAGTGCAATCCCCAGTACTGTCTGTCCGTCTCTATCTATCTCTGTTGTCACCCGAAGGCCATAGCTTCCTCAAAGATTGGCTCTCAGTGTTCATTCGGTGGGTTTAGGCAAGTGTCCAACCACATATGTCCTCCACTGCAGTATGGCACACAGACATCCCCTGCTCGCCAAAGCCTCTGTGTTCCACCTATTCGTCCCTCTGTTTTGGTCACTTTTCCATCTCTATGACAAAGCATCCGAACAAATCAACTTAAGAAGTGGAAAGGTATTTTTGGTTCATGGCTTTAGAGGTTTCAGTTCATGGTCACCTGGAGCCAAGGTTTCTGGGCTGTGGTGACACAGCACATCATGGCGACAGGAGCACATGGTGGAGAGCACTGCTCCCCTCATGGTGGCCAGGAGGCAGAGAAAACAGGAGGGCTTCAGGGACAAGATACACACAAGCCCCACCAGTGACCTGCTTTCCCCAACTGGGGTCCACCTCCCAATGGCCCATTCGGCCATGAACTCATCAATGGTTGATCCACTGATCAAGTCAAAGCCCTCATGACCCAATCACCTCTGGACAGTGCCACCTGCCGGACACCAAGCCTTCGACACATGAGCCTCTGGGGAACATTTCTAGATTCAAACCGTAACACCCAGTCACCCTAGTCCTGGCAACCAAGGATCTGCTTCCTGTCTGCATGGTTTGGCCTTTTCCAAAGGTTCATAGTTGGAATCGTGCACTCTGTAGGCTTTTTAGATAAGGGTGAATTTTTTCTCTCACATTCTAGATGTGCGTGACATGACAGTGTCAACTGTGACCTCATCTTTCCTAAGAGATGGTAATGAAATTTTCTGTGACTTCAGGTCTGGGCATGTGCGTGCAGCCAGCAAGTTTGCTGGCAACTCCTGGGGGGCTTTTCATTTCCAGACACCCCTTTACAGCTTGGCTGACCTGTCAACCCTCTTGGAATTCTTTGTTGGCGTCCCCGTGTTCATCCCTCTCTTAGGAATAAAAGCTGGACGCCCGTGTGCAGGAAGCAGTAATGTCCTGCAAGACAGCCAAGCCAGGTGTTGGGCTCAGCCCTGGGGAAGCCAGAGGTTGTGTCATCCCTGGGTGACCTGAGGCTGCAGACCTGGCCTTCCAGGACAGACGGCATGGGCATCCTTGGTTGTCACCCACCGGTCCTGTGGGTGGGGACACCAATCAATGCTGCTCAGAGAGGAGGAGAAGGGGCCCCGGTGCCCACGTGTGCCAAAGAGGGTTGGGCAGATTCTGACGTCTCAGTCCCTCACACTGCAGACACAGGCCTGGAGCTGAGAGGGGACAGTCACTACACATGAGGACAATCCATCAACACGCCAGCACAGCCAGGCTTGATCAGGGAGAAACCATCTAGAAATTTCCTCTAGCCAGCTGAAAGTAGATGGCTCAAAACTTCAGGCTTTTCATAATTTTTTTCGTGCTGCTGGGATAGAACCCAGCGTCCCGCTCGTGCAAGGCAAGGGTTCTACCTCTGAGCCTCGCCCTCAGCCCGAGAATGGATAATTTTTTGAGGAACAAATTAATGAGTGAACACCTGTACCAGAAGTCACCACACATCCTGCTGGCCCACGGACACCTCCCCATTCCTCTAGCACTGGGGCCACCCAGAGCCCGGCCCCAGGACAGATCCTACAGCTTGGGGTGCACCCCCTTCCTGGGCATCTGGTGACCTGTGAGGAGCCCCAGTCTGAGGTTTTCTTCCATGGGGAAGCTCCTTCCACCAGAATTTGGGCTAAGCTTTGGGAGGTCATCTGGTCAACTGGCCCACTCCATGGGGCACTGGTCGGGCTCCTTTACGCACTGGCAGTCAGTCAGTGAGTTGGTTGGTGTCCTGTCTGAGATGTGTTGATCAGGCTTTCATCCCCACCCCTCTGTGAGTTGCCCTCCAGGATCCGTGCTCTCCTAGCACCTCCAGGAAGAGCCACCATTTTGGATGACAAACTCTAATGCAGAGAACGGATCCTCAGGACCCTTCCTTGGGATTCACTGTGCTCGGGACAGCACACTCGCTGTTGGCGGAGCTCCCTTTTTGCTTCCAGACTCTTGGGGGACATCAGAGGCTGAGGTGGAATTTCACTTCCCTTCTGGAATATTCCTTGGTATAGCCTTTGCTGACCTGTTGGTTTCTTGCTAAGACCCAAAGGCATTCAGTCCACTTTCTTGAATTTCTTCACTTCTGCTGTTTGGACCCAGTTGTTTGGCCACTGACAGATGTCACATCAATGTGTTGTCACTTAGAGAAACCATGAGCTTAGCCTGTGGCCACCCCCAGCCAACTCAGAGCAGAGCCCCCAGGACCACTCAGCTCGCAGGCTCCTTTCTTGGTCCCCTCGAAGAACCCGACTGCTTGGTGCAGCAGGAGGAGTTGACCCCTGACCCTGAGGGTGTCACTGGTGCCACCAAAGATCCACTGAACTTCCTTGGGACATGTTCACAGCCTCAGGGGACCCTTCTGTGTTCCCCTCATTCACTAAGTTTACAAGGAAGAAAGGAGGCACAGTCGGGTTCCCAGAGCAAGGGACAAGGCTGTGACTGGAGAATACAGAGGGTCTGTGGCCAAAGGTTTCTGTCCTTGAATGGGCAGGACTGGCACCATCAGCACCACCAGGTGAGGGTGGGCCTGCTGCTGCAGCCCCAGGTAAGAGTGGGGTTCCGCCTCCCCACTTTGATTGTGGGGGACGAGGACCTTAGTCACCTCTGTGAGCTCCATTTCCTCTTCAGCAAAGACTTAATGAGGTGCTAGCTAGCATTCACAGCTCTGCTGAAATCACTTCACTGGTCCTGGGCTCTGGGGCAGACAGAGGGGACACTGTCCTCTCTGGGGAGGGAGGCGGTCAGAGGAAATGGAGGATCAGGAAGAGAAGCAGAAGTTTGAACTCAGAGACCACACCTTCAGCCACTCCTCCAGGGTCTTAAGAACTATTTACCTGGGCTGGCTTTGAACTGCGATCCTCCTGATCTCTGCCTCCTGACTAGCTGGGATTACGGTGTGAGCCATCGGCGCCTGGACTTACTTACTTTCTTCTTTTTTCAGTACTGGGGATTGAACCCCGAGCCTCACACCTGCTTGGCACACACTCTGCCACTTGAGCCACACCCCCAGCCCTTTTGGGTTTTGTTGTTGTCATTTATAAGAAGAGGCCTTGTTAACTTTGCCTGGACTGGCCTTGAACCGTGACCCTCTTGTCTCTGCCTCCCAAGTAGCTGAGATTACAGGCGTGCGCCACTGCCTCTGACCCGGGTATGTGCAGAGGGCTTTGCCGCATGGGAGCTCTTGACGGCGTTTCCCGTGTCACGCAAGATGTGAGCTGTTGGCTGCAGTGAGTCAGTTCAGTGGAGGTGACAGGCTGAGGGCCGGGACCTCGTGTATGCCAGGTGGTGCCATATTACAGGCCAGCCCTCACCCAGGCCATTCACCCCAGGTTTCCTGTGCCTAACAGAAGGCCAGGCCTTCTGCTCAGCAGGGTGAGTGTCCGCCCCCTCCCAGACTCTGCAGGAAGAGTGGGGGTGGCTCTGAGTCGGTGCCCACTGACTGCACCACCTGAGGCACACCACAGATGTGTCCCCTGCCACCCAGGGGACACCTGGGCAGAGCTGTCATCCCCCAGCCGGGACCACCACCTCCCTCTCTGGCTCAGGACGCTAAGTACACTGGCACAGGGCTCCTCCCAGCTCCTCTGTTCTCTGACCCATCCTAGCAGCTACATCACTGGACCTTCTCACAAGTGTGGCCGTCCCCCAGGCACTGGGACAATCGTGGCCTTGGACTGCACTGCTCATGGAGAACTTGGCAGCGAGTGAGCCTGGCTGCGGGTTCCGGTGCCACCTGGTCCTTCTGTTCTTGTGATGGTTTGGGGCATTGGCCGAGGCCCCTCGTTTGTCTGACCCCTGCTCAGAAAAGAGTCCTCACAGAACTCTTTGTCCTCCTGAGTCCCCACAACCTGATCCACTCCATGAATCTGTAACTCACTTCTCTGTGTCGGCACATCTTTAATAAACAGCTTTGTTGAGACACGCTCCCGCCACTGTAATTCACTCGCTGAAAGTGTGCACTGTAACGATTTTTAGAACCCTCTGAGCATTCTGCACAGATCACCACAATCAATATTATGCCATTTTCTGCCTAAAAAGAAAGTCTATACTTACTGGTAGTCCCTCCATTTTCCTCTGTCCTAGGTCACTGTCCGTCTGCCTTCTGTGGTTGGACTGTCTTATTTTGCACATCTCAAATAAATAGAATACATAACACGTGGTCCTTTGTGACTGACTTTGCTCACTTATCACACTTTTTAGGCTCATTCACGGTGTAGTGTATACCGGCCTTTCCTTTTTCACTGCCAACTAATGTTCCAGGGCACCCCAACACTACACTTTGTTTATCCATTCATCACTTGTTGTACACTTGCCTAATGCATATTCATGAGGATTTGCCCTTATGTTTTTCTTTTAGGGGTTTTGTAGTTTTCGCTCTTACATTTAGGTCTCTGATCCATTTTGAGTTAATTTGCATGTGTACAGTGTGAGATAGGAATCCTTACTCATTCTTTTGCATGTTGTTTCAGCACAATTTGTTGGAAAAAAACTATTCTTTTCCCATTAAATTGTGTTGGCCCCTTTGTCAAAAGTTATTTGGCCATAAACGTGCAGGTTTATTTCTGAACTCTGCTCTATCCCATTGGCTTATCTGTCTGTCCTTATGACAGTGTCATACTGTCTTGATTCTGGCAGCTTTGTATGAAGTTTTGAAATTAAGAAGTGAACACCATAGACCATTTCATTTATTTGAGTCCCTTGTATTTTCATACGAACTTTAGGATTCACTTCTTTTCATTTCTTTTTCCTTTTTGGTGGTACTGGGATTTGAAGGAAGGAAGAGAGAAATGGAGGGAAAAAGGAAGGAAAATGGAAGGGAGAAAGGAAGGGAAGGGAAGGGAGGAAGGAGGGAGAGAATGCAGGGAGAAGAGGAGGGAGGAAGGAAGGAGGCAGGGCAGGGAGGGAGGAATGCCAGTCACACAGTGCTGGGAACTTCAGAAAACCCATGTGTCCCGCTGGGTGTGTCAGGCTTAGGACTCACCCAGAGCTGAATTTTCTACCGTGAGCCATTGGAGCTGTAGGCAATCTCCAGGGCCACCTGTCCTGTGTGTCTCGGTCAGGCCAGGTCAGGCTATGCTGTGATAACAAACCAACCTCGGAATCTGAGTGGCTTTACACGCTCATCGTATCTCTCTGTGCTGAATTGGCTCAGCGTGCTTTGGGGCCTGGAGGGGGGCGGTGGCAGTGGGAATGGCCCCGCCAGGCTGATGGAGTCTTTGTGTCTCCAGGTGTGGCTCTGCGGGGGCAGCATGGAGGTCCTCCCTTGCTCACGGGTGGCCCACATCGAGCGGAAGAAGAAACCCTACAACAGCAACATCGGCTTCTACACCAAGAGGAACGCGCTGCGGGTGGCCGAGGTGTGGATGGACGACTACAAGTCTCACGTGTACATCGCGTGGAACCTGCCCCTGGAGGTAGGCCTGTCCACCCTCGAGGTGGGCTGTCGGCTTAGTGACTTGGGGATCCCTCCCCGGGAGGAGGTTCACACAGGGAAATGACAGATCCTTCTTGGAAAGTCACAGATGTCACCGTTTCTGACCCTCTGCCCTTGCAGATGCGCTGATGCCAGGCTTATTGTACTAATCTGCTGATCTGCTCCTGGGCACACAGCGTGTCCAGAAGGCTCTTGGCTGGTTTCTGGCACCAGACCCCACCTGGGCCCTCGCGGTGTGCCCTCCTGAAAGCTGAACCCCGTGTCTCTCCAGGGCTCCCCTCCATCCTGCTGGAATATGGTGCAGGACAATTTCCACATGGCTACAGTCACACTGCAGGACCGTGCGGCATTTGTGCCCTGGCTGGGTTTCAACCCCAGCCCCGTCCCTTCATGAAGTCCTAACTGATCCACTCATCTCCTCTGTACCTGCATTCCCTCAGCTATAAAATGGAGATAATAAAATGTTCTCCCTCCTAAGGCCCTTGTCGGAGCTGAATGGGGTGATGCTCAGAGCAGGGCCTGGCCCAGGACACAGTGTGCCTCCTCCTTCATACGGGAGTGACCTGTCCCTCGGCCACTGCCGGGTTTATCTGACCAAGGAGTCAGAAGACCCACAGGTGAGCCGGGCACTGTGGCTTGTGCCTGTAATCCCAGCTACTCAGGAGGCATTGATCGGAAGGAGCACAGTTCAAAGTTGGCCTGAGGAAATAGTTTGCAAGACCCTATCTTGGGAAAAAGGAATCACAAAAAGGTCTGGTGTAGTGGCTTAAGCCGTAAATCACCTGCCTAGCAAGCTTGATGCCCCAAGTTCAAACCCTGGTGCTAAAAAAACAGGTGTCCAAGCCAGGCCCTGAGTGTGTCCTGGAATGGTTCCACTGAGAGACAGCAGCCTCTGCATTTCAGGAGGCTAGAGCCCAGGACAGCAGAAATACAGCTGAATGTGTGTACAGAGGATAAAAGTGAAGAGTGTATATCACTGTTGTTACAACTTTTGAAATGCATCCTAAAGAATTGGAAGCCAGGCATGGTGGTGCACAGCTGTAATCCCAGCATTCAGGAAGCTGAGGCAGAAGGATCATGAGTTCAAGGCCAGCCCAGGCTGCATAGAGAGACTGTCTTGAAAGAAATTTGGGTGCTGGTGGCTCACGCTGTAATCCCAGCTACTCAGAAGGCAGAGATCAGGAGGATGGCAGTTCGAAGCCAGCCAGGGCAGATAGTTCGCGAGACCCTATCTTGAAAAAACCCATCAGGAGAAAACGGACTGGTGGAGTAGCTCAAGGTGTAGTGGCCCTCCCTAGTAGCTAGGATTATAGGTGTGAGCCATTGGCACCCTGCTTAGATCTGGGGCTTTTGGACTAACTTTTACTCAACCAGTAAAGTTCATGCAAATATTCTGAAATTTGAAAAAAATTCTTATTATGCATGTATAAAAATAGAATAATGAGACCCATTTAAAAATTATTTAAAAAGAGGGAGAAGAGAGATAAGAAAGAGTAATCAGGCGAATTTGATTAAAGTCCATTATATGCATGGAAATATCAGAATGAAGCTAAGCCCCTTTGTAAAATTAATATACAGTAATAAAATTTTAAATTTGAAACACTCCTGGCCCTAAGTACTTCAGTATATGAAGCATGCTCAGCCTGTTACAGCCTCTGCACTTTCCTGCACATAATATCTATGATAAAGTTTAATTTATAAACTAGACACAGTAAGAGATTAATAACAATAACTAGTAACAAAGTACAGTTATCACAGTTAACTCAAAACTTCTGAATTGTTTACTCCTGGAATTTCCCACTTAATACTTTTAAACCATGGTTAATTATTGCCAACCGAAATTGCAGAAAACAAAACCCCAGGAAATGGAGGACTACTGTATTCCTGGTTCCAAATGGGAAAGGTAGCCTCGCACTTTTTTTTTCATGCCCATTTCTTTTGGCCAGGCATGGTGGTTCACGCCTGTAATCCCAGCTACTTGGGAGGCTGAGATTGAGAGGATCATGGTTTGAGGACAGCCAGGGCAAATAGTTCTCCAAAATAAGCAGAGCAAAATGGACTGGAGGAGTGGCTCAAGCTGTAGAGTGCCTGCTTTGCAAGGGGGAAGCCCTGAGTTCAAATCTCAGTCCCACCAAAAAAATGACTGTTTTCGTGAGTTATGTTAAGTATATTAAGTATATTCAAGCAAAGAGTTAAATATTGCAGCTCAGGTTTGCCTTTGAATTTTAATAAGTTTGACATTTAAAGGAGTTCCTCCTTGAAACATTGTGTGACTGCAGAAGAAGTCTCAATGAAATGATTTGACCTTCCCCTTGGCCCCACCCCAAGCCCACCTGGCCACCCCCTGCAGAGAAGCCATCATCCTGTTGCCTTCCACATGCAGCCATCTTGCAGCTGAGAAGTGGAGTTGTATTTCAGATGTTTTATTTCCCCCGTCAGCGCACAGCCACCCATTACAGGTTCATTTCTGAAAAAGCAAAGTGAATTATTCATTAGAACATCATTACAAGCTTTGCAGTGGAGAATTATTTTCTCCTGCCTAAAATGAGCTTCACACTGAGCTCACAAAAGGGGAATTGCAGATGTATGCAAAAGAAAGATAGGAGGAAGTTATAGGCATTTATTTTCTTGTCTTAAACAAATAATTCCTCTGATAATTGGCTCTGAGGGTTACAGACGCAATGAGAGAGAATTGCTGAGGACATAGATGGTTGGCATTCGTGCATCCCAGGGACCGTTTGACCAGGGATGGTAAAGATGGCGATGGGGCTGGGGGTTCCTGAGTGTGCTTGGAAAGGCCCGTTCCTTGCCTGGGTCTCAGCCAGTCAAGCAGTTCTCCTAGAACCTTCCAAGCAAGACTGCGGAGCTCAGGTCTTCTCTGAAAGGGGTGCCACCTGTCCCCTGTTGTGACCAGAGTCCCCTGTCACTGACACCTCTTGCCTCTCTCTGCTTTCAGAACCCAGGGATTGACATAGGCGATGTGTCTGAAAGAAGAGCGTTAAGGAAGAGTCTGAAGTGTAAGAATTTCCAGTGGTACCTGGACCACGTCTACCCGGAAATGAGAAGATACAACAACACCGTTGCCTACGGGGAGGTGAGGAGACCTGCCTGCTCGCTTAGGGGACTGCTATTCAGTAGGCTGTGCAGTGCTTCACTGTCACTCATCCATCCTTCATTCATTCACCCACTCATTCATTCACCCACTCCCTCATCCATCCACCCATTCATCCATCCATCCATTCATTCACTCATCCATCCACCCATTCATCCATCCATCCATTCACTCATCCATCCATCCATTCATCCACTCATCTATCCATCCATCCATTCATCCACTCATCCATCCATCCATCCATTCATCCACTCATCCATCCATCCATCCACTCATCCATCCATCCATCCACTCATCCATCGATCCATTCATCCATCCATCCATTCATCCACTCATCCATCCATCCATTCATCCACTCATCCATCCATCCATTCATCCACTCATCCATCCATCCATTCATCCATCCATCCATTCATCCACTCATCCATCCATCCATTCATCCATCCATTCATTCACTCATCCATCCATTCATTCACTCATCCACCCATTCATTCATCCACTCACTCATTAATTCATCCATTCATTCATTCATTCACACACTCACTCATTTATCCACTCATCCATCCATCCATTCTTGGAGGTGCCAGTGCAGCCTCCAGCTCCCTCCAGCTGTCAAGGGTCTGGGAGCAAATGTGATAAGAGTAAATGTTCTGACAGACACAGGACAAAACGTCATCTGTGCAGTACGTAGTGTTGATCCATTTGACACATTTTGACCTTGAGACCCTCTGGGAGCTGTAAGTGGAGGTGCTGGGCAGGAAGGTAGGCAAGAGAAAAGAAGCAGAGCTGGAAAAACTCCTAAATCAGAAACACTGCTCAGTGCTGCGAACCAGAGCCACATAACATCCAAGAGAGAAGAGACAGTCTGCTCGGATCTATGGTGAAATAATCTCACCTCCCAAAACATTGATTTTTTTTTTTTTTTTTTTTGCAGTACTGGGGCTTGAACTCAAGGCCTACACCTTGAGCCACTCCACCAGCCCTTTTTGTGTTAGGTTTTTTTGAGATAGGGTCTTGTGAACTATTTTGCCTAGGGCTGTCTTCAAACCGTGATCCTCCTGATCTCTGCCTCCTGAGTAGCTGGGATTACAGGAGTGAACCGGCACCTGGCTCACCTTTCAGTATGCTAAAACAAATGGACTTTTATTATAAATGCAGACATATGCATTTTAGGGAGATTTAAAAATGACGGTAACAGCAAAGCACACCCATCAAGACTGCTCTGATGCCAGGTGTTTTCTATGGGTCTCACACACTGTATGGGTTCTGCCTCCCTCCACACTTGCTGGCAATGCCTGCCTAGAGGTAGAATCCCTGACACAGCCAGGCCAGGGAGCAGAGGACCCAGCTCAGCAAGAGACCCCTGCCAGCTCCACCATATGGTCTTCTCCCCACACCTACTGGGACTCCCCAGGACTACCAGGGTGAAGCCTTCACCTCCCTTGCACTTGGAGTATATCCATTTCTCCTCCCACTGTGAATTTTCCTGTTCTTTGTTGTCCCTTTGGAGAAAGGAGGTCAAGCCCAGGTTAGATAATCAGGGTGCGAGGTGATAACCAGTCCAAGCTGGAGTTCAGAGAGGGACGCTCACTTTTGGCAAGGCGAGGATTCTGTCACAGTTAGGGACATGGGATTCAAATCCTGTTGAGCTGGTTGGTACCAGCCAGGTGGCTTGTATTGGCTTCCATTTTGGTTTCTTTTTATGGGACTAGGTTTTGAACTCAGAACTTTGCATTTACAAAGCAGGAGCTCTACCAATTGAGCCATACCGCCAGTCCATTTTACTCTGGTTATTTTGGAGATGGGGTCTCACAGACTATTTGCCTAGACTGGCCTCACACCCTGATCCTCCTGATCTCTGCCTCCCAGGTAGCTGGGATTACACGCATGAGCCACCACACCTGGCTTTGGTTTCTATTTCTTCATCTGTAAAATGGGAGACATGAAAGTACACAGTGCACAACCCTCGTGCATGGGTCATTGGGAGGGAAAGTGAGCCCCACTCTGTGGAGTTCTGGGAGCAGTTCCTGGAGCACAACCATAGTTATTATTAGGCCCTAGCTTCCTTGTCTTCTCTTCAAAATCGAAGTGTGTGATTTTTTTTGTTATCAAAGGAAAATCAATTATGAAAGGTATCAAAAATGATGGGCAAGAATGGATTATTTCCTAAGACAATTGAGTAAATTGCTTAGCTCTTTAGAAAAGAAGTCAGTTTAAATTCTTACAGCTTACTATACACCAGATATATTTCAGATAGACTTGGACATTCAGTAAAAACAAATCAAAAGAATCATAGGGAACTCAAGATGAATCTGATCTCTGAGTGGGGAAAGGACGTCCTGAAAATGAAAGCCAAGGAAGGAAAAACAGAAGAGGGGCGCAATGGATCTGAACTGATAAATACAAAAATGACCTATACCTCATCTGACCAGGGAAACATATGTGCCAGAAATTCTACAGGTGAAAGGATATAGCCATTAATTTGTCATGAGCCCAAACTCTGATTTAAATAGCAAAATGAAGCCTTCCCAAAGGAAAATAGCCAAATACAGTTAAGCAAGAGAAAATGCAAGAGGTTTAAAAACACATGGAAATTTAAAAAATTTGTTTCATATTCAGAGAAAGTGAAATAAGTCTTTAAGCAAATTGTGGTAGCATTTCCCTTCCTGACAAATGAATGAAGATTCATTTTTGGAATGGATATTGGTGCTTTTTTCACAAGGTCTTGGTAATATGAAGAATTGCATATCCTCCGGTGAGACTCCAAATTACAGCAAGCTTTTAAAAAAGCAATTTGAACTACACATATTAAAAAGCTTAATGGCAGTCATACTTGCTTCCTCACTCTTATCCCAAACAAATAATCTGAAACAGGGACAAAGAATTGAGAATACATTTGTTCATTTCAGTGATTTTATATTTTGGAACAAAAACTATATTTGAATTTCACTTGAAGATTAGTTAAGATAATATATTTATAGTTTAAACAATTTGGCAGGCGGTACAAATAGTGTGTACAAAATTTTAATAATGTAAGAAAAATATTGTTGCCATAGTGGTGAAGAGCTGATGTCAGATGACAAAAGGAGGCAGCTGGCAGCCACTTAAGGGCTACAGTTGCCAGGGGTGGTGGGATTGCAGGCAAATTTTGTGTGATACAGTTTTCACTAATGTTTTCTGCGTTTATTTCATAACTAGAAGAAAAACAAGTATTAAAAAAGAAAGGTGAAAAACAAGAATATGCTAGAAGGTGGCCAGGGTCGCCAGGTATAGTTCGACAGTCTGTGCAATGCGCAATTCCGAGAACTGCCGTCCACATCAGCCACAGTGTAAATAACTCCTGGTGACCTTGGGAGAAAACAGAAATCATATTCTGATTATTTTCTTAAGGGGGAAGTTTTTTTCTTTAGAAAATTTTCCTTTATTTTAAAAATAAACCCAATGCCTACATGCTTTGGAAAATGTAAAGATGAAAATAACATTCTGAATTCCAAATCCCAGATTGGATCAATGCTAACATTTTAGGACATTTGCGTCTGTGATTCTTCCCCTACTTGCTGGGCACATCTTACACTGAAATGTATTTCAAATGGACAATCACAGCAAATGAAAGAAATCAAATTGCAGGCGCTGGTGTCTCACACCTGTAATCCCAGCTACTAGGAGGCAGAGATCAGGAGGATCATAGTTCAAAGCCAGCCCAGGAAAATAGTTCATGAGACCCTATCTCAAAAAAACACTTCACAAAAAACAGCTGGTGGAGTGGCTCAAGGTGTAGGCCCTGAGTTCAAACCCCAGTACTGAAAAAAAAAAAGAAAGAAAGAAAATTAACCAAATTCAATTAGATTACCAACATTTACCATTTCTGGAGTTGGTGTTCAGTGCTCACTCCAGCTGGTTCTTTTTGCCACACCCAGACCCCAGTGTGGTGGAAAGGACAGACAGACATCTTTGAGCACATGTTCGGGTGTATCTCACTCCACAACACCACTGACACCCAATCCCACCAGAGGACAAATCACTTGTCCTTGGTTTTTAATTTTTTGCTCATCTCCATTAGCTGATTTTTCATTTTCTGTTACTATCACAAAATACCAGAAACTGGGTAATTTATAAAGAAAAATTGACTTGGCTCATGGTTCTGGATGCCCAAGAGTTTGGCACCGGAATCTCCTAGGTCTTCTGTGCTTCATCCAACATGGTGGAGGACATCATGTGGGGAGACAGAGCAAGCTGCCAGCTCAGACCTCTCCTGCGCTTCTTGTAAAGTCGCTGGTGCATCATGGGAGCTCCACCCTCGTGACCTCATCCCATTCTGATCACCCCCAAGTGACTTTGGGGGCCAGGTTGCCAACATGTGAACTTTGGTGCACACCTTAAGCTACAGAACTGGACTGTCTTAAAATAACTTCTAAACAAAGGCACACAAATTATCTACATCCTGACTCTTAGTGAAATTTGACTTTTCATCCTGCTAAAGCTCTCCAGTGTGCACAAAGACACTGGGCCATTAACGCATCTGTCTAGAAGGCAGTGGCTGGCTCTTGTTGTCCTTGAGCCACCCTGGTCCCTTGATCATTTCTGCTCGTCTTTTTCTTCCCTTTTACCCTGAATTATATGAAAAGCACAATGCGTATACAACAGAGACAACGCCGCAATAGAAAGCAAAAATCCAGATAGCCTGCCGCGGCATGGCTCCCTATGTCCTTGATTCTTAGCTGGGAAGTCACTTCCTCCCAGCTGGGAGGTCACTTCCTATTAGGAGTGGCCTGTGGGTCCTCCAGTGGGGCGAAGCCCTGGGGCATGGCGCTTGCTACACAGGCACGACCCCAGCCGTCTGCCTTTAGTTACTCACACAGGGTCTCGTGTTTTTGCCTGCTACCTGGGACCAGGGTCTTCCCAATCTCTACCTCCCAAGTGGATGGGATTACAGGTGTGCACACCACACCTGTCCCTTCCAAGATCTTTTTTGATGCTGCAGAGCTGGATGGAGGGTGGAGGTCAGGCTGCCCAGGACACAGACACAGGGCCGGTGCCTCCGCCACCCCCTGGGAGACTCCATCTTTCTCACTGGTGATCAGGTGTCAGCATTGAGTTTGGCCGCCACTTGGTGGCATCCTGTGGCCTTCTGTCATGACCTCACCACAAGGCACGGTGGAGTGGTGACTGGGAAGTGGCGTGTCCTGTATGTAGCTCTGACAGATGATGTTTTCTCTGCTTCTGCAGCTTCGGAACAACAAAGCAAAAGATGTCTGTTTGGACCAGGGCCCGTTGGAGAACCACACAGCAATACTGTACCCATGTCACGGCTGGGGACCACAGGTAGGCACTCACCTGTGAACAGGAAGGGAGTAAAATCACCAGCCCAGAGGGGCCTTGGGGGACTTCTGGAAACTTCTGTGACCCTCTACTTGAGTCATTGTTCCCTATCTGATAATTTTTAAGTGAAGGTGGGGGCCAGGCATGGTGGCTCATGCTTGTAATCCCAGCTACTCAGGAGGAAGAAATTGGGAGGATCGTGGAATGAGGCCAGCCCCAGACAAATGCACGTACTATTTGAAAAAGAAAGAGCTAAAGCCAAAAGGGTATGGGTCAAGGGGTGGAGCGCTTGCCTAACAAGAGTAAGGCCCTGAGTTCAAATCCCAGTGCCACCACACAAAAAGGTAGGAAGCTTTCTGGTTACAGAAGCTAGGGGAAAGACTCATAAATGGATCCATCAGTGCAGATATCAAAAGGATCAATATGTGTGCTTCATATTAAAAAGAAAAGGAGATGGCACCCGCAGCTCACGCCTATAATCCCAGCTACTCAGGAGGCAGAGATCAGGAGGATGATGGTTTGAAGCCAGCCTGGGCAAATAGTTCTCGAGACCCTATCTTGAAAAACTCCATCCCTAAAAGGGCTGGTGGAGTGGCTCAAGGTGGAGGCCCTGAGTTCAAACCTCAGTACCACAGAAAGAAAGGAAGGAAGAAAGGGAGGGAAGGAGGGAGGGAGGGAGGGAGGGAGGAAGGAAAGAAAAAAGGAAGGAAGGAAAAGAAATTAAGTAATTTTCAGGCTAATTGCTAATATGCAAAGATGTCTGTATGCTGTCACTGTCACCAAATGCTTCTGCCCCTGACATGGGAGAAATAGGGAGCAAATTCCTCTTGAGACAGCTGACAGGTCCACCCTGGAGGGCCACCCTCAGTTTGGTCCGTGTGTCCTGGGTCATAAGTGCTGGTGCAAGAGCGAAGCGCTACTGAGAAAGAGGAAAGTGTTTCCAGTCTTTCGGGGAACAGGCGACATAGCTTGGAAAGGGGAAAACCTTTAGCCAGAAAGGGGGGAGGGAGGGACAGGGATGGGAAGAGGGAGAGAGAGAGGGAAGGGGAGAGAGAGGGAGGAGGAGAGAGAGGGAGGATGAGCGAGGGAGGGGGAGGGGGAAGGGAGGGGGAGAGAGAGGGAGGGGGAAGAGAGACTGGGGAGAGGGGGGAGGGAGGGGGAGAGAAAACAAAGCCCTTAGCACGAACTCCGTTAGAAGACGGAGGGAGCACAAATCCAAACATGTCATTAGACTTGGTGTTCATAAAAATTTTAAACATCAGTGTGTCAGACAGCAGTCACAAAGGACAAGTGACAAGCTAGGGACACATTTCCATGAGGGACCAAAGGTGGTGCTCGGTCAGGATGTCCTCGTCGCTCTCGGCGTCGCAGTTGGTCTGTAAAGAGAGAAGTGAGGTCCGCGCCCTGCTGCCCTGTACACGCGTGCAGAGTCCACGCGCACGCGCTTCCCGCACGCGCTTCTTCCCGCACGCGCACGCGGAGGCTCCGGGCCGCCTTGGTCGCCGCGCAGGCGCTGGGCTGAGGCTCCCGGGACGTCAGTGCCGCGCACCGGGGCGTGTGTGGGGGGCACTGACGAGGGGACCCGCCCTGGGTGAGGGCGACAGACCCCACAGCTGCGGCTGGTGCCGAACAGGAGAAAGGAGAGCTTGCTAGCTCGGTGCGTGCGCTCGCGCTCTCTCTCTCTCTCTCTCTCTCTCTCTCTCTCTCTCTCTCTCTCTCTCTCTCTCTCTCCGCCCCCCCCCGAAGTGGGCGGCTCTGCTCCACCCCCATGGCGACTGACACTGCTGGAGTGAGCTGAAATAACCCCCGCATCGAGCTGTCTAACTGTCAGGAGTTTTGTGCCCTGAGGATGTTTGCGAGGCAGAAGGATGGATGGGGATGCTGGTCCAGTACCAATGAAGAGTGGGGCCACAGGACGGGTGGCAGTGCCCAGCACACCCCGCAGCCCATCTTCCTGTGGCCCAGCTCCAGTCCCGACAGCCGAAGCTGGACGCCGAGCCTGGGGGACCTCCACACCTGGCTGGACTTGACTTCCAGTTTTGGGAGATGCCGGGATTAGCTGTAGGGCAACGCGAAACTCCCAGGTCTCACTTTCTGATCTGACAGGTGGCGTTTGTACTGAGTGCCTATTCACTGCGGCTTACCGGCCACCAGCGCACGTTAGGGGAAAATGGGCCCAAAAATGGCTCCCAGAGATCAAGGGCTTCCTGGCGTGGCTCTAACCAGGGTTTCAGGGGAAGGCTTCAAAACTCAGAAAGTTCTTGGTTGAACCTACAGATCAGGACCTAAAGATGGCTGTGTGTGACATCTGTGGCCCTGTGGTCACCTCCTCCCAGCACCCCCTGCCCTCGGTCAACCCTGAGCACCTAGAGCTCCTCCAACGCCCTCCGGATGCCCACACCTCCAGTCTGGGCACACATCAGTACCTCGTCTTCCTTGCCCACCTCACCTTTCCAGAGTCTTCAGTCCTCTTTTTTTTGTTTCCTTTCTGGTGGTTCTGGGGTTTTTTGTTGTTTGTTTCTTGTGATACTGGGATTTGAACTCAGGGCTTTGCACTTGCAAGACAGATGCTGTACCACTTGAGCCACACCCCAGCCCTTTTTACTCAGGTTATTTTAAAGGTAGGGTCTCCCTTATGCCCTGACTGGCCTTGACTGTGATCCTTCTATTTATGCTTCCTGCAGTAGCCGGGATGATAGGCGTGCTCCACCATAGCTGGTTTCCTGATTAAGGTGGGGTCGGTCTCTCAAACTTTTTGCCCAGACTGGCCTAGAACTATGATCCTCCTGATCTCAGCTTTCTGTGATTACAGACATGAGCCACCAGTGCCTGACCCTTTATTCCTCTTTATCCCCTCCCTTGAGATCCTGCCAGGTGGGCACCTGCTAAACAGATCCAGCCAGAATAAGGCCCTTCACCCTGAAGGCGACCACCTCCACCCTCCCTCCCCAGACAGAAGGCAGGCACCAGGTTGCTTTCCTGGTGGGACTTCAGTGACACAGCATGGTACCAGGGCCACCATTCAGAAATAGCTAGACTTCATCATTCACCAGTTCTACCTGAGTGCAGAACTTTCCCAATGAACATTTAGCTGATTCTAGAACATCAAACCGAGTCAGACTGCTCGTGGCTCTTCCTGGCCCCAGAACACACACCTCTAAGTGACTCTGGTTGCTGTCCACCTGCTCATTTTTCAAAACAAGTGTAATGCTATTTTCTGCTCTGCCACACGTTCGGAATCAGTGTGCACCCTGGGCACTGCGCTCCAGCAACCAGCCTGGCCCTCGCTCATTCACCAAAGCTGCCCACCTCCTTCCCAGGGTCAAGTCCCTCTAAGCCAGGAGTCCTGCCTTCCCACCAGGCACCCTGGCCTCTTTAAAACTGCTTCCTGTCAGGTGTGGTGGCTCACGCCTGTAATCCCAGTTACTCGAGGCAGAGATCAGGAGGATCACGGTTCAAAGCCAGCCCCGGCAAATAGTTCAAGAGACCCAATCTCAAAAAAACCCATCACAAAAAAGGGCTGGTGGAGTGGTTCAAGGTGTAGGTCCTGAGTTCAAGCTCCAGTACTGCAAAAAGCAAGCAAGAAAAAAGAAGTGCTTCCTGAGCAATGTGGATAGACTGAACCACAGCTCCTCTAACCAGGCGACTCCCAAACAAGAGCCTGGCATTCCACGGGCATCGTTAGCTTAATTAATGGACTCTGTGTTGTAATTTATTATCAAGCAGCAATTAAACAGATGAAACAGGCACCACGGAGAGTAATTTCCTGTTCTGCTGCACGTGTATGTCAACAAGATGGAAACAGACCATGTTTGCTCTGCTGTGTCCGCCAGCAGGCTCATTGCCACCTCACTTCTGTCCCGGTGACTTATTTGAATTAGACAAACATCCCCTTCTTCCTTGAGCCTGAGTTTTATTTCAAAAAAATAACAACCACGATGCATCGGTGCCTTTTATAGTGTCAGTGTGAACTCAAGTCGAACAGGGTCTTGTCCAAGGAGGCCCACAGAGCCCGCCCCAGAGCCAGGCCCTGCCCTCCCCGGCTCACGTCCAGGGGGCTGTGACCTTGACTTCTTCTGCCAGACCCTCCTTGCTTCCAGCTACAGCTTCTGATTTCTCTGAAAGGCAAAAGTCGGTGGGAGGAGATCGGCAGTGGGCAGCACTAACTTCGGGGCTCCAGGACTTGCTGCAGTTATCTTCCTTTGTCCTTAAGGCCTATGGCGTCCAGGCTGCTCTCTCAAACCCCCCCACCCCCACCCTGCACCTGAGCTGCTGTCCAAGGTCCTGACGGGCAGCGCATGGTGGAAGCTCTGGGTTCTGAGCCCTGCAGAAGTCAGCTCTGACCAGGTTCTGAGCCAGGGCTGGGGCTGGGCTGAGAACAGGGAACAGAATTACCAATGATAAGACTATATTCTGGTACGTAGGCACACCAACCCACCCCCTTTCTGTTAATAAGAAAATTGAGGCTGGACGCAGTGGCTCACGCCTGTAATCCAGCTCTGCAAGAGGTGGAGTTTGAAAACCATGCAGTCTGAGGCTAGTGCAGACAAGTGAGACCCCATCACAACTAGTGAGTCGGGGGCAGTGGTGCATGCCTGTGATCCCAACTATGTAGGAGGCATAGGTAGCAGGATCACAGTCTGAGACTGACCCTGGACAAATGAGACCCTATCCAAAAAATAGCTAAAGCAAAATATGGTCTGTAGGAGTGACTCAAGTCCTCCTTGAGGTAGAGCACCTGCCTAGCAAGAGCAAGGCCCTGAGTTCAAATCCCAGCTCCACAGAGGAAAAAGAAAGGAAGTGGGGATTCAGGTGCAGCCATGCCAGTTTTCAAATGGAAACAGGGACTGTTGGTTGTGGTGTTGTGCGTGACACCTGGGAGGCATCTGTCATATCCTGGACCCCCACATGTCCTCCAGCCCCAGAGGGAGGCTCCGTGGAGAGGCTTCAGCTGTCCCCGAGGAAGCGCTTGGAGTCAGAGTGTGGACGGAAGGCGCGTGGGCGGGAGACCTAGGGTGTGTTTGGGGGAAACAGGGCTGGGTGAGGCAAGGGTTCTGGGCGGCCAGTGGGGACAGAGTACTAAGAGCCCCGAGTGTCAGGACGGAGGGCTGGGGCTCCCCCTGCAGCACCTCCGATGTGGTCCTGGAGACCACGAGTCACTGTGGCCTCCTGAGCCCAGTGCTGCCCAGCACGGAGCCCTTGTTCTCCTAGGCTCCAGAGATCCTCCTGCCTTGGCCTCCTGAGTAACTGGGACTACAGGCACACACTGCTGCACCTGGCTTTAGTTTTTGCAAATTCTGACAAACATTGATGATGAAGGAATCACCTGATAAAAATATAGAGCAGTTCTGTCATCCCCAATTCCCCCCGAACGCCTCTTACCCACCACCCCCATGCTTTTTTCTTCCTTCCTTGTTTTTTCTTTCCTTCTTTCTTTCTTTCTCTTCCCTCCCTCCTTCCTCCTTCCTTCTTTTTTCCAATTCTCAGTCCTCCTGTCTCTGCCCTCTGAGTGCTGGGACTACAGGTGGATGTGCCACACGCGTGCTTTGATATTTCATACACATCCCACTGGGGGCCAGCTTCTCTGGACGTGCGCCTGCACGCGTGCAAACTGAAAATGTCCCAGTGGATTCTGAGGTGGCCAGTGTCGTGGACCAGACAAAGCAGCTAAGGCCTCCAAGGCAAGCACCGTGGACATCTCGGAAACAGCTGACATTCTTTTTTGGCAGCACTGACACTGGCTAGGCAGGCGCTCTACCACTTGAGCCATTCTTCCAGCCCTTTCTTGGGTTGGGTATTTTTGAGGGAGGATTTCACAATTTACCTGGGCTGGCTTTGAACCTCGATCCTCATGATCTCTGCCTCCTGAGTAGCTGAGATTACAGGCATGAGTCTCTGGTGCTTGGCCAACAGCTGATGTACTTAAGTTGGGGTGTGAACAGTGGAGCGCTCCCATGGGAGCTGTTTAGTCTCCCAGCTGAGGGTCTGTCTGATCCGACAGGCCTAGGGGAACACAAGCCGCTTTCTCTCTCCTCTCTCTGTCCTCTCTGCCACTCCTCTTCCTTCTTTTCCAGGAAGCTCACTCCTTCATCAGTTAATCCATCACAGGGATGACAGCCGAGAATTCTTTTTATCCCGTAATTAAATTCAATCTGATCTTGGACTCGTTCTCTGATGGCTTCATCTTTTAAGCGATACATCACCCAAACACCCTGTCATCGTGATGCATGGTGCCAGTAAGGCACCGGGGCCCCATGGAGTGACAAGACTATTAGCACATAGACCTCAGATGCAGATGTGAGTGACAGTCAGCAGTCTCCCAGCTTCCAAATACCATCGTGTGTGAAGGTTGGGTCCCGGGGGTGGGGCCCCTTAAGGTAGCACCCCGGGAAAGGTGGTGACTCCAGAAAACAGGCCAGTAGTCCTGGACTGCGCCCCTACACTTGGTAGGAAGCCCATCCTGTCACCCTTCACCCAGGGGACTCAAGAGTCCTGGGACCCATGGGGATCAAAGAAGAGAAACTTTAGACCTTGAGGGAACACAGAATTGGGGGTGTTTTAAAAGCCCTGCCAGGCATGGTGGCTCACGCCTATAATCCTGGCTACTCGGGAGGCAGAGATCAGGAGGATTGCGTTTCAAAGCCAGCCCAGGCAAATAGTTTGTGAGATCCTACCTTGAAGAAACCCATCACAAAAAAATGCCTGGTGGAGTGCCTCAAAGTGTAGGCCCTGAGTTCAAACCCCAGTACTGCAAAAACAAAACAAAACAAAACAAAACCAACCCAGCCCTCCCTGCATCCCAGCTTATAAATTCATCCAGCCTCGCACAGGGAGTGGGAGGCTTCAGAGCTTTTTTGTTGTTCTCTGGGTCATCTTCTCTGAAAATATTCAAAGCACCTCGGATTTTATTACTTGCCTCCTGGGTCCTGCCTCCTTCCAGGCCTTATGGAGATCCCGGGAGCCCCGTCTTCTCAGACCTCCATGGAGTGCAGGGCGAGGCCTTGGGCCCCAGTCCCCTTCCCTTTGCTGTTTGTGGTCCCCGGGTCCTGCTTTGTAAACACCGTAGCTCTCATGGCCCCCCTTGCAGGGGACAGGATGCTTGATTTCCTAAGTGACCCGCAGAACAGGTGCTAGACCTCACCCAAGGGCAACTCGAGGTCACAGAGAAACCTCCACACCAGTGGCAGAATGGATGGGTGACTGCTTGTCCCGGGAAGTCACAATTGCAGTCACAACTTGTTCTCTAGTAGCGATGCCCAGCTGGAAGCTTAGCTGCTTTCTCTGCAGCACAGGGAGGAGATGGGCACCTTCTGTGCTCATGGGGTCTGGGGGACTGGGTCAGGAGCTCAGACCAGTGACAACTAGAGCACTGTCCACACTGCCCGTAGGGCCCTCTCCCTCTCTCTCTCACCCTCCCTCCCTCTCTCCCACTCTCTCTCTCTCTCTCCCTCTCTTTCTCTCTCTCTGGAGGTATTGGGAGTTTGAACCCATGCTTGTCAGGCAGGCTCCCTCCCACTTGAGCCACACCCCCAGCCCTTTTGGCTTGAGCTGTTTTTCAGATAGGGTCTGACACATTTCTCTGGGTCAACTTTGAACTGTGATCCCAATAGCTGGGATTACAGGTGTGCACCACCATGCCTGGACCTTTTTTTTTCTTTTTGACTGAGACACAACAGCACCTTCCACCCTGAAACAAATCCTTCATTCCAGAAGCTTGCTTTCAGCAGTTTTCTTCATATCACTGAGTTAGTAAGGACACAACATTGCTGCTTCAAAAGGACCAGAGGGAGAAGGAAGAACTCCTTGCTGGGAACACACTCCAAGACACAGCAGAGGTTGGGCACAGTGGCTCATGCCTATAATCCCAACCACTCGGGAGGTGAAGATCAGAGGATCACAGTTTGAGGACAGACTGGGGAAGAAGTTAGCAAGACCCCCATCTCAGCAAATAAGCCTGGTGTGATGGTGTGGACCTGTAATCCAAACTATGTAGGAAGCTTAAGTAGGAGGATTGTGGTTCCAGGCCAGCCAGGGACTAATGTGAGACTGTCTGAAAAATAACTAAAAGCCAAAAAGGGCCGGGGGTGGCTGAGTACCTGGCTCCCACTACCACCAAATAAAGAAGAGGAAAAACACAAGGATTAGGGAATCCCACCCCTGCTTATCCAGGGAGTCTTGATTTCTCTGAGGCGGTTGTATCTGTGGAGTACAATTTCCAAAGACATTGCAGACTTGAAATTAAAGGGTCAGGGCTCAGGGCAATCAGGTGTAAGGACAGGCCGTGGGATCGTGACACTGGAGTCTCAGGGATCTCCATCAGCAGGCCAGAGAGGTCAAGTGTCCTGACCGTTCCTCTACTGACCGCGTGGCCCAGAGCTGCACTCAGCCACGTGGGAGAAAGCTCGCCGCACAGGGGGCTCTGGGGACAGGCACACCCTGAGTGGACAGATGGGACTCGGCAGAGCCATCGCCAGCTGCCTCGCCGGGAGTTCACAATGCCTCGTGACTTCCTGTGGTGACAAGGGCTCAGAATCTGATGTGACTTTGACCCCGACCGCTGCTTCTAAGGTTGGTGTCTGTAAGATTCCTACAGGAGTGGAGTTTAGATTTGACCATGAACAGACATGGTGGACATGTGGCCAGCCAAGGGTCCACTGTGGCACCCAGCACATTTTGTGTCACTCTGTGTTGGGGACAAGGCGGCTAATACACTGCCAAGGGCACTGGAGGCTGACTAGGGCCATACACAGCTGGTGGAAGCCCTCATCTTCCTGTGCCCAACCCTATGTCAGCCTTACCCCACAAACCTCAATATGTGTTACAAAAAATGTAATACGAGTAGCTGAGATTACAGGCATGCACCACCATACCTGGCTTCAATGTTTGTTTGTTTGTTTTTTAGTTAACCTTTGTAACCTGTCTATCTCTGAGGCAGGTGTTCTGTCTCTGGTTTGCAAGTAAGATAGCTGAGACTTGTTGGGTGACATGATTGACTTGTCTGAGTTATAGAAGTAGCAAAGTCAGGCTTTCCAAGCCTAAGTGTTGGATTCTGGGGAGTCCAACAGTGATGTTATCAATTAATGGTGAAAGACTTGGGAGATACGGAGTCACCACGGTGCTCGTCATTGCAGCCTGGCTTGATTCATGGGTGGATATGCCGGTGAAAATATCGTGAAATGAGTCATTTGTGTCCCCTTTAGAAGGGGACACAGTATAATGCAAAACTTTATAGGTCAGCAACACAAGCCATCCACCTAACCATTGGGTTGAGGTTAATATGGCCAGGACATCCTACTCCTCATAGGATGCCCTGGAAAAGGGGACAAAGAGACAAAACAGCAAACGTGATGTGGGACCCTAGGAGAGAAGGAGGACATGGCTGGAAGGCTGGGGAAATTCCAATACAGTCCGAGGGTCAGTGGATAAGATGATTCCCTTGCTAGTCTTCTGGCTCTGATAACCACACTATGGTCATGTAAGGTGGCAGCTGTGGGATCAGCAGGGTGAAGGGTTGTAGGGACTCTCTGTGTTATTTTTACAATGCTTTTGTAGTTCAAAAACTATTCCTACATAAAAAGATTTATACAATGGAATATTATTCAGCCATAAAGAAGAATGAAATTATGTCATTTGCAGGGAATGGGAGCACCTAGAGCTCCCATTATTAAATGAAATAAGCCAGACCCAGAAAGACAGGTATTACATATTTGCTCTCAGATGTGGAATCTAGATTAAAAAAAAAAGACAAAGTTGGGTGTGTGAGCACTTGGGAGGCTGAGGGAGGAGGATCACTAGCTCAAGGCCAGCCAGGCAAAGTTAGCAAGACCCTATCTCAAAAGCAAAGAGGCTGGGTGATGGGATGAATGTGATAGCACTTTGTGCAAGAGGTCAAGTTGTCAGATGCTGATAGCTGAGAGGTCGGGTGAAGGAAAGGGGGAGCCCCAGGTCCTGTAGAGGGAGGAGCTGTTTGCTGAGAGTGGGGACACAGCTTGGGGGAAGTCATGGTTCTGTTTGGGGCCTTGTGAGATTGGGGGGGCAGGGGCTGAGGGTGTGTGCTCAGGTCCCTAGGGCCCTGTGGCTCCACAACAGGGAGCAGAGCAGTTGACATGAGAAAGGCAGGTGTCACACCAGCTGCTTGGCAGAGACTTGAGTCCCTAACAAGGGCCTTTGTGCAACAAAGGAACAAAGAAACCGTGTGGAGTGTGACCAGAAGCCAGGCTGGAGTGGGTTTAGGGGAGGGGTGGACACAGACAGAGAGCGCTCTTCCAAGAGGGAAGGGGACAGTGGTGACAGCAAAGCCACACAGAGCATTGTCAGCTGAGAGCACATCTGAAAGCTAAGACTAAACAGAAGGAAACCAATTACATTTCGAAAACATTGCTAGAAAACCTATCAAACTCTGAGGACTCAGGCTTGGAACATAGATGTTCTTCCATCTCACTCCAAACAAAACTATACTAAACACCATGTTTCCTGAGTCAAATTATGGGAAATCAGAGCACAAACAACAGACTGTTTTTCCCCTGCAAGAAACATTCCCCTCAATAGAAATGTATGAAAATTGACTGACCTGTCAACCCTGTTCACCCTCTGAGAACTACCATTTCTAGCTCACTTCCCAAAGCTTACAATGTCACAGTCCTTGTTAGAAATGAATTCAGGATATTGGGGTGTCACGAGAGAGACAACACAACTTGGAAGACACAGGGCAAGGCAAAATTTACTTCTGCAGAAGAGTGTGCACCCAACAAAGAGGCAGTTAGCAAGCACACCGAGTGGGAAGTCTGCTGAGGTTTTATCTCTAACACAAGTCTGCCCCTCACCCTGATTTGAACAGGTTTGGGTTCACAATCTTTGCAATTGGCTAATTTGAAAAGGGGACACATGGAGCAAAGGACCTTGGGCATGACGGAGCAAGCAAATTCCTCTGAGCAATAGTCATTTTAAGAAAGCGTTTTTAAGATAGGACACCTGGCAACAACAAGATCTTACTCATCTAAGAGTACTGGAAAACAGGAGCCTTGCAAGATCAAGCAACGTTTTACAAAACACGTAGGCAGCAGTTCTGGGAAGTGAGCTGGCATCTGCACAATGATAGTTATTCTACACAGTAACCTCCTTTGACAGAAAAGACCTGACTTTAGTTGATTCTCACAGCCCCTGAATTCCAGAGAGGGACGTTTATCCCAGGGAACCATTCTTCCTGGTGGAGAACAGAGTGCACATGGTGGAGGGTCTGAAAATCTTTGAAGGTTGACGGACACGAGCGGTGTACTGGCAGCTGATGGGGAAGGGATCAGGGCCAGGGCTGCGCTGTGGCTGTGAGGTCACCACTGGGTGGACTCAGGCTGGCAAGAGCTTCAGAACGTCATCATGGGTCCTCATGGGTGGGAGGAAGCTGGCCAGTGTGAAAGGCACTGATCTGATTGAAGAGGTCAAAAAAGACAAGGAGGGGGAAGCCACTGGGCCAGTGGGAGTGGAAGAATTACAATCTCTTCAGATTTTTTTTTTATTTTTATTGATGTGCTAGGTGGGGGTGCATTGTGACATTTACAAAAATGTTTACAGTCTGTCATAGCTGAATTCACCCCTCCATCATTCTCCTTTATCCCTCCTCCACCCATTCCTGGAACAGTTTCAACAGGTCTCATTTTTGCATGTCCATACATGTGTACACAGTTTTTGAGGGGGTGCACCAATGTGCACAGGATCATGGCCGTTGCTTAAGGAAATTACAAAAACAAACAGACCTGAACCAGGCCTGCGGTATTGTGGATGCTCAGTGCGGGTAGGGGGGGGACCAGGACTTAAATGTCAGGGGTTGGTAACATCTCAGAGCATACATGCATGATGGGTAGATAAAGCCAGGGCCACCTCAGTGAAGGTCCCATGTGGTTAATGTTGATCAAGGTTAACTTTCAGTACAAGACATGCGCAGGGTTGGTTGAGAGCAAAGCAGGTAGAGCAATTCTCTGTGAGTTCAAGATGAGAGATCACAGCAGGGTGCTGGTGGCTCATGCCTGTAATCCCAACTACTCAGGAGGCAGAGATCAGGAGGATCACAGTTTGAAGCCAGCCCAGGAAGATTAGTTCAAGAGACCCTATCTTGAAAATATCCATCACAAAAAAAGGGCTGGTGGAGTGGCTCAAGGTGAAGGCCCTGAGTTCAAGCCCCAGTACCTCAAAAACAAATCAAAACAAAAAAGAATCGAGTCCCAAGCTGGGCATGGTGGGCCCGGGAGGAGGCGGCAGGAGCAGCAACGGAACAGGGCAAGTCCAGCACAGTACCACAGAGCCAGGATGGCAGGGGATGGTGCCCGGGTTACACACCTGCCCTTGGGGCATCGGCCCTTGAACCAGTGGTTCTGACAGTGGGATGCCTGAGCACTGGGAAGGTTCTAGGGCCAGGAAGTAGTGGCCACAGGAGGCCACTCTGGGATCCATAAAGAAAAATAGAAGTCCCTGGTTAAGTAGGCACAAGACCCCACTTCTCCAGTGGGGGGGTGGGGACGCTGAATGTCCCTCAGTGATCCTATGGATAAAAGCTGGGCCCCCAGGCTGGTGCTTCGGGAAGTGCTGTGGTCCTTTAAGAGGAGGCTTTAGCTGGGCAGCCATGGCTCACACATGTAATTGTACCTACAGGAGGATCAAGGTTTGAGGCCAGCCTGGGCAAAAACTTTCAGGAGACTCCATTTTAATGGAAAAAAGGTGAATTTAGTGGTGCACACCTGTCATCTCAGTGATGGCGGGAAGTGTAAATAGAAGTTTCACAGTCCAGGATGGTCTGGACTGAAATGCGAGACCCTATCTCAAAAACAACCAAAGCAAAAAGGACTCAAGTGATAGAGCACCGGCCTAGCTAGTGCAAGGCCCTGAGTGCAAATTCCCGTACTGCCAAAAAAAAAAAAAAACCTGAAAGAATACACACACGTCCATGAAGTCATGCACAGTCATTCTTGCAGATTTCAGCCAAGCAATAAAGAAAGAAACTTTCCCCAAAGCAGGGATCAATAGAACGCGTCTCCATGTCC
The DNA here is from genome assembly GCF_047511655.1 of Castor canadensis. NCBI lineage: Eukaryota > Metazoa > Chordata > Mammalia > Rodentia > Castoridae > Castor > Castor canadensis. The sequence goes on from NC_133391.1 coordinate 16,097,986, forward strand.
CCTGAGCAGCAGGTGAGAAGACCACATTTTCCATTTCCCGTGGTTTTCCACACTGACTGTGCCTGATTTTAAAGTGAAAACAGGGACCCTTAATAGGAAAGCAATTGTGAACCGTGTTTTTATTGACAATCTAATGGATTTTACCGTGTTCAGTGTCATCCCACAATTATTTCTCTGGATTTTTTGTTTATCAGGCTTTCACCTGCAAATTTTCTGTTCCCTTGAGACTGTTAATTTGGGGTTAATAGCTGTGTGTCTCTTAGATCGTCTCAAATAGAAAATTCTTCTTTCCCCTAAATGAGAAGCAATTGTGTTTGAACGCAGATTTTTTTTTTCTAATGCATTAGGGTTGTAATAACGACATTCGCTTTTCCTCTTGGGCCCAGCGACCAAAGCTAGAACAATTCCATTGACACAGTGTGTGCTTTTAGAAACACATTCCTCAGTCCTCATGCTGCACAGAAATGGAGGGGGATGCTATCCAACAAACAACAGGAACAGCAAAACCTGCAGCCAAGAAAGACACATATAGAGGGAAATTATTGAAGTGATCACAACAGCAGGAGCTGTTGAGGATGAAGTGGGGGAAGCAAGGGTCCATCCACAACAGACTGTTGGGTGTATCAAGAAACCTCAAGTCATTCAGTAGACTACGTCAGGAAACCAAGAGTTAAGCTTGAGCTGAGCATGGTGGTGCCTGCCTATAATCCCAGCTACTCAGGAGGCAGACATAGGAGGATTGTGGTTCAAGGCCAGCCTAGGCAAAAGTGTAAGAGTCCATCAAAAAATAACCTAAAGCAAAAAGGGCTGGGGGGCGTAGCTCAGGTGGTAGAGCTCCCAGCAAACAGAAGAGCCTGAGTTCAACAGTTCAGCCCCCAGTACTGAAAAAAGTAGGAAGAAGGAGAGAAGGAAGGGAGGAGAGAGAGAGGGAGAGAGAGGGAGAGAGGATGGAATGAAGGAGAGGAGGGAAGGAGGGAGGCAGGAAGGGAGGAAGACCTAAGCCTGGAAAGGTACCTTGGGCAGGTACGCATTGGCTCCACGATGGAGCACTCAATGCTGAACACAGGCTTCTCCTCCCATTAGCAGGTTGCTTAGCAACGTTGAGCATCGTACAAGTGGAGACCCCACAGGTTGACCATAACTGCGAGTGAGGGTGGAGGGGAGGTAATGCACAGCATTACAGCAGACAGGATTCCCGGAAGGCTCTCCCACTACGATGTAGCTAAATCCCAGAGGAGCTATGACAGATGTAATTTAAAGCCCTTCTAGTCTCCCAAGAAGGCAGTTATGTCAATGAGCTTTTGCTGTCTCACAAATTCCCAAGACATTTTCAGATTTTAAAAAAACTGAGTGTTTTCCATACCAGTCAACAAAGGGTTGTCTGAAGAGTGTGTTATACGTGCATGAAAAGTGTCACAGTGAAACCCATTACTCTGTACAGTTAACATATCCAAATCAAAGAGGGGCCAGGCCTGGTGATGCACACCTGTAATCCTGGCAGTTGGGAGGCTGAGGGAGGACTGTCATGAGTTCCAGGCCAGCCTGAGCTCCAAAGTGAGACCCTGACTCAAAAATCTACAACTAAATTAAAAAAAAAAATTTTAGAAGACCAAAAAAAAAATCTTAAGGCAAGAATGAATTATAAACAAAGAAATCTGTAAACATACAAGTAAGTGTAAGCAAGCATTTTTTGCATAAAATAATAATCATATCTATTTGGAGGCAGGACAGTTAGGAGGTGACTGGATTTAGTTCCTAGTGTCCTTGAATTTTATTGAAGGGAGGTAGATGTTTAATTATCAAATAGAATTCGATGTGGCTATGTTGTGAATGGTGAAATTTCAAGAATAAACAGTAAAATAGTATACTTTCCAAATCTGCCAACAAATAAACCAAAACAACCAATCTAAAAAAAAGAAAAGGAAAGGAGAAAAGGGAAACAGAGAAGGCTGAACAAAGCAAGCTGATAGAAATAAATCCATAGAGCTCATCAATCACAATAAATATAAATGGACCTAACTCTCCAATTAAAAGGAAAAGACTTACCTTAAATGTTTTTTTAAAAGATCCAGCAGAACTGTGTCCGGAACATATGGAGAATGGAGTATTGAATGGACACAGATGGAAGAGGGGGTGGCAGGCAAGTTCTATAGGGTGGGGGATGGGGGAACCCCCTCAGTATGAGGCAAAGTGGGCTTTATCAATACAGTGATGACATGCCTCACTGTACAATGTCACTGTATGATGTTACTATATGATGTCACTGTATGATGGCCTCCTGAGTCCAGGCCCTCATCATCCCTTTGACCTCTGTCAGGCCCCACTGAAGCTCATTATCCACTGGAGGGCACACTAACTGTGCCCCTGTCCCCCACCATCTCGCAAACACCTGTTATGTCAGTCCCATGGGGAGGTGTAAAAGGATCGTGTGCCTCCTTGCTGAGATGACACCAACAGCCCCCAAAATGACTCACATGAACCCAGTTTGAAGAGCACAAATGAGTTTTAATAGAGCTTAATACAGAGCAGTGGGGGACCCCAGGGTCTGCATTCACCCCAACTTATCCAAGTGGCCACCACCCAGTCTCCCAAGCCCCATTCTATATGACTGTTAGAGTGCCACCTAGTGTCCACTCAGCAGTAAGGCACACAAAACCAGGCGGTAGGAAAGCTCGATACAGCCAGGTCTTTGCTCTCACCAGGCCCGGGCAGCCACTGCCCAGCCCTAGAAGAAGGGCTTGTCTTTGTCTTTCTGTTAATTTTTATTAGGATATATTTATTATATGGGGGATTCATAGTGACAGTTTCCATTAGACTTACATTATACATTAGTCACATTTGCTCCTCTCTCCCCCTCCACCCCCTCCCCGCTCCACTTGAAGCAATCGCAAGACGTCTCTTAGTTCTGTTTCTGATGGGCACGTGAAGTCCATCGGCCATGTTCCTGCCTTCATCTCCTTCCTTCACCCCCCCAGTACCCCCACCCCCACACTGTTCCCATTTTCCAGCCCTGTTTTTTGTTGCTGATATTTAAGTTGGTGTTCAGAGAGGCTCCTCGGTGTCGCTGCCTGGGTCTACTTTACTTTGATCCGCTAAGCGAGAAGGCTGTCTTGCTGCAAGGTGGAGTTGCCCAAGCTAGGATTTGGAGGGCTGGGCTCATGTCTGTGCCCATTTCTCTGGTCCCCTGGCCACTGGACCTGCCACTGCCTTTGTTGGTCTGGTCTGCCCACTTCCTGCTTGGGTGTCTGACTCCTTCAGGGTGTGGATTAAGTGCCTCCCCTGCTGCTCTCCCTCTTCCAGATGGGGTCCCTCCTCTTCTGGTTCTCCAAACACACTCTGTGTGTGCATTTCCTGGTGCTCTTTCACTCTGGTCACCATGAGTGAGCTGTGAGCTCCTTGAAGGCGGGTTCTGTGACACTCATCACGATGTCACCGATGCTTCTCGAGCACTTCTGTGTGCCCCCCGCTCTTCTAAGAGATAGATGGGAGGGGGGCAAACAAACAAAGCTTCCGTTTTCATAAAACTCACATTCTAGTGGAGGGAGCCAAACACTGAACTATATAAATAAAATGACAGATGTGCCTGAGAGAAATAAAGTGAGGAAAAGAGATGAAAAGTGAGTCGGAGGCAAAATTTTATTTATTTTATTTTTATTATTATTTTGCAATAGTGGGGATTCAAACCAGGGCCTCCATTCTGCAAGTACTGTACTGCTGAAGCCACACCCCCGGTCTGGAGGATGAAATTTTATTTATTTATTTTCTAAATCCTTTGTGTGTATGGTACTGGGGCTTGAACTCACAGCCTTCACCTTGAGCCACTCCCCCTTTTTTTTGTGATGGGTTTTTTCGAGATAGGTTCTCACAAACTATTTGCCCAGGCTGGCTTTGACCCATGATCCTCCTGATCTCTGCCTCCTGAGTAGCTGGGATTACAGGTGTGAGCCACCAGCACCAGGCTTAAAAAAGAAAAAAAAACACTTTATGTTGTGCTAGGTGAGAGTACACTGTGACATTTATAAAATGCTTACAATATAACATAGTTGAATTCACCCCCTCCATCATTCTCCGTTATCCCTCTCTCCTCATTCCTGGAATAGTTTCAATGTGTCTCATTTTTCATTTTCATGAGTGAATAATATTCCACCATGTTCACCTCCTGCACCGTTTCCTTATATTCTCCCACACACACACTGGTGCCAAACCCCAGACAGGACCTGTTTTACCATCCTGTTCTCCATTTTTGTAAAAAGACATTTCTGTTTGTTTAAGATAGCTCCAGGGAGTTTCCTTGTGACATTTCCATGTATATGTGTGTTATAACCCAAATTGGTTCATCTCTTCCATTTTTCTCCCTTCTGCCTTAGCCCCCTTCTTATGGTGATTTCAACAGGTTTAAAATTCTACATTCATTCTTGTATAGGAAGTACATCACCCACATTCACCTTCTTAACTTCCTTCCTTTATTTTATTTATCTATTTATTATTTGATGTAGTGAAGTTTGAAGTCAGGGCCTTAAGCTTGCTAGGCAGGCACTGTACCACTTGAGCCACCGCCCAGCCTTCTTTTTTCTTTTCTTTTTTTTTTTTTGCTTTAGCTGTTTTTCAGGTAGCATCTCAAATTTTTGCTTGAGGCTAGTTTCAGCTGCCATCCTCCCACCTGTCTCCTGCATGGCTGGGACCACAGGCATGTACACCACCACACCAGGCTTATTGATTAAGATGGGGTCTTGCTACCTTTTAGCCTGGGCTTGGTTCAAACCATGATCCTCTGATCTCTGCCTCCTGTGTAGCTGGGATTACAGGTGTGAGCCACTGTACCTGGCCTTGGAGTTGACATTTTCAATAAGATGGCAGAAGGAAACTCACCCAGAGTATAACATTTAAGTAGAAACTTGAAAGAGGGAAGAGAATGAACTATTGAAATATTAGAGGGAAAAGGATTTAAAAGAGAGAGAGGGAGCAGCCAGTGCACAGCCATGAGTGGACAAGGAGCCTTGTGACAGAGTGGTGGGACCTGAGCCCTGGGAAGTCCTGTTAGATTGCACTGGGTCTTCCAAGCCGTGGCAAAGATTTTCACTTTCATGCTGAGTTAGATGGGGTGCGGTCAGAAGACCTTCTGACTCCAATTTAAAGTGATATAACTTTAACAGGTGCAGGGGCCTATGCCTGTAATCCCAGCTACTGGGAGTCTGAGCCACCCTGGGTAACACAGTGAGACCCCATCTTCGAAAAAATGAAATAATGTAATTTTAAATACTGTATTTTAAAACCAATCACTCAGGTTGTGGTGTTGATGAGGGGCTGGGGGGAGTTGGGGGACAAGTTAGGAGTTCATTGTGCTCATCTAGTCAAGAGATGAGGATGGGAGGCTGGGCATAGTGGTGCATACCTGTAATCCCAGCTAGTGGGGAGGCAGAGGTAGGAGGATTGCAGTTCAAGGTCAGCCCAGGCAAAATTAGCAGGAGACTCTGTCTGAAAAGCAAACAAAAAACTTAAAAGCAAAAAGAGTGGGGGTGGGCTCAAGTGGTAGAGCACTTGCTTAGCAAGCGTGAAGCCCTGAGTTCAGTCTCTAGCACGACAGACAAGCAAACAAACAAAAAGCTGAAAATGGCTTGGACCGTGGAGACAGTGAGGGAGGTGAACTCTGACGCATTTGCTAATGGGGTGAATATGGTGGGCCAGAGAAAGAGGTGAGTCAAGGCGAGGCCGTAGTCTTTGGCCTAAGCACCTGGCAAGATGGAGTTACAGCTGGCGAGGTGCAGCAGGTGAGGGGTGAGCGTGTGGGGGAGGCCATTCACACAGAGGGACAAGCCCAGTTCGGATCATAGAAATTAGACATCCAGGTGGTGTCACCTGGGGAGCTGGAAGTGCAAATGTGAGGTTGAGGGAAGCTCTTGGCTTGGAAATAGAGATCTGGCACCGCGAGCCAAGTTAGCACACAGGTGCCTTTGGGCGCCGTCCGAGGGGAGCAGCTCCAGGAGCATGGGCACCTGGCCCGTGCCCAGTGCACAAAAAAGACAAAGCAAGCGCGTCGGTCCTTGTGGAGACTTTGAGAAACCCGTATGAGTGAGGTCGATCGAGACCCAAGCTGCAAAGCATTGTGGGAAAAGCGAAGAGGCAACTATAGCCGTGCTCAAGACGAGTTTCTGGGCACAAGACCTGGTTACGTCCATAGCTTGATGTCAGGGCTGGTGGAGTGGCTCAAACATTAAAGCGCCTGCCTTGCAAGTGTGGGGCCCTGAGTTCAAATCCCAGTACCACCAAAAAAAATGTACAAGAGAAGAGAGAAATGATGCATTGCTCAGGGTTCCTGCAGAGCGGGGTCGGGGCCAGAGACTAGGGTTGGTCAGAAGGGGGAAGGAAGACGGATTTGGGGGAGTAGGGGAGAAAACTTCCCAACCACATGGGAAGTGAAACCACCTGAGGGCAGTAAAGGACACAGGACACAGGGCAGGAGACTGAGGAGGAAGGACACACGCGTGGGAGATGGGAGAGATGGCGGCCAACAGAGTCACGTGTGGGGAATAAATGCTGAAGAGACCCAGGCACACTGGGACATGTGCCTGCAGTGGATGTTATCACCCAACCATGGCCTGTGACAACAAGAACAAGGAAACACATGGTCACAGCTCAGAGTGACCCTGAAGTACCAGAGCAGCCGTCTGTGGTCACAGCAGTGTCTCCCAGGCACTGCTGACTGCTGGTGAATATTCTGCAAGGGACACTCTCAAAAATGCCGTCGGGGGAGCTTCAGAAGGATAAACTGCTCGACAACGAATTTAACCAGAAACACAAGACGTGTACACCAAAAACCAGTGTGGAAAGAAAGTAAAGCCCTCAGTGACAAAAGATAGCTGGTGTCCAGAGATTAGAAGACTGACTATTGCGAAGGTGGCCATGGTCCCCAAACCCATCTCCAGATTCAATGCAACCCCTGGCAAAATTCCATCTGCCTTTTTTATAGGAATGCAAAACAAATTCTAAAATTTACATGAAAATGTAAGACACCCAAAATAACCAAAACCAGATTGGCAAAGAAGAACTGAGCTGGCACACTCACGATCCAGTCTAACACTTACTACAAAAAACTGTGATGAATGTCATTGGGATTTTGATGGGAATTGCATTAAACATGTAGATTACTTTGGGGAGTATAGACATTTTTACTATGTTGATTCTACCAATCCGTGAGCATGGGAGATCTCTCCACTTTCTATAGTCTTCCTCAATCTCTTTCTTCAGAAGTGTATAGTTTTCCTTGTAGAGGTCTTTCACATCTTTTGTTAGGTTTACACCTAGGTGTTTGTTTTTTTTTGAGGCTATTGTAAATGGAATTGTTTTCATACATTCTTTTTCAATTTGCTCATTGTTAGTGTATAGAAATGCTAATGATTTTTCTATGTTGATTTTATATCCTGCTACCTTGCTGTAGCTATTGATGATGTCTAGAAGCTTCTGAGTAGAGTTTTTTGGGTCTTTAAGGTATAGGATCATGTCATCTGCAAATAGGGATATTTTGACAGTTTCTTTACCTATTTGTATTCCTTTTATTCCTTCTTCTTGCCTAATTGCTGTGGCTAGGAATTCCAGTACTATGTTGAATAGGAGTGGAGATAGTGGGCACCCTTGTCTGGTTCCTGATTTTAGAGGGAATGGTTTCAGTTTTTCTCCATTAACTATAATGCTGGCTATAGGTTTGTCTTAAGAAAATGTGGTATCTATACACAATGGAATTTTACGCAGCCATGAAGAAGAACAAAATGTTATCATTCGCTGGTAAATGGATGGAACTGGAGAACATAATTCTGAGTGAGGTTAGCCTGGCCCAAAAGACCAAAAATCGTATGTTCTCCCTCATATGTGGACATTAGATCAAGGGCAAACACAACAAGGGGATTGGACTTTGATCACATGATAAAAGTGAGAGCACACAAGGAAGGGGTGAGGATAGGTAAGACACCTAAAAAATTAGCTAGCATTTGTTGCCCTTAACGCAGAGAAACTAAAGCAGATACCTTAAAAGCAACTGAGGCCAATAGGAGAAGGGGACCAGGAACTAGAGAAAAGGTGAGATCAAAAAGAATTAACCTAGAAGGTAACACCCACGCACAGGAAATCAATGTGAGTCAATGCCCTGTATAGCTATCCTTATCTCAACCAGCAAAAACCCTTGTTCCTTCCTATTATTGCTTATACTCTCTCTACAACAAAATTAGAGATAAGGGCAAAATAGTTTCTGCTGGGTAGCGAGGGGGCCGGGGGGAGGGGGGGTAAAGGAGGGGTCGAGGGGAGGGGGGAGAAATGACCCAAACAGTGTATGCACATATGAATGGAAAAAAAAAAAAAACTGTGATGACCAACATGGTGTATTGTTGGTGCAAAGATAGGCTGAGATCGATGGAATACCATTAAAGCCCAGAAATAAATCCTCACATTTACAGCCAATTGGTTTTGACGGAGGGTGACAAACTAGGAAAAGGATAGTCTTTTCAACAAAAGGTGCGGGGACAGCCAGATACCCACATGAAAATGGGTGAATCTGGACCCTTCCCTTGTATCACATAGAAGAATTCAAAATGGATCAAAGACCTAGACATCAAACTACAATGATAAAAGCCTTTAGAAGACGCAGGGAGAGGGAAAGCCTTCCTGACCTTGAATTTGGCAGTGGTTTCTTAGACGCAGCATCAAACGTACGAGTAGCCACAGGAAAAAATAGATGAATTGCACTTGATCAAAATCAGAAACTTTTATACTTCAAAGGACGCCATCAAGAAAAGAAAATGAAGAACTCACAGAATGGAAGAAAATATTTGCAAATCATCTCTCTGAAAAAGTTCTGGTGTCCAGAATATATAAATAATTCTTACGACTCAGCAATAAAAAGATTGATAACCCAGTTTTTTTAAAAACTTGGTGAATGTTCTAAATAAACATTTTCCCAATGAAGATATAAAATGGCCAGTGGGCACACAGGAACACTAGCCATTGCAGAAATGCAAACCAAAACCGTAACGGACACTCCATCCCCAGGAGGAAAGCGAGGATGTAAAAAGTAGGCAGCAGCAGGAGTTTGCCAGGAGGTGGGAAAATGGGCACCCTGGTGTTTTGAGGGTGGGGCTGCGGAATGCTGCACCTGTAACGCAGGCCCAACCCAATCTCAAGCAATGTTCGATGGACACAGGAAACCGAAGAGCACGTGCCAACATGGGGCTGGAGGAGGAAGAGAGGAGGAGGCACCGATGGAGTCATCCCATCGCTGTGGAACAGGACACAGGGAAACTCGCTGAAAACTGCGAATGACACAGATGGGGGAAAAGACGAGGAAGGGCAGTGGAGGGGTGACAGTGGCCTAAGCACAATGCATGAGCAGGTGTCACACCAAGGCAAACGTCCCACAGAACAACCAACAGAACCCTAAACAATGAAGGGCAAGAGTGGGAAACAGGTCACGCTAAGGGGAGGCCACACACGAGATGGAGGGTGACAGAAGGAAGCTATCAAGGTGAGTATGGGCGATGTAATTCCTGTACAAGAAAGAATGTAGAATTTTAAACCTGTTGAAGTCACCATAAGCAGGGGACTAAGGTAGAAAGGAGAAAAAACAAGGGAATTAACCAACTGATGTTTTAATACATACATACATGGAAATATCACAAGGAAACTCCCTGTACAGCTATCCTAAACAAACAAAAAAAGGTCTTTTTTCAAAAACAGAGGACAGGAAGGTAAAACAAGTCCTGTCTGGGGTTTGGAGGATATAAGGAAAGGGTGTAGGAGGTGAATATGGTGGAATATTATGCACTCGTGTATGAAAATGCAAAAATGAGACCTGCTGAAACTGTTCCAGGAATGGGAGGGGATAAAGGAGAATGGTGGAGGGGGAATTCAAGTATGATATACCGTAAGAATCTTATAAATGCCACAGTGAACCCCCAGCACAATGCTAGTCAAATTTTTAAGTATATAAAATAAATAATAAGTAAGTGGTACAACTGCTTTGGGAAACAGTTGACAGTTCCTTCCGTAGTTACACACACACAAATTGTACCTGACTGTCCCTGGCAGCCTGAGATCATCTCAATAGCCAAGCAGCAACAGCAACCCAAACATTTGTTCATCCATTTTGAATGGATGAACAAAACAGTGCAGATGAGAAGGACAGGCCCGGCCACACCGTGAAGGGAGGCACTGAGGCCCCAGCACCTGAGTGGAGGGGACTGGGGGCTGACAGATCAGAGTGACATCCCAGAAGTCACACCGCGAACTTGGGAAATTGAAGGAAGAATCTTGTGGAGGAAGTCAAAGAAATGGCATCTCCACACGGGGAAACAGGGGCGTAGAGTCTTGAAGGCGGGAAGGAAGTCTGGTGAAGGTGCCTAGGACACGGGACAGACACCCTTGATGAGGAAGCCACAGTGGACAGACTGCCAGTGCAGGACGGGGGTGAAGTGGGGGGTTTGGTTGACAGCAAGACCCAGGGTTCTTCACCACGCCCCTGCCACGTGACAGAAGAGCAAATGTGACCTTCACGTTGGTTCCCAGACAACCGTACCCTTCTCTTGACTCCTCATCGAAGGGCTCAGCTGGTGGCCCCTTAGCCAGGTCAACAGGGACTGCCCTTGACCCTTAACCCTAGGTGGAAAGGAAACCCACCAAGGGTCCTCCCACCAGCTCCTGCGTACCGTGCCACCTGCGCTCAGGCTGGCATTTAACCGTGAAAGTCCCCGCGAGCTGCAGAGAGGGGACCTGGAACTCCCAGTGGCACTGGCTTAAACATCGGCTCACAGACGCTCAGGTAATTCACGCCTTCGCGCTGCTCGCTGCCTGCTGGATGAAAGACTGGGTCATAATTCCAGTAATCAGCTGTGTACATCTTTGTCTGAGCACAAAGGCAGCTCGCTGTCACTCGTCACTCTGCACTGGATGAGCTGAAATTTATTCAGGGAACAGGGCTTAGGCCGGGGAGGAGGGCTTCTGATTTCTTTACCATTCTGCCTTTGACAATGACTCTGATTTGGAACTAATTTTGGGTGTCAAGCACACGTTAACTGCGTCCCTCTCAAGGGCTCTTTGCCTGTGTCACTTGTTGGAGGAGAATAGGCAGGGTCCCCTTTTGGGATCAGATCCAAGGATTTCTGAAGAGCTTTTGTCAAGAGATGAGAACCCTACAGAGAATGTCATCCACCAGGAAGAGTCACTCACGTCCCTGAGCGGCACTAGCTTCTTGGTATGTTCACCAGCAGAAGGGCCCAGGCTTGACGGGCTGAGGAACTGAGGTTGAGCCTCTTCTGTGGGTCAGGGTCTCTAGGGACCCATGGAGAGACATCAAGACTCAGCCAGGTGACCAGATGGCTCCATGCCTCAAGTTTCCCCATCTGTTCTGTAAAGTGGGGGCATTGGTAACACCCATCTCACAGGCTGTCTTTGAATCAAGATCCTCCTGATCTCTGCCTTCTGAGTAGCTGGGATTACAGGCATGAGCTACCCAGCCTGGCTTCAGTTTTTAAGTGGCAGTGTTCACATTTGGGAATACTCCTTCACAAACTTGTGTTCATCACTTGCTCTGTGATTTGCCCCTAGCAGGAAGTGAAATTAATTAGTCCTTGTCCCTTAGCAGTGTGAAAAATGGGCAAATGCACTTTTTGTTTAAAGTTAGGATGTGACTTTTAACTTCCCAGGCAAGGGAAGGCAGGGGAGGGGGGACCACTAGTCTAGTTCGGGCCCTGTCATGGGAGAGGTTGCCGGGAAACACCAACTCCGTATCAGCTAGCAAGTGCCATGTAACAACACATTTATTATTCACTCATGAGTCTACAGTCAGCTGACAGTTCTGTGGTCTGGACCAGACTCCGCCGATTCCGACCGGGTTCACTCATGCATCCCCTACCAGCAGCAAGCAGGGCTCCTGACCTCACTCGACATTGGCCTTTCATCTGGGGTTGACTGGCTCTTAGCTGGGTCTGGCTGGGTTGTGTGCCCCTCGTCCTCCCTCAGGCCAGCCTGGACTCCAGCCGTGGCGGGTGGCTGCTGGGCTCCAAGAGAAAGAGACAAAAACATGGAGGTCAGGAACAGGGGCATCCTCACCTGTGGAGTCGTCCAGGAAGATAGACGCCAATCCTGGATGGAAATATTGCCAAGGGTGACTAGAAGGAAGAAGGCGTGGCCATTTGACTGTCCTGGCATTTATTGTGCGTGTGCACGGGGCACACGCCAGGACTGGTGGTGTGCACTGAGGGTGTTTTTCTGTGCCGCAGACAATCTTGCAGAAGTTCTAGCTAACCTGTTCAAAATTCTGACTGTCCCTTGAGATAGGTTTCTAAAAGTGCACTGAATGAATCAGAGGAGCTCAACACTTTAAAAGCACAAAGTACGTATTTAGAACCCCCTGGAGACGTTGTAGGCTGTTTGGCCGCTCTGGTCCTGCTGTGACGTGGTGTTGGTCTTGGACTAACACACCCTGCAGAAGTGTGGATCTTTTTCTTTAAATATGGTGTCTCGTTTTCCTGTGAGTTTGAACACCACTTGTATGTTGTCTTTTCTTTTCTTTTTTTGACAGCACTGGGATTTGAACTCAGGGCTTTACACTTGCTAGGCAGGCACTGTAGCACTTAAGCCATTCTGCCAGCTGAATGTTCAATGTCTGTGTCTTCAGCAAATTGCCTGTTTGGGCCATGGCAACAAGGTACCTAATTAATTCCAATTTACAAAAGCCTTGAGAATGGAAATCAGAGAGGTTATGTGACCTGTTCAAGGTGGCCCAGCCTGCTGGAAACAGAGCCAGGCTTTGGAAATCAGATCTCAGCTCTTTATATCGATTCCAGCTTCCTGATCCTACAGAACAGAAAACTGGGGTTCTGAAATGTTGAGTAAAAACATGCCTAGAAAAAAAAATCAGAAAATGGCCCCGGGGAGCCTGCATGCAGGCTCAGGAGGCAACAGGTCCCCAGGGCCAGGCCTGTCCTGTGAGCGGTGTCTATGGAGTGCGTGTCAGGCGCATGAGGACTGAGGCATCTGCTATGTGAGCAGGCTGGATGCTAGGCAAAGGTGAGGGTGCAGGCCTGAGCCCCATTTCCCTCCTGTCCCCCCACCATCCCCTGTCACCCTGCTGTCTCTCTCCAGCTGGCCCGCTACACCAAGGAAGGCTTCCTGCACTTGGGCGCCCTAGGGACCACCACACTCCTCCCTGACACCCGCTGTCTGGTGGACAACTCCAAGAGCCGGCTGCCCCAGCTCCTGGACTGTGACAAAGTCAAGAGCAGCCTGTACAAGCGCTGGAACTTCATTCAGGTGAGCCCCACCCAGCTGGACCATTGGGTACCATGTGCGGGCCCCAGAGGGAAATCTGGCTTCCCCAGGAGACCCCTGCAAAAGGTCCTCAGCCCTGGGCCAGGCTCATAGAACCAAAGTGCGTTCCCACAGGAGTGTGTGGGAAGCAGATAAGAAAGTCAGATCTTATGAGAAATATATGTAAAAGAATTTAGACAGGTGCTGGTGGCTCATGCCTGTAATCCCAGCTACTCAGGAGGCAGCAATCAGGAGGACTGAGGTTCAGATCCAGCCCGGGCAAATAGTTCATGAGACCCTATCTCAGGGAAAAAAAAAAAAAAACGCATCATAAAAATGCTCAAAATATAGGCCCTGAGTTCAAACCCCAGTACCAGGAAGGGAGGAAGAGAGAGGGAGGGAGGAAGAAGGGATGAAAGGAGGGAGGGAAGAAAGGAGGAAGGGAGGGGGGGGAAGGGAGGAAGGGAAGAAAGAGAGAAAGAGAAGGAAGGAATGAAGGGAGGGAGGGAGGGATGGGGGGAGAGAGAGAGAGAGAGAGAAGGAAGAAGGAAGGGAGGAAGGAATAATGTCCCAGGAAGACCCTCTTCCTCGGCACTGGGTTCAGTCACTTGACCTTGAATTTGGCTGGACCATACCCATGTTCTGCCTTGAAAGTCTCCATGGGAGGTCCTCACAGACCCTTGTACTGTGCAAAGAATGTTCTCCCCACCATGAGAAGCTCTGTGCCAAGAACCGTGGTGGCCAAACCTCTGTCTTCTCTGTCTGTCTGTCTCCTCCTTGTTACTCCCTCTCTTTCCAGAACGGAGCCATCATGAATAAGGGTACAGGGCGCTGCCTGGAGGTGGAGAACCGGGGCCTGGCTGGCATCGACCTTATCCTCCGTAGCTGCACAGGACAGAGGTGGACAATTAAGAACTCCATCAAGTAGATGGGAGCCCAGCCCCGGCACAGGGCCCGACCGTTCTCACCATCGGTCACACAGCGGAGAGACAGTGGGACTAGGTGGGCCTCCGGGGCTCCTCCAGGGCAGCACAGGGACCCCAGGTGAAGACTTTTAAGTCCCCTCAGTCTCTCAGCTGCCCTGAGGCCTGTGCCCCCTAAAGCACCCCCGCACTTCTCTGGAACTGTTTCCTGCACCTCCAGATGTGACCTGGTACCAAGGGGTGAGGCTGGCCACAGTTCCGTGTCACCTCCCAACCCGAAACCAGGGTCTGGGCCTGGCAGGGTCCCTTCTTTTGCTTCTGAATTTCACTCCAGCCCTCAACAAAATGGGGTGGGGGTGCTCCAGCTACATCCTCGCTCCCCCTCAGAATTAGGGTGAGGCGCCGAGGTTCTGCTTCCTCTGAGGTTGCTTCAGCCCAGAGATCCAGCCACACCGCCAGGCACTCGCCACCCCCACCCCGACCCTCCCATCAGGGTGGCTTTGGAGAGCCCAGCTCTGGACTTTTCTGGACTCTCCCGTGGTGGCCTGGGAGGGGCAGACACCTCCTGTCCTGGTCACCTGGGTACAGAGCTCCTAAACTGTGCATGGGGCAGTTCTTGCCTGAGTCTGGAAGGATCCAGAAAAGGGCTGAGCATGCAGGACGGTCTCAACAGGGTCCCCACTGCCAGGTGGAGCCAGGCTGGTGCAGCTCTGCCTGCTGGATCCTCGTCCTGGTCACCGAGCACTGGGGGTCTCCGTGGAGAACATAGGGCTGAAACCCCAACGCAGCAAAGGGTGAGGAAACCTCGAAGACGCTTTGTGCTCCCTGCAGTTCATCCCCGCTCTGCTGGCCAACGGGAGGAGGCTACTGTCCCCTTCTCTTAGGAGTGACCGTGGCTTTCCAACTGCCCTCTGGTTAGGGTGATCCTATAAATCAGAGTTAATATATGGCCACGAGTGCATGCACGTGTGTTGTGTGACAGGTGCACGCGTGTGCGTGTGTGTGTGTGTGTGCGCGCAGTGGCCTTGGGTTTGCTGCTTAATGGCTCACCTGGACAGGGGACAGGCTGTGGAGAGTCATGCAGGGTTGGCCTCCTGTCACCAGCTCACTGGCCAGGAGGACACCATTCAGCTTTGCCTGGAATGACAACTGCTTCGGCCACTTTCCATCTTGCTCCCCGCGCAGTCCCCAGCCAAGCCTTGCCCAGAACCAAACCCTGTAGTTACCCCATTACCCGGAGTGAGGGTCAGTGTCTCTTTTGGTGACATTTTATTGGTGATCATCCCCTGGTCCCATCTCCCACCTTGTGAAATAAATATGTCAGCACTTCCCAGCGTGGCCTCTTTTGATGCTTGGTCCTTCTAGAACCTGAGCTGGGAGGGGAGCTCCTGGGACATGGTGGAGGGCTCCTTTGGGTTTTGGGGGTGTGTTTCTGAGATAATGCCCGGGTGCTCTTGCGCACATCTTCCCTCCAAAACTAGACAGAGCTGGACATTTGACACTAGCTCACCGGTCCCTTGTTGAGCCCAGTTTGGGAGGGTCAGGTTGGCACCAGAGGCTCTAATGATATGAAGAAGAGCTGATCACCTTGTCTGGCCACTACCTGACCCTTCTCCTGCTTCTAGCAAATTCCACCTCTGCAGACTGTGCAGCCCATGGCTGGAGTGTCTGTCCCTCTCATGCTCAAGGAAAAGCGAAATGCCATGAGACAACCTTCCGATGGAAATGGGAATGGCAGGGAGTCCCCTCGGCTGTGACAGAAGAAGTCCCTCCTTCCTGGGAGGGAGCCAAGAAGCGCCATCTTGTTCTGTGTCATGTGGCACAAGTATACATATAGCAGTTGCCATTTTTCTTGGGGTTCTTTGAGAATTGGGGTCCACAATTAGACTGATGGAAAATGTGGTTTGTCAATGTCTTCGTCTGTCACCTTGAATATCAGAGTATCAGGGTAAGTTTGAAGAGAAGAGCGTGCAAGAACTTCAGGTTTAGGGAAAGGTGAAGGTGGGGACCCGAGCCCAGTGTTTGGACAGCCTTGACTTGTCTCAAGGCCACACGTCTGCAATGGGGACGTCATCAAGTGTCCTGGGACTTCAGGGTGAGTGTCCCTCCTCTGGTGCCTCACGGCAGGGTGGCTGTTGGCTTTGCTTGCTGTGTGGTGGAAAGGGTGCTGGGTGAGGCCATCTGGGAGGGCTTGTTCCCTCGGGGCCTGGGAACACGGTCCTTGGTTTCGGGGTCCAGGAGCCTGGCCTTCATTCACCCCAGCCACAGCCATCAACCTCCCGAAGGCTGGTGGTGCCTGAGAACTGGCCAGAGCTTGAAGCCACCTTCTTGGTCAACACTCTCTTTGTCCCCCCAACATCCTACCTGGGTCTAATGACAGCTTTGTGGGTGACTGGAGGCCCTGGGAGGAAACAGGAATTGATGAAGCCAGACAAGGGAAGGAGAGAGGGAGAAGTGGGGACCCAGGGGATCCTTTGGTCCCAGGTCCTTTGGGGGAATCAGAAAGTTCTGCCATGCGTCTCTGTGCACAGTGACAGCCAGGCAGCAAGGTGCAAGCGTCCAGCTCAGGAAAAGTATGGGTTCCTTCACCAAATACTGGCATTTGGTTCCATCGATAGTTAGAGAAGTGACAGATCAATCTCACTGTCACTTTGCCTCAGGGTGGGCACAGCAGAGGGGACCGAATTCCAACGTCGCTGGCTGTGTCCCCTCCTGCATTCTCCTGTTGGTGGCCATTTTTTTCTCATTCCTCTATTTTCCCCTTAAATTATAGAAAAATAGCACCGATGGTATTTCTGCTGAACACCAAAGCCATCAGAGGCCATGTCTTTGATTTCTGCCATTTCTCCTGTGTGTTCTTTCTGGCGGTCCTTACTCTGGTGGCTAGAAAAGGGAAGGCCAGACACCACCATCTGATGCCACCATCTGACACCACTAAGCCACGTTACGTGGGTTTCTAAAGCCATTCTTGTTTTCATCTGTATTTTTCTACCATTGTTAAAAATATCTCAGTTCTGTCGAGTGAGGTCCCAGCAGAGCAGGTCCCTCTTCCAGGGCCATCCAGGGAGGGAGCTGTCCCTAATTTATGAACTGTGAGCCTTTGTTCAACTTTGTTTGGAAGGCCAGAAGGGCTGGATGATGGCTGGGGAGGGGCTGGGAGCCCGGGACAAGCCAGGTGACTGTCCTGATACTCAGGTGGCAGCACCTGCTCACTGGCAGTGCCAGGCTCTTGCTTTGATCTGAGCCCTTGATCAGCTATATTGAATCGAGAATTCCTGAATTCTTGGCAGGTCTCCTTTTTCACTCATCAGGCAAGTTTTCTAGACCTGAGTTCAGGGGTCAGTGGCAGACCCAAACTCCAGGGGAGCATTGCAATCCAGTTCAGCAAATGTACTGGGACCCCTCTGCTGGGGTTTGCTTTGTAGGACTCCTTGGGAAGGGAAAGAAGGCAAAGTTGGGGGAGGAGGCGGAGGTAAGACCCGCTGAGCTACTTAGTGAACAGGTAATGGAGTGACCTTTGAAACTCATCTGTCAGAGGTGAGAGCAAACGCAATTTATGGAGGCTCCCCACCGCTGGAGCCCGGGCATCCCCAAGAAGAGTTGACGTGAGTGTGTGGGGGCTGTCGAGGGATTCAATGTTATCAATTTTCTTTATTCTTTTCCCAAAGAGGGATGGATGGCTTCCTGTTGACATGGGCTGTCCACCATAACGGCCCAAAGAGCCAAGGAGAAGAGAAAGCCCAAGAGGGATCCTTGATGTGATCAGTGTAATTTATTTTTTATTACAGTATTTCTCCAGAATATATAAGCATACAGTGGTTTTTACTCATAAGTCTATTACAAGTAGGAAATAAAAATTAATTTAGGGCTGGGCACTGGTGGCTCACATCTATAATCCCAGTTACTCAAGAGGCAGAGATCAGGAGGATCGAGGTTTGAAGCCAGCCCAGGCAAATAGTTCTAGAGACCCT
The DNA here is from genome assembly GCF_047511655.1 of Castor canadensis. Lineage (NCBI taxonomy): Eukaryota > Metazoa > Chordata > Mammalia > Rodentia > Castoridae > Castor > Castor canadensis. The sequence goes on from NC_133391.1 coordinate 16,116,170, forward strand.
ACCTTGGAAAATCCCATCACAAAAAATGAGCTGGTGGAGTGGCTCAAGTGGTAGAACGCCTGCCTTGTAAGTGTGAGGCCCTGAGTTCAAACCCCAGTGCTGCCATTAAAAAAAAATGCAATCATGTCACCAGTCGGTCATCTGTTCTGTGTGAGGTTACACAGTTCTCTGACACAGAGCAGAAACTGGGGTCCCTGCAGGTGGCCGATGTTACTTTGCTTTTGTTATTACGCGTCTATTTCACCAAATTTTTCTCTGATCAACCTCATCATCGGGACATTCCCCCGTCTCGTGGGAGTCAGGCTCCCCGGCCGCCGAGCTCTCTTTGGACCGTCGGGCAGAACGAGCCCCTTGCTCTGGTTTCTGAGGACACTTGGAAGCGCAAGTGCCCCTTGCGTGTGATTTGCATATCATTTGCATGCGGTTTGCACACACCCCTGGACGCTCTGGGTGATGTCGGGTGACTTGCAGCACCGGATGCACCGCAAATGCCGTGCACGTGGGTGTTAGACTCGGTTGTTCACGGCGTAAATAAAAAGCCGTGTTTGGTCCAGAAGGAATTCACAAAAGAATTTTCAGTGCACAGCTGGCTGAGTTCGCAGGTGGGGAACGCGCACACAGGAGCGCCAACTGTATACACTTGTCACCGGCACTTCAGGCGGAAGTCTGAGGCTGCAATTCGAGGAGCACATTTGGCAATTCTAGGTCTGGGCCGTGTGTTCGGGATGAGGTTGTCCTGTCCTGGGGTCTGGGGACATGCTAAAGGGGACGTCAGTGAACTCCCGTCCCTTACCATCTGGGGTCTGTGGCAGGGAGCCTGGACACGTCCAACAGTGGCCTGGCCCTCCTCTCCACTAGGGAGGCAGTTAGGGTCAGAGGGTGGGGTCCCACGATGGCATTAGTGACCTTGGAGGAAGAAGAGGGACTGGAGGTGGCACACCTGCTGGGCCTCACCACGCCATGAGATCCTGGTCCCTTGACGTTGGACCTCCGAACATCCAAACTGTGACCTCGGTAAACCTGTGTTCTTTACACAGGGCCTGGGCTCAGGCATTTTGTCACAGCAACTGAAAACGGACCACAGCAGGGACAATCTGGGATTGTCTGTGCCCAGAGAGTCGGAAGGACTCGCTTTGTGACAGAACCATCTGTCCAGCTGGGGCCAATGTCTCGGGGCAAGGGTCACAGGGATGGTGGCCTTTAATGTGACTGTCACCCCAGGCTCCTGTGGCTCCATGCTCCCGGGTGGACCTTCCGATGTCCCAGCCTCCAACTGAGTCACCGAGTGAAGTGACAGACACAGCGAGTGTCTAAGAGCTTCTTTCGGGGACAGGCATGTGGCATCTGGGAATGAAGTCACTGCTGTGACCTGTCGCTCTTGAAGAGGCCGCGGGGCAGCCCATAGTTTATTTAGCGGGCGACTCACAAAGAGGGAACAGAGCAGCATCTGTAAGACTTTGTTTTCGAGAAAGCTCTGTAGGTCCAGTGGTGAGAGAAGAAATGACCACAGATTTTTGGGAGTTTTTTGGTGGGACTGGGATTTGAACTCAGGGCTTCCCACTTGCAGAGCAGGTGCTCTATTGCTTGAGCCGCACCTCCAGTCCATTTTGCTCTGGTTAGTTTGGAGATGGGGTCTCTCTTTCTGCCCGGGGCCATCCTGGGCCACCATTCTGTTACCGTAGAGTTCCCACCACTGCTGGGGTGACAGGCGTGCGCAGCTGTTGCTTGACATGGAGTCTCATGAACTATCCAGGCTGGCCTCGAAACTTGAGCCTCCTCCCTCAGCCTCCCAAGTAGCTGGGATTACAGGCGTGAGCCACAGTGCCCGGCCTCTCACAGACTCTCCTTGCTGTGTTTGGTTCTCGAACACCCCAAAGACCCGAGTGTCACATGCTCCTGCCATGATGTGCTGTGTCACCACAGGCCCTGGGCTGGAGCCTCTGTCACTGTGACCTTTCTTCTTTTTAGCTGATGGCCTTGGGGCTTGTGTTACAGTGGAACACTGACTAACACACGTGTGAGTTCTACAGTTTCTCCAGGGGACAGACATGGCCCTCGTGCCTGGAAGAATCTCAAATAACCAGCGCCCCACACCTTAAGTGACTTCCCCCCCGAGACCCCAGTGTGGAAAGAGGAGGGTGACTTTCCGCTGGAGAAACCCAACCACCCGTGTCAGCCATGTAACCCCGGCAACGTCACCTGGCTAAGTCACGAGGATCGGCGCATCCCTGGCACCAGGTGGCAGAAATGGCCCTGTTTCCCTCTGTGATCCTCCTCCTAAGCAGCCCTGATAAAACACCAAATCCTAACATAGGATCATCCTACAAAACGCCTGACCAGCTCTCCTTAAAACTGTCATGGTTGGCTGGGCGAGGCGGCACACACCTGTAATCCCAGCTTCTCGGGAGGCTTGAGATCAGGGGGATCATGGTTCAAGGCCAGCCTGGGCAAAAAGAGACCCCATCTCCAAAGTAACCAGAGCAGAAGGGCTAGCTCGGGGGGTGGAGTTAATATCGATGTGTCAAGATGGGTTCATTGGCTATAAAACTAATGACGTAATTTGATTAATCAATTAATTACAATTGATTAATTCAATTGAATGAACTTAAGATTTTAACCGGGGAGGATGGCGGTGTGAACGCGCCTCCATTTACACACCTGGTACTGTTAGATAAAACCTGCTTCTGATCGAAGGCCCGTGCAACTGTGGGAAAGTGTCACCACGCACCCAGGTGACACTCGGCCACTCTTGGCTGTCACCAAGGAGCCAGTGGCCGTGGTCACTCTTCTCAGCTGTGCCATGACAGTGCAGTGACCTGGCAGTTCTGTCAATAGCATTAATGGCTGTCACAGAAAAGCCGACTGGGACTGGGGCGTGCGGGAATCTGTCTTCCGCCCCCTTGGGGACGTGCGACGTGGTGGTGGCCAGTCTCTTTTTTGTTGTTGTTGTTAGATAATCTCAGTATTGCTGTGGTCAGCTAGGAATGCCATGTCCCTTGCAGATGAGGGTGGCAAGGAACGGTAAGTGGAAGTCACTGAGTGGAGCCCACAGGACGGCCTTCAAAGCTGGGAGACCCTGGTGGTGCTTTTCCTGCTTCCTGGAACAAAGATACAATGTCCGGAGCTGCAGCAGCCATGTTGTGACTGAGAGGACAGGGCTCAGGGGCGGTACCTCACTCCCCCGCCTCGCCTACTTCGGGCTGTCCTTATATGAGAGGAAATGAACCTTTTGTCAGTGCCGCGCTTATTTGGGATTCTTGGTTTACACCACTGAATCAAATCCTACAGAGCTGGGAATACATTTTGCTGACTCTGGACCTCGACCTGAAGATGAAGAAGGGGTAGGTGTGGTGAGGAACTTTCTGGAACGTGAAGTCTGTGGGTCCAGGAAGAAAACCAATGACTGCGGCACACAGAAACCACCCCCCTCCAGGGTCCGCGGCCTGAGCAGAAGCAGCCATGGGGGGACAGGGTCCTGGGCCCGGGGTGGACGGGAGCGTCAGGAATGTGGCCGGTGACATGAAAAGAGGAAGAGCCGCGTGGGAATTTCAGCACCAGGAGAAGACGCGGAAATTCGAGGCTGAGCCCCGAGCGCTCGTCTCTGCCCCTCTGGCCTTGTAGACGCCGTGCCCTGTTCCTTTAAAGCAGGGGAGCCCGGGACGGGCGTGGTGTGCACACCTGTAATCCCGGCACTCGGGAGGCTGAGGCAGGAGGCTCATGAGCTCGAGGCTGGCCTGGGGTACAAAAACCCAAGGAAGAAGGAGAGAGGGGGAGAGAGGCAGGGTGAGAGGACCGTGTGACTCAGTTTCCCTGAGAGCTGTGGGTAGACATGACGAGTGTCTTCTTGGGGCCGGGTTTTATGACGGGATTTACCTCTGCCCTTTCCCTTTCTGTTCTGCAGACAGCAGCAGGGCGTCCCCCAAATCCCAGCCTGGGCTGGTTTGTTGAGTGACTTCACGTTCAGGACCGCTTGTTACTGCCCCTTGTAGCCTGCCTAGCTCACACGGGTCTTCTATCTGTTGTGCGGCTTGTTGATGGCTGTGTATTATTCCAGAACGCAGTGGCTTCAGACAACATTTGTGACCCTGCCGTCCCCAGGGGTCAGTACAAGAAAGTTTACAACTGAGTTTTTTTTTTCAGTTCCGGGACCTTCCGTGCACCAGGCCAGGGCTCCACCGCTCGACCGCAGCCCAGTTTTGCTCTTTAGTTTGTTTTTCAGATGGGGTCTCAGTAACTTAGCCCAGGCCAGTCCCGAACCTCAATCCTCTTGCCTCCGCCTCCCGAGTAGCTGGGATTACAGGAGTGAGCCGCCGTGCCGGCTGTCACACTGCGTCTCTTGCTGCAGTGAAGACGGCTACACAGGGCTGGACAAGAAGCGGACAGGGAATGGCCGCCAGTCCTGCAGGGTTTCTTTCGGATAGGATGAAAATAGTGCACAGTTCACTTGCAGTCCTTGAGCTGAGTGACTGGATGACATCAGGGGCCTTGGCCTCCACCTAGCTGCTGACCAGACACCAGGGCCCCAGCGGGGGACATCGCAGCTTCCTGGGCTCACAGGGAAGGGACACCAGGACATCACCAGCACTGGGGGTCACCACAAAGCCACCTGCCATGCACACTCAGGCCCCACAGACGCTCCTAAATGCCAACATCTGATAGGGTCTGCTGAGGCCAGAGAGGACGAACCCCTTGTTCCAAGGGACCGGGTCACCAGTGGGGTGAAAGGCATTCTGGGAGCCGGCAGTGGGTGAGCTCGGTTTACACCCCTCTGTCTGAGCTGCGGGCTGGGCCGTGTGCATCCCCGGTGGGCGGCCTGGAGGAAGGGTCACTTAATGGCCAGCAGCGTACGAGCAGGAGCGCTAAAGGAAAGGACGGTGACCTCCCAGGGCAGTGTCAGTGCCGCTCCCTGCTTTCACGAGCTGTAGGGCTGGATCCGGCCCCCAAAGAGCTGAGGCTTTGGTGCTGTGTGTGTGATGAGGGTGTGTGTGTGCAACAGAGAGAGGGAGGGGAAGGAGAGAGGACAGACAGACAGAAAGGGACAGATGGAAAGGGACATGCAAAGCCAGCAAGAGACAGGCACAGCAGCACAGGCAGAAGTAAGCGGCATTGGTGAGGGGCCCCTGGTGAGGGGCCGGATGGCTCTGCGCCACTTGTGCGCACAGCGCCCCCTGGTGGACAAAGTGAGCAGCTGCGGCTGTGGGCGGGGCCTGCGAGGTTACCTTGGAGCCCGGGGGCGGGGCCTGACGCGGTTTCCTAGTGCGAAGGGCGGGGCGTGGAGCCCGCGCGGGAGGCGGTGCGCGCGCGCCCCCTGCTGGCCACTAGCCGCAACTCCCGCTGCTGCCTCCCCTGAAATGAGTCGATACAGCTCCAGGGTTTTCTTTCTTGAATTGTTTGGCAGTACTGGGATTTGAACCCAGGTCCTCACTCTTGAGCCACTCCACCAGCCCTTTTTGCTCTGGTTATTTTGGAGATGGGGGTCTCTCTATGCTTGCATTAGTCTGGACCGTGATCCTCCATTTTTATACTTCCTGCATAGCTGGGATGACAGGCGTGCGTTACCACACCAGCCATTGGTTGAGATGGGAATCTCATGAGCTTTTTGCCCGGGCTGGCCTCAAACCTCAATTCTCCCAATCTCAGCCTCCCAAGTAGTTAGGATTACAAGCATGAGCCACTGTCTGGGATCACTGCTGACGAGGATGGAGAGGCCAGAACCAGCTGGCATTTCCTGTTGTGCCTGGCCTCTGGTCTGACCTCGAGCCTCCAGGCATTTGGGGACTTGCAAGATTTTTAACCTTTCAGCAGTCTGTTGAAGCCTGCAGACCCCGTCTCAGAAAAGCACTTTAGAAACGAATAAAATGCATGTTTTATACAGCCTTAAAATGCAAAAACTATGCACATACAGGGTACGTTACCTGCATTGAAGAAATGCACGGATCAGTCAATATGTGCACAGCACACTTTGCACACGGCACCAAAACCCAGTTATATAGGATCACACAAACTTATGCTAACCATACACGTTTTAAATCCTTACTGGCTCTAATCCCAATAATTGCAGGATCCTGTGAGTATAATGAGATTACATGATTTCTGCAAGCTCTGGCCTCATATAAAAATACCTGTCACTTTGGTGGTGAGACGGACACAGGCAATTCTCACCCAGTCTATAGCCCTAATCAAAGCCAATGCCAGCTCTCACAGCTAAAAGAAACAAAGGAATTTTCTCCCCACAAAGCCGGGTGTGGTGAGGCACACCTGTAATCCCAGCTACCGGGGGAGTTTGAGGCAGGAGGATCGCATCTGAGGTCAGTGAGAGCAAACTTTATCTCAAAAACAAACTGTGCACAACAGGCCACCAGCAGTCCTTACCCAGCTCAGAAAACCCAACAAGTTTCCAGAAAGACACCTACTTCCAGGTCCCCAAGGGCTGGGGACAGTCCGAAGGGTCCCTGAAACTTGCTGCAGAGCAGCCTGCCAGGCCCCCCCGAGCCATCCTCCTGATGGCCGCCTCCCCTGGCCACTGCTCCCAGCTCTCTGTTCCAACTCCATCTCACACGTGGGACAAAGACGCTGGCCTCCGTCACTGCTTGGATGGCCTGTCATGTCACACCTCTGTTCACATCCAGATTTAGCGGCTCCCCTCTCCCTCTCTCTCCCCCACTACATCTCCTCTCTCTCTCTCTCTCTCTCTCTCTCTCACTCTTCTGTCACATATGCTTAGTGTCACCGCACCCCTACCCTGTCACTATGCACAGCTGACCTCAGATGCCACCACCTGCAAGACTTTCCCAGGCTTTCCTGGGGTCACGCCCTGCAGGTCCTGTCCCGTCCTCTCCTGTCCTCTCCTGTCCTCTCCTGTCCCCTCCTGTCCCATCCTCTCCCATCCTCTCCCGTCCTCTCCTCTCCTGTCCTCTCCTGTCCTGTCCCGTCCTGTCCTGTCCCATCATGTACTGTCCTGTCCTCTCCCGTCCTGTCCTGTGGACTCAGTGCGGGCTCCCACATGTCCCCCTCTTGCCCACAGCGCAGTTGCTCAGTGGGGACCCTCCATCAGTCTTCCGTCCCTTTGCCCCCTCACTGGGAAGCTTCCTGGGCTGGGTCTTTGTCCCCCCATCGGTGTCTAAGGGAAACCAAGCTAGGACGAAGGTCAGCGCCCTCGTGGGGCTCATTTTGCACATGGGTGGCCTGGGGAATTCCCTGCCCACTGGCTCCAGCCATGGACCCCAGACCCTGGCCCTGAAAACCCTCTTTTTGGCAGCACTGGGGCTTGAACTCAGGGCCTTGAGCTTGCCAGGGAGGCGCTCTCCCGCTTGAGCCACCCCACCAGGCCTTTTTTGCTTTCATTAGTTTTGTTTTTATGCCTGGGACCGGCCTGGCCGCCTCCTGTGTAGCTGGGATGACAGGTATGTACCATCATGCCTGGCTTGTCAGTCAAGATGGGGTCTCAGTAACTTTTTTGCCCAGACTGGCCTTGAACCACAATCCTCTGGATCTCCATCTCTCAAGTAGCTGGGATTATAGGTGTGGAACATGATGCCCAGCTTCTTCTTTTTTAAAAGTTGAAACAGACCTCACTATGTAGCCCAGGCTGACCTCAAACTCTCCATCCTCCAGCCTCAGCTTCCCGAGTGCTGGAATTATAGGTGTGTGCCTCCACACCTGGCTCTGAAGACCTTCTTCACATACTTCTGCAGATAGAGGAGACCCCAGAGTCTCCCGGTTTGTGGTGACCAGCTAGGGACGCTGGGGTGTGTCTGTGGCTCAGGGAGACAGCAGGGCTGTTCTCATTCAGATACTCTCCCCACTTCAGGTCCTCACAGACTTGCTCTCTCTCTCTCTCTCTCTCTCTCTCTCTCTCTCTCTCTCTCTCTCTCTCTCTCGGTTCTCCCTGCAGGGTTAGCAAAAGCCCCTCCATGAGTTCAGGATTTTACAAAAGAGAAAGCAGTGTGTCACAACAGACTCCAGCTCGGGGCCGACCGTTATTTTCTCCACGGCAGACCCGTAGGCTCGTCCGCCAGAAATCGGAGGGGGGGGGGGCGCCGTGCCAACCCTGCCGTCCACGCGCGGACCACGTCTTCGGACAGAGAGCCAGGCACGGTGGTGTCCACCTGTAATCCCAGCACTGGGGAGGCTGATGTGGAAGGATTGAGAGTTCTAGGTCAGCCTGGGCTACATAGGGAGACCTGTTGAAAGAAAGGAGAGAGAGAAGGAGAGGAGAGAGAGAGAGAGAGAGAGAGAGAGAGAGAGAGAGAGAGAGAGAGAGAGAAGGGAGGGAAGAAAAGAATTAGGGCTGGAGGAAGGAAAAGAAAAGAAAGTCAAGGTCAGGAGGAATCAGGGCCTGACTAATTCTGTCCCCCGCAGTGGCCATCACGGGTCCCCACACCCCACGGCAGGGACCCCAAAGTCCCAAAACTCACATAGAATTGTCACCAGGATGGAAAAATGATGTGAACAAAACTCTCAGGCTATAAATGTCCCTCGAGGCCCATGGATGCCACAGCGAGAATGTGCCACCAAGTACAGGAAGCCCGAGGAGCCTAGCCAGGTCCAGCCCGGGGACTCCATGGTCTCCTCTCACCAAAGGCTGCAGGCGGCGACATCTGGTGGCTAAAGACAGAGTCACACTTTGGAGACAGCCGGGACCAGACACTAGGGCCAGGGGAGCAGCTGACAGCAGTGACCTTGGAGGATTTGGGACAGGTCACTCCTGCCTGTCGTCTCCTCTGACCTACAGACAACTCGTATGGTGGTGACAGGGCCCAGAGAGCAGGTGCAGCGTCTGGAGCTGCTCCAGGAGGCCATGCTCGGGGTCCCAAGAGAAAAGGGAATTTGGTGACAAGGAAGTAACCCTCTCCAGGACAGAGGCCACCGCAGTCCGGAAGGGCAGGTCTGGGGACAGTGAGAATTCAGGACTCTGTCATTAACAGCTGAAAAGACGACTGTCCCAGGGTGACATCTGAGACCAACAAAGAAGCGAGAGCAGCTGTGAGCTCACAGATGTGACACGACCTCCCCCGGCCGTGGTCTGTCACTTGCTGAGTCACAGAGGTGGTACTCGGGACTCTGGAATGACGATGGATGGTTTTGTAGCCGGAACATTTCACACCCCCACGATGGAGCCAGTGAACACGCGTGGCTAAGCTCGTGAGGAGTCCACTTTCCGTCCACGCTGGGGTCCACGGGCAGGAAACCGACGTCCTTTTCTGTTTCACTGGTTTGCAATTTCATTGAGTCTCGGCCTCTCCGTCAAGTTTACAAACACTTTTTCACTTAATTTTTCTCTCCACCTCTGTAAGAGGGAGGTCGCGATCAGCGCGACTATTCTTATAGCATTACTTGGCCAAGTCCTGGTGACCCACCCTGTCCTCTTGCTAACTTGTTACCGTCGGGCAAACACTGTGACAACCAAGGTGTGGCAAAAGTAAACTTGATTCACAAGTTTCTGTTCGGATGGCGCTTGATGCTGTGTCATGTTTTAGACAGTTTATAGCTGGCGGGAGGGCGATACACGCCTGTAGTCCCAGCTGCTCAGAAGGTGGAGGTAGGAGGATCACAGTCTGGCTGGCCCTAGGAAAAAGTGAGAGATGCTACCTGAGAAACAAGCTAAAAGCAAAATGACCGGGGAGTGACTCAGGTGGGATAGCACCTGCCTTGCAAGCATGATGCCCTGAGTTCAAATCCCAGGGCTGCCAAAAAAACAAAGCAACAAAACAAGGTTTCTCAGCCTTGGCACCTTTGTCCCTTAGGGCCAGGTGGTTCTGCAATGGAGAGAACTTTCCTGAGCATCCCGTGTGGGCGTCCTGCAGCAATCATGACCTCCACACACTGGACCACAGCAGGACCCCAGCCCCAGTTAACATTTAACAACTAAAAATGTTCCCGTTGTGTTCTCCTCCACGTGGTAAGCACAGATGTGTGTCATGGTCCTCGTCCTTTTACAAGTTTAAAATAATGTACTTCATTAGAATACTAAAATTATTTTTTCTTTGGCAGCACTGGGGTTTGAACTCAGGGCCTCACACTTGCTAGGCACACTTGAGCCACTCCACCAGCCCTTTTTTGTGATTTTTTTTTTTTGAGATAGGGTCTCGTGCACTATTTACCCAGGCTGGCCTTCAACTGTGATCCTCCTGATCTCTGCCTCCTGAGTAGCTGGGATTACAGGCGTGAGCCACAGCTCCCAGCTGAGCCTGTGACTTTTAACTGTGGAGTTTGTGGTACTTGCACAGTAAGTCGAGGGCCAGGTGCACAGACAGCCTTTTTGGAAGGTGATTAAATTCTTTCGGCCACTTCCACTGCCATTTTGGTACTTACTGACGTTTTCATAGCGACCAGGTGAGGGTGTATTCTAACTTTACACAGACGCTGAGGGTACAGACTCAGCCATGTGAAATGAAGTTCACTTAACCATCTGCTTTCATGAGTGAACAGGATGGTGTGTGAATTATGTCTCAACAAAGCCAGCAGTAATAAAAAAGTGTCACCGTTGGAAACTCGATCTCTGCCCCTTGGAGCGTGTATTAATCTCCCAGCTTCTTGCTGGTTTCATGGGCTGCCAGAAGTGGCTCGGATGGTAGAGCACCTGCGTAGCAAGCGTGAGCCCCTGAATTCAAATCTCAGTGCTGCCAAAAAAAAAAAAGCCTTGCTGGTTTTATGGTACAGGGATACACTTCCGAAGAGCCCAGAGGTGTCCCTCAGAAATAGATAACTTGGCCTGAGAGTTACCCACGTCTGCTGGGAGCTTGGGAGCCTCCCTCAGATGGCCTCCATCCAGTAGACACAGATGGCCAAATCACAGAAGAATAAACTACACCCACGTTCAAGACCATCCCCATGTACTGGACACATCCCTGTGAGACACCTGACTCCAGTGTCCCCCAGTCACACGGCAGCCGGGGGCCTCCCAGTCTGTTGTCACAGGGGAGATGAGCTCGGTCTCTCTCCCCTGTTGCAACTGTCATGAATAAAGTCTTCCTTGCCCGTCTCACTTTGGTGCATTTTTTGGTTTGACGTGGCTCATCTGAGGTCCCCTCCGCAGGTCACCCAAATGTTTCCAGAGCCATAGAGCCCCACACCCCACTTCTCCATCCATCAGGTCGGAGCCCCCCTCCCCCCAGGCTCCTCCTGTCTGTCCCTCTGCCTGACCAGGGACCATGCTACAGAAAGAGGGTCATGGATCCTGGGCTGCTCTGGAAGAAGGTTTCACTGACTAGGTCCATGGGACGCTCTCACGGGATCTGAGGAGAAGGGGACAGCCAGGGGTTAAGGCTGCCATCTTGCTCTTATCCGGCTAATGTCCACCACAGGAGCTTCTCTAGGCTCAGAGGCTGTGGTCCCCTTCCCCGGGATTTTGTCACCACTCACTGGTTAAATGTCACTTATGTACAGCCTGTGGCCACTAATACCATCATGGCACCATCTCCAAATCCCACTAATGCAGGAATTTGGGGGCTAAGTTTGCAACACATGAGGGTTTGGGGAACGCATCCAAATAGCCCCCAAAGGAAGTAGCCAGGTAGCTCCTGATCGAGCCTCACCTGGGCATTGTCACTGGTGTCATGGGGACAGGGAGGTTCCCCAACAAGGAATGCAGGGAGCAGTTCCATTCACACCAGAACAGGCTGCACAAGGCCCTCACCTCACACCGCAGTGACATCAGCAAGGCAGGAACTCAGCTCCATGTGGCAGACTAGAAAGGGAGGACAACAGTCCTCACTCCCTCTGGCCACCGAGGGCCACTTGAGGCAGAAATCTCAGGCAATATCTCCAGAACAGGCACAGCGGGCTGTTGGGCAGCTGGGGACACAACACGGTTCTGCCCTTTGTCACCCACAGGTCTGAGTTCAAGGTCACACTTTGCTATGCCGGCTGCAGCTTTGACCAGCCAAAGGTCACCTGTCTGCTTTGGGCAAAGTGGTTCAAGCAGCTGGCTGGGGTCATACCTGTTGTCTCTGTCACCTCGCTCCACCTGGATATTTTTTTAAAGGAAAACTTAGGTATTTTTTATCAGATGAAGAAAATGAAATCTTTCCCAGTACAGAGTCCAAAGAACTGCAGCCCCAAAGCAAAAAGCCATGGCAAAAGGAGGACGATGATAAGCCGAGACCCGTCCGGGATGGTGAAGATGCTGGAAGGTGCCCCAAGTTTCCAGCCTTGAACCTGACAGAGCAGGAGACCTGGATGGTGACAGCTGGTCCAGCCAGCAGTGCCACCGGAGGGTGCAGGACGCCGCGGCAGCCGGCAGGGGGCGCGCGTGCACCGCAGTTGCAGGTTGAGCCCAGCATCGCTGCACCTGCGCGGGACTTGTCACCTCCCTGGTCGCACCTGGACCACTGCACCCTGCGGACTCGGTCCTGCTGAGGCCACTGTGGCCACACGGGAAGCAGCGGACCCACGCCGAGCCTGCATGACCAGCTGGAGGAAGGAATACACCCTGCCTGCTGCCCAAAGGCCTTTACCTTTTGTATTTTTAATTATTTGTTCAGCGGCACTGGGGATTGAACCCAGGACCTTGTGCTTGCACGCGAGCCCTCTACCACCTGAACCACAGCTCTGGCCCTTTTGCTTTTATTTTGCTTTAGAGGCAGGATTCCCTTCGCTGAGCCCAGCCTGGCCTGGAGCTCACCACTCTCCTGCACCTGCCTCCCAAGTGCTAGGATTACAAGTGTGTGCTACTGCACCTGGCTCCCGAGGCACTTCTTACGGGAGCTCTGTCCACTCTTCTACATGACCTTTGGGGACAGCACTGGTGGGAACTAGGGACCCATGGCTAGCAGTGAGGCTCAGAGCGGCACTCCTCCAGGGTCCTGAGGTGCCCAGGCTGCTGGTGGGCAGAATCTACCTAGAAACATTGCACACCCCAAGGCTCCAGCATCTCCTCCAAGAAGACAAATGTGGAGCTGGCAGAGAAAGCAGGAGACGTCCAGCTGTGTGACTGTGGCCACGCACCCAGTCTTTCTGGCTTCACAACCCAGCTGCAGAGACCTACTTTTAGGACCATGGCTTTCTAGGTCAGTCTAGGAGGGGTAGTTTCGAATAGAGTAATCTGGTAGAAAAGGGAAGGGAGGAGGAAGCAAGGGAAAAGAGGGGAGAGAGGAAAGCCTCTAGAAAAATCCAACCCTGGCCAAGATCCTCAGGGAAGGGCCGTGTAGACATTTTGGTGCCCTGTCACCACCTCAGGGCCTTTCTCATCCTCTTAATGTCTTCAGAGTCCCTTTTCTCAGAGCTTCTGGAGACAGTCTTGGTGGAAGAAGGAGCCCCTTTATAGATGGGCTTGGTGGTGCATGCCTGTAATCCCAGCTACTTGGGAGGTAGAGGCAAGAAGATTCCGAGTTCAAGTGTAGACAGAACTTGTCTCAAAAACAAAAGTGCCAGGGCTAAAGCTCCAGTAATAGAACCCTTGCCTAGCAGGTGAGAGGCAGCCCCCCTCCAGCCTGGTCTCTGCCACGGATTCCTCAAACCATGCCCCTCTCTGCCTCAGTTTCCCCATTTACCTAAAAAATTACTCCCATGATTGCTGAAGTCCTTTTCTGCTCTGCCATGTGAAACAGTCTCAACCTTCCCGGTCTGGGGACTTTGAAATGTTCTGGTTCAGCCCCCACCCCGCCCTTCTCATGGAGCCGGTTTGTGGCCCTGCAGCAGGTTTTTCTCAGTTCCCCAGAGGACTGTGAAGCACAGCCGGGTCGGGGTCAGATCCTCTGGCATCTAACGCCTGCTGAGAACCATTTGCCTCCTCCTAGGACACCGCACTTCATTTCCCTCCAGCTGTGGGGTAATTGGCAGGTCAAGGGGCCTGGTGAGCCCCTGCAGCCTGCAGGATGCAGAGGAGAGGGGAGAGGGCTGTCTCGTCTCCTCCCCTGTCTCCTGGCACTGCGCCCCAATGTGCTGGCAGCTGTGTTCACTGCTTCTGGGACCTTGGCCCCTCTCCAGCTTCCCTGTTTTCTTTTGGAAGCACTGGGGTTTGAACTCAGGGCCTCACCCTTACCAGGAAGGTGCTCTACCACTTAAGCCATGTCCCCAGTTCTTTTTGCTCTGGTTATTTTGGAGATAGGGTTTCACTCTTTCCCAGCCCTGCCTGACCGTAATCCTCCATTGCTGGGATAACAGGCATGCACAACCATGCTCAGCTTTGTTCTGTGGAGATGGGGTCTCATGAACTATTTGCCTGTGCTGGCCTAGAACTGCGATCCTCCCACTCTTAGCCTCCCAAGTAGCTGGGATTACAGGAGGGAGTCACCTGGCTCACTTCCGTGTTTTCTCAAGAATTCTCCTTACCCAGCAGAAGCTCTGACTCCTCGCTCTCTCAGTCCACAGCCTGAGCCGGCAACCAGAGCCCAGAGGATAGGCTGTGTGGGGTAGGAGCTGTGGGTGCTGAGCCCCAGGGAGGGGACATCTCTACCTAACTGTGACATCCTGTGGGTCACATGCTGAGTGAACCCACCAGCCTGGGCTGAAGACGGGCTCAGACCCAGGATGGCCTCTGTGAAATTCTGTCCTTAGATAGGAGAAGGTGGTAGGTGTGGGGGACGGACAGGGACAGGGTGTAGGGGACCTGGCTCCTGTCCCAGCTCTGCCATTAGCTGTTTGTTGCATGACTCTGAGCTTTGCCCTTGTTCCCGGGCCTCAGATTTTCTGTAAAGTAGGTTTTCTTTAGTATTTTATTCAACACTGACATGAGGTGACTTCTGTGACTCACTGTGCGCCCTGGGTCCACAGGAGTCAAACTGGTCTTAGGACAAAGACAGGAGCTGAAGTGAGGACTCATTCCATGAATATCTGGATGTGACTTGGAGCCGAGGCGCTGGCGTGGGTGCTGTGAACTCCATAAGGTGTATACTGAGCTGACAGTGTCGGGGACGCTCAGCTTTGGGGTTCAGGAGCCTCCAGGGCTATCTGTCAAGTGCTGCAGGGACAAGTGGTGTGGCAGGTCTCTGAGGAGCCCACAGATTGACCAGGAGCTGCCAGGTGGACAGCTGGGGCTCAGGGAGGTTGCAGGAGCCCTGGGCACAGAGCTGGCCTTGAACCTGGAAAGTGTGCAGGTTTTGTGAAGGGTACCAGGCCTGAGGGAGAGGCAGGTGTGCAGGGGAGCCCTGGGTTGTAGCAGGGAGAGGTGAGGAAATGTCAAGTGGATGGGATGAGTGAGGCCAGGCGCAGGCATGTGGCACTGGGCCATCAGAGGTGACACACAGGCTTGCGGTGCATTGTATACACATATGAAAATGTCTTTAATGAAACCCATTTAAAAATCGTTGAAAAATGGGGGGGGGAGGTTAAGAAGACCAATGGGAAGGATAAATACCAAGTACATTACATGTACTATGGAGATATTACAAAGCCACCCCTTGCTCTTATACTTAATTCAGGCTAACAAAAAACACATTTGTTTACAAGGAATGATTGGCTTTTAGTTTTTGGGCTTTTAAGTAGCTTTATTGAGGTTTAATTGACATACAATTAGCAGTGTCCATGTCAAGTGTATAGTCTGATCCATTTTGACTGACATGGACACCTGTCAATCAAGAATCGAGTTCACCAGCACACATGTCCCCCAACATTTCCTTGTGCCTCTGGGATGTTCAGTCTTCCTGCCCCTGTCCCCCTCCCTCTGCATCGCCAGAAGACCACTGATACACAAGGTCACACAGTGCTTCAGAGCACATTTCCTAGACATTTTTATAATGGAATTATAGAGAATACTCTTATCTGTCTTGTTCATTTCACTCAGCATAACTGATTTGAGATACATCCATGTTGCTTGCACCAATATTATTTTCACCCTTTTCCATGGTAGAGTACTATTTTCTTGTACAGATAACACACTCATTTGTTCATGGAAATTTGGGTGGGTTTCTCATCTTTGCATGACTAAATTCTTTCATTTCTCTAGGATTGGAATGGCTGGATTATATGGTGGGCATATGTTTAACTTTTTAAGAAACTCTTGAACTGTTTTCATAACAGTTGTACCATTTTACATTTCCACTAATAGTATGGGTGGTCCAACACAACGAAAATTACACAAAATACATAATCAAATTATCAAAAGTCAAAGACAGACAATTTTGAAAGTAACAAGAGAAAAGTGACTCATCACATACAAGGTGAGTCCGTAAGGCTATCAGGGTTTTTCTCAGCAGGAACCTTTGAGGCCAGGAGAGTGGAATGATATAATCAAATTGCTAAATGGGAATACTATAGTGCCACAAACAAGATACACAACAAAGCTGTTCTTCAAAAACAAAGGAAAGGCTTTCTCAAACAATAGCCGAAGTACTGAAACAACACTTCAAGACTGAAATGGTGGGGCGGAAATGACATAAATTCTGACATCAGTAATGACAAACACGTTGGAGAGAGACACTTCCAAACAGTGTAAGTGGGCAATCAGGACATCTATGTCTGTTTTGTTTCTTGCCAGTCTGTCACTGCCTTATTTTGTGTTAGTGAATTTTCAAGGGTCAAATTCAGTGTCCCTGGAGGACAGGCTGCAGGGCCCCACAAGTGCACCCAAACCCTCTGGACACCGAGTCCCTCATATGAAATCACGTAGTATTTCTGTGCAACCTACATGCAGCTTCTTGTATATTTAACTGATCTCCAGACAACTTCTCATACCAAACGCCAAGGCAAGTGCTAGGTAACACTGTGTAATTAGGGAATAGTGACGTGAAAGATGGCGGCACACATTCAGTACAAAGGGTTTTCTAAGAGGTCTTGATCCACAGTTGTTGAGTCCATGCTACGAAGCCAGTGGGAGACCCAGGGTGACGGGAAACCATTTTACTTCCCGGTTATTTCTTTTGCTATATTTTTGAGTCATTTTCTCAGTGGTTTCCATGGCAACTGCAAATTAACATCTTAATTTATACCAATCTAGTCCATATTAATATCAACTTCATTTTAGTAGTGTGCAAAACCTTTACTCCTTTATATAGATTTATATATCGTTATTTCTCCTGTTGTGTGATTTTTCACAGATTTTACCTTTACAGTTTGGGAGCTGCCAACATAATTTTACAATTCTTGCTTTTTGCCATTGTCTCAAGTCAGAAAGAAAAGGGAGCTACCAACAAGAAATACTTTAATATTGTCTTTAGTGTTGCTGGATATAGAATTCTTTATTGACCATGTTAGCTAGTTTTCTACTGTAACAAATACCTGAGATAAATTAACTTAAAAAGAAGAAAAGTTTATTTTTGGCTCACAGTTTTGGAGGTGCCATCCATAACCAGTTGGCCATGTGGAAAGACAGACATCATGGTGGGGAGTGTGTGATGGAGGAGGCCTGTCCTGCTTGTGGTGGCCAGGTGTGAAAAAGAGAGTTCCACAATCCCCCCTTTCCCTACAACAGCACACCTCCAATGACCTAAAACCTCCCAATAGGTCCACTTGCTAAGCCTGCACCACCTCCCAATAGTGCCCCAGCCCGGGACCAAGCCTTTGCCATATGGGCCTTTGGGGGACATTCCGGATCCCCATCATCCCCACCTCCAAAGATTCATTACCATCTCACCATGCATTCAGTCCATCCCCAAGAGTCCCTAAAAGCTTAACTTTTGCAGCAAAAGTTCAAATTGTCCTCTGAGACTCAAGGCAAACTCAGCTCTGAGCCCCTTCAGAGCTCAAACAAGGAGTTACATACTTCGAAAATACACGGGGTCAATAAACATTTGGTATCCCTATTCCTTTTGGAATGGGAGCACAGGAAGGAGGGATGGGACTAGACAGAGACTAAACTCCAATAGGGCAAACACTAAACCCTATAGCCGCTGGTCCAACACTCAGAGCACCCCGGCCGAATGTGGGCTCCCAAGGACTTGGGCAGCCCCACCTCTTGGACTTTTCTAGCTGCCACATGTGTGGCCTCTCTGGATCAGAGTTTGCATCCCACCATCAGCTCCCCACAGCTGGTCTCCAAGTTCTTTTCTATTTTCCGGGGGTCTCCATTGCAGCTTAGGTTTTCCTCTCACTGCTCCATGCTGAGGCTTTACTTGCAGGAACTTGTGACCACTGCCTGGCCTCCTAGGCATGTTGTTGAAATCTGGGGGGGGGGATGCCTCCATGACCTTATAATTCTTGCGTTCTGTGTGCCTGCAAAACCAGCGTCCCATGGATGACCCCAAGGCCTATCACTATTTTGAGCAATAAACCACAGCTGCAGCAGCCTTTGACTGCCCAGCCAGCTGAAATTAATCCCATAGAAATGATGGTTTGGGGCATACAGGGCTCCTTGGAAAGACTTTACAATGAATTTTCACTTCTAAGTCTCCGAGCCTGTGATGACTCTGAGCCTTGCAGGTTTCTGAGACACCTCCAGGCATTTTCCCTTAATGTTCTGATGCAAAGCATTTGGCTTCTTTTAAACCGTGTTAATCTCTTTAGCAACTGCACCCGCCTTGGCTGTATTCTCACACATGCTCCTTTTCTGGCCAAAATACATTTTCCAAATCTTTCTGTTCTGTTTCTTTTTGCTCTGCTGTCTCACTGTAAACTTGGCAAAGAGTAGTCAGTAATACGTGTGCTGCTCCCTGAATGCTACTGACATTTTCTCCAGCCAGTTACGCTGGTCTGCCGCCTTTACACTCAGCATCCCACAACCTGCCAGGGACATGGACCGAGTGCCCAGTTTACAGTGTTTGCCATGGTGTCACACGGATGGCCTTCTGTCCAGTTCTCCCTAGCATCTTTATTTCCATCTAAGTTCTCCTAGACATGAGATGTACGGGTCTCATTTCTGTCAAAGATCTGGACTTCTGTCTCCCACCAGAACTGCCTGTGAAACTCCACTTACAGCGCTCTGGGCTCTGGTTTCTTTGTCTCTTCAAACTTTTCCAAACTCTTCCTGCAAACCAACTAAAGGATCTTAGACCCCATCTCAGGTGTATAGAAATGGCAAAGACCTCACTCCTCGGTATTGCCTTCCGTGTTAATTTTCCATTACTGTAAAAGTTCCCTGAGATAAATCAGCTTACAAAGAAGGAAGACTCATAGTCTTGAGGGTTTCAGTCCACGACCAATTTGCCCCAGTGCTTTGGGCCTGTGGCAGCCATGGACAGGAGCCCACAGTGGAGGAGGCTGGTTAACCTCACCACAGGCAGCTGAGGGTGAAAAATAAAGAAGAGGATGGGGTTCCACAGACCCCCTTTGTGGGCACAACCCCCATGACCTAAGAACTGTCGCTTGAGTCTGATAAAGTTTCTAGCACTTGGCAATATGGCAAACAGGCCTTCAACATATGGGGCCATTTGGGGATGTTCCAGATCCAAACTATAGCATTGACATATGTTTTTTCTTTCCGCACTTTGAATATGTCAACCTGTAGCTTTTGGCTGTCTTGGTTTCTAGGGAGGCGTCAACTGTAGGTTCTCCTACTCATTGCCCAATGAGTTCAAGGAGAGAAAGAATTGTCCTAAAGATGGAGAGACCCTGACTCCCCAAGACCACAGTCTTGGGCAGTGAGGACCCTTATTATGGCAGGGGAATGGCATGGACTGTCCTACTTGCAGCTGGCTGTGGATTCCCCACCACTCGTGGCTTGCAGGGCTGTTATGGCCTTGAAGATGGTGAGTGAGCTGTGGATTCATTGAACTTTGATTAGCTCTAAGGTTATTAAAAATTTCCTTGTAAATGCTTATCTTTCATTTCCAGGGTTAGTTTATTTCCTCTCAGTGTGTAGGCTATTGTGATTATTTTGTGCAAAACAAGGGAAGGAAAATGAGATGCTGTCTTTTTTAAATTAGTGTATGTTAATTGAACAAAGGGGTTTCTTCATGGTTTCTATACACGCATGTTGAGAACTTTCATCAAGCATACATTACCCTTTGATCATACTAATACCTCTTATTGCTCTTTGTTTTATTCTCCCTTTCCATATTTTGAACAGTTGTTAGTGGGGTTCATTGTCTTTTCATGCTTCTTATATCTATTTTCTTGAGTTTATCTGCACCACAGATAAACAGCTGGGTAAGAAAAAGCAAGGAGAAAGTGAACACTGGGGGCTAATGGCAGATGATCCCAAGGCAGTTGTCCTTTGCTCCATGGAATAGCAGACAGGAAGCTTAACCTAAGGCTACCCTAAACCTCACCCTAACCCTGATCCTAACCCTAACCCTAACCCTAGCCATAACCCTAATCATAACTGTAAACCTAATCCCAACCCTAACCTTACTCTATCTGTGCCCTACCCTAATCTTGACCCTAACCCTAAACCCTAACCCTAACCCTAACCTTAACCCCTACCCCAACCCAACCCTAATCCTAAACCCTAGCCCTAACCATAACCCTAACCCCTAGCCCAACTCTAACGCTATAGGTTGTGGTTGGGCTAAAATATATTGGGAGCCATAGGAGAATCCAAATAAAGCCAGTCGTCATTTGGTGATCCAGTTGGATCGGGAGTGTCTGCCTTATTTCATACCAACTTTAACATAAGGATTTCTGTTCTGATGCACGAGGGTCATTCTCAGGTCCTTTAATATGGTGACATTTGTGACTCCATGGGTATAACCAGGCCACTTGGAAAATGGCTGTTCTCAGGCTGTCTCAAAAAAATGCTGAGAAGGAGAGAGACAGAAAGAGAAGGAGAGGGAGGGAGGGGGAGGGAGAGAGAGAGAGAGAGAGAGAGAGAGAGAGAGAGAGAGAGAGAGAGAGAGAGAAAGAGAGAGAGAGATGGGTATTGCCAAAGTAACTCCACTGCAGATTTTTTTAACCTCTGGGGAGGAAATTCAAGGCTTTTTTTTTCCTGAAAGCCAAGCAAAGAAAATTCCCTGCAATGCTATGGATATTTGATCTTATACTTCTCAGGCAAGATAAACTATCCTTTGTGGGGTGGGCACTAGGACTTGTACCTGCCAAGGTTCTGTTTGGGTTCAAAATGGGATAGATTACCTCGTCGCTTCCTGGGGTCAAAACAAGCAGTCAGCAGAGGTTACTGAAGTCAACACTGTGGCATTTTCCAGAAATCACAGAGAAAACACAAGAGAAACCAAAACCACAAGAGCTGAACTGGATTTCAACCCTCATGATGCCTGGAAGTCATTTATGACAAACCCACATTTGGCCACATTTGGATCTGTTATAGTTAGAGTGTGGGGTTGGGCGGGGGGGACTGTGGCTGAACCAGTGATATGCACGTTATTTAAGTGACTTACACAAATACGTCTTGGGACATTTGCATGGAGCTGAGCAGAGCCAGTCCATCTTGGGATGGACTTCTGACCCCATGGTGGGTGCCCACCTCACTCTCTTGACCCCTCTGCAGAGGTTTTCCTTAACTTCCCCAGGAAGTCCGTGACAGTAACGCCAAGGTTGGCAGTAGGATTTCTTTCCAAGTGGGCATCTAAGGTACTGTGCTTTGTCTCTGGCCTGCTCACCCTCTCTGGGATGACTTTGATTTTGTCCCCTCCTTCCAGGCTGCCATGGGTACAAAACTGCAGTCGCCCAGTTCCTGTAGAAGTGAGACCTTGGAGGAAACTGAGTCATCACTTGAACAACTGGGCACTTCCCACGGTCAGGACTGCAGTGACCTTGCTGGGCTGTGCTTTTTCCTTTTGCCAGGAGGTGGAGAAGGAAGGAGGAGGACGTGGATGGTTCACATCTGAGTAAAACTTTGGCCGATTGCCTTTTTCTCCAGTGAGTAGAAGAGCAGACAGACAAAAGGAGCTCTTCCTTTTCTGAACCAAAGGCAGCCCTGGCTGTCCACCTGGAAGCCTAGGATGCCTTGAAGTCACGACTGTCACCAGATTCAGTGTCCTCCACCTCTTCACTGCCAGAAGCCTCGGTGTCACACTGGAGCCCTCCTTGGCCATCGTCACATATCAACCCAACCTCTAGTCTCTCTTGGTCCGCCCTCCTCTTTCACCATTATGAGCACCCTGCCCCCCAAAGTCCCCCAGCCTCAGGGTCTTTGCAACTGCTGATCCCTCAACCTGGAAGGCTGCCTGCTTTCTTTTCTTGTCTGGAGAGGATCCATCATGGTTGATGCCATAGGACAATTTGACTGGCTATGGGGTGCCCAGATGAAACAGGATTCTGGGTGTGTCAGGGAGGGGTCTCAGACTCACTGTAGGAGACCACCCTCCTTGGTGGGGGAGCTTCTTCCCATCCTGGGGGACCGAAGAGAACCAAGGGCAGAGGCGGGGGGAGTGCACCCCACTTCTTTCTGCCTCCTGGTCCCGGGCAGCTCACCTTGTTCCTGGATTAGGATTCGCCATCACTCCCTGCTTCGAAGGCCCGGGACTGCAGTCACACCACCACCTTCCCCGGGCAGAGACGGGGGTCCTTGGCCTGCATAACAACTGTGTGCGCCAATTCTCCCAACAAATCTCCTTTCATGTGAGTGTCTGTCTGTCTGTCTGTCCATACGCACATACCATTGGTTCTGTGTCTCCAAGGGACTGACCATAGGATCAGTTTCAGGAAGGTGCTTACACGGGAGGAAGAGGAGGTGGCTGGGGCCCTGGCAGCCTCTCTCAGGTTCTGTTTCCGAGAGAAAGAGAGAGAGAGAGAGAGAGAGAGAGCTCAAAGTATTTGTATTTTCTAGGATATGCATACTGTTGTCTGTTAAACTATTTTACAATGTGTTTGAAATACTTTATTTATTCTTTTATTATTATTTATTTATTTGGTGGCCCGAGGGTTTGAACTCAGGGCCTGCCAGGCCAGTGCAGCGCCTCTATGTCTTCCAAAATTTTTAAATGGGTTTCCTTATGACCTTGTCATATGTGTATTATACTTGATCATAATCTCCCTTTTCCCCTCCCATAGCTCCTCCCCACAAACAGCCTCCCTTTTATGTTCATGTCCTGCTTTTTTGTTTTTAGATTTACAGCCTGAATGGGAGAGTCTGCTTTATTTCACTCAACATAATGAGCTCCAGTTCCATCCATTTTCCAAGTGAAAATGGATTTCATTCTTCTTCATGGCTAAATAATATTCCATCTGTATACATACGGCATTTTCTTTATCCATTTCCTGAATGGTGGTGCCCACCGTGACTCCATAACTTGTCTGTTGTGACAGTGCTGTCTTTGATTCCTTCTGGAATGTTCCCAGGAGCGGATCACTGGGTTGTAGGCACCGTCCACACTGACTTCCACAGTGCCTGCTCTAATTCGCAGTCCCGCCAACAGTGAGGACAGGACCCTTGCTACCATGATCGCAGAGGGGAAAGAGACAACGGCCGCCGAGAACCAGGGGGTGCAATGGGCCCCCAGGGCACCTTAGCCCAGTCTCGAGCACCCCTGTAATTAACCCTTGCCTCCCCGTCCTGGTCCCAGGGAGTCCTAGGCCGGGGTAGGCCGCCAGGACAAGGGACACAGAGGCTGGGTGATGGCTGCTGCTCCTGCTCGGGCTTCGCTCAGTCGTGGCCGCCCACAAGCCAGGGAGTACAAGCTAGGCCTCGGGTCCCCACCCGCCACTGGGCCACGCCTCTGGGCACAGTGGCCTTCCAGACCAGGCGGAAGTCACCCGTGACTGTCTAGCTCTGCGCGTGACTTGGGTGTGGACAAACATTTATCTGAAAGAAAAGGTCCCCACCAGGACCCAAGGATCTGTTCCCGTCCTAAAGAAAGCCGCTTTAGGTGGATGTGAATTCGCAGGTTGGGCTACTGTTGAGCTGGGAGTCTTCGGGCATTTTTGTCACTGTCCCTCTGGGTCAGGGGTCAGCAACACAGTTCTGTTGAGGTGTTTGATGTACAAAAAACTCCTAGGACAAGAAGTCTGGGAGAATGAATATTCGAGACTAAGTGCTTGGTTAGAGTAATATTTAAAAACTGGCGGAGAGGCTCAAGTGGGGGTGCCTACCTGGCAAACATGAGGCCCTGAGTTCAAACTCCAGTGCTGCCCAAAACAAAAAAACATCTCTAGAGAGGATAAAATCTAAGTCCCGTTCTCACTGGGATTGCCCAGGGGCCCCTTTAACCCAGAAAGACACAAAGAAAAATGTGACTTATGCCTAGCTCACTGGGCTTTTGGAATCTGTTTTTTTTTGGTGGGACTGGGATTTGAACTCAGGGCTTCACACTTGCAAGGCAGGCACTACCACTTGAGCCACTCCTCCAGTCCATTTTGCTCTGGTTATTTTGGAGATGGGATCTTAAGAACTATTCTCTTGTGCTGACCTTGAACCACGATCTTCTAGCTCTCAGCCTCCCTAGTAGCTGGGATTATAGATGTGAGTTATTGGTGCCCGACTGCTTTTGGAATTTTGAAATAACAAAGGCTTAGTGATTTCACTTCCTAAGTGAAGTTGTACAAAACACAGCAGTTACAGTTGGATCCCACAACAGGACATTTGAAATTTAAAAAAATGTCTTTGAGAGGTGAAGAACGTATGTCATGCACCATGGTTCTTAGGTACAAGAGTTTAACTCCTGGCCCATATTTGGGCAGGGTCACTGTGACCACCCCTCTTTGACTCACTTCATTTTTTGGTGACCTTGCCTTTTTCACCTAGATAAGGGGCTGGGTGTCTTTATCTATTTCTAAGATGCTCAAATGACATTAAAAATTCCAAAAGGTTAAATGAAAGCTACACAATGCCTGAATGGTGACATTGGGAGGAATTTGGTAACCAGAATTCCGAAGGGGTGACCAAATTAGCTTGGGTGTCTGCAAAGTTTTCCTAATTATCATGACTGCTCTCCAGTCAGAAGACAATTCAAATTTTTCGCCATATGCTCAAGAACTAGCTTATTTCTCCCACACCAGTCATTCGTCTTCAAGGTCCCTGCACACGACAGGCTTCCGTGACCTCATCCCCACCTGCTGCCTCTCGACGACACTATGGGACCCATCCAGCCACAGGAACCATCTCAAGACCCGTTTTGTAAATCAAGTCGAAGAGAGTGAACTGCGTCTCTCATCAAAAGAAAAAAAAAAGAACTTTTATTTTTGTTCTATTGCATAAATAATGGTAAATTATTCTTTTTTATACAGATTATATATTTACAGACAAGTTCGATTAGAGAAAACATCTGATAAATGTGGCAGTCAGTTCTTTATACACTAAGGTAACATAATATATACTGCATTTGGGAAGTGGCATGCCAGGATAATTTATATGAATATTTACATTTTATATAAATATTTCCTTTTGAATAATCTGCAGACTCTCACCACTTAATAGCAGAAATCACCAACTAACACTGCGTGAGAAATAATAATAATAAAAGGAACAGGAATGAGTTCAGTGGAGATTAGAACCGTGATGGCAATCGAGTCCCCATTCTGGATAAGAGCAGTCGAGTTCCAGTCACCCGGTCCTAACGGTTAAATCTGTGCTTTTATTTACACCCATCATGGGGCCTGGATTCCAGCCACTTACAGCTGACATCTCAAATGTGATGTCCTCTGGGACCACAGGGACCCTCCATCACCACCCAACAGAGGACACCTTGCCGTTTCCCTTCCAGACTTTTCTGAGAGACCTGTCTTTGCTTAGTCCCTGGAGGAATAGCTTCACCTTGAATTCAGAACTGGGAGAAAGAAGTCAAATCGGCTTAAAAAGCCACTCAAGGACCCCCCTCCCCCCCTCAAATCATATGAGAACATCATTCCTTGATTTTCCTTGGAGAAAGCTGAGAGACACTGGCTTGTGTCCTTTCTTGGCCAAGTTGGGAGAACAGAGGTGGCCACAAAATCGATGACAGGAACCTCAGCCTACTTCAGTAGGCGGGAAGAGGGGACAAAAATTTAGGGTTCGTTGGCATGGGACTAGAGACCAGTGGGTCTTGCTGCTGTTCCCTTTCTGCCCTCTGTCCCTTGGCTGGTCGGTGACAGCAGGTGTCTGCTTTCAACACCACTCTTTAAACCTTTAAAGGACCATGGTAGGTGACTGTCCCCAATGCCACTGCTGATCTAATCCTTGACAATCACCAGAGATTTTGACTTTCTTCCTTCTGCAGTGTTAGGAATAATTTCAAACCATGATCACATGATCACGTACACTGGAACTGCTATCCAAGTGGACAGGGGGACTAAAAAAAAAAAAAGCAAAAGAAATGACTAGAAATTGTGCTTTTCCTTAAATGCAGAAATAAAGTCGCATCTTGGAATTCTATTCACGTGACTTGTGACGAGGTGACTGAGCTCCTTGAGTTTTCACACTGGCCTGTCATTGGTGCTCTTTTGACCCAGCAAGACCTGGGAGGATAAACAGAACCTCTTGCCTGCGTGGTGCCACACCTTTGACACACACCAGTTGGTGGCATTCATTTCCCGACGACAGACATCAAAGGGAGGTTTCATCAAAGCTGCCTCTTGGGACTTGGGTCAGGAAAGAAGTCACCAGCCCTGAATGCAGTTGATGGGGACCACCAAGACCCTCTCAGCAGTGGGTCCCCACTCTGACTTTTGCACAAGCAGACTGTCACCTGGCTCACCTTCCCTCTGGTCAGGGAGGGAAGCCACCTCAAAACACCTGCTAGTGGGTGACAGGTCCTGTCTCAGGTACACTTCGGGTTCTTTGCTCTGCTTTCCTGGCAGAACCGCTGGACAGATCTCAGAGCCTGGGCTCGACAGACGTCTGCCTCCTCCCAGCTTCTACCTGGAGGCTCACAAAGATGTCATTTGGGTCAGGCTGGGGACAGCCCCATGGCACTCAGTCCCCTGTATGCTCACAGAGTAGGCCAGCTATATGGGAAAATATTCCAAGAGTAGCACCTACCACCTCTTAAAGTCTTTTTTTTATCCCTCAGGCCCAGGAGGGACCAGCACAGACAAATCCTGCGTTCTCTTGATTATTCTGTGCTGATCAGCCTGCTTTTCTGTCCTATTGCAATATTCCAGCCGCTGCCTCCTTTTCACTTGGACAAATAACTTCTTTTTGTTTGTTTCGGGTTTTTGAGACAGGGTCTTATTTTGCAGCCTAGGCTGGCCTTGAACTCAAAATTCTCCTGCCTCACAGCCTCCCACCACCAAGTGCTGGGATTACAGTCTGTACCACCATGCCCAGCAGACGAGAACTTCTGACAGCCCATCAAGCCTGGGGAAAAGAGGTGGATGGGATGTATCCAGCTTGCTGGGGTGTGCTCAGCTCATAAAATACCCCAGGTGGGGTAGAGGATGGGAATTAGGGAAGTTATGTCCAGCTATATAGAGAGGACTGTCTTCTTGTGACCTGAAAAACTTTTTTTTTTTTTGCAGTACTGGGGAGTGGGTGCTCTACCACTTGAACCACACCTCCAGCTTGTTTTGCTTTAGTTTTCTTTGAGATAGGGTTTTGCTTTTTGCCCAGACTGGCCTGGACCTCGGTCCTCCTATTTTAAGCTTCCTTGTCGCTGGGATGACAGGTACACACCACCATGTCCAGCTTTTTTCCATGGAGTTGGGGGTCTGGAGAACTTTTTCATCCAGGTTGGCCTCCAATCACAATCCTCCCAATCTCAGCCTCCCAAGCAGCTAGGGTAACAGGTGCGAGAGTCAATGGGGCCTGGCTCTTTGTGGTATATTTCAAGCCAACTGAATCACCTTAATTTTGCCTCAGAGACTTTTTGAATGCCAGTTTCATGTCCCTTGAGACTACATTAAGAGGGTCCCAAACCAATTTTAAGTAGGAACCACGGCCGTTAAAATGACCATGAAGAATCAGCAACAAACTTAGTATACACTAAGAGAAAGGTTTGGCTGTTGTTATACTTGACCTCCCTCTTCCAATGCACTGAGTATGGCAAGGCCACCTAACTGAGGACAGTCCCCAGGGATACTTAGTCAAAGTAGAAATGGCCAAACATTTCTGACACTTACATTATCACAGAGACCAAGGCTGTTAAGAGGCTGCACACACCCTCCTCTATTTTGTCACCACCATAAATAATTCAGATTGAAAACCCTCACTGCTGAATAATGCTTTTATTTCTGATAGGTTTTTCCTACCCGTTGGGGAGCTGAATAACCAAGGTGACAGAGGATGGACACTTAACCCTTCACTGAGGAGGCCAGTGACAAGAATTCTGGTCCAGGGTCGTCTGGAGACAGATGCTCTCTGCAGAATGCACCTGTGCCATCCTTCTGGTAATAGACTAGAAACTTAGTCTCAATTCACCTGTATCATGAAGGCATTGCATAAAATTAATGGCCACTCTAACTAGAAGGTCCTTTCTGCATCTTAGTGGGATGGGTTAAATACAAATTTTGATGTGCCTTGGAAGAAATAGTGCAGTAAAATGACCCAATGTGGTTTGAGGTCTCCAACTGGGAGCCTAGGAGCTTCTGTGAGGATAGGAGGAATGGCTCCTGTCCAGCCAGTGCCTTCCTTGGTCACCTTCTTAGTCTGGCTGTGCCCAGGGAGCCCGCTAGCTTCGGGTTTCCAGCAAAGTGCAAACTTCTTTGATTTATGCCCTGAGTCTGGCCTTGAGCCTGGCAGGAGACATTTGGAATAAAAGATAACTTTCTGCCTCCTGGTTCTTAGACATGTCTTTTTATGATCCAGGGAGTAGGATGCTGGTAGCAGCTTATTTGTCCAAATAAAACACCTGTCTTCCATTCGGTTCTTTTTGGAGGACCACCAGACAGTGGTCCATTTGTCATGTGAAACTGGAGACAGGGGCAGGTGGGGAGAAAGACGATGGCTAACACACACCTTTGTCTCTGCAAATAAAACACCCAGAAACTTCTGCAAATACCGGGCTTGGCTAAGGCCGCGGGTAAATCACAGTTCACTCAAGTTCACATTTCTGGCTTGCAGGAGAGCAAACAGATGCTTTTCAAAGCTGAACTTAAAATATGTTTTTGCTCCCAGATGATAATTTTTTTTTTGTCTGGATTTAGGAATTCTTACTCAGGGAAGTGGGATATAGGCTAGGGATGGAGGAGCCTTCACCACAGGACTTCCAGGGAGCTCTTTTTCTCCTGAGGAAACAGAAGATCAAGTTCAAACACAAGAGGAAAAAGCAGAGAAGCTATCTAGATTCTCCCCACAGTACATGCATCCCGGGAGTCAGGTTGCAAATCAGGCAGAACTCGAATGTTCTTTAAGGAAATGTTCCCTATTTTTGTGTGCCTTGGCAAACTCAGGGGAGAATGCAAGGGTTGCCATGGTAACATTTTTTTTTTAATTTCTTTCTTACGGATGGGTACATGGGACTCACACACGTTCTGGAAGCCACTGCCATATTTCCAGCGTTGAGTACTGTTTGGGGCTCAGTCGGAAATGGTGGGAGAAAGCTTCTTTGGGGACCAGAGACTTTTTTCTCCTTCTCTTCCAAGACTGACAACTAATGTGGTCTTGGGCATGGGGACGGGGTACCTATTCTTGTAAGAAGGAGTCAAGTTGGGGGTGACAGAAGCCACCCCCTGGCTGGCAGCCCCTGTCAGACTTCTAGTCCTTGTGTCTAACAGGACAGCTTTGCCCTCCCCTTTTAGATCTGTGGTGACATGGACCTCCTTGGGTGTGGGGACCAGGATTGTTTGGAACCTTGCCTCAAAGCCACTGCTGACCAGTGGGGAGTCCTGACATAGGGTTTGTTTGAGGGGGGCTAGGGAGGGGCTTCCTGAGAAACCTAGCATCCTAGGTACATCTAAGACCAGCCACACAAGCAAAGAAACAAGGGTCCAAGTCACAGCTCCAGACTCTGACCTCCAAAGTCTACAGAATCACACACTGCGCCAGACACTGGGCGCTCTTGTGAGGTGACTGTGGTGGGAAGTTAACCTGTGGGCCACCAAAGAGAATTATGGCATCCTTCTCCCTCTCTCTCCCTAAAAACACCCCATCAGGATTTTCATGACTTCATTCCAGATCAATGGGAGAGAGAGTAGAGTGGTCCTTTTAAAAGAAGGGGTGCTATGTCCTTGTAGGGATCAAGCTTTAACCCCAATCCTGCACAATGGCTTCTCTTGCTGCTGTAGAAATCTCACCCTTTGGGGTCAGTCTTCTCCAGTGGGAGGCAAAAGAACCTCCTAGAAGGAAGCCATTAAAGACATCCTTATTGCCTGCCCTGATAACTACGATCTGCTATGGCTTTGCACGTCCCTCTCATGGGACAGGGGTCCTTTAAGAGTCACCCCTAGGTTTCTGTGCAGACTATTTAGCGTCCCGTACTTCTGCTCCCACAGGGATGTGGTTTAGGGTTAGGGAAACATGCGCCCATGGGATGCGCTGTGCCTTCCCCACTCACCCAGCAGGGAGAGGACAGACATCCCTGGGGAGAAATTGAAGGGGAAGTTGTCAGATGTATCAGCGTTCAGCTCTTGGACCTATTTTAGTTTGGGGTTCCAATCCTAAGAGGGGTGGTGACTCAGCCAAGGGGACAGACAGAAAGGGCAGGCGTGCAGTGGGGCAGGTGACAGGGCAAGGCAGGTAGGGGGGAAAGGCTGGCCAGTGCCTTCCTTGGCTGACCTGGGTAATCCAGACTCCAGGTGATTTCATGGTTCTATGAGAGTGTGACTCTCCATCTTTTGGGCTCTGGGGAGAGCCACCTGCTCCCCTTCCGTGCTATGGCTCAAACCCTAGTTTGACATGTGCTCTTCATGAATATTGACATTACTCTCCACAGTGGGAAAGTCTCTGCAGCTGATCCTGTCCTCCTGCAGGGGACAGTTTGCAGATGTGAACTGAAGGAAGACCCTATGAGGAGACCTTGGGCACTCCAAGTCTAAGAAGGCAGGAGGGAGAGACAGAGGGGGAGAGAAAAAGAGGGAGACAGAGAGAGACAGCTATATATATATAGAAAGAGAGGAAGGGAGAGAGAGGAAGAGAGAGAGACAGAGACAGACGAAGGCGGGAGGGAAGAAGAGAGAGAGAGGGAGGGAAGAAAGGAAGGAGGGAGAGAGAAACAGAAGGGGAGAGAGAAAGAGAGACAGAGACAGAGGGACTTGGAGAGGGATTCAGGAACACACACGTGCACCAAAAAAAGCTACCAGTTGTGGGGTGGGGGGTAGAGCAAAGATAACGGTGCCTCAATACGACAAGAAAAGGGGGAAGGGAGGTGGGAGACGCACGTGGCTTTAGGGTGCCACGTATGCAATTCCATCACAGAGATAAAGACCTGAGTTCGGAAAAGTACAAAGGGAAGTAGGTCATCCAGAGGGGACTGGCTAATCTGGCTGTGCAAGCTCAATTAATAGAAGAGGCTGGTATCGTATCTGGGAAATGTCACGATATGAGAGACCTGTCGTGGTTCTGAAGATGGACCACTGCCATCAGTTCCCTTTCCAAACAGAAGCGTTCTGCAGGTGTAGGAGTCCATGACCTGTCACCTCAGCGAAGCTCGTGAACACCTTTAAAGAACAAAATGAGTCCCTTGCAGAATTTCAGTGCCAGAAGACGTAACATACAGTAGTTTGAGCTTTCCATCACTCTGTTTTGGAGTATATTCTCTCTTAAGCTGGGGAAGGCTGGCAAAGCAAAAAGACGAGGACAGGGAACCATGTGCATGAGTCCTAACTTACAGAGGTCATCTAGCATGGACACCCTGAAGGGTGGTGTTAACTCTGGATGCCTGGGGTGTGGGCTGCCAACGCCTCCTCGCCACCAGGCTGGGTCCCACCTCCACCCCCTCAATCTTCTTCAGCTCCTGCCCCTAAGAAGCAGGGATGAGCATCAGAGGGAAGTCAAGCTCACATCCAGAGTAAGCAATTGGGGAAGAATGGTGCCACACATGAGAAGACAAGTCTATATTGTAGTCTGTCTACATGTCTGTGTTACAGAGATACTCAGGATTATGGGTTTTGTTGTTGTTGTTCCTCTAATAGCAGCACAGGCAGGAAAGCTGGGATGAGAGCTCTCTGCAGATTCTGAAATGCTGGTGCAGGATGGGTTTGAGGAACAGAAAGCCAGGTGCCAAGAAAACCAACTAGGAGCGCCCCAACTCTGCTTATCAAGAGAAGGCAGTAAGAACGGAAGCGATGGGGGTGCAGATGCAGACTGCCAGGGGCTGCACCCCACTTAATGGCTTTCCCCTCATGCCTTGGGTGGGGGGATCTCCTCTGGGTGGAAGAAGGACGCCAGGGCAAGATGAAAGCTCTCCACTTCTGAAGCAACTCAGAAGTCAACCTCAGTGTAGTCTCTGTGGACCCGTGAGTGAGAAGAATTGGGGGTGGGTGGGTGGAGGTAACCGCTGTTCACTCCCCTCTCTCTCTTTCTCTCTGCTTCTCACTCCCTGGTGCCACCATTACCCACTTGGATGGCCACCGGAGTTCCAAGATGAAAATGAAGTGTGTCTTCAGAGTGATGACTGACTGGCGGTTGAAGCAAGAATTCAGAACTCCTGGATAATTATTGCATTAGGAAACCAAACCATTAAAGCATTGAAGTCAGCCCTTTGGTGTCCCTGTCAAGGAGAGGAAATGGATTGGCAACCCCAAGAGCAGGACTTGGGTTCTGAGCTTGTACCATCGTCTGCATCCGTCCATAGGTCCAGGTGTGCTGTATGAGGTCAGCGCCCGCGGCCGTGCACATGCGTGGTGAGGGCGACACAGCCAGGAGGCCGCAGCTACTCCATGCCACTCCGCAGGATCTGGTTGGCAGCAATCAGCATGACACTTATGATGAAGGCCATGGCAAAGGCGCAAATGAGGCTTTTGCGGACGCAGGTCTGGCGGTTCTGTTTCTGGGAATGCACTGGAGTGAGCAGAGGGCAGAGAGAGAGAGAGAGAGAGAGAGAGGAAGGAGGGTTGGGAAGAGAGAGAAAAGAAAAATGACAAAGTGAGACACATGGCTTGTCTTCAACAAGCATCCGATAGGACAAATGCTGGTTGAACCAAGTGGACAAGAACTTAGGGGCCTCAGACATCAGTGGTAAAACACCAGTAACAGAATCCACCATGGATACAACATGCAGAGCTGGCAGAAGCTCCCAGATACAATACAGCCGAGTGTCCTGTCTGTGTGTTTCATACAAGACACCATCCAGCCACGGCTGGCTCCCAATTTGCAGCGATATATTTGGAGTGAAGTTTGGTTGCTATTCTTATGCTTTTGTGCAGACCTGGGAGCAACTTACCTATCATGGCATTGGTTTGGGGCAGCTGCTGGTCAAATGGATTCTAAGTGGCTTTTTTTTGTTTTGGTGGCACTGGGGTTTGAACTCAGGACCTTGCACTTGCTAGGCAGGGGCTCTACCACCTGAGCCACACCCCCAGCCCTTTTTGCTTTTGTTATTTTTCAAATAGGGTCTTGAGTTTATGCCCAGGGCTGGCCTGGACCCAGACCTCCTATTTTTGATTCCCATGTAGCTGGAGTGGCAGGGGTGCACCATTGTGCCCAGCTTTTATTGGCTGAGATGGGGATGGGGTCATGATAACCTTTTCCCCAGAATCAAGATCCTCCCAATCTCTACCTCCTTACCAGCTGAGATTACACATGTGATCCACCACACCCAAGCTAGTGCCATCAGTTTTAAAGGTTCACAAGAAGTCATTCATGGGTCTCAAAACAGCATTAATTACTGGGTTACTAACACGAGTTACAATCAGAGAAATGTAAAAAAAGCAAGAAACAAAAGCAGTGGTGACATGTACTAAGGAGACGGTTGCTTTGCCAGGCATTGCTTTTCTGAAGTTCTCCCCTACAGCCAGAGTCTCTTCCCTCCCCATGTCCTTTCCTGTCCACCTCTACCCCTCTCCCTCCCTATCCCATCTCTACCTTTGCACATGGTTTACCACATAGTTTTCATATTTGTGCCCAGGAGGAAGCATCTATACCAGAACTCACTTGACCAAACCAGCAACCTGGGATGTATGGGTCAGTGTTTTGAGGCTATGACAGAATACCTGAGGCAAACAACTTATAAAAGGAGAAATTTAATCCATTATCCTCTGGGTCTACTGTTATGGACTGTGGTAAGCAGAACAATATTATGTCAGGAGGGGGGAGTGGAGCAAAGATGCTTACTTCATGGTGTCCAGAAAGGGGCAGGGGAGAGAGAGAGAGAGAGAACCAGAAGGCTCGGGGAGGAGGCATGCCCTTTAAGGACCCCTGAGACTCACTTCCTCCAACCACAGCCCACCTCCCAAAGGCCCATTAAGCTATGAGCTCACCCACTGGTTAATGCATTGATCCAATCACCTTCCAGGGATTGGGTCCACTGGCTGGGGCCACACAGGAGCCCCCTTTGGGAACATTTTAGAGCCAAACCCCAGTACTGGACACTGATACAAGTGGGGCTCTCTACCTCACTGCACCACTACTGGGTAGAGCCTGGCGATGTGTATTTTAAGTTCTCCAGGGGGCTAGGCAATTTCCAGAGTTGTGATTCAGTAGACTGTGGTGGAGTTTCTGAGTTGCTGGGGGCAAGAGAGGAGCCATGTGAGTGTGTGCGTGCGTGCGTGCGTGTGTGTGTGTGTGTGTCCGGGTTGTTGGGGTTGTTTAAAGATGGCTCTTTAAATTTAGCCATTAAAGGTTGGCGCTGACAGAGTGGCTGAAGCAGTATGAGTGCCTCAGCAAGTGTGAGGCGCTGAGTTCAAACCTCAGTGCTGCCAAAAAAATAAAAATATTCATTTCAAATCACAGGAAATAAAAACTAGAATAAAACAAATAGACAATAATAAAGATCAGCAAAGCCAGGGGTGTGTGTGTGGTGACTGATGCCTGGAATCTGAGCACATGGGAGACTGAGGCAGGAGGATTGAAAGTTCAAAGCCAGCCAGGGCTACACAGCAATAACCCATCCCAAAATATAAAAAAACTAGACCCCCCCAAACACCAGCAAAACCCAAACAAACACCAAAAGAAAATCTGCAAAAGATATTTGTCTAGCATGTGCAAAGCCCTCGGTTAGATTCCTAGCACCAAAAAAAAATTAGCCATAGAAATGGTCAAGGTTGGTCCACAGGTCTTTCAAGAGCATACAAGATGTCAATCTGAAGTTCAAGTTCAATCTTTTCTTTGGCATGCAGTGGTTACTGAGATTTCAGGAAGCAGCAGGAAGCCGCCAAAAAAACCAGAGCGGTCCCTGAGACAAGGGGACGTCTACAAATTACATCAAACAGGAAGCCTCTCCGGCACCCTGCACTTTGCAGAGAGCCCCCAGCAGCCCTCCCCAGCACTCCTGGATCATTTCCACTGTCCTGTCTTAGGTCTCCTTGTCATCTTTAATCCTCCCGGACCCACTGAGCTTGTGCCTCCCTTAGGTGACTTAAAAGTACTCTGTGGATCAACTCTCCTCTTGCTGATTAGGTCTGGGTCTTAAGTTCTTAGCCAGAGGAAGAAAATTTCCTCGGCGCCAAGATGCGTTTCCCTCAGGAGTGGGCAAACGTAAAAAAGATGCTGAGCCTTAGGAAGGAAAAAGAAGGCAGCACTGAAGAAGAAGATGGAGCAGAAAATGAGATGGAGGCATGGATGTGGCGTGTCACAACACTTTCTGAGGCTGGCTAAGGTATTCTGCACATGAACACTTCTGAAGCAGTCACTTCTCCTTCCACCCTGAGGGTGTCAGGGAGAGAAAAGGGCGAGGCTGGGCTGAGGGACAAGCCTTCTGCAGAAGCCCTGCTTTGTGAAGGACAATCGGGAAACAAGGATTGTTCCTTGGAGTAGTTGACTACACCTTTGATCTCGAAACCCTTCAGGGCAGAGAGAAAGAAGACAATGTCCTATGAGCACAGGGGACGTCTAGCTCACTCCTTGGCCCCAGGAGCTCTGACACAGCTCCTAACTCAAGCTTGAAATTCACAATCTGTGCCTTAATGACAATTGTTGGGCCCCCGAATGTTGGCATCCCCATAAATTTTGTGGGGCAGAGCAAAAATTCCAAGAGGGAACTAGAACAAAATCTGTTCTCCTGATGCTCCCCTT
Organism: Castor canadensis; assembly: GCF_047511655.1. NCBI lineage: Eukaryota > Metazoa > Chordata > Mammalia > Rodentia > Castoridae > Castor > Castor canadensis. The sequence goes on from NC_133391.1 coordinate 16,151,901, forward strand.
TGCAATCGTGTGACCCCAAGAAAACTAATGTCCCCTGCCCCTCAATTTCATCTATAGGATGGGGACGTGGGAAGGGGGAATAAGATCTACCTTGTGAGGATTAGGGCAGAGAAAGGTGCTGGGATATTGTTTGCACCCAACGGATGCCAGACCTGATAGAGAAAGCCCTTAACACCGCATCCAGTTCTAAAAAGGGAAACAGGACTTTTTCTTTTTTTGTGGTACTGGGGTTTGAACTCAGGTCCTACACCTTGAGCCTCTCCCTTTTTTGTAATGGGTGTTTTTCAAGATAGGGTCTCATGAACTATTTGCCCCAGATGGCCTCCAACAGCGATCCTCCTGATCTTTGCCTCCTGGGTAGCCAGAATTGCAGGCAGGACTTTTTGAAAGGCTGGGTTCTACGTGTTCTTCTGGTTTGTTTTGTGTGCACAATGACGTAAGGCAGATCTCACGTAAGGTGGGTGCGGTGCGGGTGCATTGCTTTCCTTTGATCGATACTCAAAACGTCTGCATAAACTCTTAATCTTCTGCTTAACAATGGAAAGAATGTCAGACACTTGCTGTAGTTGGCAGAAGTATGTCAGGGGAGAAGTAGTGGCACTGGGGTTTGAACTCAGGGCCGTGTGCTTGCTAGGCAGGTGCTCTACCACCTGAGCCAGGCTCCCGGTCTTTCTGCTTTAGGTTATTTTTCAGGTGAGGGCTTGCACTTTTTTGCTGAGGTGGCCTCAGGTTGCAATCCTACCTGTGCCTCCCTCATAGCTGGGATTATAAGAATGTGCAACTGAGGCAGGAAATTCAGGGAAAATATCCAAGCCGGGTCATAAGGAACAGGTGGCCTCCTTGTAGATCATGGTGAGAAGAGCAGGTGTTCTAGCTGCACCCAGAACCGCCCCAAAACGTCCCTTTTGTGGCAAAAGCTACAGAAACAGCTAACCACAGCTGCCGAGTAAGCAGGACGATGAACTGTAATTGACTTACCTAAATACAGAAAGGAAAGATCTTGTCTCAAAGGAACCCATTGTCCTGGATCCCCTAATTATACCCTAATGAACATGGATGGCATCTCTGCATACAATTTTAACAGTGAATTCGCACGTGCAGTACCCCTGTCACTCAATCTGTCAGTCACCAAAAGCCACTCCTAAGCACCGACCAAATCTCCCCTCCCCCTTGCTAGAGTCTAAATTCCCTCTTGAGCCAAGGCCTGGGGATCTGGAGCTGCAGATGTCACCAGTAACACCACCACACCTAGCTTTGTAGTGAGATAGGGTCTCACTAACTTTTTGCCTGGGCTGCTCTCCCAATCTCTGCCTCCTGGGTAACTGGATTATAGACATGAGCCACTGTACCTGGCCTCTTCCTCTTCCTCCTCGTCCTCCTCCTTCTGTGACACTGGGGTTTTTCTCAGGGTCTTGAGATTGCTAGGCAGGTGCTCTACCACCTGAGCCACCCCTCCATCCCTTTTTGCTTTAGTTGTTTTTTGCATACAGTCTTAATTTTCCCTCAAGGCTGGCCCTGGACCATGGTCCTCCTATATACACCTCCCACTTATCTTGGGTCACGGCACACTCCACCATGCCTGGCATACTTGTTGAGATAGCATCTCATTAACTTTTTGCCCAGGCTGACCTCGAACCATGATCCTCCTGATCTCAGCCTCCCCAGTAGCTGGGATTACAGGTGTGAGCCACCCTGCACAACTCCCATCTGCTTCTGGATAGTCATTTACGGCCCAGCATTCACCACTAAGCACTTGCATTGCATGCTATTTTTGCATCTTTATTTCTCCTCAGTGTCTGTTGTTTATCTCCCTACGAAGATTCTAGGTCAGTCTGGGGTGGAAGTTCCAGATCTGACTTCTTCACTGAACTGCCACTTAGAGGCTTTGGGCAAGTGACTGAGCAATTTCTCCGAGCCTCAGTTTCCCTCTCTGTCAAAGGAGCTAATGATATCTGCTCTAGTCATTATTTCAAAGATCAGTGAGGTACTCGAACTGAGGGCTGCTGGGGAAGTCAGCTTCCATTCCCTGGGAGAGGGAAGAGAGGACTGCTTTTCTTCCCTTCTGTTCCCTGCAGCCTCCAGCACAGGGCTGAGCGGGCCTCAGAAGCCCCCACACCTCTGCCCACCTTCTTTCTCTCATTATTAATTCAGACCAAACTGCAGCTGGCCTCGCCTTCTCAGAGCTTTGTGTGCCTCCCCCTCGCCCTCGCCCTCCTGGTCCAGGCCACAGCACAGGAATCACTCCTGACGGGCCCCTTCCCTCCCATGGCCTGCTCCCCTCCCCTGGCCACCACTGTGCACCCCCTGCTGTCTACACCCGACTCTGCAGCTTGTCCTTCTTTCCTCCCTCCCTCCCTCCCTCCCTTTCTCCCTTCCTCTTTCCCTCCCTCTCTTCCTTTCCTCTCTCCTTCCCTTCCTCCTTCCGTCCCTCACTCCTTCCTTCCTTTCCTCCTCCCTCCCTCACTTCTTTCCATCCCTCCCTCCCTCCTTCTTTGCTTCCTCCCTCCCCTTCCCCCCCCACCTTCCTTCCTTCCTTTTTGGTGGTACTGGGGTTTGAACTCAGGGCCCCATGCCTGCTAAGCAAGTGCTCTATCACCTAAGCCACGTCACCAGGCCTTGCTTTCAGCTTGTTTTTCAGACAGGGTCTCATGCCTCTGGCGACCAGTAGGAGGGAGAAGCTTTCGGGTCCCACAGCGCTTTACAGCAGCCACCGTGTGGGTTGTGCAGAGCCGTGAGAATGGAAAATCTAATTCCCGATTTCCTCACCGCACATGGCGTGGTGATCTGTCTCCCCTGCTGTCTACACCTGACCCTGCAGGCAGTGTTCTCCTGCCAGTGGTGCCCTCTGACCTCTCTTCTTTGGGGGTGTATTAGCTGCTTTTCTCATTACTGTGACAAAATACCTGAGAGGAACAACGTAAGAGGAGGAAGGGTTTATTTGGGGTTGGCTTCAGAGGTTCAGCCTGCGGCTGTGCTTGACCAGGGCATCATGGTGGCAAGAATGTGTGGAGTAGGAAGCGCTCACCTCATGGCGGCCAGGAAGCAAAGAAAGAGGACAGGGTCAGTGCCCTCTATCTTCCTAAAAGCCCTGAAAGCTTTTTAGCAAGCCCCGTGTCCTGACAGGCTCCTGTCTTGGCCAGACCTGAGTTTGCAAGCGTTAGTGACAGACTGTCTTCCTATTTTAAGTGATTCACTCTGCTTCCCTCAGCACACGACAGACAGTGCCACTTGCATTTTCTCTTGGAGACAGTCGTTTGCACAGAACTTACCACTGACCATCTGGGTGGCCCTGGATGTGATGGGCTTGCAATGCCCCTGCCTTCAATCTTGGTGTCTGGAAACTGGGTTGCATGTCTTTCTGACTCTCAAATGAAGAAGCCAGACTCTTAACAGCTCTGATTTCTTATTCCATGGCTGGTCTACCAGAGGGATGGCTCTGGCTGGGATTCTGAGACTCAGGAGTGTTAAAAAAAAAAAAAAAAAACGGCAGCACCAACCCTAGCTCAGGTGGGTCTCAAAATAAGAGCAAGCTACCAGGTTTGAGAACTATTAATGCTCTCTGAGTCTTCCAGCTTCTACATTTTATGAGTCTATAAAATTGCCTATTTACACAGCCTAAAATGGAGCTAATTAAGAGACACTGGAAATAAAAGGCAGACTATTTGGCAAAGGAAGGGGACCAGTGGGTGGGGAAGTGGGGGAGACTAGAGAGTAATGGAGGGTGAAGATGATCAACGCACATTATGTGTATGTATGAAAATGTCACAGTGAAACCCATTAAAATGTACCCCCATACTAGCACTTTAAAAGAAAGCCATGATGGAAAGGGAATTTTTTATACCTCAATGATATCACAAATGCTCAGCCATCCAGGTAAAACCTGAAGGAAGAGAGGGAGGTGGGTTTTTAAGCCAGGGCAGAGTCGGAGCCCTTACCCAGCTCTGTTTTTGCATCTTTATCAAACACAGGCCCCCAGGTCTCTACCTGGCATGTCTTAAAGTCCCATCACTCCTTAGATCACTTCTCTACAGAGTCTCCGAACAGAAAAAAAAATCTTTTTTGTCTAAAGTCCTAAATCTCTTTGAAAACTGACCCCTGTGTCACCACTGGCCACTACCAGCCTCAGTTCCACACGGGAGGCCGTGTCTACCCAAGGAGACAGGTTTTATTTCAGGAAAATCACAGCACAGACGAGCTGGGAGCAGATGGCACGGTGACATATTGTGCCCTTTTCATTTGGATGGACACGAGACACCCATTGGGCATGGGCAGGTGACCCACGGCTCTTGCTACCCAGGTGTGCATTTTATAAGCCAACAGGAAGTTCAGCTGGGGACCTTGGACTTTGCCTCAAAATTCTTTCTGTCTACTGAGCCCAGAAATTTTTTCTATTCAGATGTAACTACCATTGTCCAATCTTTGCGTTGAGTAGATGAGCAGAATAAGGCTCAGAGAGGTTGAATCACAATCCCAGGGTCACACAGTCAAGGTGAAACAGAGCTGGGAACAGAGCTCACACACCTGCGCTGGAAGTCTTTTGGGAGTTACCTGGCCTGTGTGCTCCTTCCTCAACATTTATTCCTCTTGTCCACCATAAAGCAGTGCTGAGTGACACAGAGACACTTGGCTGTGTCTTTCACAGAATCTATTTATTCCCTGGCTGATCGGTTTTTTTTCTTTATTTCCCTCTCCTGCGTATGTTGTCAGAATGTCGAGAAAAATCTGACAGCTGGGACTCCATTTGGGGACCACACTAGGGGCTGTGTCTCCAGAGGGTTCACCCACAGTCTCGCTGCACTTTCAAATGTAATACAATTTCATCGGCAGTGACATGGAGCATGAGGGAGAAGGTGAAATGCCATTTCCTAGGGAGACTTAGGGGTGGCTCAGTCCATGCAAGTGACCCCCAGTGACACGTGAAGAAGCCATGGTAGTGCTTGATGAGTGGAGTTCAAATCCCTAACCAGTTTGACCTTGGACAAAGGACTTCTCCTTGCTCAATTCAATTTCCTCATCTGTAACCAGAGAGGCAACAGAGCTTACTCCTCAGGGCTGTGAAGGTCAGGTGAACCTGCTAGCAAGTGACCAGCACTTCGTAGACACACTGGGCCATTTTCTCCCACCCTTTCCTCCTGGACTGTCAATATAGGCAGTAAATTTTTTTGAGGTGAGCACTCCCAGACTTAATGTACAGTGTCAAGCTGTCATAAGAACAGTTCCTAAGGATTCCGTGACAGACGGACAGATGAGTCAGCCACGGGACCGCCAGATTCCACATACACCATATAATAAGACCCAATGTAATGTGACACAAATTAGCCTTCCAGTGTCACAGAGTTTCTGTTCTCAAAAAATAAGGCGGGTATGGTGGTGCACTTCTATAATCCCAGCACTCAAGAGGGTGAGGCAGGAGGATCTTGAGTTCTACACCAACCTGGGCTATAAAACTAACAAAAAAAGAAAACACCCAATCTTTGGTGATTAAAAGTAGCCAAGTGGAAGTAAAACAGCTTAAAATTCTTTTAAGAGTAGTCAGCCGATGCTGACCTGTTTATTTTTCCAAATAATTAGAACACAAAGCTGGACAATGAAGACTGAAGTCCACTGGGCACAATTTATCTGAATGAGGGAATTCTGAAAGACCTGGGGTGGGGAGAGCCTGGAAGTTACACTTTTAACCGGAGGTGTCTGATGAGAGGGCAATGCCAGAGAGCCCCTCAGATTCAGTGGGGTGAAACGACTTCCCATGCACGAAGCTCCCAGCACAGTGGGTGACCCGGGGCCAGCACATGGCTTAGTCTGGAGGATTCTCTACACAGAAACCAGGAGGGAGCAAAGGTGAGCCACTGCAGAGCCCTGATTAGTTTATTCTGGTCTCTTCCTGCCTCCACGTGGGCCTCTTGAAGGACGTCACCACATGGAGCGGTCCCCACTCAGGGCTCCCTTAACAGGGTGGGACGCCACCTTCCCTCTGAGCTTGGACGTCCACCCCGGTTCCTCTTGTCCTTTCCTTGGGAGGCAGTGGAGAAATTGCTGAACCCACTGACTGCACAGCCCTATCTACCACAAGGGGAGGGCAGACAGGAATGCGTGAAGGGCTCTGTGTATGTGTTGACCTAAAAATTCAAACAAAGATGACAAAATCAAACCAAAGCCAACACTGAGAGATGAAGTTCACGTCCCAGTCAAAAATCTCTGTCCGGAACACCACGGGAAAGTCTTTTGCTGAGTAACACACCAAGCAATGCGGCTAGGACTTCACTTAATCAATCCTTCCTTCCCCCGACCCCATTCCTTCCTTCCTCCCTCCCTCCCTCCATCTTTCTTTCCTTTCTTTTGCTGTTTTTGAGACAGGGCCTCTCTACGCAGCCCAGGCTGGCCTTGAACTCACAATCCTCTTGCCTCAATGTCTCGAGTGCTGGGATTATAAGCGGTGCACCACCTTGCCTGCTTCAAGACCCGACAAGTCTTAAACCTACACGCACACCAATGAGTCTGTGTTTGGGGTCCAGTAGCACCTACTTAATACCTTAAAAAAATATCTCTGACAGACAAATATGTAAAATTGGTCACAAGCCATACAAGAAAATGACATGCTAATTACACACCAGTGTTCTTTACCCACGGCTGGGTGGGGGCCTGGCATTGATTTATTGGCTCCCAATGGCAGCCTTTGCCACTGCTGCCTGTACCAGCCGTGAAAGCAGACCGGCACGACCTCTGTTTGAAGTCCCTTTGTCGTGCATCTATTTTATTACATATTTAAGCTTTTATTAACATAAAAGGTGCTGCTTAGAACTGAGATGACTTTACTGTGGCAGGCTTGCCCTTTCTGAAATTGCTAAGACTGGTGACATTTTCTGAAGAAAACACTGGTTCACAAAGCCTCTGTGGATGCCAGAAACCTCTTTCCCACCCATCCCAAGGCTGTTTGCAGACATCGGGGTCTACTGTTCCCCCAAGTTTTAGCCTAACTCCTGCCTCCCTCGGCCCTCCAAAAATCTCCTGTGCTAGATTTTTTCCATCACTGTGACAAATACCCAAGTAAAACCCAAGGAAGGACGGATTTTCTTTTTTGGCTCACGGTTGCAGTCCATGGCCTGCTGGCTCCATTGCTTTGGGCCTGAGACAAGACAGATTTTCACGGTGGTAAAAGCATGGTGGACAGGAAGAAGAGAAAATGACAGGAAGGGACAAGGGACAAGGTATATCTCAGCAGGGCACACCCCAGTGACTCACTTCCTCCTGCTAGGCCCCATCTTCTAAAATTTGTACCACCTCCCCAAATAGTGCCATCAGTGGGGACACAGGTTTCAGCACATGAGCCGGTGAGGGACACTTTGCATTCAAACCATAACACCTTTGTACGTCCTGTGGAAGTGGGGTTGTCTGTGACAGTCCCATTCTGCCCTGGTAGGATATGTATGGCTCCAGCTCTAAATACAGTCATTGATGCTACAGCTCAGCCTCCCACCATGGACAGGGACACCACCGCAGAAGCTTATGGATCACAGTTGGCAGCTGCTTGATTGACACAGCGTTTGTGAAGAGTTTCAACTCGAACGTCTTTACAAGAGGCATTGCTGTCTACTTTGCCCCACTCCCCACCATTCCCTATTACTCTGACTTGAGTTAGTTGAGTTTTCAACCTAGGTGTGTAAGCCATCGTTTGCTTTCTCTCATCATGGCACTGATGGAGCAACCCAGCCCAGACAGGCGATGGGAGCTCAGATCTGCATGCACAGCCAGTGACTCCTGAGAACAGCTCGGCACTGAGCTGCCTTCCTCCCTTGGTGCTTGACTATCTTAGCACAGCAGCTCTGAAACCAGGTAACCAAGCATCACTGTGGTATCTATGTGACGGTTTACAAGCTGTGTATATTCAGGAAAGAAGAAAAGAAAAAGATAGTTTCATTTCCTTAAGAAGTCTTGCTGGATGCTGGTGGCTCATGCCTGTAATCCTAGCTAGTCAGGAGGAAGAGAAGTCTCAGCATTGGCGGGGCATGGTGGTGCACACCTGTAATCCCAGTACTTGGGAAGCTGAGACAGGAGGGTTGTGAACTCCAGGCCAGCCTGGGCTACATACTCTTAAAAAAATTCTTACCATTGAACAAGTTAAAAATTGCTGATAGTCTGCTAATGGTGTTTTCATGTAATTATAAATTCTTTTCCTGTTCATCAGAGCTGTTAAAGGGGCCCTATTTTTCAAAGTTGGTAAGAGAAATTGAATTCTTTAGCTTACCAGGATCTGTTAACTGAGTAGGAGATAAAGTAGGCAGTTTTTTACCTTAAATTTCTTTTCACAAGACCAAGAAAACAATGCCTTTTCACAGGTCTCTCTTTTGAGCTCAGCAGAGTCTTATTCTGTAACTGCTTGGTGAAGTTCATGAAAGGACTCCATCCCTGGGTTCTTTTGGGTCAGTGCATTTGGAGAACACAGAGATTACTGTGCCCAAGGAGTCTGCAGAGGAAGCGGGATGACCCTGACATTTACAGATGAGGGCGCACAGAGCAGGTATGCCCCTTGGCCAAGGTCACACGGTTAGCCCATGGACTTGAGCCACATTTGTTGACAGCTTAAATTGGATCTTTTACCCTCCCCGCCAAGCATCCAGGCTCCCCCAATTGAAGGCAAATGCCACAAAGCCACACCACAGCCCGCCTCTGACTCAGAGGTCATCAGAGGATTAAAAAGTCAAAGTTTGAGGGGAGGAAATAAACAGAATAAAAGAAATTCAGTCCCGTTTTTCATTATTAATATTTAAGTTGATATTCAAAGGGGTGTCTCGATGTGACCCCGCTGTGAGTCTACTTTACTTTGGTCCATTCAGCCCCTCCCATTGCTCTCCCTCACCCCTTCACCTCCCACCCCCCATTTCACCAGCTTTCAGTGCACATCCTTACGTCCTCCACCTTCACAGATGTGACGTTTTATGACATCACTGATGCTCTGTCGTTCTCTTCCCTTCCCCTCCTCCCCGAGTTCCATGGAGCAGAGCCACTGTTACACGCATGTCTACACCTGAGTTTGTGTGTGACCGTGCTTGGTTTTGTGTGTGTATATCTTTGGATCTGTCAGGGCTGTGACATAGGTACAGTGGAGGGAACTTTTGGGAGGGGAGGGTCAATGAAGGAGGTGAAGGTGAGGGAATGTGGTGGATGGACTTCATATACTTCTATGAAACAGAAGAAAGACACCTCTCGCAATTGCTGTAAGAGCAGCGGGGAGGGGGTCAAAGGGGAGAGATGATGGGGGTGACTTAACCACTGTACAATCTAAGCCTATCTGGAATTGTCACAATGAATCCCCCCTGTATAATGAATATATCCTGATAAAAAAATTAATGAAAAAAAAGAGAAATCCAGCGTATCTTGGGAGAACAGACCTTTTGAGCAGGTCCTGAGGTTTTGGTGTTAGCACCCCGGAAAATTGCAAGCAGTTTTCACATGGAGTGCGCGGGGCCCTGGCCCAGCCCAGCCCAGGAAGAAGGCAGAGTCGGGGTCCCTACCTCCTTCAAACTCTGTCTGGCAGCTCCCCGAGGTCTCGTTGAGGCTTTCCTCCTCGTTGACAATGATGTTCTCGATGTCCTTCATCGTTAAGTGATCCCGGAAGGCGTGATAGAGGATGTGTTTCAACTCCTCCAGCGTTATCCTCTGCATGTCAAACTGGAGAGAAAGGGACAGTGAGATGCAGTCTGTGGACACAAAGGTCACAGTTCCACCATGACCACGTCTTCTTGGGAACCCTGTCTGCGCTCTCAGTTTCCATCTGTTCAGCTCCAGGCATCTTTGTGAACTTGAAGGGACTTTCTGGGAACATCTCTCCCCTCCATTTAGGCTCTTGGAGAAAAAAAAAATGCCACCTGCTAGTTTGATTTCCTAGTCACGTAGCCATCTGCTCTCAACCCTCCCCCTCTCCTGTCCTTCAGAGTTGGGTCACACCTCAGATAGTGTGTGTGTTTCTAAAAATGTTATTGTTTTCCAAGAAACCAGCCATTCCCATCTTGCTGTGAACAGCCGCTTAAGTACGAATCTGTTATGGTGGTCCTCAATATGGTAGTGTTGAGATGGGGGACACCTTTAAGAGACGGGGCCCAGTGGAAAGTGGTTAGGTCATTGGGGTGCTGCCCTTGGAAGGGATTCAGGTAGTTCTTTTGGAACCCAGTTAGTTCTCACAAGTGCAAATCTGACCCTAAATCACTTTCTGGTCTCTGACCCTAAATCACTTTCTGGTCTCTTGTCTCACCGTGTGATCACTTATTCATGTGTTGTTGACATTGTCACCACCTCCACCATGAGGCTTTCATCAGAGCTGAGTAGAAACCAGCACCACACCCTTGCATCTCCAAAACTGTGAGCTAAAGAAACCCTTTTTCTTTACAAGTTTCCCAGTCTTGGGCATTTTGTTACAGCAATGGCAAATGGACTAATGCAGTATCAAAGGATGCATCTTGTTCCAATGCCCTTATCAGATAAAATGCAAGTTCACGGCCACAGTTATAAAGGACGGCTGGAGGGGAGGTGTGGGGCTCCCTGTAATGTCCTGTCTCTCTCCACTTATGTCAGGTTTGGAAATGCTATTTTTTCAGTCAATGAAGTGTGAGTAGTAGGCCTGTATCCAGTTACAAGCTGTAAGAGCCACTGTGTGATTCTATTGTTTGTTCTTTTCCCTCCACAGAGGGGCTGCTCATTCCAGATGGGGACAAAGTGTAGAAGCCCTGAAGCCATCTCATGAAGGACAAGCAGTGTGTATTAGGAATGCCCTTTATAGCTGGGTGGTGGCCCACACCTGTCACCCCAGCTACACAGGAGGCTGAGATAGGGAGGATCCATGGTTCCATCTCAGTCCGGTCTAAAAAGTTCACGAAACCTTATCATCTCCGTGTAAAATAGTGGGTGTGGTGGTCCTGTCATCCCAGGGACTTCAGGAACCAAAAATAGGAGGATTGTGGTCCAGGTTGATCTGGGCAAAAGGTGAGACCCTCTGTGAAAAATAACCAAAGCAAAAGGGGCTGGAGGAATGCCTCAAGTGGTTGAGTGCTGTCTAGTAAGAGTGAAGTCCTGAGTTCAAACTCCAATACTACCTGCAAGGAAGGGAGGGAGGGAGGGAGGAAAGAAGAACCATTTGGTGTTATTTGCCATGGAGGTTTTGGATAGCTAGGTATATCTTAGAGCATCTGACAGTTGGTTTGCAAGCTGAGAAAAAGAACAATCCAGCCAGCTCTCTTTCTGTTTCTGTCTTGTGGTGGCTGGGGCAAGGAGACCATCACCAGAGGCTGAGCAGATGAGGCTGCCTGATTTTGGACTTTCATCCTTCAAAACTGGACGAGATAAGCATCAGTTTCAAGTCTTTTGTTATAGCCGCAGACAATGGACTAATACAGTGGAAAATTAATATTTATCAGCAAGAATGCTGACTGTCACAGGTTGTATTATTTCCTTCCTTTCCCTGTGGGAGGCTTTGGCTAGTTAAATGTAAGTTAATATATGAAGGTCATAAAAGTCCAAGGAGACCCTTCAAAGCCATTGCATATTCTGTCAAATCAGTTTTCTTTTTTGACAAAATACATCAAATAAGGGCTGTTCCTGCACTCCTAGCCTTGGAGTGACTACAACACGAGTAAACCCTCACCCAACTCATGGAAGGCATGAGAGTTGAGTGAGAAATAAACCCTTGTTACTCAGAAGACCTTGGCGTTTCAAGAGTGGACACAGAAATCAATGTTTTATGATTAGTTTGTACATGATGAAAGAAATTTCTAGACTTCTTCTTTCCTTGCTTCCTTTATAAAGCAACTCTTACTTTGTTCTAAGAAACTACAGTAGGTTACTGAAGTTGCTGGAAAATCTGAATGACTCAAGTTCAGAGCTGTTGATGTAGCAAGAGCAAAGGGACAGGAGTGACATCCTGTGGACCTGTGTTCTGCATCACAGTTCAGTGAATTGTGGTGCCTTCTCAGGGAGAATCGCTCTTCATGATGCCTATGTGGGGATGGTGACCTCAGCCTGAGTGCATGGAACCGCAAATCACAGGTAAGAAGATGGGGACTTCCCCGCCAGGAGCAGAGATGAACAGTATTGAGCTCAAAGAGATTTTGAAAAAAAATGAATAACCATTTTCTGGAAGATCCATCTAAGGACTGGAGTGCTGGGAAAAACACCAGTTTGAGAGTTTGCTGTAAATCAGGAATTAGACAGATGGGCCAGGGACAGTGAGGAGGGAAGGAAAGATGAAGATTCTACAAATCTCTAGTTTTGACGATGTCTGCCATGTTGTCCTATTAGCACATGTTATGATTTAGATGTAAAATGTTCCCAGAGGCCCAGGGGTTGAAGGCTTGGCCACCCAGCAGGTGGCACTACGGAGAGATGACTGGATCAGGACACCATTGAGGTCATCAATGGGTCGATCCATTGATGACTTCATTGCTGAATAGGTGAATAGGTGGGTCATTAGGAGGAGGGGCCTCATGGGAGAAAGTGGGTCACTGGGAAGGTGACTTCGAAGCATATAATTGTCCACGGACCCTTCCTCTCTCTTTCTCTGCTCCCCTACTGCCTTGAGGTGACCAGTCATATTGGTCCGCCATGATGTTTCAGTTCAGAAGCAATGGAGCTGGCCTGCCATGGAGCCTGGAGCCAAAATGAATCTTCCTCTTTTTAAATTATTTCTCTCAGATATTTGTGACAGCAAGGGACGACAGCCTGACTAACACAGGATCCTGACATCTAAACAAAACTGGTCGAACGTGTCTTCTATATTGTCAGAATACCTTTGTCTTAAACGTTTGAAAGAAATCACCACAACACAGACACATACAGCAACTGTTTGTCTCTCGGCGATGGATCCACTCAGCTTTACATCTCCCAAATCCATGTTGGAATTTTGTTCTTTTGTAGAAAACCAGACATGACTTTTCATTATTGCTGTTAGCTTGCAATTCCACACAGTTTAGCCACAATCTTAAATTTCTTCCAACATTTATTATACCCCATTTCCTATAATTTTGTGTAGAAAACTCTTTTCTAGTTTGAATTTTTTGTGTGTTTCTAGATCATATAACTGCTATTTTTAGAAACCTCAGAGATTTTATATCACAGTGGAATCTCTGGAAGGTCAATTTATACAAATGCATTTTTCTTTATTAATCACACTGTATAACGACAATCTGTTTTCTGTAACCTTAGTTTGTACAAGATTTGTCAAAGACCGTAAGTAACAAATTAAAGACTGAGGAAAGTATTTCTCTCTCATTCTTACAGTCATAAAATTTAGTGGTGGGACTGGGATTTGAACTGGATTTGAACTCATGGCTTTCTACTCACAAAGCAGGTGCTCTACTGCTTGAGCCACACCTCCAGTCCATTTTGCTCTGGTTATTTTGGAGATGGGGTCTTGAGAACTATTTGCCTAGCCTGATCTCGCCTCCCAAGTAGCTAGAATTACAGGCATGAGCCACCAGCACCCGGCTAAATGAAGCTATCCTTTAGAGCAAAATGATTTATACTCAAATGCAACAAATAGCTATTGAGGGTGACACTGCAATGTAGGTATAAAGTGAGGAAGCCATAGGCCCTACTCCCAAAAGACAAGCTATGACCACCTTTAATTCGTTGTGGTTCCTGTGTTGGTAAGAGACGTGGAGGAGTATTTGCTAACACCAGGGAAACAGGGAATGGTCATAGAGGTGGTCCTGATGACCACACATGGAGTTAATGGCCTAAGAAAGAGAAGCTGAGCTTCCCAGCTGAGTTGGGGTGGAACAGAAGTAGGATGAGGAGCAGGAAGAGGAAAAGTGTAGGTAAGCTGGGGAAACAGCCATACCAAGGCCGTACCAAAGGTGCAAAGGCCTGGCGTGGCCCCTGTGTTAAAGAGTTGGTTGCCATCTTAGTGCTAGTGGGAGGAGGTAGGACATTTAAGAAGTGAGGCCTAGTGGGTCATTGTGGACATGCCCTTGAACGGTGTGGTTGACCCTGGTCTCTTCCTTCCTCTCTCCATGCCCCACCCCCATGAGGTGAGCACTCTGTGGGTTGATCCCTCCCCACCAGACACCTGAAAGCAATGGGGCCAACCAACCTTAGAAATGCATCCTCCAAGATTGTGAGCCAAAATCAACCTTCTCTCTTTGTAAGCTGATTCCCTTGGGCATTTGGTTACAGTCTCAGAAAGCTGACTAACACAAGGACAAAATGTTGTCTTCTGAGAGCTAGGCATAGTCAGGAAGAGGTGGCAGGGAACCAGGTGAGAACTATAGGTGAGGTTCTGTCAAGAAAGGCCTTTTCTGTCATGGTGAAGTCCTTGAGTTTTTAAATTTTTTATTGTGGTGAAATATATGTCATATAAAATGTATGACTTCATTCATTTTTAAGTGTACATTTCTGTGGCATGGAGAGCACTCATACTGTTGTGTAACCATCACTGCCACCCATCTCCAGAACCTTTTCATTTTGCAAAACTGAACCTTTGTAGCCATTAAACACTAACTTCCCAATCCTCTGTCACTGTCGCCCTGTCAACCCCTTGCTTCCTCTATGTTTCTATGAACTTGGCTGGTCTAGGAACTTCCAATATGTAGAATCACACAGCATCTGAGATTTTGTAACCTGCTTAGTTCATCAGGCACAAGCATCAAGGTTCATGTGTGCTGTAGGACATAGCAGAACAGCACCTTGGTTTAAAAACTTCCATTTTGGGTAATATGGGGAACCACATTTCCAATGGAAATTACTTGATTGATCTTCAGAATAATTACTCTTTGCTGATCCAAGGGGCAAGACGACCAGAGAGGAGGCAGAACCTTGAAGGGATGGGGTCTTTCCAGATGGAAAGGACACAGTGGGCTGTCAGAGAATCCAAGAGCCATGTGGGAGAGAGGCTGATGTGACTTGACAGTTGCTCATGTGTGACATATGAAGGAAAATGGGGTCCCCAAGTGCCACCTGGGTGACGTGTTGAGCTGATGAGAACAGAAAGAACAGGCTTAGAAAGAAAGGTGACACATTAAATTTTGGATGTGTTCATTGGAGTGTCCTCAGGGAGCACACTGGAGCCACCAGGATGCAGAAGGATGTGTAGATACAGGTCAGTGACACAGATTTGGAAGCCTTTGGTATATAGACGACAGTAAAAGTAACAGAAAGGACAAGACCACAGGGGGAGAGTGTGGAGGATGGGTAACTCCAGGAAGAACATTTAGAGGACATCATGATGAAAAGGGAAGTGGTCTCCATGACAGGACATGTGGGTGTGTCTATCCACACACACACAGTCACTAGAAAAGAGCAAGCGTGTCCTAAGAATCCACTTTTATATCCGTCTAACTATGTATTTTCTTTCTGTGGGAATTCTGATAAATGTTTGGTTCTCTTTTGCTTTTTAAACTTTTTGCTTTACAACAACAAATGCTGGCAATGATGCGGAAAAAAGGAACCGTCATACCCTTCTGTGGGAATGCAAGCTGGTGCAACCTCTGTGGTTAAAAATCTAAACACAGATCTGCCGTATGATCCAGCAATCCCACTCCTGGGGATCTACCCAAAAGACTGTGACACAGGTTACTCCAGAGGCACCTGCACACCCATGTTTATTGCGGCACTATTCACAATAACCAAGTTATGGAAACAGCCAAGATGCCCCACCACTGACGAATGGATCAAGAAAATGTGGTATTTATACACAATGGAATTTTATGCAGCCATGAAGAAGAACGAAATGTTATCATTCGCTGGTAAATGGATGGAATTGGAGAACATCATTCTGAGTGAGGTTAGCCAGGCTCAGAAGGCCAAAAATTATATGCTCTCCCTCATATGTGGACTTTAGATCTAAAACAAGTACAGTAATATTATGAAAAGCAGGTCACACTAAGGGGAGGTCACATACGAGAAGGAAGGTAAAAGAAGGAAGTTAAGAAGGTGAATATGGGTGATGTACTCTCTATACAAGAATGAATATAGAATTTTTAAACCTGCTGAAATAACCATGAGAAGGGGACTAAGGCAGAAAGGAGAGAAATGGAGGAGAAGAACCAGTTCGGGTTATAATACATATATACATGGAAATGTCACAAGGACACTCCCTGTTTACTATTTTATACAAACAATTTTTTTTTCAAAAATGGAGGACACGAAGGTAAATCAGGGCCTGTCTGGGAGCTGGCACCAGCGAAGGGGAGGATATAAGGAAAGAGTGCAGGAGGTGAATATGGTGGAATATTATGTACTCATGTATGAAAATGAGAAAATGTGACCTGCTGAAACTGTTCCAGGAATGGGGGGAGGTGTGCTAAAGGAGAATGGTGGGGGGGGGGTGAATTCAACTATGATATACTGTAAGAACTTTATATATGTCACAATGCACCCCCAGTACACAACAAGACTAAAAAAAACTATATTTAATATTTCATCTCTTACAAGAATAGAGTTTTTCTTTTTTGATCTAATTTGAGTCTTTGCTGTCCCGCGGTGGACACTAGTCCCATTTTCCTATCTTATCATTAACATGCTTGCTTATTTTGTTATTTTTTTCCAGTCTCGTTGGTCCTTGTGCCTTCCTGTGTTTCTGTACAAAGGGTCTGTGGACATTTTAGATTTGATCAGTCTGGGCAACGGCTGCCCATGTGTCCCGTGCATCACTGAGGCCACCGCTTCTTCAATGATCAAATTCCGGAAGACTACAGCGCACCTTCTCCACTGTGTGTGACAGGAAAAGTTCTGTTCCCTTCGCCATCCCTGAGCGGCTTGGCAGTCTCTGTGAGTCCAGCTGAGGCTCTGGCTGGCTCACTGCCCTCTCCAGGTCCTGCTCTAGAGCAGGGCTGAGCTTCTGGATGGAATGCTGTCACAAAATTTATAACCCTGCTGCCACCTCGTCATCTGCAATGGATGGCGAGGCTCACTTCCATTTTTCTATGACGGTCCTCTCTCTGAACATTTCATTGTCTGCCAGAGGACTGTGAAAAATAGTCAGAATTCAGCATTTGTGAATATTACATTTTCAGGGTTCTTATCATTTTAATAACAGTTTTTATTTTTCTCCTTCTCCCTTGACATACAACTTAGCTGGGCACAAAGTGAGGCACTGCACAAATGTCCCCTTTGAAACAGAGTCACACGTCCCCACCTCCTTCTGCTACTTGCCATGGGGGAGGGGCTGAGAGGATGGAGTTTTCCCTTTGAGAATCTCTCGGTTCTTCAGCACTACTAGGAACACTTCTTTACCCTTGAGATTAAAAAAATGTCTTCTGTGCTATGGTCAGGCACATGTTAATTTTGTAAGCATAAATTAACAGCATAAAGCAGGCTCATTGTGGTATATTTAGTGTGTCTACGGGACTTTGGTCATTTTCTGCCTCCTGGAACCTTCTAGAGACCATTTTGATGACTGTCTTCCTCTTGTTCTAGACAGTTCTTTCCTCTGTGGGATGGTTCCTCTTGATTTTTAGCTTGGTTGGACTGAGACTGCTCAACATACTTTTGGGTGTGTCTGTGGTGGATTTCCAGAGCTGGTTAGACCATGAGGCTCTGGTTAATCCACCATGGATTAATCAATGGTTAATCCACCCATGGATTCGAACTGTGGAAGGCGGGGCCCGGTTGGAGGAAGTGGGGTGCTGGGGGCGCCCTGACTCCTTCCTGTCTCTGCTGGATCTACTTCCTGGTCATCATGACGTGAGTGACTTTTCTCTGTCACATGTTCCTGCTGCCATCACAGACACACAGCAATGGATCTAGCCCACCTGGAACTAAACCTCTGAAAGTGTGACCCCTAAATTTACCTTTCCTCCTCACTTGTGAGCCTTATGTGGCCTCAGAGATGAAAAGCTAGCTAACACACTCTGGAAAACAAACTCTTCTTAATTAGATGTTTATTCTTTGATCTGGTAATTTTCATCTCCGCTCTAATAATTTTCCCCACTTTGTTTTGGATTCAACATCACTTTTATTTTTTCTGCACTGCTAATTCCCCTTCTTAGTGTCTCCATTGAAGATTTTAATCCTGGGCTTTCATTTTCGTGCCTTGCACACTTTTGTTCTTTTAATCCATTCATCATTCACCCCAGAGTGTTATGCCTTGTCTTGTATCCAATGGATCCAAAATGTCTCAGACCATATGTTTTTGCAGTACTAGGATTTGAATTCAAGGCCTACACCTTGAGCCACTCCACCAACCCTTTTCTGTGACTTTTTTTTTTAATATAGGGTCTTGTGAACTATTTTCCCAGGCTGGCTTTGAACCGTGATCCTCCTGATCTCTGCCTCCTGAGTAGCTGGGATTATAGGTGTGAGCCACCAGCACCTGACATTGTTCCATCTTTTAGAGTATAATATTTGGATGTCTAACAGGTATCTTCACCAATTTTTACCTGACAGTTTTCTGAGACACCTTCCAACTCTGCTCCCCTTTTCCTTAGCCTGTACCAAGTTTTAACTAATTCTGTGTTATTGTTGCTCTTTTGTTTCTTTATTCACGAATGAAAAGTGATTATTCAAGTATGAGCCTGGCCCAATGACAGTGCTGGTGGTTTGATTCATATGGCCTGACTGTCCTGGTGGTTTGTGAGCGATTTGTGCCCAAAAACCAGGAGATCTTCAAAAACTCAAGTTGCATTCGTGCTGCGGGCTGTGCTCTGCCACTGTTTGTCAAGTGCAGATCTCCAGGGCAGGAAGCAAGGCTGTCTCAGGTAGGAACACTGCTCTCCCCCTTTTTATCATATGGGGATCCAACTCAGGGCCTCACTCTTGCTAGGCAAGCACTCTATCACCGAAGTCATACTCCCAAGTCCTTTCGCTTTTAGTTTATTTTTTAGATAGGCTCTCTTCTAACTTTGCCCCCTGGGACTGAGATCCTCCTACCTCTGCCTCCTGCTTAGCTGGGATTACAGTCATGAACCACTATGCCAAGCCTTGCAGTTCATCCTGATTTTCTTAGCACAATGGTTCTCAGAGAGCATTTCATGGGCCAGAAGCACCTGGAAAGTTTTTAGAAATACAATTTCTAGCAATCTGGGTCACTAGATCTGGGTACTAGACTCCAGTAGTAGGTCCCTGCAACCTGGATTTACCAAGGGCTGTGGGGAATTCTGTTAGATGAGTACATGTGACCCTCCATGTTTCAGAGTGCAACCTACCTGCCTTCCCTCCCACTCAGTGTCCCCTGGAAACCATGAGAAGGCCACAAAGAACACCTCTGTGGGAAGACCCCCCGCCATGTGCAGACTCTGCCATTTCACAGTGGAAAAGCAGAATTGAACCCCACTTCCCACTGGGAGGGAGCCTCAGGGGGCCGTGTCTCCAGTGAAATCCTGAATTCTTGACAAGATGAAAAGCCAGGCTGCTGTGAGGACAGAGCTGCCGGCTGTCCTGCAAGGCCTCTGCCATCGTCCTTTGTCCCTGAGTCCTACAGGGACCTGCACAGCTGGGGGACAAAATTTTCCCCAAGCAGATTTTATGTGAATCCAACTGATTTTGACTTTCACAGTGTGGAATTAATTTGATGACACAGTTTTTTTTGCCTCTGGAGGGAAGCATGGGCCAAATGAGCTCGGGATTTATCCTTGTTCTTCTCTCTGCCTGTGTACAAAGGGAGAGGAGAGGAGAGAGAAGAGAGAAGGGAAAGAGAGGAGACACAGAGGGGGAGAGAGGGAGGAAAGACAGAGAGAGGAGAGAGACAAAGAGAAAGGAGAGAGGAGAGCAAGAGGGAAGAGAGGGGGAGGGAGAGAGAGATATAGACAGAGAGGAGAGAGAGAGGGAGGGAGGGAGGGGAAGAAAAAGAGAGGGAAAGGAGAGAGAGAGAGAGAGAAATACCTGGAAGAACCACAGTGCAGAACTTCCCAGCCTGGCATCAGGACTAGCTGTGACTCACCCCAGTCCTAACCCTGCTGTCTGGGGTATGGGGACAGGACCTGACAGTCACAATGAGATGGTAGAACAATCTTGCTGGAGCATTCTGGTGCAGCCTAAAGATGGACATTTTTAAAATGCTCCCTGAGCACCAGGCAAGGTCACTTGGTCCAGGTAAAGCCCTTCTAGAGCCTGCCATCCATCCTTGGCTCCTTGCTACAAACAAGGCGTTCCTCTCCCCAAATGGTGTGGCCTGCCATCAACTTCACCAGTGGTGTTGTCCAGATGTGCAGGTAACCCAGCCTATCCAGAGAGACTTCCAGAAGGCTTTCTGACCCCAACATTTTTCCCCATCTGTAGACTTAAACGTGAGCCTGAAATACAAGGTATTGTGAGACCCTCCCTGCAAAGAATGAAGACACTGTCACATCTGGAGCCTGTGGCCAGATGGATGGGGAAAGGAGGGTTCAGAGAAAATTTACAGAATCTAAACAGCAAACAAAACCAACGGGTGCCATCTGTGGGGGCGTCCATTAGGACTGGCGCATGCCTGTCTGTCTGTCTCTCATCTGGTGTGGGGAGACACAAGGACAGGGAGAGAGGGACCATGTCCCGTTCTTCAGCACTGCAAGGAGGATGGTTCAGGTAAGCACAAAGGTTAGGGCTGCAGCTGGAAGCCTGGCTCTGTGATCATCCCATGGAATGCAGCAGTGGCCCAGAAAACGGCGAAAACCACGATTCCCCCAAACTAAGATTAAGCACCTATTTACTGCTGGAGTCCGGGAGAAAATTTCCACTGGCTGCAAGACCTGAGCAGGCGGGACTCAGAGTGTGCAACTGACATTGAAAAGTTTTGCTTTCTGGAGGACACAGTGCCAGCCGTGGGAAAGCAAGGAGGCACCTCCACCTGCCAGGGACACCAGACAGGGCACCCAGCCCAGTGTCCACATTTGCAGGGGACCCACCCTAGTGTCCACGTCCTCAGGGGACCCAGCCCAGTGTCCACGTCCTCAGGGGACCCAGCCCATGCCCTCTGGGCTCCTTCTGCTTCTCCTCAAAAGGACCAACAATACATTCTGTTGGAGGGGACATTGTAGTGGCCTTGCAGCCTGCCTGGTTCCTGAGGAAGTGGGGGTGAATCTGTTGTTCCCACCTTTACTCTTGCTGGCCACCGGCCTTCCCAAGTGTGGGGCTCCCAGCCCAGGGTCACAGCGGTGCCTGGAGATTCAAATTTCCCACAATGCGCAGCTCTGAACCCAAGTCAACCCCATCGGTGAGGGCGCAGGTGAAGACGCCACCTCCCACAGCCTGGAGGAAACACAGCCACGACACTCTCACCAACACCAGGTGCAGCCAGAGCCTAGGAACAGGGGGACTACGGACAGTTCTTGGTGTCCACGAGGGATTGGCCCCAGGACCTTTTCACTCAGGCATCACAAGTAATCGGTCCAGAGACACCCTGAAACGCACTGAGTGCACTTGGGGCACATGGGGGAATGACACAGAGAAAATCCCCTTTACTCATGGAGCTCATAGTATAGTTGGAGGAGGAGGTGACAGAAAACACACCCAGGAACACGCAAAATGAAGCAGGAAGCAGGACAGGATGCACTTGGGGGTAATTGCAATTTTAAACAAGACATCAAGAAAGTCTCAATGAGGTGACATCTGGGAAGAGACAGAACGGAGGTGGGCCTGTGTGGATGTGTGAAGGAAGAGTCGAGGCTCAGGGATCGCAGGAGCACAGGCCACCAGGTGGTGTGGTGGGGTCCTGGCTGGTGGGGGCTGCTTTCCCGGCGGGTACGCGAACACTGTCAGAGTCAGAGATGGCTCCTCCTTTAAAGCAGCGCCGAGCGCTGGGCTCAAGTGCAGGCCTTTGGGTAAAATTATAGGTTTGGCTGTGGAGCGCGGGTCAGAGGACAAGACCATTAGTGGCTCTGAGCTGCCAATTTCAGCTGCTACTCTGATGGGAGCCTTGGACCAAAATGACAATTCTGTAGTGTCTCAGCCCTTCTGTCCCACTGGAGTGCAGAATGTGCGAGAAACTCGAGGACTGTAAATACTTCTGCTTCCTAGAAGTGGGTTTTATGGCAGGTGAGCTATGGTCCCAAAGGCACCCACATCCTTCCCCAGGTTCTTGTGAACACGTGACCTCAATAGTAAAAGAGCCTTTATGGGTGTGTAGTGTGTGATAGCAAATGACCCCAAAATGGAGATGTAGTCACAGGTCCCCAGGAAACAGAGGGGACTTGAATCAAGAGGAGGTGGCAGTGTGACAGAGGGACATTGCTCTACTGAGGACTTGGAGTTGTTTTCAGAAGGAACGTGTTGAAGGTTTGGTCCCCAGCTGGTGCTGTTGAGGCCTAGTGGAAGGAAGTGGGTCACTGAGATCCTGCTTTTGAAGGGGACATTGGGACCTTGGCCTCTTCCCCCTCCTTCTCTCTGCTTCCCCAGCACTATGAAGTGAGCAGCTTTGATCCATTGTCCCCTATCTGCCATCTTTGGCCTCATCTCAGGCCCAAAACAGTGGGTCTACCCAGCAACCATGGACCGAACCTCCTGAAACCATGAGCCAGGGCAAACCTTTTCGTTCTTAAGTTGATTTCTTGAGGTATTTTGTCACAGTAACGAAAAGCTGACCAACACAGATGCTAACCAAGATGGAAGAAGGAGGCGTGAGCCACCGGACACAGGCATTCAGCAGGAAACAGATTCTCCCCCTTGGAGCCTCCAGAAAGGACAAGGAATTTGAGCCCAGTGAAGCTTTCTGTGGACTTCCGACCCCCAGAAGCGAAGGGGGATAAATGTGGGTTGTTTTGTGGCCCAGTGTGTGTGGTATTGTTTATATCGGCAATAGATGGATAGAGTTTCATTTATTTATTTTTTGGCAGTACTGGGATTTGAACTCAGGGCCTCACACTTGCTAGGCAGGTGCTCTACCACTTGAGCCACTCCTCCAGGATCTTATTTTGTTTTTTGTTGAAAAAGTGGTGGTTTCACTATGTCTGGACATATCTCGTCCTGGGATGCTGAACACTGGGGAAGCTGTGAGGTTTTTTTGGGGGGTGGCACAGCTGGTAGACACCCAGTTTTGGGCTCAAGAGTAAACTGTGGAGACTCCATAATGAGCTCAGTCCTGTGGGACACAGGCTGAGGGGCCCAACAGGTCCCCTGGTTCTACACCTGGGACAAGTGGAGGAGTCCGCAGTGTCTGAGGAAGAACTGAAAAGTGGGAACCAGGCAAGACAGGAAAGGAAAATACTCCAGTTGTCACAGCCAGCAGCCACCAGGAGTAAAAGCCCCCTTTGACTCCTGAGGTGACACACTGGTGGCCCGTGTGGCTCCTTTGATGTGAATTGTGGGGTAAGCTAAGGTATGACAGCGCTGACCGGGGTGGGCTCAGCACAGAAGATGGGGTCACCGTGTGCACATGCCTGTGTGCGAGTCACTTCTTAGTAGAAAAATCCCACGTCATGTCCAGACCCAGCCATGTGGACACGTGACTCGTGGCACTCCTAAGGCCCCCTTCCTTGCTTTTCTCTTGTAAAAGTAGCCATGAGGTGGTATATACGTATATCCTACAGCTGTCACGTGGATAGAAATCCTTTTTCTTCTAAAAAAAAATGCACATTGTCTTATACTTCATCTACTTTGGTTCCCAGGCCAAAGCCACTCAAGTCTTGTGCAGGTGACAACCGACTGCTCTGATTCCACAGACAGATCGTTCATAACTCCTTAGGTGACAGTGACAACAGTTCCAGAAAAAGAGAGGGAGTTAACTGAGTCCTCTGCCTCCCTGTGCAAATAAACACGGATGGGGCCAGTGTCTGAGCAGGTGATGCTAATGTCCCGTGTTCAGGAATTAATTGACTGGTTCTACCACTAAGTAGCTGGGCGTTCTTAGGCAGGTCACTTGCTAGCTTAGAATTTGTATCTTCTTCAATTTAATCTGTGATTGTAATAATGAAAAGAACGACAAGAGGAGTAATAAGACTTGGGAGTGGACATAGGAGAATTGTAGTTGGAGGCCAGCCTGGGCAAAAAAAGTTAGCAAGAGCCCATATCAAAGAACAAGCCAGGCACAGTGGCATACACCTGTAATCCCGGCTATGTGGGAGGTAGAGTTAGGAGGACTGCAGTCTAAGGGAAGCCAGGGTAAAATATGAGGCCCTACCTGAAACATAACTAAAGCAAAAAGAAAAAAAAGTGGGTGTGGCCCAAGTGGTAGAACACTTGTTTAGCAAGCCTGAGGCCCTGAGTTCAAACCCCAGTACTGCCAAAACAAAAAGAATAGTAATAAGATGACACTAGCAGTAATAATATTAAGAATATTTACCTTATGTGCCTCAGAGATTTTATGAGATCAAGGAAGAAATGCTAAATTTCTTTATTGAAAATGCAAAGTAACAGCCAGGCACTGGTGGCTTACGTCTATAATCCCAGCTACTCAGGAGGCGGAAATCAGGAGGTTCACAGCTCAAGGCCAGCCCTGGCAAATAACTTGAGACCCTATCTTGGATATACTCAGCACACACACAAAAACAGAGCTGGTGGAGTGGCTCAAGTGGTAGAGCGCCTGCCTAGCAAGCATGAGGCCCTGAGTTCAAATCCCAGTGCCACCAAAAAAATAAAATGCAAAGTGATACAAGATACAATTTTATAGGCCTGATCGTGATATGATAGACAATTCTGCCTCCCTAATTAGGCTCACAGTATCTGTCTCTGCGCGGCTGGAGCTAAAGTCACTCAACACACAATTCTGACTGAGGCCTCTCATGGCTAACAGTACCTGCCTTTTCTCATTTAAAGAATGTCTTTTATGCTGTCACTTTCCTTTGATGGCTTCCACTGGGCCCTCAGCCATACTATCAGAAGTCACTGCCTTATTCGTCTGTCCTGTGACCCTGGACAAGAAATTCTGACCGAGTATCTTTAGGCAGAGAGGACACCATTTCTGATGGGGTCTCTGGAAGGGGAGGAAAAAAGTCAAACACCCCCAGTTTCAAGTCCAAATGGGGAAAAGAGACTTCATTTGGGTTGAGAAAAGTGAATGAGTTTTAGACTTTTCACGGTGCTGTCTACAAGGACCGGGAACTTCTTGGGTACAGCCATTTATTGTGAAATAAGGTCCTAAAAGTCAAAGTGACCTTCTGACGACCCTTCAGTAACTCCATGGGGTAAAAGTCCTACAGTCTTCCGTGTGTTTTTGTCCTCTGCCCTTGACATCGGGTCCTGGCTTATTCACCCCGTGTCCGATCCAACCTGGGCCACCCTGAGCTACGTGGTGGCTGTCATCTGCACCTGGCTTTCTTCCACTGTAGGGTTTTGCTGGTCCCTGAGAGTGGCATGTCACCCTCTGACCTGCGTCCCCGCCACACCAGTTCTCATCTCTCGTGAGCTCTCTGAGGTTGGATGGTGTCTCCTCCTGCGTGACACCTGACTCCATGACATGCCTGTGCTGTGTAAGGTCACCTGGTGGCCTTCCCTTTGTTTTCATCAGTTATAAGGTCCTTAAGGACAGTGACTGTGTTCTGTTGACAACTGTGTCTCCATTGTACCTAGCCAAAGTCAGCCCTCCATGGCTCAAGTGGTAGGGCACCTGCCTAGCAAGCATGAGGCCCTGAGTTCAAATCTCAGTACTGCCAAAAAGAGAAAGGGAAAGAAGTTTTCTAGATAGAAGAACGGGGGCATATTGTCTTGAAAATTGGGTAAAATAACCAATGCACTGGGGAAAACCCCCACTTCCAAAGAAAAACATGAGGTAAATGGAAATTCCCTACAAACGGGCAAGAAATTGGAACTCCAAAGCAAGAAGAGGAATGAAATAAAGTCTACTGATAGTTACTAAGGAGTGGAATATATGGGATATCAAGCAAATTAAAAAAAGAGGTGACCAATGGAGGCTCAAGAATCAGAGGACCTGCAGGGCACCAGTGGCTCACACTTGTAATCCCAGCTACTCAGGAAGCAGAGATCGGGAGGATTGAGGTTCAAAGCCAGCCCTGGGCAAATAGTTGTTGAGAGACTATCTCAAAAAACCCATCACAAAAAAAGGATGTGTGCCTTTGTCACTTTTTGGAAATGTCACCCATTTTTAAAAGGCGGAGAATAAGGCACTTGGATCTGAAATTGAAAAGTGAAACTAGATTGGTGATTTTTTTTTTTCTTGGAACCTCAATTAGTCAGAATATCCTTGAGGCAGTTGGGGATCTCCGAGGAAACCCCACATGGTTTGGCCCCCGGCTCTTCCTCCAAGAAGCAAGGAGACAGGAGTGTCAGATTTCGCCACGGGCCAGATCACAAATGCAGACTGTGTGTGAGACATACATCCTTGATGTTGGAGACTGTGGCGCAATTATGGTGGCTGGGAAGGGTGGGAAGCTGGCACAGTGCTCTGTGTTAGTAACCAGATCGCTGACATGGCGCCCCACTTTCCCTCTTGGGAAGCCAGCCATGAGCTCGGGCTGTGGTTAAACTGTGGCCTCGCCCTTTGAATAGTCAGATCACAGATATGGAGGTGGAACTGCCTCTCAGATCACAGGGGCTGCTCAGCGCTGCTCTTCAATTATCCATCTGGGCCCCATCTTAAATTTTATTTGTTGCCTATGAAGTTTTAATTAGCTGAAGAGAAATACATTCTAAAAGCAAGATATAGCAGAAGCCATAAAGTCACCAGCTCTATCTTGTCACTTAAAAAGAGAAGGCTAGCCGGGCTCTGGTGGCTCACACTGTAATCCCAGCTACTCAGGAGGCAGAGATCAGGGGGATTGAGGTTTGAAGCCACCCAGGCAAATAGCTCACGAGCCCCTATCTTGAAAAAAAACCCATCACACAAAAGGGCTGGTGGAGTGGCTCAAGGTGTAAGCTCTGAGTTCAAACCCCAGTTCCCCCTCTGCCCCCCAAAAATGAAGGCTGAGCTCACAGCTAGGGAGTGAGGGTGCCAAGGTAAGGACAATTGTGGGAGAAACATGTCAACCCATCAGATTTGTCTCTGTGGGGCATGAGAACAGCAAGGCCAATGACCTGTCACGTGAAGTCCTTTTGCTATCTGGGCATCTCCCCCACCTCGGAAAGGGTTCCTGTCCATCGGTGTCAGGCGTGGCCGGGTGACTTGCTGTGGGTGATTGACACGTTTGACACGAGCTAAGGCAGAACCGACACCTTCAGGTGACCTGGTCCACCTGTTCTAGAAGCAGAACCTCCAAGCTAAGCCCAGCCTATGTCAACTTGCAGCTGCACGACACCAGGGTCGAGGTTTCTTAGACTGTGTCACTGAGTTCTGGGCTGGCTTGTCACGCAACCTCACCACATGACCTTGCCTAATACTCTCGGGACCTCCCAGGACATCACCAAGAGCACAGGGAGAAGCAGGAAGAGGGACAGGCCACACCGCTGGACCTGCGTCTGTAGCAGAGCCAGGCCCGTCAGGAAAAAAAGAAGGAAAGTTGTCCTCACAGTCACAGCCCGAGAGGCAGCCGTGCAGACACGGGTGTCCCCTGGTGGAGTGACCTATATTCCTGGCTCTGCCCACACTTGGGAATGCTGGCTCATGAGACTCTCGCTGTTTTATATTAAAAAATTCTATTCCATTCTTTCTTTCTTTTATGCAAAGCACAAAGTCCTGGAGAAACCCACAAAGTTTGAGAGCGGTGACAGGGACCCAGGCGGAAAATCTGCGGGAAGTCCACACACTCGGGCCACTAAGGGAGCATGCCTTTTGACAGATCGTCACGGAAATGAAACTTTAACCTTGACCTAGCAATCGCTTTGTGCTCCTTCTTCTGTTCACACAATGACACCCGTCTAATTACTGATTGTAAAGGGACTGCTTAATGTACAAGAGGGAATGTCCTAGAATCCAGTAATGCACTACAGAACCGGGAGAAGCAGCCAAGAGTAAGCTGTGCAGTGGAGGAAAAGGACCGGTGGTGTGGAACCATGGAGTAAACACGTAGCTCTGTCCTGCAGAGAAGAGAATTCAGAGCTGGGAGTTTGACAGATGTGAAGATGTAGAACAGAGGCACACGCAAGTTGTGATTTGTAAAGAAGAGGCATGAGAAATGGAACAGTAATTGATTATTTTGATTTTGGCAGCACTGGGATTTGAACTCAAGTCTTCACGCTTGCTGGGCAGGCGCTCTACCACCTGAGCCACTCCTCCAGCCCTTTGTGCTTTAGTTATTTTTCAGATAGAATCTCAAGTTTTTGCCTGGGGTGGGGCCTTAGACTATGATCCTCCCACCTGTCCCTCCCATGTAGCCGGGATTACAGATGTGCACTACAGTGCCCAGCAAATGTAACAGATTTTTAAAAATTTTACAGAAAAATGATCTCTCTGGATCTACAAGGCTTATTGGTAACCAGGTAATATAACTTAAAAGGCGTCTACACTTAGACATATCTTGATGGTTGGCATATTTGAAATGCAAGAATGAAAAACGTGTGCAGACATCTTGGTATAAAGTGCTATGCACAGGTGTGAAAACTCTTGTTGGCTGTGACCTTGGTGTTTCTGGATTCCAGGAGACAATGGAGAGACAGAACTGGGAGATGAATGAAAATGCAGAGTTGAAGGACGAGGGAAAGCCTGGGACAGAGGGCCTGCTTCTGAGAACTGAAACACCCAGCCCTAAAATCTTAACCCCAACTAACATCCTGCAAAATGCAGGTAAGGGGCTGCGAGTGCAAAGGAGGGCACACATGACCCTCTGATAATCGCACTAGGAAATCGGGGGTATAAACCTCACGTTTCACTGAGCAAAGCTCAAAAAGCTGGAATATATGGACAAAGTGGGGACATTTTTTTTTCTATAGAAAATATTTCTGGGACCCCCAGGCATAAAATCTTTGGGAAGTCCTCAAAATCTACTGCACCTTTCATGGCAGACAGAAAGTGAAAAAATGTGTAGCAGTGTGAATCGTCTGACAGGCTTGCAGCTAAGAGATTAGCACCACCTGTGTGGTTTAGTGTTTGTCAGCAATGAAAGCAGGGAAGTCTTTATTTAATTAGTTAATTTTTTTTACTGCACTGGGGATTGAACTCAGGGCCTCCTGCTTGCTAGGCTGGCGCTCTTATCACCTGAGCCATGTGCCCCGTCTTTTTGTTTTTAGTTTGTTTTTCAGAGAGGGTCTCATACTTTTGCCTGGGCTGGGCTCAGATTGAGATCCTCCTACCTCCACCTCCAGAGCAGCTGGGATTACAGTTGTGCACGATCACACCTGCCTTGGTTTGGCTTTTTTTTTGGGTAGTACTGGGGTTTGAACTCAGGGTTTCACACTTTGTAGACAAGTGCTCTACCACTTGAGCCACTCCTCCAGCCTTTTGTGCTCTGGTTATTTTGGAAATAAGGTCTCACTTTTTGCCCAGAGTGATCCGGACAACGACTCTCTTATTTTATGCTTCCTGCCACGGCTGGAATGAAAGCCAGGCACCACCATGACCAGAATTTTTCTATTGAGATGGGGTTGAACGGCGGGTCAGCTAATTTCAGGTGTGAGCCACCAACTTCTGGTCCTGGCTCGTTTTTGAGACAGGGTCTCATTAATTTTTGGCTGGGTTCAGCCATCGTCCTTCCCAGTCTCTGGGGTTGCAAGGGTGAGCCATCACACCCAGCTCTTTACTTTTATGACTTTTGTGGTGCTGGGGATGGAACCCAGGGCCTTGCACATTCTGGGCAGGTACTTTACACTGAAGCACAGTCCCAGTGCTGGGAAATCTATCTGGATGAACCCCTGTAACAGGCATGGGGGTTGTCACTAATGTCCCTTCTGTCCTGAGTGAGCTTGTGATCTAGTTGTGACCAAAAGGACATGCTATCTAGATGTGATTTCTGGAACCACTGCAGCCATCTTGTTCCCAGCATGAAAATGCCTTTGTTCTGGTTATCGCTGCTGTGTGACAAACTCACCCTTCAGGGCCCCACATGATCTGGCAAAAAGGACCACAAAGTGCAGTATGTGTTTTTCTGATCTAGCTTGAGAAGCTATCAGCATCACTTCCCCTGTATTCTTTTGGCTACAAAAGGGCCCATAAATTCACCCAGATTCAAATAATCCCCCTGTCTAGGGGAGACTGCTGAAGCCACACTGCTGTAACCAGAGAACATGACTTGCACAGCTGTTAACTTGAAGGAAGGTAGAGGGTCAAACAACTGCGTTAGTGAGCCAAGCCTGAAGTAAAAGTCAAGGCCCTGACTTGACTTCCACATTGTGAGATAGTTCCTTATCTTATAAGCCAGCTTGAATGTGTGTCTTTGCAAATTACATCAAAAACATTCTAAAAAGAGCTAGGTGTGGTGGTGCATGCCTGTAATCCCAGCGCTAGGAGGCTGAGGCAGGAGAATCTTGAGTTCCCAGCCAGTCTGGCTACATAGTGAGACCCCGTGTCAAAAAAAGAAAAAAAACAAGCCAGGTGCGGGTGGCTGATGCCTGTAATCATAGGTACTTGGGAGGCTGAGACCAGGAGGATTGAGGTTCAAGGCCAGCCCAGGCAAATAGTTCATGAGACCCCCCATCTCAACCAGTAGCTGGGCATGATGGGACATGCCTGCCATCCCAAGCTATGCAGGATGCTGAGATGGGAGGATCTTGGTAAAGGCTGACCTGGGCCACAAGTGAGACCCTATCTCCAAAAAAATGACCAGAGTGAAAAGGGCTGGCAGAGTGACTCGAGTGGTAGAGCTTAGCAAGCACAAAGCCATGAGTTCAAATCCCTGTACTGCCAACAAATAAAAAAGAGAGGCAAAATCCAAACATTTTAACAGAAACAGACACCTGTCAGCATCCTACAGAGTCAAGCATGAAGAAAATTGTCCAGCCAGTATTTATGCAAATATTCAGGCCAGGGAGACCTGTGATTGGATGGCTGGGTCTTGTTGAGCATGTACTGAACCAATCAGAACAGAGCCTGCTTCCTCTGTGGAGATACAGAGCTGACCTGAGACGTTTGCAGAGAGCTTTTTTGTTGAGCCTGGTGCAGGGCAGAATTAACGCCTAGCACCTTCTACCCTGTTTCTCCTTAAATTCGCGCATCAGAGAAATGTCACAGTTAGCATGGCTCTCCCTATATTTTACTGAGGTGTGTGCTTGTGTCTTTTGTATTTATTGATGCCATTTTCTGTCTCTCTTTGAGAGAATTCTCTATTATTTTAACTAATTACATTTACTCTTAAACTGGCACATTAAAAACCAAAAACTGTCCATTTTTGGGTTCTCAGGTGAAGTTTCAATAATGTTTAAAATACGGTTAAATAAAAATTCCCTCTTGGGATTAAAAAAGAAAAGGAACTGTCACAAAACACCAGTCCCAATAGTCCAGCAATCTTCATTGTCTTAGTGGAGACATTTGCCAAACAAAAAACCCCTCAAAACAAGTAGCTACCTGTGACCCTAACTGTTGGGAGGCTAAGAGCAGGAGGACAGAGGTTTGAGGCCAGCCTAGAGAAATAATTCATGAGACCTCATCTCCAAAATAACCAGAGCAAAATGGGACTGGAGGTGTGGCTCAAGTGGTAGAGCACCTGCTTTGCAAGTGTGGAGCCCTGAGTTCAAAACCCAGTCCCACCAAAAAAACAAACAAAAAGCTAGAAATTCTTCCTGAGTTAAGCAATCATTAGGAAAGCCAGTAGGGGCGTTGTAGAGTCTTGGGAGAGAAATGGAGACACCCTAGACCTTCTCCAGGTCCCAGGGCAACAGCCCTGCCCCACAGAAAAACCAGGAACTGAAGGGGTGGGTCCCCTCCTTCCCCGGGGACCCCTTCCCCCATCTCGAGCCCACCCCCTTCTCTCTAGGACTCTACGACTCTCAGCTCTTGCTGCTTAATGCTCACAGGGCAGGACGAGGTCTATGTGATACCTGCAAAGATCGGATGGACCCATCAAAGGCCAGTTTCAAGGTCAACGCGTCCCAGTCCATCTTGGTCAAATGGCCACCCTGCTTCTGTCTGGTCAAGATCAGTGCTGGTCTCAGACTCCACTCAGGGACGCTAGGGGTGGCTGCATGTGCCAAACTCCATGTCTGATTGTGTCCTAAGGACAAGGTCTAGGTCAGGGACAAGTGTCTGAGGGACAGGACCCCCCCCAGGGAGATGCTGCAGCACTGCACCATGGGAACTCAGATGACTGAAGCAAGAGACGCCACACTCCTGGATGGGGCAGTTGGTGGCTGCTGTGCGCTGTCACACGAGCTGCGTCCGCACACCTGGGTCCCCTCCACACTTCTCCTCCGATGCCCACGTGCCATCTTGTCTGGGTTCCCAGAGGCTCAGTCGGAATCAAAAATCAGGCTGTGGGGGTCCCCTGAGGGGTAGCTGTTTGGGTCGGTGGCTCGGTTGGAGGCTCGAGAGTGAGACATCCACGTTTACAGCGGGTTCTAAATGAAGAGGACGCTGTGCAGCCAGAGAAAGGACGGGTCCCTTGCCCTCTGTCCATCCGCCGTGTTCAGCGATGCCCACAGCCGGGCAGCTACGGAGGGCTTGGGTAGCAGGGCCCCTCGAGCTTGCCTGGCCCTGAGCCCACAGTCGTTGGTACTCTGTGACTGATTATCCAGAAGGGCGCACGGGCCTCTCCAGGATGGCCCGAAGTTAGTCACCCCCCAATGGCAGTGAGATTGGAACACAATTGCATTAGGCTGCAAAGCTGCGTTTATTTTAAACTCTAAATACTTTCTCTGCTTGCCAAACAACTGTTTCTTGGAAAATCAGTGAAGGGCGATCCCTGGCACCCAGAATTTTAGGGTTGTGGTGAGAGGTCACTGCTTAATTTTCCTGTGCCAGGCATTAATTCCTAAAGGCAGAGACGTAAAGCATCACGTCAGACGTCTTCAAAGTGAGAAAGGGGGTTCAAGACCAAAATTCACAGCGACTGCCTTCAGGCTCGGTCTTACTCCCGCTCATCCTTCACTAAGAAGGAGACAAGTCACCTAGCCATCTGGAAATATTTCTTTCCTCCTAGAAGTTGGGGCAGCTCATAGGTGATTATACCCAACCCTCACTCACAAATATAAGAAAATTGGTGGCCAAGTATAACACACCACCATCAATAAGAGTAAAAGCTCCTTAAGCCAGGCATAGTGGTTCATGCCTGTAATCCCAGCTACTCGGGATGCAGAGATCAGGAGGACCAGCCTGAAGAAACAATGAGACCCCGTCTCAAGTGTAATAAAAAGTAGGCATTGTGGCGCCTGTCTATGATCCCAGCTACACAGGAAGTGTAAATAGGAGACTCATGGTCCAGGCTGGCCCGGGCAAAAAATGAGACCCTATTCAAAAAGGAACTAAAAGCAAAAGGGCTGGGGGAGCGGCTCAAGTGGTAGAGCACCTGCCTCAGCAAGCACAAGGCCCTGAGTTCAAATCCCAGTACCACCAAAAAAAAAAAAAACCCACCTCATTTTAAAAAGCTAGTCCTTCATTCATCTAAAAATGAGTTTTGAGAGCACGGGCTGTCACGGTTTGAACTGGACTGAGCGGTCTCCCACACAGGAATCTAGAATGCAGAAGCAGTCCAAGTTCCCAGGGATTTTGGAGAGAAAAGCAGATGTGGCGATGCTGAAAGGCTGGATGGACTTGGTAACAACTGATCCCCTCCTCCCAGTGTCCCCTTCATCCTGTGTCCTAGGAGGAGGTGTGTGTCCAGCCTGCCTTATAGATGTGTGCAAAAGAAGTGGCTGGAGTTTGGGGGCTCTTAGGCAGGGATTTTCTCCTTCCTTCCTTTCTCTTTTTTTTCCTGCCTATTTGTGATGGCTGGAGCTGCAGCAGCCTTTGTGAGACAATGAAAGACCAAGAGAATTGCAGAGACCCCACCTGCCTGACCACCTTGATCTTCCCAACCAACAGCAAATACAGTTTCCTCTGATCACCTCCTCAGGGAGAAAAACAGTTCCTGTGTGCTTGTGTCATTAACCAGTCCTCTTTGTGGGCGGGTGAACACATGTCTATCTTATATGCAATTTGTCTTCTTCCCCCAAGACTCAAGCAATAGGGCTGAGTCTGGCCTGTTTGCCGTTGACTTTACAAGGATCAAGTGGGCTTTATTTTCCCTTTTCTGATAACACAGCTCTGGTCTGGAAGTCAAAAATAACCCTTTTCCAGGACTGGTGTGGTTATGCACGCCTGTAATCTCAGCTGTTTGGCAGGTGGAGGTTGGAGAATCACAGTCTGATATTAGTATGAGACCCTATCTGAAAAACAAGCTGAAAGCAAAAGGGCTGGTGAATGGGGCAGGCGGTAGAGCACCTGCCTAGCAAGTGTGAGTCCCTGAGTTCAAATCCCAGTGCCACCAAAACAAGTAACAGCAGAAGCTCCTTTGACTCCTAGCGTATTCAGTGAGAGCCACAGCGATGCAGCTCCAGAAAACAGAGAGCAGTCGTCCTGACATCAGATGCCAAGAATGAGTTCGCTCTTCAAGCCCCAGGGAGCCTGGGGTCTCTAAGTCCAAAGACAGCATCACTACTACTGACTCCTGTAAAGAGGTGGGGGGGAGAGAGAGAGAGAGAGAGAGAGAGAGAGAGAGAGAGAGAGAGAGAGAGAGAGAGAGAGACAAAACCTGACTACAGTTCTGGTTTAGGGTGTGAGGCTGATATTCACTTTAGCCACCTCTTCTTTATTTGGCACAGGAGACATAACTGGGGTGACTTCTGGCTCTGTCCCTCACAATTTATTCAAGTGACAGTTTGGTTTTGTCA
This sequence comes from Castor canadensis, assembly GCF_047511655.1. NCBI lineage: Eukaryota > Metazoa > Chordata > Mammalia > Rodentia > Castoridae > Castor > Castor canadensis. The sequence goes on from NC_133391.1 coordinate 16,186,419, forward strand.
CTAGAGACTCTGTGCGGCCTTGTCAAGTGGTTACGAGCCGTGTTCTTGGGCCAGAATTCCTGGATTCAAAGTGTCACCTCCTCTTCCACCTGTGAGCCGGGGCAGGTCCCCTCTTCTGCAGTAAGTGTAAAGCAATGAATAAACGGCGCGAGGGTCACAGTTCTGACACTGGCACGCACGTGATGAGGGATGCAAGTGCAGGGATTTCACAGAGTCCCCAGGGGACCGGCTGTGGGACCCCCTGGGCACACAAAACCCCCAATACGCAACCTGCTCCCATAGAACGCCCCGTGTCTGCACAGGAGCCAGGCATCCCCTCCCCTCTGATTTCAGTAAGACCTTTACTTACAACACCTGCCTTTCTGAGCTTCCACCCACAGCCATTTGAATCCCTGCACACTTGGAGAATCAACAGCACTGTTGTTATTAGTAGCATTTACACCTTTTTGGCGGCACTGGGATTTGAACTCAGAGCTCGAGCTTGCTAGGCAGGTGCTCTACCACTTGAGTCACTCCCCAGACCTTTTGCTTTTGGTTTTATTTTTCAGATAGGGCTTGAACTTTTGCCCAGGCTGGCCTCGGGCTGTGGTCCTCCTCCCACCACTTCTGGAGTAGCTGGGATTACAGAAGTGTGCTGCACACCCAGCCCTGTTCTGTTATTTGCATTTGTAACAGGGTGCTATGCTAAGTTCTTCATGCTCAAGCTATGCCTCGGTTTCCTTGTTTGTAAAACAGGCACAGACGGAGCTACTGCTCTGTCATTGCATTACACGTATTTCGGCTGTCGGCGGGGCTGACGTGACATTCGATGCCACCACACTTCCTTCCCCTTGCTCCTCCATCCTCTCACAAAGTGAGAACGAGAGCCAGATGGTGAGAGTGCTTTTGTGCGGCGAGCTTTATTTTCTAGACTGGGATTTGAGGCACAGGAAGTGGGGTAGGAGTAGCAGGGAAGAATCGAGAACGCACATCATTGAGGAATTGGTCTGTGGCTTTTTTCTTTTTGGTGGCACTGGGATTTGAACTCAGGGCCTTATGCTTGCTAGGCATGGGCTCCACCACTTGAGTCACTCCCCCTGCTGTTTTTGCCTCAGTTGCTTTTCGGATAGGGGCTTGTGTTTTTGCCCAGGCTGGCCTGAGTGGTGATCCTCCTTACACCTGTGCCAAAGCTGAGATTATAGCTGTGATGACCAAGCCCGAATTACTGGCTGAAAGGGGGTCTCAGTAACTATTTGTCCTGGCTGGTCTTGAACATTGATCCTCCTGGTCTCTGCCTCCCAAGTGGCTGGGATTATAGGCGTTAGCCGCCACACCTGGTGATCTCAGTGACTTTGTATCAGTGGACACGGCGGGTGGGGGGGGCATCCTGGCACTGCTGGGCCCTGAAGTTGGAGGTTCCACTGCTTTGGCACAAAGAACGAATTGTGTGCCACCTTTTCTTTTTGTGCGGGGCACAGCAGGCTGGGGTGGCAAAGCTGCATTTCTGAAGCCTCATTCTTCTCTTTCATGATGGGCTCCGATTTCCTCCCTGTCAGCTGTCACTGCCATGGGCACAGCTCTTTCCAGGGAAATGGTTTCAAGCAATGGTTTCCAATTTTGTCTGAGTTACTCTTTTGTTTGGTGACCCTGGGGCTTGAACTCAGGGCTTCGCACTTGAAAAGCAACTGCTCTACCACTGAGCCACTCCTCCAGTCCATTTTGCTCTGGTATTTTTAGAGTTTGGTGTCTCCTGAACTATTTGTCCAGGCTGGCCTCGAACTGTGATCCTCCTGATCTCAGCCTCCCAAGTAGCTGGGATTATAGGCATGAGCCATCACGCCCAGCTTTCTGATTTACTCAAACCAGGCTTCTTCGTGGCTCAAAAATGCATCCCACAGGATGTCACCAGGTTCTAGGTTAATGCTGCACGCGCCCTGGCTTACGGATGGAGAGCTGATTCTCAAGGGTAAATTTGGTTTCAAGCTTTGGAAATTCAGAGAAATAACAAATGGGGAGACAAACTGCTTCAGTTGCAGCAAAATGTCTTCTTGTTTTTATTTTCATGAATCAGACTCTGGAGTCCTTCGGGAATGTATGAAAACAGCTAATTAAGGTTTTGAAGCTGGAGGAAGGGGGATTAACGGTAACTGGGCTGGAGGGCCAGGAAAGCCACAAGAGCAAAAGAAAGAGAATTAGAAACAGGCTCAAGTAGGAAATGGACTCATCGCCAAGAAATACGCCCAAAGCTGGGAAGAAGTGACATCTTCCACTAAATTCTACCCTACCCTAAGAATCTGTGATTTGTCGGAATAAACCGCAGACGACACTCTGGGCTCTGGGTTGTGTCTTCTCTGTTCACTTTCACATCCTCAGATAAAACGAGCCAAGCCTGGCAGGGCACAGTGGCTCACACCTGTAATCCCTGCTTCTCAGGCGGCAGGGGTCAGGAGGATCAAGGATTGAGGACAGTTTGGGGAAACAGTTCTCGAGACCCCATCTCAACCAACAAAAATCTGGGTGGGGTGGATCACGCTTGTCACCTTGGCTACATGGGAAGCATGAATCTGGGTTGGCGTGGGCATGAAGGTGAGACCAAATTTGAAAAATAAGAAAAGTTATTTGCACAAGACCATTGTGACACATTTATACACTTTTCTATGTGAGGGCAGCACTGGGGTTTGAACCCAGGGCCTCACGCTTGCTAGGCAGGCGCTCTACCACTTGAGCCACTCCACCAGCCCTTTTTTTGTGAAAGTTTTTTCAATATAGGGTCTCTTGAACTATTTTCACAGGCTGGTTTTGAACCGCGGTCCTCCTGATCTCTGCCTCCTGCGTAGCTGGGATTACAGGCGTGAGCCACTGTGCCCAGCTCCTTTTTACTTTTGTCAAGACACATGGCATCGACACTAATCTTCTATATGTGGGGAATCCTTTATCTGAGGAGCCTTGGAAAATGTCACCCACCTCCACTCGGAAGTCCCACAGGCCCTAAATGTCACCAGTCTCCCAGGGCCCTCTGGCATGTGTGCTTTGAGTCCACAGCCAGGGCTGCAAAGACGCCATGCTGGAGCTTCTGTCTGGCTCAGGGCAGCTGCTGCCATCTCCACGCCCAGGGCTGCGCCAGGGTCTCAGAGGAGCAGCTGCCTGGTGGCCGTGGACTGAGGTGACGCCCTTCTGGCCTGGACCAAAAGCCAATTCCAGGACTCACCAGCTCCTTAATATATTTCTTTTTTTAGCAGTACTGGGATTTGAACTCGGAGCCTCTCACTTGCTAGTTCTACCACTCGAGCCCCAGCCCCAGTCATTTTTGCTCTGGCAATTTTCAGCAAAAGGTCTTGCTTTATGCTCAAGCCAGCCTGGACTGCAGTTCTTCAATTTTATTCTTCGTGCTGGGATGACAGACGTGAGCGTCAATGCGCACCTGTTGGTTGAGATGGGGTCTCCTGAACTTTTTGCCCAGGTTGGTCTGCAGCCACAATCCTTCCAATCTCAGCCTTCCAGGTATCTGGGATTACAGGCGTGTGTACTGTGCTTGGCTCTTAAATGCATTTCTTTTTAACTTAAATCAGTCATAAGTTGACTTGGGGAGCTGGCACCGAATATTCTGATGTCACCTGCTCTTAATGCAGGGTTTTTAAAAATTTATTTTCCTTTTTTGCTACAAAAGGCTGTTTTGCAATTGAAGTTATGTTTTCCAGTCAAGCATATTCTAGTATTAAAGTAATCACACTCACATATATATATACGAACACTGTATATAAGAGACAAGTCTGGGAAAACTAGCCCAGAATCTGTCTACTCTGTTTGATTTTCCACTGTTCTGGCTTTTTTTTTTTTTTTTTTGAGACAAGGTCTCTCTGTGCAGTCCAAGCTGGCCTCAAATTCAAGATCCTCCTACCACAGCCTCCCTCCCTCAGTAGCTGGGATTATAGGCATGTGCCACCATACCTGGCTTTGTTCTCTATTTTCTATTTGTTTACCCTAGAGTCTATATTAACATCCAAATGAGAAAATGATAGGGATGGTGGGACTTCAGACAGGTGTGTGACTGACTGACTGTGTAGACAGACTGCAAACTGTTCTAGGCTCGAGTATAGAGGCTATGGGTTATTCAAATGGGCTCATTTTCTTTAAAAAGGTGTGTAAACTATAGTTATTTGTAATTTGTGCAAAGGAAATGAATGAAAGTCACGAACCGGCAATAGCTGAATGAATTTCAGTGTGTCTGTACTCTGGAATTTCTTATGACTTCAAAACATTACATTTTTCATTTGGGGCAGTGCTGGGATTGAACTCAGGACTTCGTGCTTGCTAGACAAGCACTCTTCCTTTTTCCTTTTAGTTTGTTTTTCAAATAGGGTCTTTTCTCCAGGCAAAAAGATCACAGTTGTCCTACCTCCACCTCCGAGTAGCTGGGACTATAGGCATGTACCACCACGCTGGCCAAAATGTTAGATTTTTGGTGATCTGTCTTCCTGTCTCTGATGCCATCAAAAGAAATGCTATATTGGTCAGAATTTAGAATTCAATCCAGGGATGAATTGGATCATGATCAAACCCCTTTGTGCAATTCACATATGCCAACCAAAAAAAGAATTCAGCTGGGTGCCGGTAATTCTAGCTATTCAGCAGGCAGAGATCAGGAGGATCACAGTTTGCAGCCAGGCCCAGGGCAAATGAAAAAAACCCATCACAAAAAAAGGCTGAGAGAGCGGTTCACCTGCCTTGCACGTGTCAGGTCCTGAGATCAAACCCCATTATCACCAAAAAAACCCCAAAACAAAAAACTATTAAAGAATGGGTGCCGGTGATGCACACCTGCAATCCCAGCTACTTAGGAGGCTGACTGAGATTGGGAGGACCGAGGATCAAGGCCAGCCCATGTAAATGGTTCTTGAGACCCCATCTCCAAAACAGCCAGAGCAAGGTGGACTGGAGGTGTGGCTCAAGTGGTAGAGCACCTGCTCTGCAAGTGTGAAGCCCTGAGTTCAAACCCCAGTTCCCCATAAAAAAGTTTTAAAACATGGACCCCGGTGCAAAGGGTCGGGGGAGGTTTGCTCCACGCATCCTCTCATCCGTCTCTCAAGCCCCCTTTTCCTTCCGGCCCCAGTGGCCTCGCTCCCTTCCTCAGCCACAGTGGCCGTCAGCAGTAGGCAAGGGCTGCATAAGCTTTTATTAATGTTAGCACAAAATAAATCGCTTGATTTGCCCCTCCACTGGAGAGCCATCCAAGGACCAAGGGATCTTTTCAGCAAGATGTTTGATGAAAATGCAAAATAGCAATTAGTAATGGAAAAGGGCCTAATGTGTAATCGTTGTGTTTCTCATGACTCAGGGACTCCACAGCACACAGCAGCCACGGGACATGGCATATTCTGTGTTCCTGTCATCAAGGACGCAGGCCAGAGACTTGCAGGATCCTGGCACAAAAAATCAGGACACAACACCCGGGCATGGTGGCTCAGGCCTGTAATCCCAGCTACTCAGAAGGCAGAGATCAGGAGGATCACAGTTCAAAGCCAGTCCCAGGCAAATAGTTCACAAGACCCTATCTCAAAAAACCCATCACAAAAAAGGGCTGGTGGAGTGGCTCAAGATGAAGACCCTGAGTTCAAACCCCAATACTGCAAAAAAAAGAAGTGACAGGCATATGAATGAAGTTTGTTCAGTGGTCTTCTTAGCGAGTCGCCATGACTTCTTTTAAGTCCACAAGGGGAAGACTGTTGGTGGGTTGGATTTTGAGGAGGCAGGTGGCCTCCAGTCTGATAAACTCTTTTGTCCTAGAAAAAAATTGTCCCATATGAAGTCAGTAGAGTTATAAAATTTCTAATCCCTCCAGTCTTCTGCGATCCCTCCTCCTTCAGTGTGAGATAGCTACCATGATTAAGTTGATAACAAATTGGCTTTCCGTTAATCAAATACAGAGTGTGACACCCCCCCTTTATCAGCAGAAGACACACTTTCAGGCCCTCAATGGATGCCTGAAATTGTGGACGCTGTGGCTTGGTTTTGGTTTTTCTGGTACTGGGAATTGAACCCAGGGCCTTCACTACTGAGCAAGCGCTCTACCGCTTGAGCGTCGGCTTTGAGTTTTGTTTTTCAGGTAGGGTCTCGTGCTTACTTTGCCTGGGTCAGCCTTGAACTGTGATCCCCCTCCCGTCTCCACCTCTCCTGAAGCTGGGATTACAGGCATGTGCCACCACGCCTGGCTATGCTGTGCTCCCTGCACATGTAGGCTACGATAACAACCAACTCTTCACTTAGCCAAGTGGCTAACAACAATAGAACAGAACCACGGCAATAGTGTACCGTGAGAAAACCGTATAGATATGGCTCCTTTCAAAACTATCACTGCACCATCGATTTTGGCAACCTCACATACTTCTTCTTTCTTCACGCAGTCGAGAACTTTTGCCTTTTCACTTGAAGGAAGCGCTTCAGACATGCTCGTTAGTGTCTCTGAATTGTCACCTATACTTGTGCTTTGGGCCATTGGAGGGGGTCACTTGAGCACAAGTCCTGGGACCCCGCGACGGTCGTTCTGATGACTCTCAGGTGGGTAGTGCATACAGCATGGAGACACTGGACAAAAGGATGGCTCCTGTCCTGAGGTGAATGGTGCAAGATGGAATCACACTGCTCAGAATGGTGCACAATTGGTTTCTGGAATTTTCCATTTAGTATTTTTGGATTGCCTTTGGCCTCTGGGATACAGAACTTGTGCACGGCAAATCCCGGGTCAGGGGAGACTACTGTGCATGGGGTGAGCCTGGCCTAATCAGAAGATTCTTTCAAAGAAGGAGACGTCGGGGGGAAAACAATTGTCCGCAGTGAGAAATGCCGACGTGGGCCCGGTGCGGAGGAACCACAGCCTGGACTGGACTTGAGGAGGTCCCCAAGTCTGGGAAGAGAGTGTCACTGAGCTAACACCTTAGCCATAGCCTGGTGATGCCCCAAGCCGGGTCCAGACCCCTCCCCTAAGACACTGTGACGTAAGTGCTTCCTGTCGGCGATATTGTGACGATCGACACCACACAACGAGGGTGGCATCCTGCCGTTACCCTCCCCCACCCCGGTCCTTGGGGAGACCTGGCTTCTCACCAGCCTGACCTTGAGGGAGTCAGTGATGAGGAAGGTGACACGGAACACTCTAGAGTGTTGGAGTTGGGCCATGCCTGGTTTGTGACAATCCGGAGTTGTGTTAGGATGGATGCACTTTTAATATCGGTACTACTTAAAGATACTTTCACAGAAGAATGGTCAACGATGTGACAAAACGCTCGGAGTGCAATATTTCTGTAATAAATCCAAATAAAAATGAGCAGTTTTAGGGACTGGAGGAGTGGCTCAAGCGGCAGAACACCTGCTTTGCACGTGTGGAGCCCCAAGTTCAAATCCCAGTGTCACCAAAAAAATTTACCTGTTTAAGAAAGAGTAGCAAATAAAACTTAAAAGTGTATTAATAGCAGTTTTCTAAGAAAGGCAAAATTTAGTACTAGGCAAGTTTAAAATTGCATATGTTCATATTTCCTATAAGACAAACATTGTGCAAGATACATTGTATATCCTCTGTGGATACAGAGAAAGTGTATGTGCACAGATGACATATTAAACCTACGACATATGTGTGTACCGTGTAATATATGTTTATCCATTTTGCCTTTTTTTTTTAGTAACACAAATATTCTACAGGTAAAAAAGGTGGATGTGCCGGGTGTGGTGTCTCACACCTGTAATCCCAGCTACTCAGGAGACAGAGATCAGGAGATAACGGTTTGAAGCCAGCCTGGGCAAAAAGTTGAAAAACCCATTGCAAAAAAGGGCTGGAGGAGTGGCTCAAGTGGTAGAACACCTGCCCAGCAAGTGTGACGCCCTGAGTTCAAATCCCAGTGTTGCCCAAAAATGTGAATAACTGATAGACAATGGGAGGAGATTTGATAAAATGCAACGTCCACTTCTGAGTTTAAAACCTTTTAAATGGAAGCAACAGATCCTCGATGTGACAGAGCGTTAAGCTGGAGTCGCTAGCCAGCAGCACCGCGCCTGGGACGGTGCAGGCCGCTTTCCCCTCTGGCACACTTAACATTGCACCGAATCCAAAGTCATGCAGTGTAGACGCGGGGGAGGAAGGGCTGCTGTTTGAAGAAAAGCAAAAGCACTACGCTATTTGCAGATAATCTGCCCACTAGGAACGTCCAGGGGCTCTTGCAACAATTCTACTTGAGGTGACACAGTCTGATCCAAAATGAGAAGGCACACACAGAACCCATGGTGTCCTGCACATCCAGCGGGGTTGTGAGAAAACGAGTGGGGAGTGACACCGTGACAAGAACTACAAACACATTCAAAGCTCAGGACCACAAAACATTAGTTCAGGTCACTAGAACTGGCCCGCGTGTGGATTTGAGTGTCCTTGTCCTGCGCTCCTATTTTTGTGTGTTCAGTGCTTGTGTTTTGGTGGTACTGGGGTTTGAACTTACATCCTTACACTTGCTAGGCAGGTGTTCCACCACTTGAGCTGCTCCTCCCTCCCTTCTTGTGTTGGGTTTTTGAGATAGGCTCTCATAAACTCTTTGCCCCAGCTGGCTTTGAACCTTGACCCTTCTGATCTCTGCCTCCTGAGTAGCTGGGATTACAGGTGTGAGCCACCAGCGCCCGGCCCCCAGCCCTTGCACTCTGATTATTCTGAAATTAGGGTCTCACTTTTACTCCAGGCCAGCCTGAACCGTGATCTGTTTTATGCTTCCCGCCATAGCCGGGCTGACAGGCATGCACCACACCCAGCTTTTTTCCACTGAGATGAGGTCTCACAAATTTTCTTTGCCCAGGGTGACCTGGAACTCTGATCCTCCCGACCCCACCAGACTTCTTCAAGACCTTGGTAAAATACCTTTAAAAAATCCTGCAGTACAGTCAACCTGTGATCTTGGGTTCTAATTTTTTCCTCTGGCCGCCATTTTTCATTTGGTCCTTCTTGCTACAAAACATAACAGGTCCTTAGTAATTTTTGAAAAATAGGAATAAGAAGTCGGACAAAGCAAACTACTCCACCACCATCTGAACCTGGGGGACTCCACTGCGTGTATTTGGGTGTGTGTTCTGCACCCCAGGCTCTGGATTATCTCAAGGAGAAGGTGAGTGTGTTACATACCCACAGGAAGGTGAGTGAGTGAGTGAGGCTGACGGCTGCTCCAAGATGGGGTCTTTGGAGGTGGGATGGGGTCTGGGCTTCAGTGTGCAAATCAGATTTCTGACATGCCTCACAGTGACAAAACCAGGTCACCAAACCCACATGGTCAGTGACCAGGGCACTTAGGACATGTCAAAGGCAAACATGACTTCTGTGGAAGAGGAGGTAGGGCAAGGAATGGCAAATGCTTCACCTTGTGGTACAGGAATTTGTCTCAGCCAGGAGTCGGTGGCTCACGCCTGCAATCCCAGCTACCTGAGAGGCAGAGATCAGGAGAATCATGGCTCGAGGCCAGCCTGGGCAAATAGTTCTTGAGACCCCCATCTCCAAATAAGCACAGCAAAATGGACGATTACGCACACACTGAATTGTTTCAGACCATCTCACTGTACCCACAAACACGACAATCAGATCTCAATAAAAATTAGGAAAAAAAAAAAGAAAACGGATACAGAAAAATGTCAGCGCGCTAATCCGGGTTGTTAATTACGTTTTTATGTCTCTGCGAACGTTTGAAATGACTCATAACTAAAGATTGACTTTTTTATTTTTAGAAAAGAGTCTAAAAAGAAAGATGTAACGTCCACAGGTGCTGCCTTTGAATAGCTCCTCACTTTTTGATGTTTTTCAAAATCTTTTGAGTCTTTGTTACTTTTATAATTAGGAAAAAAAAAAACCAGACTCTATTTTTAAAAGTCACATAGCCAATCAAGGAGGTGGACGGGGTGTACTGAGGCAGGATGTGGCTCGGGGGCGATGCTTATAAAATGTGGTCAAATCTCATTAATTTCTGCTCTATTCTGAATCAATCAGCGGGCGGCCGGGTTAGGCCTGGCGCCACCGGTGAAGGGAGGTTTAGCTCAGGGCCAGCGGAACTGCTCCACCGTGTCCCCACTGTTGTAGCTCAGAGGCAGGGGACACATTTCCCATGCCTTTGGGGTCTCGTCCCATCTGGGGCCCTGCGCTGCCTGAACCCCATGCAGAAAGGGTGAGCGAGTTTGCAGAGGTTTTCAAACCACTTACAAGAACAAACTCTTTTTATAGCTGTTAGCTCATTAAGTATTGAAGTAAATATTGGAGCAAATTAAATACAGCTTTATTTATTCGGTGCAGCAAATCCCAGGAGAACACCAATTTCGTGGTGAATTTTTAATGAATAAAAGAGCCTAAAAATTGATGTTTTTGTTAAAACTGATGACCACTTTTTCTAATTACTGTGGATTATCAAAAAACCCCATTCCACAGGGCACTAGTGGCTCACGCCTGTAATCCCAGCTATTTAGGAGGATCAAGATTTGAGGACATTCCTGGACAAATAGTTCACAAGACCCTATTTCAAAGAACCCCAGTGTAAATCCCACTCCCTCATCTCCAAATAAAGAACAAGAGCTTCCCATGCTAGACAAGTCCTTTTTGGTAAACTTCCCAATTTACATCTCTGACTGCATCTCCTCCACGTTCCTTCCCCTCTTGCCATTCCACACGGGACTCCAGGCTGCTCTTGGACCAAGTGGAGTGACTCAAGAGGTAGAGCACCTGCCTAGCAAACGTGAGGCCCTGAGTTCAAATCCTAGTGCCACCAAAAAAAAAAAAAAACCAACAAACAACAACAAACCAATTTCTTCAGCATCTATATCCCTGTAGGATTTTCTCAAACACTCGACACGGTCAGCTCTCAGCCTACAGCAGGCTGCATCCCCCATAGCTGAGTGGGACAGGAATTCGCCACCCTGCCCTCCATGGGGTCCATGGTGCTGGCAGCCACTTGGGCTGCATTCCCGCCTCCCCCCCACGACATCACAATCCGCATGGTCTCCATCCTTCCTCCCCCTTCCCACATCTCCTCCTCCATCCTTTCCCTCACCGACTATGAAGTAGGTCGCCTGCTTGATTGAGAAACACCACAGCAGGCAGAAGAGGACCCCCTTCCCTGCTCCCATTCGCCTGCCATGATTTCGGTCTGTCCCCCAAAACTGCACATGGTGGAAATTTGGTCCTTGCTATAGCTTGCCCCCCCTTCACCCCCAGGATTCATGTGCAGGAGGCTCGGTCCCCAATATGGGGCTACCGGGAGGTGGAGGCACCTTTAAGAGGCGGGGCTTGGGGGAAGGTGGTTAGGTCATTGGGGGCGCCATTTTCTGGAGAGCCTAATGCTAGTCTCATGGACTGAGTTGGCTCTCATGAGGATGAGTTGATGCTAGAGACCAAGGCTGGTCCCTGCCTGCTCTCTGGCTTTCTGTCTTGTCATGTGATCACTTCCTGTTGCATTTTGATGCCACCTCCATGTTGTGAGACGGCCAAGGCGATAAGCACTTGAACTTGGGTCATGACGTGCTCAGGAAGATGAGATCTCTGCAAATAAGTCCGTGGAGAAGTGAGATATTCCATACACCCAGCCGGGCACTTGCATGTCGTGAGATCGCAACGGTGGACTGGTCCCCATCAAGGAAGCCCAGTGGCAGGCGATCTAGGAGTGCAGTGTCTTCAAAGATGAAAGAAAGAGGGATTTCAACATAGCAAAACTCCTGACGGTGAGATAATCACAGCTTCTTTGATTTTTTTTGGGGGGGGGGTGCTGGGACTGGGATTTGAACTCAGGGCTTTGAACTGGCAAAGCAGGCGCTCTACCACTTGAGCCACACCTCCAGTCCATTTTGCTCTGGTTATTTTGAAGATGGGATCTTGAGAACTATTTGCCCAAGCTGGCCTCAAACTGCAATCCTTCCAATGTCAGCCTCCCAAGTAGCTAGGATTACAGGCACGAGCCACCAGCGCTTAGCCACTGCTCCTTCTTAATCTGCAGGAAGGAACACATCTGAGGTACACCTGTCATCCTGGCACAACTGTCGATAGTACCACCTTCATCAAAGCTGAAGACTGGCCCCTCTCTCCTCGATGGCTTTCTATCTTGTCATGTGGTGACTTCCTCTTGAAAGCATTCCCACCATGATGACACCTGCTGTATTATGACACAGCCAAGGGTCCTCACAAGAGCCAAACAGATGGTCTGCCCAAATTTGCACATTCAACTTCCAGAACAGTGAGCCAAATAAACCTCTTTTTCTTTATAAAGTGTCCAGCTCAGGTATCATATTATAGCACAGAAAATGGGCTAACACAGCACTCAACTTTCCCTTTGGTGCCCTTGCAAGGGCCACTCTTCCTTGTGCACTGTGGTCCAGCCCCACTCATTTCTCCAGAAGACTTTTGTCTTTCAATCATCAATCTTCTTTACTCATTTCTTTTACCATCAGCATAAAAACAAGCTGTCATTTTTCCTCCATTACAGGAACAAAAACAAACACGAAAACCTCTTCTCACTGCACCTGCCTTCCAGCAACCATCCCGTTCCAGGCAAACTTCCCAAAGCTCACTATGCACATACATTGTCTCCAAAGTCTCCTCTGCCATTCTCTGTTGCATGCGTTCGACCATTGCCAAGGTCACCAGTGACCGCCATGTTGCTGAATGCATTTCTCCCTCAACTAATCAATAGGGTGGCAGTCTAATAAAACCTTCTCTTTCTGTAATGTGAATGCTGATGAAGGTGGTACTATCGACAGTTGTGCCAGGATGACAGGTGTACCTCAGATGTGTTCCTTCCTGCAGATTAAGAAGGAGAAGTGGCTAAGCGCTGGTGGCTCGTGCCTGTAATCCTAGCTACTTGGGAGGCTGACATTGGAAGGATTGCAGTTTGAGGCCAGCTTGGGCAAATAGTTCTCAAGATTCCATCTTCAAAATAACCAGAGCAAAATGGACTGGAGGTGTGGCTCAAGTGGTAGAGCGCCTGCTTTGCCAGTTCAAAGCCCTGAGTTCAAATCCCAGGCCCAGCACCCCCCCAAAAAAAAAAATCAAAGAAGCTGTGATTATCTCACCGTCAGGAGTTTTGCTATGTTGAAATCCCTCTTTCTTTCATCTTTGAAGACACTGCACTCCTAGATCGCCTGCCACTGGGCTTCCTTGATGGGGACCAGTCCACCGTTGCGATCTCACGACATGCAAGTGCCCGGCTGGGTGTATGGAATATCTCACTTCTCCACGGACTTATTTGCAGAGATCTCATCTTCCTGAGCACGTCATGACCCAAGTTCAAGTGCTTATCGCCTTGGCCGTCTCACAACATGGAGGTGGCATCAAAATGCAACAGGAAGTGATCACATGACAAGACAGAAAGCCAGAGAGCAGGCAGGGACCAGCCTTGGTCTCTAGCATCAACTCATCCTCATGAGAGCCAACTCAGTCCATGAGACTAGCATTAGGCTCTCCAGAAAATGGCGCCCCCAATGACCTAACCACCTTCCCCCAAGCCCCGCCTCTTAAAGGTGCCTCCACCTCCCGGTAGCCCCATATTGGGGACCGAGCCTCCTGCACATGGACCTTGGGAGAGCAACTCACACCCAACCATAGCAGAAGTCCATCTCCAAGCTGGACCTGTCTCCCGAGCTCCAGATTTGTGTTTCCCGCCGTCTCCTCACCTGTTCACTTTGCTGTCTAACAGCCGTTCCAGTCCTGGCGTGTCCTACACCGGACTTATTTTTCTCACCAAATCTGCTTGTTTCATGGCCTTGCCCATCTAAGTGGAGGACAAGTCTGTCCTTCCAGACACAAACCCTCAGCTCAATTTGGCTCAGTCCAGACTCACTTCTCTTCCACCTTATATGTGGAAAAATCCTTTGTCTTGCTTTCATAATATATCCAGAAGAATCTGGCAATTTCTTCCCACAGTGCTGGTTCATGTCACCACTTTCTCCTATTTGGACTGTCGTTGATGACCTGGCTGACCCCTCCTTCAGCTTTGGGTCTCTCTTAGTCTATGAGCCACTCAACAGCTAGAACCACCCTGTTGATGAGACTCCAACCATACTGCCCCACTTAAAACCCTCTAGTGGCTTTCCTTGCCCCCTCCAAATAAGGGACAAGACCTTCCCATGTTAGACAAGTCCTTTTTGGTAAACGTCCCACTTTACATCTCTGACTATATCTCCTCCACGTTCCTTCCGCTTTCCCCTCCAGGCTGCTCTTGGACCAAGTCAGGCTGTGCGTCTCCTCAGGGCATTTGCAGCTTCCGTTCCCTCTCCTGAAATGCTTTTCCCTCTGTTTTCCCATCATCTCTTCTCTGCCTTTTTAAATGTCTTTTCTTTAATATTCCATTCTCAGAGGCATTTAAACGACAACTCCCCACTGCCAGCATGGCCTGTCGCCCTTCTCTGCTTTGCTTTTTACTATAGTGTATTTCCTCGTCTAGCAGGATTTCCGTGAGGGCTGTCCAATAGAACTTCCTGGTAGAAATGTTGGTTCCGTACTATCCAATATGGCAGCCCTAGCGACACACAGCTAAGGGAACACTTGAATGTGGCTCCCGTAACCAAAGAACTGAACTGTCAGTGTTATTTAATTTTAATCAATTAAGTTCAATGTAGTCCTACGTGGCTACCACACTGGACTGACTTATTTCTCTGTCTGCTGGCTTGTGCAGAGTTTTGCTTTCCATGCATTTGACCTTCCTGCAAATAGCCATCCATGATTAGCTTATTCCCCTCACTGGAATGTGAAGTTCACGTTCAGTACAGTTTTCCTTTCTGAATATTTTCAGTGAGCAGTTGGTTGAATCCACAAATGCAGAACCCATGGGAGGGTGAGAGCACCATCTTCAGCTTGTATTCTCTAGCGGGAAGACCATTTTCATTAGCTCCCACGTCGTAAGCCTGTAACAACTCTCAGGTTGCAGACCCCAAGAAGATTTTAAGCAATGGCACACACATTCGGACAGTCCGAACAATACCGTAAGTGGAAGTGTGAGCGATAACCTGCGCGTCGCGGTAACAGAGCACAGGTTACAACAAGCAATCAAGAGCTTTTCATTGCCCTGTGGGGACAGAGGCGTCGCCAGCAGGACTAATAACGGAAAGGCTGAAGTGTGGCCATTCTGTGAGGTGAACGAGGTTATGCCCAGCAGAAGCAAATAAATGTGCACTGCTCCTTCCAGCTCTGGTTGCACAACACAGAATGACTTTGTGACATAAAGTCACCATTGACTTTGTGATTTAAAGCCACTGTTGAGGTGCAGATTGGGACTGCTGTGAGTACAGTCACCAATCACTGTAGCCATCAGTTCTGTTTTCTGTGACTCCCCCAGGGCCATTTCCAACAAAAAGAGACCCTGGCAGAGTGTGTGGATTCTGTTGTGATTTCTGAGCTGTGGGGTGGTAAGAGGCAGATACAGAAGAAACAAGGGTACAATGGAAAAATCCCAGGACAGAGGCTCAGCGTGGGGACACAGGAGCCAGGGAGACAGCAAGGCCCAGCACACAGGAGAGCTGGATGTGTGTGGGGATGGGGTGAGGGGCTGGTAATATGAGCTTCCTGGGGAACAGAAACACCAGCTGTGTCAGAGTCAGACAAATGCAGGAGAAAACGTGAGCGTCTGGAGTTTGGCCCAAACAGAGACAAGCTGCTCCAAGCTGTGGGTCACATCAAGGTCTGCCCCAGAGTCCCTGGGGTCAGTTGACACAGAAACCTGGTTTTCCAGGCAGGAAGTGCAGTCAAGCACGGCCCTGGGGTGCACACAGCAAGTCATTTTGTGGTCTGGGGGAACAAGGTTGAAAGCCAGGTGAGGGTGAGGTGGACTGGGGTATAAGGAAGCCAGTACTGAAAGATCTGGCTCACAAGCCATGGCCCCCGGTTATAAGGCTGCAGTGGGAGGCCATGGCAAGAAGCCAGACACTGGGACCTCGACACCTGGAGAGGAGGAAGAACCAGTCCCAATGTCTCTCCTCAGATGGGTAAACAGCCACCATCTCACCTTCGAAGGTGATGGAAGGTCCCCGAAGGCTCAAAGGTGGAAGGCTTGGTCCCCGTGGGGCCCTGTTGAGAGGCGATTGGGTGACGAGAGCTCTGGCATCATCAATGGGTCAATCCACTGGTGAGCTCCTAACTGGAGGAAGTGGGTCACTGGGGGTGTGGCTTTGAGGCTCTCTTTCTCTCTCTCTCTCTCTCTTCTCAATTTCCTCTCTCTCTCTCTCCTCTTCCTCTCTCCCTCTCTCGCCCCTCCTTCTCCCTTCCCTTTTCTTTTCTCTTCTTTCTCTTCTCTTTATCATGCTCTCTCTCCTCTCTCTTCTTCTCTCCTTTTCTCTTTCCCTTTCCTCTCTCCTTTATCTCTGTCTCTCTCTTTCCTCTCTCCCCTTTTCCTCTCTCTTTCTCCCTGCTTCCTGGCTTCCATGAGATGAGCACCTCACCATGCCCAGCCGCCATGTTGCTTCTGCCTCACCAGTGGCTTTAAAGCAATGGTCCCAGCCCCACCATGGTCTGAAACCATGAGCCAAGAAACCTTTCCTCCTTTAAGCCACTCTGCTCAGGTACTTTGTCACAGGGATGGAAAGCAGAGTCACACAGGTGAGAAAGAGGTGGGGAAAGGATTCTAGAAGGTGTTTATGCCACACGCTAGACAGGGTCAAATCCAAGGAACTCCACACGCGTCTGTGGCAATGGGACTCCATGGGGAGAATGGGGGTCTTTTTGCGTTTTTACTATTTCCTGCTCCGTCCATGTTCACGAGGACAAGGTGGGGTCATGGCCCATGGGCAGTAGCCAAGGTATGCCTGGCAGTGAGCACAGGTTCAAGCTCAAGGTCAGCCATCCAGAGGACACATCCACCTTGGCCTCCACAGGAATCTCCTTACCAGATGGGAGGTTTGGGACATTTGCCCAAAATGTCAAACTGATGACTCTTTCTGCCTCATGGGTGATTAGTTTTTGACAGTTGAAAGGGAAATGAAAAGTCTCTTATGGAAAAAAGTCTGAAAATGAGATTGTAGAGCTAATTCTTTGGAACGCCTTTCAATTTATGTTACAACGTAATGTGAAGAAGAAGCAATGATTCTTGAACGTGATTTACCAAGGGAAAGCAAGCAACCTAAATTAACCCATATGAAATGTTACAGAACAGTCAACAAACGTTGTCTGGGGTGCCGCTGGCAGAAGCAACATCTGGGCCCAGATGTTTATGACAGGGAAACTCAGGCTCTGACCGCCCCCATCATGGTCCCCACTCATTACTTCTTATTTGTAATTGTGTTTAGTTGAGCTGGTCAAAGATGACATAGCTCCAAGAACTAGCTGTGTGTGTTTTCATTTACAGACCTTACTCATGGCACCGCTTAGCCTTTTAGCTTCAGATAACTCACCCAAGCTATCAGTGAGAATCTTTGGTGTAAAGAACAGAAAAGTAAAACTGTTAGATAGCAATATTGCTTGAGATGATAATTGTCCTTTATTCTTGCTGTGGATGGAAAACCACACGAACATAACCAATAGATGCTGAAAAAATATCTGATAATAATCAATAGATCATCTCTAGTAAAAATTCTTTTTTCTTTTTTGGCCATACTGGGGTTTGAACTCAGGGTCTTGTGCTTGCTAGGCAGGCACTCTACCACTTGAGCCACACCCCCAAGCCCTTTTTTTCCTTTAGTTTCTAATTTTTCCAGGTAGAGTCTTGCTTTTGCCTAGAGTTAGCTTCACACTGTGATCCTCCTGCCTATACCTCCCGGGCAGGGATTACAGATGTGCCCCACTACTCCTGGCTTGTTTGTTGAGATACGATCTCAATAACTTTTTGCGTGGACTGACCTTGAACTGTGATTTCCACCTCTCAAGTAACTGGGATTACAGGCATGAATCACCGTGCCCACCTCACTTCTAATAAAAATTCTTAATTTAAAATAAAGCTAGAGTTGGGCATCAGTGGCTCATGCCTGGAATCTAGCTACTCAGGAGACAGAGATCAGGAGGATCACAGTTCAAAGCCAGCCTGGTTAAATGGCTCACGAGACCCTACCTCGAAAAAACCCTATCACAGTAAAGGGCTGGTGGAGTGGCTCAAGGTGAAGGTCCTGAGTTCAAACCCCAGTACTGCAAAAAACAACAAAAATACAGGTAGAAGGAAATCACTAAAGTATATTAAAGACCACCAAAGCCCACAGTGTTAAAATAATAAAATTAAATCAAGAAACTGCAGGTACATTTGACTGTTAGTAATCCTCTGACATTTTTTACAGGTTTTCATGAGTGCAGCAAAACACAATAGGTTATAAACACAGAAAAGAGAAACTGAATTATACTTTTGTTTAAAATGTCACTGCTAAAATTTACAAACCACTTGAGTAAGTAAGACAATTTAATGAAGAAGCAGCGTATGAGATACTTATTTCTTATAATTTTATCTGTGCTCCAAAAATAGAATGGAAGAATACTTTATAATGGTCTCAAGCTATAAATTATTCATGAATAAATTTGACAAGGAAGTAAGAGGACCATTATGAAAAAAATCAAATTATAGAGAAATGAAAAGACAGTTCATCATCTCGGATATAAACAGTTAATGTCATGACTGGAACAATTTTACCAGAGTTAACAGATTGCTGTTTCCCATTGGAATTACAGATTTTTTTCTTAATTGGATGAAATTACCTCAACATTCATTTGAAAGAACAAATGCCCAAGAATAGACATGAAAGTCTGAAATAAAACAGTAATTAGGGAAGTGTTTTAGTGTCGAGTATCAGCAAGACAGTTCACCCTTGGTGTCCACCATCCATGGCTCCAAGGAGGCTGCGATCTTGGAAAACCCATGCACGCTTAGGATGAATAGAGCTCAGTGCTGCACTGGGATTCATTTTTCCCCGAAGCCCAACTTCCACTGAGGCCAGGCTGTCTTTCCACACGTCACATTTTTTTTTCACAGGATCACTTCAGTTAAGCACATCCGTTGTCACCCTACCTTTTGGGCACCATTTGCTTTTTGGGCTGCAAGCTGAATCCTCACAGAGCGAAGGGCAGGGAAACACTCAGCAGGTCACAAGGATTTCAACACAGCTGAGGACAGCATGGGACCGACCGAGAGCTCCTCCACATCCACCGAGCTGCAGGATGTGGGGGTGGAATTTAACATGTCTGCTTTTGAACTTTCTTTTGTTTGACTTACTTCTTTATTTTGACCACACTTGGTCAAAGCCACCTGCACTAACTCTGTGAATGAGGCTCACTGACCGCACTACTGAGCTGTTGCTGTCACAGTGGTTCTCACATTAGCCCAGGTCAGTCTCCGGGAGGGCTGGGTAAGGCCAGATGTCCGTGCCACACCCAGAGTCTCCCCTCAGGAGGCGACAGTGTGGCCCAAGCAACTGCATTTCTACCAAGTTCCTTGTGGATGCTGCGGGCTAGGGAACACTCCTTAAGAACGGGTGCTATAACAGATCAACTGAATGTTGGCAAAAGGAAAAAGTAAAAAAAGGCAGACCAGTGGAGAAAACCAGAGAAGCTGAAATTCAGTTAATAAATGACAAAGGATGTGCATGTGAGGTGACTGAGTGAGAAAAGGAACATGGGTAAGTTTGCATACTTGCCTCAAAGAAAACACAATATTCTGCATGTGAGAACATAGACGTGGTCAACGTGGGTTGAGGGGATGGGAGAGGAGTAGCCAGAGGGAAGAGGAAGAAAGAAACACTAAAATTCAATGTGTGGTGCAACCATATTCGTGCACGTTCATGACATGGTTGTCATTAACAGGATGTTAAAATGGACTTTGAGCTGAGGCCCAAAGACACTTGAGGCTACACTCCAAGAAAGATGTCAGAAGCTCACTTTTATCTTCACTCTACAAACAGATAAATGTTTATCCCTCCTTCCTCCTCGGTTTCATTTTCCATGGTTTTATTTATCTGCAGTCAACCATGGCCCAAAAATATCAAATGGAAAATTCCAGAAAGAATTCAAAAGATTTAAACGGTGCGCCATCTTGAGTAGAATCATGACGTCTCACTCTCTCCCATTCTGTCCTGCCTGGGGCATGAATCATCCCTCTGTTCAGCGTATCAACACTGTGTAGGCTACCCTCCTGTTATTATCAGATCAACTGTGGCAGTATGACCATGCTTTTGCTCAATTAATCCTTACTTTACTTAAGAAAAGTCCCCAGCACACAAGAATTTGCCAAAGAGAGCCTGTACATTGCTTCCTTTAAGGAAAAAAGAGGGAAGTTCTTGACTTAATAAGTTGAAGGAATGTATCCCCTGAAAATAAGAGGGTAAGAAATTAAATTAATACTGTGGTTGAGACATTTAGCTAGATAGCAAGCAAAATAAAACCTTGTCATGCAGCTCGCATTCTAGAGGCTCTGTACCATGAAGTATTATATATACTGAATATCAATATTAAATATATTAGTATATAATGATAAATATATTATATAATAAATATATTTAATACATAAATTGTATAATATATCAATTGATATATTATTTATATTTATATGAATATAATACATTATATATAAATATAGTAATCTATATAGTAAAATAAAAGCCAAAAGAAACTTACTGATAGCTCAATGTTTGCCTACGTCACAGGCATTGCAGTGTGGCGGCTTGGCCCTGTGGGAGGGAGGATGTTCAGAAACAGCCATCCACCAAGTTCAAGTCCCCTTCCTCTCTAAAAGCTGTGTTAGACAGCTTTCCCCCACTGTGACAATACACCTGACACCAGCAGCTTTAAGGAGGAAAGATTTATTTTGGCTCCTGGTTTCAGACTGTGGTTGACTGACCCCATGCTCAGGGATTGTGGTGAGACAGAGCATCACAGCAGAGAGGACCTGGTGGCAGCCAGGGAGCAGCAAGAGACAGAAGAAGGAGCAGGGGACAAAGCTGATCTTTCAAAGTCACGCCTCCAGTTACTCACTTCCTCTAGTCAGCCCTACCTTCCACCACATCCCAATATTCATTCAATGATCAACCCATCAATGGATTGATCCAGTGATTAGGTCAGAGCCCTGGGATCCAATCACCTCTCAACGGATGAACCCACCAGCTGGGGACCAGCCGTACACACACGAACCTTTTGGGGGAACCCTTCATATCCAAACCGTCCCATGTGGGGACACCTGAGCCTCCTCCAAATCTTTAGGAAGGTCTTAGGTGAGTTCCTGAGGTTGGGAGCAGACTGGACTCAGGTCTGACTTCTGCCCAGGAAATGAAAAAGGTTTTCAAGTGCTCAGATGATAGAGGGAAAGAGGTGTGATGCCGGGAATGTAAACTCCCAGAGGTTCTGGAATAAAGGCAGCGTGGCAATGGAGTTTTACTCAGCCATAAGGAAAAATGGCACTGTGTGATTGGAAGGTAAATGGGTGCAACTGGAGGACATCATGTTGAGTGAAGTTAGCCAGGATCAGAAAAAAAGCTGTATGGTTTCTCTCATACGTGGAAGACAGATCCAAAGATAAACACACACACAAAAACAAGCATGGCCACACACAAACTCAGGTGCAGACATGCGTGCAACAGTGGATCTGCTCCATGGAACTCGGGGAGGAGGGGAAGGGAAGAGAACGACAGAGCATCAGTGATGTCATGAAACGTCACATCTGTGGAGGTGGAGGACGTAAGGATGTGCACTGAAAGCTGGTGAAATGGGGGTGGGAGGTGAAGGGGTGAGGGAGAGCAGTGGGAGGGGCTGAATGGACCAAAGGAAAGTAGACTCACAGCGGGGTCACATCGAGACACCCCTTTGAACACCGGTTTAGATATTAATAACGGAAGACAGGACTGTGACATAGGTATGGGGGGAGTAGTAGTGGGGGGAGAGGGGGAAGGAAGGAGATGAAGGTGAGGGAATATGGTGGATGGACTTCATATATGAAATAGAGCAACGAAACCTCTTGCAATTGCTGTAAGTTGGGTGGGGAGGGGGTTGAGGGGGAGAGACTGTGGAGTGACCTAACCAATGCACAATGCAAGTCTATATGAAATTGTCAAAATGAATCCCCTCTGTACAATGAACATATCCTAATAAAATAATAAAGAGGCAATGTGACCTCATAGTTTTTCACCCCACAAAGGACACTTTTAAGCATCTTTGTGCTGGAACCACAGGCATAAACAGGAGGGTCCTGGGGAAACTGGGTGTATGGTCCTCACAGGGACAGGGTGTGTTTCCATGGAGCAGTGGGCCCTAGAAGACAACTGGTGTGGGGCTGTCACCAAAAGGGGACAACTGACCTCAGGGGCTGAGAAGCTGTGGGCACCACCAAATCCCCAGAGGATAGAGAAGGATGTGACCAGCAGGAATGCATGTGAACTTGACCTGATGTGGAAACTGCAGGTAAGTAGTCCCGAACCATTGAGGGTACTGAGTGTCCTTGGGAACATGGAAGTGCCCACATGAGACAGAAGTGGCTCTAGCCATCTGCCATGACCAGAGAGCTGGGACATTCATCACAGCAGTCCACGTGATAGAAATGACATCCTGTCCTTTCCTCCACCTGTGTCTATCATGATAACGTAGAAACGACAGTTGTGGGAGGCAGAGGAGGGGCAGGAGAACCAGGTGAGAAAAGAGGGGCGGGTCACCCAAGCCCCTTACCACAACCTGGGGCAGGGGTGGCATGCAGAAGAAGTAGTGTCTTCTAGTTCCATTTGCATTTTTGCTCATGACGCATTTCAAGCGACAATACACAGAAAGTTGTTATTGTCTAAGCGGGGCCAGCAAAATCCACCAAAGTTCCATCTAATGGCAGGGGTAGAATAAAACTAAGGGATTCTGGGAGATAAAAATAGACTTGCTCTGTTTCAAGAATGTGGATGTTTAACTTAGGAATTATATAATATCATAAAATATTTAAATGAATCACAATTGGAAAAAGAGTAAGAGGTAGGTTTTTTTTTCTTCCTGTGTCATGAGTAGGGGACACTATTTCTTGAGGACATTAAAAATTGAAGAGTTTCACTGGGTGCCGGTGGCTCACACTGCAATCCCGCCTACTCACGGAGGCAGAGATCAGGAGGATCGTGGTTTGAAGCCAGCCCAAGCAAATAGTTCGTGAGACCCCATCTCAAAAAAATCCATCACACACATTAAAAAGGGACTGGCAGAGTGGCTCAAGTGGCTGAGCACTTGCCTAGCAAATATGAGGCCCTGAGTTCAAATCCTTCTACCACGAAAAAAAATAGTTGAAGCGTTCCAGTGTGCTAAACACAATGGTCTGCTACTCAGAGGCAATCTCACCACCATTCCTCCCGCAAGATTTCGTGTGAGAGAAGGCTGGCTTAGGGGAGCGGAGAGATTCCTGTCAAGGGTAGAAAGGCAAACATCTGACATGAGGTAGTTTCCCTTCCAGAGGTCAAGAAGGGCTTCTAAAATTTGCAGCAATCTGGTCTGTCCTAAATCCCTTCCCCAGAAGCAGCAGGATGGCTATAGGGCCAGGCAGTCCTTTTCCCAGACTCAGAAACCAAAGGGCAAGGACATTTTGAGGAGTACCAGGGTCCAAGGGATGGCAGAGGCAACTTCCCAGCGTCATCCTGCAGAGAAGGGTGAGAGGGTAACCACGGCAACCGCCATGGTGCTCTGGGTACCACTCTGATTCTCACAAGACCCTGGAGATGAGGGGGGCATCCTCCAACGCCACTGAGATGGAATTTCTTGCCCCTCTGGTGAAGCTTACACCAAGGCTGAACTTGAGTGAATTTCATAGCTGCTCCAAAGCACCACATATCGGGCTATAATCCATCTAAACTCTGAACGTGAACTCTGAGCCAGAGCTGTGAGACGCCAAGATTAGAGATTTTCACATTTCCAACGATCACTCAGGGTTGATTAGTTTGATCCTTAAATTGAGCTCATCAACCCAAGGTGAGACTGAGGAAGAAATTAACCGACACAGCGCTGATTCTACTTCTATAGCATTCTCCTAGGGGTCCTTCTATTTCCTCTACCAGCTTGTACGCCGGCTCAGGAGGAAAATAATTACTTCGTCGTTACTCTCCAGTGCACTTTGCTCTGCCTGTCTGGGGCAGCTTTTCTCAGGCTGACCTCTAAGGAGCCTAAGGCTCATTGCCCCTCTACCAGCCCTTCTGCTCCCTTCCCCTCTCTCCTTTCCCCTCCCTCCCCTCCCCTCCCCTCCCCTTCCATTTCCTTCCCCCTCTTTCTCCCATCCCAGTCCCTTCTTCTCTCTCCTTTTTCCATGCTCACGGGACCCTACCCAACTTTACAATGATGACTCTTGTACCTATTCTCCCAATTCAATTTCTTCCTGAATTCTAGATTTGAATATAAAACTGCTTACTATACATTCCTCCATTGTCCATCTAATAACCATCTCAAACTCAAATCTAAATCATAATTCTTAAGACCTTCTCATTCTCTTAAAATAGAATAAACTAAATTTTACAACCAAAATAATCTGCCACTCTCCTTCCCTTCCAGACTTGCGTATTTGAGTAATGGAAATCCATTCCGTCAGTGGCTCCCGCTGTTTGCTGGGAGTTACCCTTGCTACATCTTTGCTCTGTGTTTCTTCTGTCTAATCCATCATCAAGTCATGTTGTCTTGACCTTAAAAGTATCCCACATGTGGCCCGCACCAGTGGCTCACACCTGTAATCCTAGCTAGTTGGGAGACTGAGAGCTGAAGGATCATGGTTCAAGGCCAGCCTAGGCAAATAGTTCAGAGACCCCCCATCTCCAAAATGACCAGAAAAAAATGGACTGGAGGTGTGACTCAAGCAATAGAGCACCTGCTTTGCAAGTGGGAAGACCTGAGTTCAAATCCCAGGGCCACTACAAAAACCTCAGACGTGACTCCTTCTCCCTGCCTCCATCACCACGCTATCATTTCTCTCTGACTGGCCTCCACACTTCCACTTCTCCTCCTTCTGAGTGGGGCTGGTCTTCTACCCAGGAGGCAAAATGATGTAGCCAATTAGACTGGACCATGGTTCTGTTCTGCTCAGAACATTCTGGTGTTTGATTCACACTCAGAGCCAATACGATACCCTTACCCACAAGGGTACCAGGCATCCAACTCCTGGGTTGGTGCCCTGTTGCTGCTGTACCAAGTTGCCTCAGTGGCTTAAAACAGCACACAGTTCTTGCTTTACAATTTTGGGGGTCAGAAGTCTGCCATCACAGTGTCCGAGGACTGTGTTCCTTCTGGGGGCTCTAGGGCAGAACCTCCTTGTCTCCCTGACTTCGCCAGGTTGCCTGTGCACCTTGGCCTGTGGCTCTGTTCCTTCATCTTCAAAGCTAGCAGTGTAGCATCTTCTGTCTGCCTGACCTTCCTGCCTTCCTCCTATAAAGACCCAGATCACACCGTTCCAACTGTCCAGCAGGACCTCCCCATCTCAAGGTGCTCACCTAATCCAATCCAGAAAGTACTTTCTGCCACGTAAGGTACAGTGTCTCAGGTCCAGGGTCAGGACATGGACAGCTCTGAGGAGCCACTATTCAGCCACCATACCTCCTTTTTTGTTGTTTTGGTTTTGTTTCTTTGAAGTCTATTTTAATTGAGACAGGACCTCAGCAGGTAGTCCAGGCTGGCCTTGAACTCTCCCTCCTCCTCTCCTTCCTCAGCCTCCCAAGTGCTGGGATCCCAGCGGTGTCCCACCACGCCAGGCTATTGCCCCTTATTAACTCCACCTTCACCCCCTAATCCCACCTCAACACTTTGGCTTTAGCCATACTGGCCATTTTGCCAATCCTGGCAAAACTTATATCTATCATCTATCTATCTATCTATCCATCCATCCATCCATACCTATCTATCTATATGTATGTATGTATCTGTCTCTCTATATATGTATCCATCCATCTGTCCATCCATCCATCCATCCATCTACCTACCTATCATATCTATCTTTCTATCTATCATCTATCTATATGTATGTATGTATCTATCTCTCTATATATGTATCTGTCTATCTATCTATCCATCCATGCATCTATCTGTCTATCTGTATATCTGTCATCTACCCACAAACAAGACTTTGTTCACTCACTGTTCTAGTCTCGATGTCTTGAGAATTCTGTGGCATAAAATAGGAATCCAAAGGTGTCTCACGAAGTACAAATAATTGAACGAAAGCCTCTTTATCGAGCGGTGTGGACAGACACTAGGAAGGAGATGCTACCAGGGTCTCAGAACTCAGAGGCCATTCCAGCTGCTAAATCTTTCTCCTCTTCCTACTCCTCCAGGGCTACCTTGAGCAGGAGGAATTGCACCCGAAGTGACTTCCACAGGATCTTAGGAGGTGTGACCCCCCAGCTTCCTTTTCACCTACCATGCAAGGGACATAAATTAGCGTAATTCAAAAGTGGACAAAGGCCACAGGTCCCAGGACCGGGATCGCTGGCACCGAGACCACCAAATGACCATACTTCCAGTGTGGGCCAGATTGGTCTCTCGGTGGTGGTGGTGAATTACTTTGATTGAGGAAAGTCACCTTTTAAATTAATACTGTCTTTCTCTTGCCAAGTGGGCTCTGTTGGGTCAGAATGAACCTGCTCAGAGAAAGTGCTCAGCTCAGCGCGTGAACTGTGATGAAAACAAACAGGAGTGAGACGTGCCGACCTGGACAAGGGAGTTTGCCAAAGTGACTATTAGACAACCTTGGCTCCCCCTGCGATGCTGTCTTCATCCTTCCCCCTCTTTGGGGAGAAATTCATGTGCGCCTTATAAATGTTGCTTGAGAGGCTGAAAAGAGGAAGGAACCACAAAAGTTACCAAGTTCATTTCCACAGAAATGGGCTCAGGACTGTCTCAGCTGCCAATAGAACGAGTATATGTGATTCATTCCAGCAAACGTAGCCACGATTTTAAAATGTGAGTGGTGCAAAGTCGAGCTGGGGGTCCAGAGAAAAATTGCCAGCTCAGAAAAATCCAGGGTGGGTGCCCCGTTCTCATAACAACCAATTTTAACACAAATCTCAGAGAAAGTAGCAAGTTCTCTCTGCTTTGAAGGGAGTGATTCATCATCTCACAGTGACCTACAAAGCCCTCGGCCTCTGTGGTGACTGATTGTCCCCTTTGAAAAAAAAAAAACCTTCATTATAAAATCCAGCTGTGTCCTCATGACAACTGAAAGTCACGGAAGTCCAAGTGGAGTGTGTGGCCTGAAGTGCCCCAGAAGGGATTTTGGCGAGGCAGATTTGTCCCCTTCAGGACCCAAAATTTCAGCCACTCCTGCCTCCCCTTTGTGGGTCATGTGCCTGTGTGGTAGGGAATCAGAGTAAGACTTCCTATGATCATTCATTCAGTCAACAAACACTGTGTACCTCCCATTTGGTGTAGCAATCAGCACTGACTATCCCAAGGTTGATCACGAAGCACCCATATTCTCCTGAGGGTCGGAGTCATGTGACAAATCATGACAACATGGACACACCAACACAGGATTAGGTACCTACCGCCGGGGGGAACTTAGGGCACACACTGTTCTCCAAAGTGACTCTTAGCTACACTTCAGACATTGAGTGAGATTTTGCTAAGGAAAATCCTTAACAGAAGAAATGCTAAAAAGTGTGTCCAAGGCCGGGCATGGTGGCTCATACCTAGCTATCTGGGAGGCAGAAATCCAAGAGAATCTTGGTTCAAGGCCAGCCCAGGCAAAATAGCTCATGAGACCCCATCTCAATCAATGGCTTAGCATGGTCATACATGCCTGTCACCCCAGCTACAGCACAAACAGGAGAATTGTGGTCTAGGTTGGCTCTGGCATAAAGTAACACCCTATCTAAAAAATAACTAATGCGAAAAGGGCTGGTGGAGTGGTTCAAGTGGTAGAGCACCTGCCTACAAAATGAGAGGACCTGAGTTCAAACCCCAGTGCTGCCAAAAAGAAAGAGAAAGGAAGGGATCTAAACAGCATGCCCACTGTATAAAAGTGTAGGCTGTGGCATGTCTGGAGAGAGTCAAGGCATTCTGTGTGGTGGGGGTGGCTGTGCAGGCAAAGCTGTGATTTTTGGTTCATTTGATCCATCAGGCTGAGAGCACTGGGGTGGGCAGTGGGGGAGGCACAGCACTTTGGCCAGCAAGCCCGGGGTTTATTTGGGAAGAGAGCTTGGGTAGCAAGTCTGCAGTGAGAGACCAGAGCAGGGGTCTCTGCACAGGTAAAGCGAGAGGTCATCCCCGTGGGCACAGGAGGTCAGGAGGCAGGTAAGACACACCTGGGGATGGAGGATCAGCAGCGCCCAGTGAAGGCTGGCCACAGAGGGTGAGGGGCGAGGAGGAGCTTGTGATGAGGAGGCTCGCCTTGGGTGGCACTGTGAAGATGCAGGTCTGACAGCAGAAGGGGAGGGTAGGCTGGAGGGCAGGATCCACTCCACCGGGGACCTGCAGCATTTGACCTGATTACAGGCCAACTGGTGGGCAGGTGTATGTGTGCATGTGCAACCAGAAGTGTAGGACTGAGGTCTGGGGTAGGAGATAGAGCTTTCCATGAAGGTCACGGTCGTCCAGGTCAAAACTGTGAGCATAAGGAATGACTCCTCGAGTCTGGGAGTAACAGAATAGCAGGAGAGGACTGGAAACATTTAAGATGCTAGAAGAATAAAAAAATACCACTGGGCGCCAGTGCTCATGCCTACAATCCCAGCTGATCAGGAGATCTCAGTTTGAGGCCAGCCTGAGCAAATATTTCACAAAAACTATCTCGAAAAAACCATCACAAAAAAAAGTCTTGGTAGAGTGGCTCAAGGTGTAGTCGAGTTCAAACCAAAAAAAGAAAAAAGAAAAAAAAGACCAAGAAAGAATAACCAGGAGGTAAGAGATTTGTAAAGCTGAAGAACAGATGACGAGCGTGAATTTACTTATTTGGTTGTTTTGGGAGGAAGGCTGATGAAATTGCCCGTGGTGGATGGTTGTGTAACTGCAAACACACTAAAAACATGGAACTGTGCACTTTGAATGGGGAGAGCGAGGACTGTCACTTAGGGGACAGTGTCTATAATTGGATCTCAATGAAACTGTTGTTTAAAATACAAGGAAAGAGATTTTAAAACATGGGGCAATCTGTGTCAAATATAAGAAGACTGAGGAGTCCTTGAGTTTGCCAGTTCGAGGGGTTGTGCTGATGTCAGGGAAGCAGACACCAAAGAACCAGAGGGGCATCGTTGGAAGAGCAAGGAGTTAGTCGTTTTGGGGATCGATTTGTCATTGGTGAGCTTATAGACAGTCGGGTGCCATTGGTACAGGTGAAGGAGCCCTGGTGTCACACGTGCAAAGCACATTCCTGGCATGTGAGAAATGCTATCTGTGCTTGGTAAGTTGAATGCACTGGACAGACAGACAGCCTGAGGGTGGAGACTTGTCACTTGAGCTCTCTGCTTGGTGTCTGACACATCCACATTCCATAAGAAGTGTTTTTTTGGCAGTCCTGGTGTTTGCACTCAGGGCTGTGCACTTGTTAGACAGCTGCTCTTCCACTTGAGCCAGGCCCCCCAGTCCTTTTTGCTTTGGTTATTTTAGAGATGGGGGTCTCAATTTTCCCTGGGCTGGCCCGGACCATGATTCTGCTATTTCATCCTTCCTGCCCTAGCTGAGATGACAGGTGCACCACCGATGGCCTCGTGGGGTGCACGCGACCTTGCCTACACATGGTAACTTTGTCACTATTCAATCTGTGCATTGGTAGTAGTCATTGTATCTGGAATATACGCCATGTTTCTTTTGATTGTGAGTGAGCTTTGCCAGACAGTCTTTGAATCATCAGTCATGTTTTTCTTTTTTTCCTCATTTAATTGCAATCCCAGCATTTTTCTCATGAAAGAAAGAGTCAACTTTCACAATTGCTTTAGTTACTTTCCTGGTTGGTTGATTGACTTTCAGTCTCATTTATGCTGGTCTTAGATAGCAGAAGGGTGACACAGAGACTTAGAAGGCTGTTCCCATCCAGAGGCTGAAAAAGATTCACTTCTAGTTCCTTGTCCTTGTGGTGTGGCCTGAATTTTAAAAATAGTAAATTCTCCAATTCATTTGGGATTTATTTTGGTGTATGGAAATGAGGTGAGAACTACAGTGGCTTTCTGTTCCTAAATTCATACCTTTTAGGAACCTTAAATGATTAGGGTATAATATAGGAATATAATAAAATGCACTGCACCGTAAGCTGGTGAATATTAGGGGAGCATGGTGATAGAGCATGAGTAAGTAATGGGGGGAGGGGTAATTTGATTAAAGTATGATATATAGAGACCTGAAGTACCAAGGCAACCCCACCTTGGACTATCAATGTAGACTTAAAAAAAGAAGAAGGGCAGGAGGAAAAATAGCTCTTTTCTGGGGGGCGGGTACCAGTGGGAGGTGGATGGGCACAGGGGGAGAGTGAATGGGGTGAATTCGGTGGGTGTATTTTATATCCATATATGAAAATAGAAGAATGAAACCTGTTGAAATTGTTCTAAGAAGGAGGAAGGGAGGAAGAGGGAGAACAATGTAGGGGGTAAATCCTCTAAGATATATCATAAACACGTGTAAATATCACAATGTATCCCCTGTATAACTGTTAAATGCTAATAAATTAAAAAATAATTAGGGTAGGAAATGCCTACATGAATTTCAACTTGAGGGTCTCTGACATTGTCTCCAAAAAGCAAATAAGCTCTATGTAATAATTTCATTTTTCTTTTTTCCCCCTTTGGCTTTTCAAGACAGGGTCTCACTATGTAGCCCAGGCTGGCCTCAAACTCACCATCCTCCTGCCTCAGTCTCCCAAGTGTTGGGATTACAGAAATGTGCCACCACACTGGATTCCTGGGTTTTCTTTAACCTTTTTCTTCCTTCTTACTTCATTACTTTATAATATCATTGTTACAGCCCTCAGATTCTCCATAAATAATTTTAACCTAGGAGTTTTCAATTTGGGAGAAATCTTGCAGCCCTCAGGGACTTTTGACAACATGTAGGGACATATTTTGATTGTCACGCGTGGGGGAGGGATGGTACTGACATTCAGTGGAGGGGTCCTGGAGGCAGCTAAATATCTTACAGTGTTCAGACAAGCCCCTGCTACGAAGAATTGACTGATCCAAACTGTCGATAACACTGAGGCTGAAAACCCCTGTTTTAACCTGAAGAACTCCACTAGTGTCTGGGAAGTTGAGGCTGTGTATCACATGTCAAAAGGAAAGTAGCGTGTGCAAACCACAGGGTTCCCACTGAGGCCTGTGTGGGAACAGAAGGGCAGGAGAGGCTAAGGAAATCCGGAGGACCCAGAGGTCCTTCTGGAGGTATTCCTGTGAACCAGGCTGGGATCGTGTCCCATGGGGCGGCCCAGCGTGAACTTGAGAAGTCAACACAAACTCCCAGGTTTACCAGAAGTGCCAAAACTGGTCTCTTAGATTCTGCCAGGTTCTCTAAGATCCGAACTCCCATAGCTACTGCAAGTGGGTTCTGGAACCTACCTGGGCCGACTTCATAACCGGTACCCAAGTCGCACTTGTGGAAAAGCCACGCTGACTTAGGGTGCCTCCCCAGTCACCCCAGCATCTGGATCTAGGTGGAGGTTTATTTCTGCCCCGACCTGTCATTCCGTGGGTCCCCTGATTTCTGTACTGCAGCTAACTAGAACACACTTTAATACTCCACAGGCCGAGTCTTAATCCTCCCAATGTCAGTTGACCAACTGTTTCCCTTTCCACATTCTGAAGTTTTTGGTCTTTATTCCAGATGGCGTTAGAATAATTTTGTCTCATCAATAAAAGCTCCACTGGAGATTTGACTCAAAGCAAATGCATCTTTGCATTAATTTGAAAAAAGAAAACTGTGATGCCACACTTCTTCATGTAATTTGCTCAAGGTTAAGTTTGCCACAGTTTGATTTATGTCAAGCCTGGATTTATTTATCCCTCCCTCCCTCCTCTTGTTGCCTCGTCCTCTAGGACAGGGTGCTTGTCCCCTGTGCTTGTTCCCCTGGCTCTGAGCTTGGTGCAGGACTGATGCTCTTCCCACCCTCTTGCCCGGTTGCCGCCATAGAAGAGTGCAGCGACGTGGCATTTGGCGCCTGGGATCCACTTTTGTCCTTACGGTTATTTTGAGTGACTCTCCACAGTTTTAGCCCGTTTTAATTATCCTTCTTGTTTTGATGTCACGGAATTGCCTGTGATAGGTGGCAAATGACAGACTGTGCAGACGGCTGTGGTGCAAACGCACCCCTTGTACCAGCTTTGGCGGGGGCCACTGTGGTCACTTCCTGGAGAAGTTGCCACCGTCCTCTCGCGGGCTCTGAATCTGATGTACATGTTCCGTCATGCCACGGTCAACAGAATGCTCTCCGAGGGTGGTGGCAGAATGACAAAGTAATATGACATGGAAAGAAGGAGACGGGAGAGGAATTAGACCCTCCAGAAACGCTCAGGCCCGGGCCTGGGTTCAGTGTGGTGAAGCCTCGGGGTCCACGCCGGGTGCCAGCTGAGAACGGGAGCAAATGTGCCATTGTCCTGCTGCCTCCCGACCCCGGACGCTAGGCCCCGGGGACGGAAGCTAAAAACCAGTAGTTAACAGGCTCGGCATCACACCGGCCATAAAAACACCCTAATGTGCTTATTTCCAGGAAATAATGACCTTCGCAAGCTATCCACACCAGGAGTGGGGCGTCCTCTATAATCCCCGCTGAGTCTGAGTCGCCCACTGAGTTCTACACGGGGCACCAATTATTCTGAAAATGACACACACAATTATCTTCGATCTCAATGTATACACTTTAGTTTTTTTTTAATAGACTGTTCATTTGGAGTCATTGCTCAGACAAGAGAAAGATGTGACTTGATTTGTAATGTCACTCTCCCTTGCAGGACGCCAATGCTCATACCTGATATGGATAGCTGAAAATTTGTGACTGTGTGAATCCATTAATTGAGGGCTGATTTGTCACCAAACATCCCCTCATTAATTCAGCGTGTTCCTACAGAGCTTTCCCGCTTGCAAATTTAGCACTTCCTAATGTTAAATAAAAGATTATAACTCCCCCCCGAAAAAAGAGCTAAGCAGGTTAAAACGAAACTGTGCTTATAGTTCCTGATGCATGGGCTCCCAAATTCCCACTCAAACACTTGTGAGAGGACTGAAAATTCTAAGCGTGATCTCAGACCAGAGTCTTGAAGGAGTCTGCAACCAAAAGCATCCCAGGAGGCTGGGTGCTGGCCACGAGCTGCTCCTGTGTGTGCAGGAGGAGCAGGGAAGGGCTGAGGGGGTCCCTGCAAGTCCCTCCACCCTGGGAGCCAAGGCTGAGCCACCAGCAAGGCCGGGCGCACACCGCTGTTTGGGGTCATCCAGGGAGTTCTCACCCATCCCACCTCCACACCCGCCTTTGCCTTTCTCTGTCCACACAGAATCTGCAAGTCCCCAACCGGTGTGCCAAGGAGGAGAAAGGCAGCAGTCAGATGACGGTTTTCCTGTCCTCTATCTTTTCATGATTCAGGAACTAAGACCACAAGAAGACCCCATGTCAGATTGGACAACCGTTTCCTAAACTCACCATCCACAAACAACCAACCAAACACCCTGGAATTTATCCACCAGGCGTGGATCTATCACAGGGAGTCAATCAGCAACCAAAAGGTGAGTGGGAGCAGAGGCCTCGCCATGTTGTCCAGCCTGTTGGCAACGTTAGCTGTACTCATGTCCTCCTGTTCAAGGTTCAAAAATAGAAAGTGAAACTTCTCAATTCCCAATTTCAATTGTCCTAAACCTCTCGGACAATTTCTGTAGCGTGAGGTCCCTGGGATCACAACCACGAGTACACAGAGTGAGCTTGTGTGTTTGAACTTCATTTATTCATAACCAAGAAGAAAATTAAGTGTTTGGTCATTGTCCACAGGATTCAAGAAGACTGGAAAATGAGCAGGTGGGAGACTAAAGAAAAATAATATCATAGTTCTCAAAATATTTATATAAATAGTTGCTATGGTGAAAACGGTTTATCTCCCAACCTACATCTAAAAAAAGTTTTTTTTTTTGGTGGGACTGAGGTTTGAACTTAGGGCTTCATGCTTGCAAAGCAGGTGCTCTACTACTTGAGCCACACCTCCAGTCCATTTTGCTATGGTTGTTTTAGAGATGGGATATTGCAAACTATTTGCTCAGGCTGGCCTCAAACCGTGGTCCTCCTGATCTCAGCCTCCCAGGTAGCTAGGATTACTGGTGTGAGTCATCAGTGCTTGGCCTGATCAATGAAAATATTTACATAAATAGTTTCTATGGTGGAAGCATGGTTTGCCCCCCCAAGGGTTCACCTGCTGGAAGTTTGGTCCCTCGTGTAACAGTATTAAGAGCGGTGGATCCTTTAAGAGGTGGGGACTACTGGGATGTCACAAGGTCACAGGGTGCCATCCTCCTGAATGGATTAGTATCTTTCTCAAGAGACAAGGTTGGGTCTTGAGACTAGAGTAGGCTTTGCAGGATTGAGTTACGTCTTGCAGGACCGGACTGGTGACCATGAGGGTGGGGTGTTACCCAGTGGGGCTCCTGTCACACGCACCTCTCTCCTTAGCACCCAGGTCCCTGCTGCTTCAGTCCCATGCCTGGAACAGCCTGAGGTCTCCCCACAGCTGAGCAAATACCTGGGCTATCCTCTTGAGCCCCAGTGCTGTG
Source organism: Castor canadensis (assembly GCF_047511655.1). Taxonomy (NCBI): domain Eukaryota; kingdom Metazoa; phylum Chordata; class Mammalia; order Rodentia; family Castoridae; genus Castor; species Castor canadensis. Next base: position 16,221,001 of record NC_133391.1, read on the forward strand.
AGCTAAGGGAAGTCATTTCTTTCCTTTATAAATTTGCCAGCCCCTAGCATTGTCTGTTACAGAGACAGAAAATGCACTGAGGTAGTACTGTTGAATCCATCGTTCAGCAAAACATCAAAAATAGTGCAGCATGTGACAAGCCGACAGGTGATGACCCAAAATCAGTAGAAACCCGACAGAAACAGACCTGCCATAACCTCTAATACCCAGCCTCTCAGACACGGCCTGCCAAGCAGTACAGCTGACAATACTCATTGAGAAAAAAAAAGAAAAACGTTGAAAAATTTGGCAACCAACTAGAAACTACTAAAGATAACACAGATGTTGGAAATTTTAAAAAACAGGAATGACAGAACTGAAAAATATAATAACCCTAAATTAAAAGTCTGGATAGGTAGGTCTCAGAAAAATCAGACACAGCTAAGGATGTAGGAACTGAAGCATAGGTTGGAAGGAATGTTCCAGAATGAAACAGGTGGAGGTAAGAATGTATTAGAGACACAGGGATGGAGGGAGAAGGTCTGACATAGATTAAACTCAGAAATGCAGGAGAGGAAAGGCCAAGAGACACAAGCCATGGGTTGAAGAAGTGCAGTAAAGCCTGAAGAAGATACAGAAAACGAAATCCCCAACTAGACATATTGTATAAAACTGAAAAAATATGCAGAAACAAGCCAGGCTTTGAGGCTCACACCTGTAATCCCAGCTACTCAGGAAGCAGAGATCAGGAGGAACTGCAGTTCAAAGCCAGCCCAGGCAAATAGCTCATGAGAACCTATCTTGGAAAAATCCATCACAAAAAAAGGGCTGGTGGAGTGGCTCAAGGTGTAGGCCCTGAGTTCAAACCCCAGTACCACCCCCCCCCCAAAAAAAATGCAGACACAGCAAAGCCCCCTCCTCCAAATCAGCCAGCAGAATGACTGTGGTGACCCTCATAGCAGCAGTACATAGACTGACAACCCTCCCGGGGACAATAGTTAGACAGACAGAGGTCATCTCAGCCACAACACAAGCAAGAGCATGGACGATGTGCCCCTGTGAGTGGGCAGTGGTTATTTGCATAGGACAGAAGTACTGGAAATTAGAGGATGTAGTTACAATTATTGAACTCTGCAAAACTGCACATCCATAAAACATAAGATCCCAAAGATGGGTAAAATTTAGCAATACCGAAATACCAAGAAAATAATTCTACTTTCAATACACATACCTTTCTCACTTCCCTTCCACCCCACACCTTTTCTTTTCTTCAGCAGTACCGGGATTTGAACTCAGGGCCTCACGCTTGCTAGGCAGGTGTTCTACCACTAGAGTTATTCCACCAGCCCTGTTCTGTTTTGTGTTGGTTTTTTTTTTTTAAATAGGGTCTGGCTTTGACCTGTAATCTTCCTGATCTCTGACTCCTGATTAGCTGGGATTACAGGCGTGAGCCACCGGCTCACCTTTTCTAAAATGTCAAGTAAGGCTAACAAGAAATGTATGGGGCATTTATGGAAAGGAGTGAAAACCGTTATTGAAATTTATAAAGGCAGAATAAATATTTAGAGAGCCGTTCTGTATTCCTGAGTTGCAAGAGTCCATATCATAGAGGCTCTCAAAGTACTTTGATAAACATCTCAATGATATTTATTTTAGAATTATAGAGAGACATTCTAAAGTTCATATGACTAACTAAATAGGGAAGAAAAATATGGGAGAGCCAGGCCACCGCTGTTAAAGTACAGGTTGCACGGCAGCCCTCCGTTATAAGTAGGGGTTCTTGCCAAGACCCCCCGCAGATGCCCAAAATGACAGACAGCAGTGAGCCCGTCACAGGCTGTGTCTTTTCCCATATGCACACCCTCGGGAGAGTTGAATCCATACATTAGAAGGTAAGAGGTTAACAGCTATGAGTAAAACACACAGCCCACTCCCAACAATACACTGTACTAAAAGTTACTTCAGTGTGGTTTTCCTCTCTCTCAACAGACTCAAATATTTTCTGACCATGGTTAGGCAACTGGATTTGTGTAAAGCAAAAAACCCCAGGCGAGGGAGAAATACTGTATTTTAGAGTAATTGAAAGAGTGTGGTAATAGCAGAATAACCAAATAATCAGCCCATGGTCCACAGTGTAGACCACACCCAGACATATATAAGGCTCATTGGGGCATCTGGTTCTTTGCAGGTGAAAACCAAGTGAAATCTTTATTACATAGATGAGTTCTAGAAGGACTGATGAATTGAATGTTCCTAAATCAAACCATAAGCCATAAAAATTAGGAGGACAGGTCACTGACTAGTCACTAGATGAGGAAAGACTGTTTAATAGTAACAGCAATGGAGTAAATAAAATTACAAAAATCTAGGCCGGTTTACTTCAAAAGTGTTAAATGCTACCATGTAGAGTATGACAAACCAAAAAGCAAAGGAAAACTCGACAAATGTTTTCCACAACTGTGACAGACTAACTCCACTATGGAGTTCACATGGTAGAACACCTGCTTAGCAAGCACGAGGCCCTGAGTTCAAATCCCGGCATTGCCAAAAAAAAAAAAAAAAAACCCAACTCCTAATAAGCCAAAACATCTTGACTTACTGGAGCATTCATTCAGAGGTCAGTAAGAAAAACAATTAAGGTTACAAAAAAAAAAAACAAAAAAACCCAGAAAATACAAATCCTTATAGCTATTTTTAAGTGACAAATATAAATGAGGAACTTCGTTTGAAAAATCTAGTTGGTAAAACAATGGGACAATATCCCAGCATTCAGTGCTGCAAAATGGCCCCTCTCAAGTGCTGTTGAGGGTGGGACAGTGTATTTGGTGCGACTTCTCTTGCATATTCTGGTGATCGTTCATATAAATTACTTAGGCTGTTGAATCAGCCAAGAGCTGAGTTTACTTTGCAAAGTGCAGCGTTCACATGGAGACAATGCGTTTCTGGGGCGGACAGGAAGAACTCAGACACTGATCCAGCGACTTGGTGTGGGGGATGCTATGGGGTTCAGAACTTGGGGGAGACAGGGGCGGCTAGAGTTCCAAAGCTCAGGACAAACAGGCCCAGACAAAGGTCAAGTTAAAACTGCCAGGTGCCAGGCAGACAGCTCAGGAGGACAGTGCACTAAAGCCAGAAGGAAGCCCTCCTTTCTTGGCTAACATGGAGCAGGAAGTGCAAAGCAGATACCAGGTGTGCTGGAGATTCCACGGTAGCAAGACTGAAGGCGATTGCACCAGTAAGGACATAGGGACCAAGGTTAAAACCGAAGTGAATGGGCAAACAGATGAACAACGCCAGTTTTCACGAGAAGAGTGAAGCAAATCAACAGGGTGTCCGGGTAGAGTTAGGGTAGTCACAAAACACAAAGCAAATAGCTGAGGCTGGTGACTGTCAAGGCCATGAGTGAGTTGCTCAGATGGGAAACCAGTTCACAGTGTCTGTTTGTGCAGAAAAAAAGTGACTTGCATGTTTGTGAGGGTGGAAGCTGCAGTGCATGTTTGGATGAGGAGGTGGCCAGCCTGGTTCAGGTGACTGAGGTGGGAGTGGCAGGGCCTGTGCCACCTGGGTATTTTGCAGCGCTGTCCTTCCTCCCTGAACTGACTGTGGAGGGGGGGCCCAGGCTCGGGCCTGGCTTGTGCATGATTCCTCTGGCCTTTCCAGCTTTGGATAATTGAACATTTAAGTGATTGTTCCACTTCATAAACTAGAGTCCAGGGAGGCGCTGTGCAAATTGCTAAATCAAATTATTTTTAAGCAGAAATGAGGTTTTAAAAAAAGAGCCAACTGACAAAGGCTTGAAGCTATCCATCTCAAAAGAGTGCAGAACACAGCACTGCTCTCTCTGCAAAGTCACTGTTACACATTGTTGGGTGGAAAACCAGATGGACAAGTTGGAGGTAATGTGTACAGTGTCGTTCCTTTTCTCCCTTACACAGTTAAGTGATTTCAGGCCAGGCATGGTGGTACCTGCCTGTAATCCTACCTACACGGGAGGCAGTGGTAGGAGGATCATAGGCCAAGCCTGACTTTGGGTTAAAAAAAAAAGCAGCAGCAGCATGAGACCCTATCTGATAAATAACTAAAGCAAAAGATGTCAGGGGGCTTGGCTCAAGAGATAGAGCACAAGCCTAGCAAGCAGGACGCCCTGAGTTGAAACCCCAGTGCCCCCAAAGCAAAGTTCAGTGATTGCTCACACACAAACCAAAAATGGATGGAACTGGAGAACATCACTCTGAGTGAGGTTAGCCTGGCCCAAAAGACCAAAAATCGTATGTTCTCCCTCATATGCGGACATTAGATCAAGGGCAAACACAACAAGGGGATTGGACTATGAGCACATGATAAAAGCGAGAGCACACAAGGGAGATATGAGGATAGGTAAGACACCTAAAAAACTAGCTAGCATTTGTTGCCCTTAACGCAGAGAAACTAAAGCAGATACCTTAAAGCAACTGAGGCCCATAGGAAAAGGGGACCAGGAACTAGAGAAAAGGTGAGATCAAAAAGAATTAACCTAGAAGGTAACACCCACGCACAGGAAATCAATGTGAGTCAATGCCCTGTATAGCTATCCTTATCTCAACTTAGCAAAAACACTTGTTCCTTCCTGTTATTGCTTATACTCTCTCTACAACAAAATTAGAAATAAGGGCAAAATAGTTTCTGCTGGGTATTGAGGGGGTGGGGGGGAGAGGGAGGGGGCGGGGCGGGTGGTAAGGGAGGGGGTGGGGGCAGGGGGGAGAAATGAACCCAGCCTTGTATGCACATATGAATAATAAAAGAAAAAGGAAAAAAATAAAAAAGAAAAAAAGAAAGAAAGAAAGAAAAAAAAATAACCAACACAGAGGAAGCATCTGCTATGTGCCAGGCCCCATGTTCTGTGCTCAACCTGTGAATTCCCAGATGTGAGTACCCTCCATGAAAACACTCAGTCCCATTTTAGAGCTGGCATTTGTGACACGTCCAGCACACATCCAGCTGGTTCTTCTCCAAGTCATAGCATGACTTGGCCTGCTCTTATTTTCATTCAGAGTTAGATTTCATGATAACCTGTCCCCAGAGATTAAAAAAATGCTAATGTACACAAGAGTGTTTGTGCACATGTGGGCTGTGCAGAACAATTGCTCTCTTGAATCAAAAATGTTTGATTCCAGATCGATCTATTATCTATCAATTTATCTGTCATCTATCATCTATCTATCTATCATCTACCCATCTATCTACCTATCTATCTATCTATCCATCTATCCATCTATCTACCTATCTAGCACCTATCTATTTATCTATCTGTCTATCTTCTAAAAGTCAGGTGTTGTTTTATTTTGAGCCAATCACAGAGCAGAGTCAGGTCAAGGACAGTGACTTCCGACGCCAAGTAGGGGAGACTGAACATCAAACACTGACAGATATCCAAGGATCCTGGAGAAAAACCAAGCCTAACGGTGACCTGGGAAGTTAGGCTGGGAATGGAAGACAAATTATTTTGCTTAATTTTCAAAGTTCACTGATTTAGGTGAAAAGTCAGACCTGTGGAACGCATTGAAAAATAAATATTGCAATGCATAACTAGGCTGATTTTATTCAAAACGCTCTCTCCTGGACCTGAGTTGGTGTCTTCACCACATCCCCAGGACAGGCAGTGATGTCCTCATTGTGAGAAAAAGCTGGAGTAGAGGCTCCTGTGGTGCAGCTCTGCCCGAGCTGGGCAGAGGCCAGTGGAGTGTGCACCCCTAGTGACCAGTGAATGACCTGACTCTTGGGACCCAGTCATAAGAGGGGGTGCTTAGCCTTGTATCCGGAGATATGCTTTGGATGGTCCAGAAGTCTCTAGCAGGGACTTTTAGGGTTGTGGATGCCAGGCTGCTCTCTCTCTCTCTTTCTCTCTCTCTCTCTCTCTCTCTCTGACTTCCCCCTCCTTTTTTGGAGATGAGGTCTGTGATATAGTCTAGCTGGCCTCAAACTTGGATCCTCCTGCCTCAGCCTCCCAAGTGCTATGATTATAAGCATGACGCCACGTCTGGCTGTTCCTCTCTCATTTTGCTTCCCCATTACACAGGTGAGCAGCTGGCCCTGCCATGTGCTGTCCCACCCCATGACGTCCTGGGCATCAAGAGCAAAAAGCAATCGCACCGGCCAACCCTGCCTCCATAACCGACAAAAACAAACCTTCTCCTCTAGTAAACTGATTTATCTCAAGTACTTGTTACTGTACTGGAAAGCTGACTAACACATTTCTGTTTCATTTCTGGAAATCCAATCTTAAATGACTCCTATAGAAATCTAATTTTGAGTTTCTTATTGTGTCAAGCCAGTTGTCCTTGTCAGATGTAACTCCCTTGAGATAAAATCACGTAAGGAAGGACAGGCATATATATATATATATTTTATACAAACATGCTACTGACAGTTCCATTGGTTAAAAAAGAACATCCATTGGTTAGAAAGGCAAGATGGCAGCCAGCGGAAGCATTTTGTGCCTGACATTTTAGATACCCCACCTTCCCACCCAATAACCTTCTAAATTTGGGTATCTCAGATTGGTGTGATGAAATTAAGGAGACACTCATCTGAAAAGGACTGGGATAAAGATGGCAGGCTAAGGGGCTACCCCATTCTTCCCCCAACTTGCGGTGTTTCAAATCCTCAAGATGGATTTGTCCCTAAGTCACTTGCTGGGATATTTGACATTCCTTGGCTCCCTGTCCATGAATACTCTGTAGAGCACTGCTGAGGGTGGTTTAGGTTATGGCATTAGTTGTACCAGCCCCCAAACTCAGCTGATGACAGTCCTATAGAGACCCAAGCAAACGGGTTCCACCATCTTCCACCACTGTCAAGTCCATGGAGGGCCTGACAGTCTGCCACCATTGGGGAAGACGTAGTAGGTCACACGTCACACACCCAATCTTCAAAGCTTCCATACCCCAAGCAAGCCTAACTGAAGTTTTGTTAGCCAAATCAAGGCTGCTGGGCCTAATTCCCCAGTGATTGGCAAAGGTATTTTGCCAATAGGTTGGAAGGTGAAGAGATCAGAAACCATCCATCAAAGCTAGGAACGTCTGTCTACGCACAGGATGCCTGTTGCTGGGGGCTGCCCAGCTCGCACATCGAACGGGCGCATGACACGAGCTAGGACAGCTGGACCCTCCGCAGGGCATCCCATCCATGAAAGCTGGTGATGACCAGCAGAACAGTGTTGGTGCATCCTGTAATACCAACAAGCAAGCCAGATCTGAACATCAAATTCTCCCCAGAGATTCCTGATCTTGAGTGGGGTTGGGGGAAAACAAAAAGACTCCTTCTGTTTGCTCACTCTGCAAACTCAATTATTTTCTGGTATCCATTCCCCTGTTCCTTCTTTTTTTTGCCTTTTCTTCTCCTTGTTTCTTTAAATTTTTATGAATTTTGAGGGCTACCCAGACCTTCTCAGTCTATGCCGTTTCTGCTTGGTAGGAGTCTGTTTCTGTTGCTTGCACCAAAATTATTCCCACCCCCCCCCAAAAAAAATCCCAACTCTAAGGCCCTACTGATAGAATTTTCTAGGTACTATGAGATACAGAAAAGTATGGGGTGACGGGGGAGACAGCGAAGGACACCAAGTCTGGGTACCAGTCTTGGTTCTGTCATCTCTCTTAGGTAAACCCAAAAGCATATCTGTAAAATAAGAGTCTGGGATAAGTTGATTTTTGAAATACTTTCTGGCTCAAAATGGGCCATGACTATGTCATTCTGGGATTGCTGCAACTCAAACCCAAACCCAAATCCTCTATTTGGATACCTGCTGGAAACCAAAGCCAGGTCGTCCATGTTGATAAACAGCCTGTCAGCTGGACCCGCTCACTTGGACCCACATCAGCCTAGGAAGCAATGGCTTCCTGGGTATTTTCCATTTCGAATGCCTATGGGCCCTGTCACCCTGAGACATGGCCTGAGAAATGGGAGTGATATTCATTGCACTCATCTCATTCCTACTTATTGTGCTTTAGGGTTTTTTTTTTGGGGGGGGGGATTGATTGGGTCCTTTTATTTGTCAGTTAAGTACCCAGGAGACAGAGGAACTCGACATTTCTAGTACATTGTGATCTATTAATTTGAATAAAGTAATGATTACAAAACTCAGCTGTCTGTCTCTGATGAGAAGAACTTGAGGAGCTGGATGGAGAGAAAATCCCAAGTAATTCTCAGCAGGTGGGCACAGATGAAAAATGAGAAGCCTTTTGCTGTGAGTAAGTTTCACCTCTGATTAAAATTCTGCTGGCAATGAGAAATGATGTACTGAGGCAGGAGTGAGTCACTAAATCACAGGCCGTCTCTGCACACGTTGTTCTTCCTGCCTGGAGCCACAAGAATCATTCCCTTAGATTTATAAAAAGGGGATTTTTTTTTAGGGATCTCTTGCTCTGATGGGGTATGGAACAAGTCCAGACTGTACACGTGTCTTCACACATATGATAGAGTGTCAACAAACCCCAGGACACCATGATCAGATCAGAACCTTGTGTGGGGGGGTTGCTGGAGAAGTGGCTCAAACCTAAGATGCCTGCCTAGCCACCGTGAGGCCCTGAGTTCAAACCCCAGTGCCACCAAGCAAAAAAAAAAAAAGAATCTTGGGGGCCTTTAGTTTTATAGGCTGTGATCAGAGGGTAGCCTCTGGTCCTGTTGTTTTGTGGGGTTTTTTCTTCCTCTCTCTTTGGTGGACAGGGCTCAATCCTAACATCTTGATTACTTCCCCCAGTACTGAACAAAACAGGCACACTTTCTTTTTTACTGCAGTGGGATTTGAACTCAGGGACTTGCAGCTGTTAGGCAAATGCTCCATTACTTGAGCCCTACCCCAAGCCCTTTTTGCCTTAGTTATTTTTTCAGATAGGGTCTTATGTTTTTGCCCAGGGCAGGCCTGGAATTGAGAACATTCTACCTCCTCCTCATGCACACCTGGGATTACAGGCGTGAAGCACCATGCCTGGCTGGGCTCACATTTCAATGTGAATTTGCTATATGGATAGTTCTTTAGATGGGGGAGAAAGAAGGCTTAAGTGACCAGCCAAGCAGAAGAAAGATTCAGATGCCAGAGATGTCAGAGGATCCCCTCATGGGAATTGAAACTTTTCCCTGGGGCCAAAGGCCTGGTGCAATTCAGTCAGCAAACATGCCTACTGACACATCTCAGCTAAAGATGCAGACATGGTGCCCTGTCAACCAGGGAGCTTGCTGATGGGAGGGTGAAGTTGTTTGACTGTGGCTTTCCAGGTGTTTCATATGCACTTTTCCTGGTTAACACACATGCAATTCTTACAACTAGAGTGATTAAAAACAGAGAGACTGCAAAATTGGTTTGTCTTTTTTTTGTGGTACTGGGATTTGAACTCAGGGCTTTGTACTTGCTAGGCAAGCACTCTACCATTTGAGCTAAGCCCCAGCCCTTTTTGCTTTAGTTTATTTTTCAGGTAGAGTCCCACACTTTTGCCTGGGGCCGAAGCCTTGGACTGTGACGCTCCTAACTCCACATGATGAGTATCTGCGATTACAGGCACGTACCACCATACCCAGCTCACATTTTCACTTAATGTCAGACATGGGGCTTAACATTTTCTGCTAGTGTCATTTTAAACATATTCTCTTTCTCCTAGCTCTGCAGCACTCCCTCTGCAGATTAACCAGCTCCTGCCGACTACCTTGGCAAATAAGAGAGCAAACCCAAGATTTTGGCAAAAAAAAAAAATGTGTGCACAATGTGGGAAGCAAGATGTCTCGCTCAGGGCAGAGTGGTTTGGGGTTAGGAATTGCTGTCCAGTGGCCTTGAGGCTGGTTTTCAGGGTTTGGGTCTGGGACCTCCCTTTGTACGAACAATCTCCACACAAAAGTGTCAGATTCGGCAGCTTCAGCTCCGCCTCACCGAACGCTGTGACAGAGCCAAAATTCCTCAGCACCTCGAGCGCAGGCTTGGGGTACTCAGCCGGGGTGGACCAGCACTTACCCAGCAGAGGCCGGGGAGAAGCACACGGCACTGACCTTTAAGTGTTCATCACCTTACAGGACCCGGCCAGCAAAGGCGGTGCTGGGACTGGGTGCTGGGCACGTCTCCAGGACTGACTGGGACGTCTTCTTGCTGCTGCTGACACTTCTCCAAGAGGAAGGAAGGTGAAGGGAGACATGGACGGCTTTGCAGACCAGAGCATGGAGCATGGCTGCTACCCATCCAAGCCACTGGACTGTGAATCTGGGGGGCTCTGTGCACCTCACTAGGGAAACCCTGCAGCCACTCACTCCATAGGACAGCTGAGGGAGGGTGCAGGGAGCATGCCACAGCTCAGAGCATCAGCGAGCCCTGGGGACAGTGTGGCAGCTGAGTTACAGGAGTATGACGTTTTGGTGAGGGCAGTGCTGGGATTTGAGCTCAGGTGTTCATGCTGTCAGGCAGGCACTCTACAACCTCAGCCGTGCCCCCAGCCCTTTTTTCCTCCAGCTCCTTTGGAAGAGAGGTAAACCAATTAGGTTTTTGTCAGTCTGTGTTCTTTGTACCTTCTTCCTCTCAAGATAATCACACTGGGCTCTGCAAGCAAACGTCTGGGATTATGGACAGAGCCTGGTGGATGTCAGGTAATGTATCCGAAAAGTAAAGATAAGAAAACCAACCTGAGCTGGAGGTAGGGTAAGGCTCTAAGGGTAAGACACCAGGTTTTAGAGACTCTGCTTGGGACTCCAGGGGACACAGTCCTTCCCAACCCATCTCTCCAAATTCCCAGAAGTAGTGGGTACCATTGTGAATTCAAATCTTCACCACCTCCTATCTAGACATGACTCGAGTCCTAGCATGTCTGCATACAAATAAAGCAATAGTATTTTCCCCTCCTTGTCTTGACTTTCCACCCCAATGGCAGCTCAGTAGATTTAATTTTTTATTTTTCAAGACAGGGTCTGATCGTGTAGCCAGAGTATCCTGGAACTCGCAATCCTTCTCCTTCAGCCTCCTGAGTGCTGGGATTATAGGTGTGCACCACTGCACCCGGGCCAATAGATCTAAAGATAGTTATTTCTCCTGGAAATCAATGCAAATGGAGGTTTTTTTTAAACATGAGATTGACATTTGAGCCAAGAAATGTCACTAACCTCACCAATATTAAATGCTGTATACACGCACACACACGCACACACAGAGTGCTGCCTGGGTGAGTACTTCCTGCCACCTTTGCTCAGCAGAGGACTGTCCAAGGGTTGGAGGGTTACTAATGACATTGTTCTCTTTGAAATGACGCACACGTGTGAATCGGGATTCGTCCTGTTGAGCCCCAAGACTGAAATGAGCAGATATGCTTTGATCTCGGCCTCACAAGTCCATTCGCGTATAATGTGGGACTGGTCACACAGCCCTTGTAGGGTTTCTGATGGTCAAAGGAAGCGGTATGGGTGTAGACTGCTTTCTCACTAGGAGGACTGGTGCATGATTGTTTGTTTTGCCTAGGGAATAGAAATGCTATAGGGAAAGCTGACCTTGGGCCTGACACTCTTTTTTATTTTTTTGCAGCACTGGGATTTGAACTCAGGGCTTTGCATTGCTAAGCAAGTGCTGTACCACTTAAGCCACGCCCCCAGACCTTTTGGCTTGACTTTGTTTTTCAGATCGGATCTGACACTTTTGCGCAGGGCCAGCCTCTGACCACAATCCTCCTGGTCTCTCTGCTTCCCCGGTAGCTGGCCACAATGCCTGGCCCCGAAGTTCAACAGAGTGTGAGACAAGGACCCCTCACTCACCTTCTCAGTCAGCAAATGCATGTCCCCAGAAGACAGCGGGTCACCTGAACCAGCCTAGACATCCATGTGAGTCACTAAGCAAGGGTCACTCTTGGTGTGCCACAGGAAGCTAGCCATCTCCAAGGCCATGATAGGTCTGCCCTCTGTTGGGACGCATCACCAGGTCTCATTTGAATTTCCATGGTTCCCTTAAATTCCCCTGCTTTTTGTCCCATTAGATATCATTCTTACAGTTTGCCTTGTTTTATTATTTCTGTACATCTTGGATTTATTGTCCCCAGGAGACTCTGGGGAGCAAGATGCATGTATTTTTCTTTTTGTGTCCCTTAATGGTGTCTGCTTTTTCAATGAGATACACTGAACCCTCTCAAATCACCTCTTTAAAGCCAATCCTATAAATAAGCAACAAGGAGTATCTTCGCCATCACCATCCGATGCCTCCAGGCTGCCACACTTCTCAACACAAAGTGGCCTTCAGTCAAGCCTCCTCTATTCATCCTCTACAAATGCCTCCTTAAATACCTAATTCAGATTCCCTACTCAATACCTTTGAAAGGCTTCACATTGCCTACATGACACAGTAAGAATGTCAAAGACTTGAATTTGGCTTTCCAAAGCTGGATTCAATTCAGTTACTAAAACTCATGTAACCCATGCATTTCCAACCCATGAAGTGATTGATCCATTCGTTTGTCCATCCATCCATTCACCCACCCATGCACCCACCCATTCACCTACTCATCCATCCATCCATCCACTCACTCATCTGTCCGTCCATCCATTTATTCATCCATCCATTCATCCACCCAAACACCCATTCATCCACTCATCCATCCATCCATCCATTCATCCATCCATCCATCCATCCATCCATCCACTCATCTACCCACCCACCCATTCATCCATCCATTTATTCATCCATCCATTCATCTACCCAAACACCCATTCATCCACTCATCCACCCACCCATCCACTCATCCATCCATCCATCCACTCATCCATCCAACACGGATTGAGTGCCTACAGTGTCACTGGGTTTTGTGCTAGGGATCTCTATCCAAAAAGACCCAATCTCCGATCTTAATGCAGTTACTAGTTGTGGGTTGGCAGAAGGGAAAGGGAATATTACAACTGAAAGTGATAAAAGCCATAACAGAACCATGCAGAAGAAACACTGGAGTAGAGAAAAGCCAGTGCCCAACTCAGCCTGCAGTGAGAGGAGAGAGACCAAAGGGATACTGCTTTTGTGCGAAGATGCCGTGCAGTGGGGCAAAGAGAGGACTTTGAAACAGAAAGGAAACAATACACAAAAGAAAAAAGAAAACACCCCATAAGTCTCCCAAGGACAGGGTGAGAACACGGTACAAAGTTGTAAGCAGTTCAGGAAGAGGTGATTGAAGCTGAAGTCAAAGCTAAAGGAGCCTGTTGGGTTTGAAGGGGAAGGGATTACTGATGTCACTGTTTCCCAGCAGTGTCCCTGAACCTAGTCCTCAAAGGCACCAAGCAAACAGATAGCCATGCGTGGGAGGAAAAAAATCAATCTCCACCCCCGCCATAGGGAAGTTTGCAGAGTGATCAATGCTGGTCTCTGCCTCAGAAAGATGTTACAGGCAGATGAAAGCCCTGGTAAGTCTTGCAGTAGAACAAGCGTTTCAAGTGTCCAAAATTGCTGGGCATGGTGGCTTACCACTATAATCTCAGCACTCAGGAGGCTGGGACGGGCGGGTCATGACTTTAAAGCCAGCCTGGGCTCCATAGAGACAACCTATCTCCAAAAAAAGTGGCTCAAATTTATTCACGCACAGACCATCACTGCACCGTGGTGTCCTACAGAACAGGAACCCTGGAGGACAGCCTGGGGGACGCTGGTCTCCTCTACGCCAATTACCATGTGCACCTGCGCTGGCTCGAGAAGACACAGCTTCAAAGACAAACTCCGCCACTTTGTTGTTTGACCTTGGATTAGTTACTTCACATCTTTGCTGGAGATGAGGACGGGGCCCTGAGCACACTTCATCCCCAGGGCATTTTCGCTGAGCTCAAATGCCTGCCACAGAACCTCTGTGCAAACCATGTCCCGTCATTCTTCTCGGCTGATGTATCCCTGAATTATGTGAGCTTGTTCCTCCCTCAGAATTCTAGCTGCTTCTTTCTCTCCCTCCCTCCTTCCCATCTCGCTCTCGCTCTCTCTTTCCTTTTCCTTCCTTCTTGGTACTGGGGTTTGAACTCAGGGCTTCCCTCTGGCATGGCAGGGACTCTTCCACTTGAGCCACTCCAGCCTTTTTTTTTGTGATGGGTTTTTCGAGATAGGGTCTCATGAACTATTTTCCTGGGCTGGCCTCAAACTGCAATCCTCCTGATCTCTGCCTCCTGAGTAGCTAAGATTACAGGCATGAGCCACTGGTGCCCAGCTCCCTGCCAGTTTTTATTCGGACTTTTTTGGGGTGCTGCAGATGAACTCCAGGGCCTCCTGCATGAAGGTTTTTAAAAGAAGTAAGGAGCCAGGCACTGGTGGCTCACACCTATAATACCAGCTACTTGGGAGACAGAGATCAGCAGGATCACAGTTCGAAGCCAGCCTGGGCAAAACAGTTTGAGAGACCCTATCTCAAAAAACCCATCACAGAAAAGGCTGTTGGAGTGGCTCAAGGTGTAGGCCCTGAGTTCAAACCCTTGCACCACAAATAAAGGAATAAATACAAATTTATAAATAAATAAACAAACAAATAAATAAAAGAAGTAGAGAGCTCTTGTCTGTGTCTGGCCTGGGACGCCATCTACCCTTGACCTTGAAAACTTCCTCTCTTTGTCCTACTGGAAAACCCACCCACCTCCCTGAGTCCTCACCAGGCACCATTGCCTTTGACCTTACCCGTGGCTCCTGGGTTGAAACAGGTGACACACCTTGGCTGCCAGAGCCTCCCGTGACCCTTCCCATCAGGCAACAGCTGATTTGATCTGTCTGCATGGCTGCAATGACCAGGCAGCTGGAGACGCCATTCTTGGCCCCACAGAAGCGGCCCTGACCTCGGGGCGCGCATCATCCCTTGGGGACCACAGACACACAGCAGCTGAGCGGGTGCGCAAAGTATGGGTGCAAACTGAGATATTTCAACGAAGACCCAGGCGGCTGCTGTCTGAATTATTTACTTTCTTGTCTCTTTGGCAGGCTGTGCAGTGCCAGGTCACAGTATTTGGGTCACATCTGTGTGACGTGGCACGGTGTGTGGCTGGACGCATTCAGCACACATTGGCTACCTTCTGAATGAACTCAGTGACCCACAGGGCTTGCCTGTGTGACAAATTAGTGACGGTGACAGACATTGCGCTCATTACAATGGGAGTGTGCTCATAAACACATATTCAGGTACATGTCCACATGTTGTGTAATGTCTACACCGACACGCGTGTGTGCGTGTACACACATGTAGCTGTACATGTCATTGCATGTCAAATGTCACATGCTAAAGGCTTGGTCGCCAGCCTGTGACTCCATGGAAGGTGCTGGAACCCTTAGGAGGAAGTGAGACCTTTGGGATGTGACCTTGAAAGGGATATTGGGGCCTTCACGGTCTCTCTCTGACTTTGCTTCCCGGCCACCATGAAGTGAGCAGTGTGGCTTCACCATCACGGCTCCTGCCATGGGCCTCGACCTCCCCACAGGCCCCCGAGACGAGGCCAAGCAAGCATGGATCCCAGATTTCTGCATCTGTGGCCCAAATGAGTTTCAATGTCACAGAGGCGGGAAGCTGCTCAGTACATTTTGTGTGTGTGTGTGTGTGTGTGTGTGTGTGTGTGTGTGTGAGAGAGAGAGAGAGAGAGAGAGAGAGAGAGAGAGAGAGAGAGGAGAGAGAGAGAGAGACAGCACACCCCTGGCTGTGTTCTCCATGGGCAAAGACACAAGTGGCCTCACCGCAGACCTTCCACCATGCGGTACAGGGAAGGACAGGGAAGGTACTTTCTCCTGTCATCTGTGGTGACAGGAAACGCCCAAGGCCAACCTCACGGTCACTTCTGTGTTCTGCACCGCCATGGCTTTATTTGCTGTGCGGTTCTCTCAGACCCTGCGAAAATTCAAACATCATCACTGCCTTCCCACGACAGCTGGCTCGTGGGAAGAACGCACTCTATTTGGGAAATAAAATGCACTTGTGACTAATGGGGGCAAAACCCATTTGTGACTCATCCAATTAAACTCAAAGGCATGTCCAGACAAAAGTGTCAATGCATTATTCTAGATCATTCATTAAAACCAACCCCCTCTGCAACCGCGCTCTCCCAATTAAATAAAGAGCCGCAGCTTCTTATTTTCCTCTTGGTACCAAGAGGACTTGGACCAGATCAGAGATAACGTTCCCAAGTGATTTGCAGGATCTGTGGCACGTGCAGGTGTCCACACCGTCCTGGACACAGCCAGGCAGAGACGCACACATTTCTTAGAAGTGACACAGTCCCCTCCCTGTGGCCACTGTGGGCCTGAGCTTTGAAAATGTCACCCATGTTGGAACTGCGTTTTGATGGCTCTGCAACCAGGACCTCCGCCTACGCCCGGGGCTCCAGGTCCTCTGTGAGTGGACGAACCCAAGGCTCTGTCGCCCGCACGCACTGTCCTTGGAGGAGTGAACACGGCGCAGCCTTGTCAGTGTGATGTCCCCGAGAAGCCAAAACTCGGGCAGAGCAGAGACGAGAGACGCCCGCACGCCACGTGTGCACCGCTGGCACAGCCACACCATGGAATCAGCCTCATGTCGTCAGCTGGCGGATGCACAGAGCGAAACCCGGACCTTTCCAGCACCGCTGTGAGCCTCTGAGCCCCCCAAAAATGCAGATTTGCATGATCTGCAACCTCCTGTAGTGGGAGACGATGCGGACTCTGAGGACCCTGACCCTGGAAGGGATGAATGGGGGTCTCGAGAGGGGAGTTCCCACGACAGAAGGTTGTTATAAAAGAATCTCTGACTTCCCATCTCACCGGCGATCGCGCTCCCATGTGCTCCAAACTCTGTGAGGCCCGGTGCCCCGCGGCCCTCGCCAGACACAAGCATAAGCCCATGTCTTGTTCCTGGACTTCCAGAACTGTGCGCTCCACAAACCTCTTACTTTATAAGTTACCCAGCTGTGGGTATTTTGTTATAGCAACAGAAAACAGACGGATACAGAGATGTGTCTGCTATGCCTAGGCCAGAGAGTACTGGGATACAGAAAAGAGAGCAGAGGTAAGACAATAAAATAAAGAGGTCACAGGCCAGGTGTGGTGGCTCACGCCTGTAGTCCCAGCTACTCAAGAGGTAGAAATAGGGAGGATTGTGGTTCAAGGCCAGTCTGGGCTATATAACAAGGCTCTATTTGCAGGACTGTATCTCAACAGACAAGTCAGGCATGATGGCACACACCTGTAATCCCAGCCATGTGGGAGACCTAATAGGAGGATCACAGTCCAGGCTGGCCTGGGGCTCAAATGGGAGAACATCTGTCTTACAAGCACAAGGTCCTGAGTTCAAATCCCAGTACCACCAGATCATTAAGAAAATTTCAAAGGTGGTTATGGCCACAGAGGGGACTGGCGGGGTCCTTCTGGCAGGGGGTGAACTGGGGAGAAGCTCTGAGTGCTGTGGCACGAGGCCTCGCTCTTCCTCATCCCCTTGGGAGGTGAGTGGGGTGGCGGTGTGGAGCTGAAGTTTCAGGCTCCTCCGTAAAAAGCAGCCTCAGGGAAGCCTGGTCCCCTCGGCCTCAGGCGGGTGCAGGGCCGGCCCAGTGTGCGGGGCGAGCATGCACTGGAATGGGCCCCACAGGCCGTGTGTGACCCAGGATGCCTGGCCTGCTGGGTTGGGTTCCACGCAGGCTCCCTCGCGCTCTGCTGCCTTCCTGTGACACCGCGCACCGGCCTGGCAGGGCCCGGATCCGGCGCCATCACCCAGGGCTCTGGGATGTGGTGGCAGGCGGTGGCGGGGACCACAGGACTGTGGGATGTGAGGGAGCCCTGGGACAGGTGTAGGGCTGTGACAAGGCACAGGTGGGTGCCCTGCTCCTGGCTCCGAGCCATCCCGCTCCATCCCCAGCTCTCCCGGGAAGTGTCTGAATATTTAAAGGCTGTCACCATCTTGTCCCCTTAGCTGACTTTCTTCAGGAAAACAGACACATGGGCTCTGTCACCCACTACAAGAAAGCAGCTTTTACAGGGCCGTGTCACTATCCCAGAAATCAACCCAACAGGCAGTGCGTGCTCCATAGTCCAGCAAATATTAACTTCAGGGACTCACGCAGGTCCTTTACGGCCAGTCATCCCAGCTACGACAGGAAGTCTAAGGAGGACGACGGAGGTGCAGGTTGGCCTGGGCAAAAAGTGAGACCTCATCTTAAAACAGGCAGAGCAAACAGGGCTGGCGCAGTGACTCATGCAGAAGAGCGCCTGCCTAGCAAGTGGAGTCCAAACCCCGGTGCCACCAAAAACCATCCGACCAACCCAACAGAACCAAGGCAGTGACAAATCCAAGGTCACGCCCGGGTGGTGGTCTCACAGACTCCTTCTGCTCAAAGACAAGCCGAGGCGTCATGTCTGATTCCTAGCACACCAGGGTCCCCCACTCCCAGCTCCATCCCCGGCCCAACCTCTGCGCCATGCGCTGACAGTTTTGTCCCCTCCCTCCTCAACCTGCACTGCTCGGTGGTCCTCACAGCCTGTGGCCATCCAGCACGTTGGGGACCCTGCGTCCTTGTCTCCCCCTCCTGCAGAGACCTGTCCATCTTCTGGGGCTTCTCCCATCACCCCAAGAAAGCCTGGAGGAAGTGCTGCTCTCCCCGGACTCTCCAGACCAGCTTTGGCATCCTGGACTCTCCGGCTGCCTCAGTTTCCCCCCAGCTTTGTGGGCGCCCTGGTTTTCCTCTTTCACATCCCCGTCACCCTCACAACCCACCAGCCTGTGCCCCGGTGAGTGAGCGAGGCTGTCTGTGCTCACTCGTGTCCAGGCACCCTGGACTAACAAGGCCCCTCCTATTTTCTCCCGAGCCTCAGTCACGGTCTTGGTGGAAGTGCAAGTCTTTTTGAACACAGTTGCTTAGCAACGGGGACGCAGTCCCCGGGGAGCAAAGCGGTGTGAGGTAGCTGCATGGTTGTGCCAGTGTCACAGAGGCGCGGCAGTCACAGTGGGGTTGGCAGGGACTGCATGGTCCCCTCGGAGCAATCCTGGGATGCCGGGCACATGGCACTTCTGAGGCCACACGGCCTTACTTTCTTAACAAGCAAAGCACAATTCACAGCAGCCAAGCTGCGCGACCACCCCGGGGCCCAGCCCAGGAACGGGTAAAGAAAACGTGGTCTATGCACAGAGTGGAGTACTACACAGCCACAAAGAAGGAAGCTGCGTTCCCAGGAAAATGGACGGAACTGGAGATCATTGTACTAAGTGAAATAAGCCAGAGCAACAGTGGCAAAGACCGATGTTAGTCTCTCTTATGTGTAAACTCTAGTCTTTCACAACAAATGACAGGAATACAAAGCAGGTTCTGTTTGGGGTGGTGATCGACCTTCACTAGAAGGCTGGGTGCACTGGCTCACGCCTGTAAACCTAGCTACATGGGAGGTGAAGATCAGGAGGATTGAGGTTTGAGGCCATCCCAGGCAAAATGTTCTGAGACCCCATCTCAACAAACAAGCCAGGGAGGTGGTGCCCTGCTGTCATCCCAACTATGTGGGAGGTGGAGGTAGAAGGATCGGAGTCTAAGGCTGGCTCCCGGGCAAAAGTACAAAACTCTATCTCAAAAAAACAAACTAAAGCAAAAAGGGCTGGAGGCCTGGATCAAGTGGTAGAGCAAATGCGAGGTCCTGAGTTCAAATCCCAGTACTGCCCGAACAACAGAGTAGCATGAGGGGAGAGTGACCAGTGTTCTCCTTAGGCCGCCATTGTCACCCTCAAATAACAACGTGGGATCTGAGGTTCAAAGACAGGAAGTCACTTGTGAGAGGAGCTGCGAGGAGCTGACGCACACCCCACATCCCGCACCACAGACCCCACTGTGCCACCTGTCACCCACGTCAGACACTGCTGCAGGCTTCTCACAACTGTCCCTGGGTCCCCTTACTATGGTCATTGAAAAATGTCAGAAGAGAGAGGGAGGGGGGGTTTCTGTCTGTCTATCTATCTATGTTGCCTTTGGTGGCTAGCCAGCTGTTAGTGGAGAGTCAGGACCCAGGAAGCAGGGGGTCCACACTGACTTTTCTGCCATTTTTCACTGTGGGTTGAAAAGAACCCACACTAAGGTCCCAGCTGTTTCCATAACTTGGCTATTGTGAATAGTGCCGCAATAAACATGGGTATGCAGGTGCCTCTGGAGTAACAGTCTTTTGGGTATATCCCCAAGAGTGGTATTGCTGGATCAAATGGTAGATCAATGTCTAGCTTTTTAAGTAGCCTCCAAATTTTTTTCCAGAGTGGTTGTACTAGTCTACATTCCCACCAACAGTGTAAGAGGGTTCCTTTTTCCCCACATCCTCGCCAACACCTGTTGTTGGTGTTTGTTTTCTTTTTGTAATTCACTAATTTTAAGCCTTTTCCTTAGGACCTGATGGTTACACAGGGGCTCGCTGGGGCATTTCCATGCACGCACAGCGCTCCCCATTTGGTCATCCCGTCACTTCCCCCTTCCCCACCCCGACAATGACGGCACAGGTTGCGGGCTCCATGTTCATGCCTGTATAGAAGTTCATCCGCCTTACCCCTCCTTCACCCGCTTCCTATAAATGAACTGGGCTTAACCCCCACCCTCTTCCTCGCCCCCCATCCTGTGCTGCCCGGCAGTCTCCAGTGTGCTTTTGTGTCTTCTTCCTACACAGATGGGATGTGCTGTTTCTTTTCCTTTCATTTTTGGCTGTCCTGGGATTTGAACTCAGGGCCTACACCTTGAGCTACTCCACCAGCCCTTTTGTGTGAAGGTTTATTCAAGATAGGATCTTGTGGGCTGGGATGTAGCTCGGTGGTACAGCGCTTGCCTAGCATGCGTGAGGCCCTGGGTTCAATCCCAGCACCAAAAAAGAAAAGACAAAAAAAAAAACCTCTCCCCAAGATAGGATCTTGTGAACTGTTTGCCCAGGACTGACTTTGAACCGGGATCCTCCTGAGTAGCTGAGATTACAGGCATGAGCCACTGTGCCTGGCTGAAACTTAATATTTTTATTGACTGTTGATTCTGGACAGACAGGAGCATGAAGAAATCCGAAATGGAAGCAGAAAAAGGAAAACAAGAAGCTCTTGAACATTAAACAAAGACATCCTGTTACAGAAGGAAACTCAAAACTGCAGCTCCCATAAAGACAGTGTTCCCAAACATGCACCACCCCTCCACCCACACTGAGCGGTTCTCCGTGCCTCGGCCTGGTCCCCACAGACCCCACACACCCGGCTCACGCCACAGCCTCGTGTGGTCTCAGCTCGCAGACACACAAGCAGCTTCTAGGATGTTCTGGATTACTTTATTGATTTTTTTTTTTTTTGAACAAGGACTGTTCTCATTTTTGGAGCAGGGTCTTTGTCTTTGAATTGATGAGACACATTTGTTGTTCACCAAGGTTACAGAGATGGAGATTTGTACCGGGGCACAAACATCCAGGATTTTTGGTTAGGTTAGCCGAGAGCCTCCTCCATCCTACTTGGAGCTAGAAGCTCTCTCACTGTGATTTTAATTTGCATTTACCGATGACTACTGATCTCTCCCTAAGTTTGCTCACTATTTTGAGTCTGTTGTGAAGAATTTCTCTCTTTTTTTTTGGTGGTACTGGGATTTGAACTCAGGGCTTTGCATTTGCTATATGAGAGCTCTATCACTGGAGCCACGCCTCCAGCCTTTTTTCTTCGGGTTATTTTTCAGATAGGGTCTCCTATTTTTTCCTGGGGCTGGCCTCAGCCTCCAATCCTCCCACCTCTGACTCCTGCAGAGTTGCTATAACGGACATGTTACCACCACACTGGCTTGTTGATTGAGATGGGTCTCGGTGATTTTCTGCCCTGGCTGGTCTTGAATCACAACCCCCTGGATCTCCACCTTCTGAGTAGCTGGGATTACAGCAATGAGCCACCACACCTGACCTTTTTTTTTTTAGTCAGATTTCATATCTTCAGAATGTAGTAAAATGTCTGAAAATCTTTTCCTGATGCACACGGGATAGGGTGTGCTGGCTTTTCTGATGACTTTAAATGAATGAATAAGTAAATAAACATGGAGAAAAATGTACGTTTGGGACATGAGTACAGCTCAGGGGCTTCACTCTTCATCGTTCCAGCTTTTCTCAGGTGGGGGAGGAATGTGTCCTAACACAGGGAGCATCGCCACCCCCAGCACTGTGAGGACCAGGGGACCAAGCCAGATCCCAAGGCTCACAGGACCAGAACCCATTTGCAAGTCCCAGTTTCTTTCCATTCCTTGGCAAACTAAATGCAATGGGTCTGAGTTACATTCCTCCATCCTCCTTCCATCAAACTCCTACATCAGCACCTGGTCCATCCATCCACCCATCCATCCATCCATCCATCCATCCATCCACCCACCCATCCACTCACCCATCCATCCATCCATCCCTCCAACCATCCATCCATCCGTCCATCCATCCATCCATTCATCCACACACCCATCCATCCATCTACCCTTCCACTCACCCACCCATCCACTCACCCATCCATCCATCCATCCATCCATCCACCCATCCACCCATCCATCCATCCATCCGTCCATCCATCCACCCACCCATCCACTCACCCATCCATCCATCCATCCATCCACCCATCCACCCATCCACCCACCCATCCACCCACCCATCCACCCATCCACCCACCCATCCATCCATCTATCCACCCATCCATCCATCCACCCATCCATCCACCCATCCACCCATCCGTCCACCCATCCGTCCATCCATCCGTCCATCCATCCATCCATCCATCCGTCCATCCATCCGTCTCTCCATCCATCCGTCCATCCATCCATCCATCCGTCCATCCATCCATCCATCCGTCCATTCATCCATCCATCCATCCATCCATTCATCCATCCATCCATCCATCCATCCATCCGTCCATCCATCCACACACCCATCCATCCATCTACCCTTCCATTCACCCACCCATCCACCGATCCACCCATCCACCCATCCACCCATCCACCCATCCACCCATCCATTCGTTCACTATGCCATCACTATCTGGGTACACCATGGCAAGGAAGACAGATGAGGGGCCAGAAACAGCAGTCACCCGCCCCCCCGAAAGGACAGGTATTTAAATCTTGACAGAAATTTGCCTACTAATGCATTTACAGGTGGAACCTGCCTGTGCTCCATGCCAGCACATGAGCTCTGTCTGCAGAAAGATGCTCCCGTATTTCCACCGTGGGAATTGACCAGAAATTCCTGGTGGATTTTCTGGCATAAAACACACACTAGACGGTGCTCTCCTAGTGACACACTCTTATGGGCACTGTCACAGGAAATTCTGGAGCTTCCTTCCCTCCTCATTACAAAAGAGGGATGCACAGAGATGTGTGGGCAGGTCCCACTCGGTCCCAGGTCCTGGGACGCTGGTCCCCATGGCTGCATCTCTAAGATGACCTTGCTTCTGGCTGCTGGGTGGATGAGGGGATTGGGGGCATGGGAGAGAAACTGAGGCAGAAGACAGGCTGTTTTCTGATGGGCTCTGCTATGCTGGGAGTGGCTGTGTTCCCCTGTGACCCCAGTTCCACGAGGTGACACCGCTTTTAATAACCCTACTTAGGTTCCAGTGACCCTGTCCCTTCAGCCCATAGGGTAGAGACATCTTCCAGCCCCTGCCCTCTCTAGGAGCCTCATCATCTCTGGTTGACTCCTTTAACCTGCCAACACCATAAAGAGTGTCATCAATAAGTCTCATTCAGCTGGGTGTGGTGGCTCATGCCTGTAATCCCAGCTTCTTGGGAAGCTGAGATCAGGAGGATCACAGTTCCAGACCAGCCCAGGAAAATAGTTCATGAGACTCCATCTCAACCAATAGCTTGCATGGTGACACATAACTGACATCCCAGCTCAGTGGAAGGCTGAGATCAGGGGGATTGTGATTCACGAGACCCCATCTTAACAGAAAGGCTGAGCATAGTGGTTCGTGCCTGTGATCCCAGCTATGGCAGGAAGCATAAAATAGGAGGATCAAAGTCCAGGTTTGCCTGGTCAAAAAGTGAGACCCCCATCTCCAAAGTAACCAGAGCTGGGGAGTGGCTCAAGTAGTAGAGCCTCTGCCTAGCAAACTCAAAGCCCTGAGTTCAAATCCTAGTACCACCTACCCCCCACCCAAATCTCATTCCTAACTGGATAGATTCTGCTTCCTGAAACAAGATATGAAAGATATGAGTTGGAAAACCCTTAATTCATTCACATACACCCCAAAAGTTAAAGTCAGCAGAAGCAAATTACACATAGCAAGTCTCAGTACAAAACAACACTGATGAACTCAGGGGAGACCAGCAATTCCATCTCACATTTCTAGCTCTGAAATATTCAGGTACCAGAGATGCTCTTACCTCAGGGAAAATAGATTCTCCCATGACAAGCTGGGATCGGACTTGAAGTACTACTAAAGAGGACAGGCCTGGGGCCAGGCATGGAAGTGCACGCCTGCAATCCCGGCTACTAGGGAGGCAGAGATAGGATGATCGCCTTTCAAGGCTGGCTGGGCAAAAGTGCGAGACCCTATCTGGAAACTGAACTAAAGCTGAAAGGGCGGCAGAGAGGCTCAAGCAGTACGAGCGCCTGCCCAGCAAGTGTGAGGCCCTGAGTTCAAATCCCAATAACCCCCCAAAAAGAATCAACGGAACAAAACAGGCAAACGGTCTGAACAGTCACAATTTCAGAATCTCACGGGAGGGGAGGCCAACAGCACCTCCAGTGCAACACCACTGTGCACCTATTAGAGCGGCCAAATTTGTAAGAAAATTCAGCGCTGAGCACAAACTGAGACTTTCGTACCCTGCTGCAGGTGGATCAAGGACGGGGTCACCTCTTTGTGAACAGACTGGCAGCTTTCAGAGCAAGTTACCCCCAGATGTCCACTGTGACACAGCGGTCCCATCAAGACACGCTCACACCAGCGCCTGCACACGAGGACACGTAGCCACTTAACTCATCGCCACTCCAAATGAGAACAGGTGAAATGACCACACGCACTGGGTGCAAAGCAAACAACCAAACGACCCATAGTTGTGGAATATTACTGAGCAGTAAAAAGTGAAAGGGCGCGTTAGACACACAAGGCTGTTGGATAAAGGAGGCCAGGGTCAAAGGTTGTATAAGGTGGCCTCTATTTTTAGAGCATCGTGGAAAAGGTGGGTGATCAACCAGGGTTTGCTGGGGCATGGGGCATGGGGGTGCAGACTCCCAGGAGGACATTTGGGGTCGATGGAAATATTCTGTCTCTTGATTGTGGTAGTTACATGAGGTACAATGTCACCCGAGTTCATGCAATGAGCCAGGTGCCTGTGGCTCACGCCTGTAATCCCAGCTGCTTGGGAGGCTGAGACTGGGAGGACAGAGGTTTGAGGCTAGTCTGGGAGCATAGTTCACGAGACCCCATCTCCAAAACAGCCAGAGCAAAATGGACTGGAGGTGGGGCTCAAGCAGTAGAGCACCTGCTTTGCAAGTGCGATGCCCTGAGTTCAAATCCCAGTCCCACCCCATAAATGAGCGCATGACCTGAATAGAGGTGGCCCAAGGGAGAAGCACAGATGGCGCACAGGCGTTTGAAGATGCCCAGAATCATCGCTAGCAGGGAAATGAGCTCAAAGCCACCGTGAGGCCTCAGCCATCCCGTCAGAACCGCTGCTGTGGAGAAGAAAAGCCCAGAACAGCGAACACCGGGAGGGTGTGGAGAAAGGAGCTCGTGCACTGCTGCTGGACACGAAGTCGTTCGGCCAGTACAGGGGACACTCGGAGGGTCCTGAAAACCTCGGAGTCCACCTGTGATCCAGCCACCCTACCACGAGGAATACAGCCGGAGGAAATTAAGTCAGCCTACCTAAGAGCCACCTGCATCCATGTCCACTGTGGCCTCGTCACACAGCCAGGGGACCGAGCCAGGTGTCCACCAGTGAGCAAGCGCAGAAAGAAAACGGGGTGATAATTATCCAGTTTCTGTGTATGAGTGCGAGCTGTGCCTCCAGATAAGCACGATTCTTACAAATTGACCAAAAACTGCTGGAATTCACCTTGTACTTGTGCGGTTCTATGATTTTTTTTTTGGTGGGACTGGGGTTTGAATCCAGGGCTTTGCACTCACAAAGCAGGCGCTCCACCGCTCGAGCTGAGCCGCCAGTCCATTTTGTTCTGGTTACTTTGGAGATGGGGTCTCACAAACTTTTTGACACAGTTGGCCTTGAACCGCGATCCTCCCCATCTCAACCTCCCATGTGGCAGGGATTACAGGTGTGAGCCACTGCACCCAGCACAATTTTCATTTCAAAGGCTGGTCGCTTCCTTGGTCCAATTTACTCCCGTGGCTTTTGTGTCTGTCACTCTTCCGATTGGGATTGCTTTCAGGATCGCTGTCTTAGCAAGCTTGTTCTTGGTGCATTAAAATGCCAGAGATTTCTGTAGGTTCATCAGGCCAACAGGTTTTTGGAGCCCTTAGATTTTCTGCATATAGAATCCTACTGTCCGTGAGGAAGGACAATTTGACTTCACCCTAAAAAAGGTGAATTTTTTCAATCTCAAAATACCCAACGCAGCGCCCTGTTCATGTGGGAGTGCGTTTAAGTAGCAGAAATGGTTAAGTTACACTTCTCTCCAATCCTGCTTTGTTGGTTTGTTGTTTTTTTTTTTTTTGAGATGGGGTCCCATGAACTATTTGCCCAGCTGGCTTCAAACCCTGATCCTCTGATCTCTGCCTCCTGAGTAGCTGGGATTACAGGCGTGAGCCATGGCGCCCGGCCCTGGGTTGTTTTTATCGGGGAACCCTCTAGCTGGACAGAGTCCGCCTGGCTGTTGGGGAGCTGGCTCTGGCATTCGTTTTCTCCCACGTTCATCTGTTTTTGCTGTTGTCCCATTTCTTCCTGACAAACTGTTTTATCTGAGTCTGGTCTGTGTCCTCTTGATACCAAATATTTGTAACAAGCTCAGTGTACAGATCTGAACTAATCCACACCTAAATAAATCAGAGGCGTCTCCTCCTGACACAGGGAGACACACATGGGGGTGGAAGTCCGTTTTGCTGTCATGCTCAGTGGGGACGCGTGTCTCTGGGAGGGGTGACGGTGACACGGCTGGATGGGGGACATGGTGTGTGCCAGGAGGGGACAGCTGGGAAGGTCCTTCGTAGAACAGAAAATGTCGGGCTAACACCAGAGCTGGGTTCAAGTGTGTCACAGGCTGTCAGGATGATTGGGGGGAAATTCATTCTGGCTCTTCTCATTGGTCCCAAATCCCAATTTGGTGGCACTGGGGTTTGAACTCAGGGCCTTGTGCTCACTAGGCAGGCACTCCACCACGTGAGCCAGGTGAGCCCCCAGCCCTTTTTCTCAACAGGGTCTCATGGTTTCCCCTGAGCTGGCCTGGACTGTGATCCTCCTATTCACACCTCTCACATAGCTGGGATTACAGAGATGATATACCACACCCTGCTTGTTTGTTGAGATGGGGTCTCGGTAATGTTTCCCCCCACCCCGTGGCTGGCTTCCAGTCTTGATCCTCCCAATCTATGCTTCCTGGGTAGCCAGGATTACAGGCGTGAGCTACTGGCCCTGGCCCAATGGTCATGTTGTATGCGGAAACGGTTCTCTTCTGATGGGAAACTAACTCACTTTGACTAAGCAAACAGCCTCGATTTCTTCCTTCTCTGATTTCCTTGCACGAAGCTATCGATCCCGTGTGCTAACAAGTACAAAGAGTGCAGTCCAGGAGCTCTCGCGGTTGTTTTGGACCACGCCCTTAAGAAACGAAACACGGGAGCAACTACAGTTTTAGGAGCTTGGGAAACAGCAAGTTTGACCCTGGGCTGCCATCGGGAAGTCGGCAACTTGACGCTCTCAGGACGGGCTCGCGTGATTTCCCACGGTGTCCTCGTGCCCTGTCACCAAGGCAATAAAACTTGCGACATTTTCCACAGGGAGCGGAGAGGGATGTGCTCCTGTCACACACAAGGGCTCCAGTCCCCAGGTGACAAGTCTGGAAAGTCGCGTCCCTTGCACAGGGAGCCAGGCCCGAGGTTTGGAAGAACTGGGGCCCGGCCTCGGGCTCACTTCCAGGGGGTTGCTCAGTGTGCCCGAAATCTGCCACTGAGATCCCAAAGGTATGTAGGGTGCGATAACCAAGCCAGGAACTGAACAAAGAAAAGAGTGAATCCATACTGCAAGAGGAAGGAAATGAGTGTGTCTGCAGGACAGCACGGCACAAAACGAGCCCCACAGAGGAAGCAGGCCGGGCGCAGTGGCTCACACCTGCAATCCCAGCTATTAGGGAGGCGGACAGCAGGAGGATCGCAGTTCAAGGCTGGCTGAACCCAAAAGTTCTTGAGCCCTCATCTCATGAAACAAGCTGGGTGTGGTAGAGCATGACTGTAATCCCAATCACACAAGCAGCAGAGGTAGGAGGATCACAGTCTCACGCCAGCCTCAAGCAAAAAGTGAGACCCTATCTGAAAAATGACCAAAAAGAAAAAGGACTGTGGCCTGGCTCAAGTGGTAGAGCTGCCTAGCAGGTTCAAGGTCCTGAGTGCAAACTCCAGGACAGCTTAAAAAAAAACCCACAACTGATGACAAGAGAACAAAGCTGACTATGTCACCTCCTCCCCAAGCCCCAAGGAAAGCACCCTTGCTAGGCAGGCACCTACCACGTGAGCCACCCACAGCCCTTTGGTGTAAATCAATTGCACAAAGCAGTGGGTCGTCTTAACGTTTTCACACGCGCACACACGGTACCGGGATGAGACCTGGGGTTTTAGTTTCTTCCTTTTCTTTTATCGTCATTTGTCCGGGGCGAGAGCAACACGTGACGTAAAAAGCCATGTCGTTGGCAGGTGGGTGGACGGAGCTGGGGAACGTCTTCAGAAGTTAGCCGCGTGTTTCCGGTCACGTGTGGAAGACAGGCCAACACCATGCAGCGGTATTGTGGGAAGCAGGTCACGCTAGGGGAGGCCACACGGGGGAGGGTGACCAAGGAGAGCATGGCTGATGTACTTTTTATACAAGAATGAATACAGAATTTCAAACCTGCTGAAGTCACAGAAGAAGGGGACTAAGGTAGAAAGGAGGGAAATGGAGGGGAGGGGACGACACGCATGGGTTGTAACACATCTGTACACAGAGGTGTCACAATGAGACTCCCTGTACAATAAATATACCATGATTAAAAAAAAGAAAGAAAAAGAGAGTGGCAGTTTGGTCCAAGCTGTGCTACTTCTCCACCGCATTTTGGCAGAAGTGACAAGTGACAACCAAGCTGTCAGACGAGATTAAGAAGCGGTGCAGGAGAGCGTGACCCTCTTCCAGCTTGAGGAAGTGAACGCCGAGGTGTCACCTGCTGCTGCCCAGCGAGGGTCGGCACTGCCCACGGCCACGGGGCTTGCCCTCACGCTACACCCCAGCTGGACGGGGGCTCCGACAACACACGCTGGTGTCACCTGTGAACTGGTGACTTCGCCTCTGCCCTGATCAGGTGCCAGGTTTGCTTAAGGGTTCACCTTGGAGCAGGGCTTCAGGGGTGTCGTCCATCCTGTGGGTAGGGCAGGTGACATCATGGCGCCAGGAAGCAGAGAGAGGGGCACAGCAAGGTGCAAGACACAGCCGCCCCAGGACACCCCAGAGCCCTGCTTCCTCCTGCCACGGGTCACCACCTGCCTCTCCCCTCCCCCAATAATGCATCAATATTGGAAATCCATAGAGATGACATTAAATTCCAGATGCGTCAAAGGATTCATCCCTTGATGGGGTCAGAGCTACAGACACCCCAGAAACGTGTGAGGCGTCTCTCAGTCCCACCAGGTTCAAAGTCAAGATGAATCACCGTGCTGAGTTCACGGTGGTGTGGCTTCAAAAGCATGCACGATTTCACGGTGACATCCTGAAAACTGACTTCTGCTCCACGCATCTCCTGATTCCCCCGCTGACACCACAGAGATGGTGCATCTGTAAATAGATCGTAGTCTGTGAGCCAAACATGGCCGACCCCCGCAGAGGAGGGCAGAGACACGTCTGCCCCTTGCTCAAGGTTTTGAAAAACCAGAGAAGCGTTTGTTGATTAACAAATTCTCATTGAGAATTTTGGCAAAGTTAGATTTTTATGGTGATTTGATGTGACCGGGGCTGAAGTCTTCATCTTCATTATCACTGAAAAAAGAGCTTCCCAGGCAGGCAGAGAAAATACAATTTACACAGCTGTGTTTAAGGAACTGCAAAAAAGAAACTGCGAGGGCTTCATGAGTTTAATTGAGGGCAGAGGAAGAGGCAACACTAGTACAATGTTTCCCAGAGCTCCTGCTGGTGGCTCACGCCTGTAATCCCAGCCACTCAGGGAGGCAGAGATCAGGAGGATCGCAGTTCGAAGCCAGCCTGGGCAAACAGCTCATGAGCCCCTATCTCGAAAAACCTTCACAAAACAGGGTGGTGGAGTGGCTCAAATGGCAGAGCGCCTGCCTAGCAAGCGTGAGTCCTGAGTTCAAACTCCACTGCTACCTAAATAAATGAAGTTAAATTAAAAAATAAAAGCACTTTTCCAAAGTCACAGTTTGTTGCATTACCTTGATATACAAAAGTGTGGAGGAAACACTGTAACGAGACCCCATTTGTTGAAAATGTCTGGAGAATGAGATGCTCTGTTTAATCCACGCTGGCCTTCCCTTCGTGGTCTGAATTGACGCCGTTCAACCAAATACCCAGGAGACAAAATAACCGTCTTTATTGGTTTGAGTTATCTTTGTAAAGCCACAGAGCTATGCACCTGGGGTGGCTGTGTGGGGACAGAGCGCCTGGCCAGGCTGTCACTGGTTTCGGGCACTTGTTCCATGGACCCCTTAGGGATTTTTTTCTATCCACGCTAAGCTAATTGGTCTTTTTTTCCTCACGTGGTGCTAGAAGAATTTGGTAGGCGGTACCTACAATCGTAAGTCAGTTCGGGAAGACACCGCATGTCTTCACTCATATGTGGGAGATGGGCTTAAAACAATTTAATCACATCATCGTGAAAGGTGGGCTGTGTGGGGCTGGGAACCAGCAGGTGGGGGAAGGGGAAAAAAGAGGGTGGGCCAAGCGTGGGGATGCACGCCTGTAATCCCAGTTGCCTAGGAGGCTGAGATCAGGAGGGTCGAGGTTTGCAGCCAGCCTGGGAAAACAGTTCGGGACCTCATTTCTACAAAATGAACCGGAGGTGTGGCTCAAGCAGTGAAGCATCAGCTTTACAAGTGCAAAGCCCTGAGTTCTAATCCCAGTCCCACCAGAAAGAAAAAAGAGGTGTTTAGGGGTATTACAGAAGTGCATTACACGAATGCCTGAAAATTTAAAACCCACCAAGATTAAAAGGGGGACAGTGATATAGATGGGGTGAATTTAATCAAAATATCTTATATGCACAATAAGACCCTCGTACAATTCACATATGCTAATTACAACAGAACAAAGATTAAAGAGTACAGTGACAGTCGTGGTGCTCTGTGACCCGTGTGAGCCAATGGGAACGCGTGGCCATGTCCGGGCAGGTCGTAAGGCTCAGCCCTCAGCACACAGCTGTGACTTGAAATCATGGTGGCAGCTGCTCTTTGCAGCCCTGGTGTCATTTGGAAGGAACTTTCTGGCCCCTGGCTCTGCGCCTCCCTCTGTGCCAGCCCAGCAAGCCGGCTCCGTTAGGAGTGAGGCCGCAGCGGGTGGGTGAAGCCTGGTGACATCTGTTGCTGTCTCATTAACGCTGTGTCCCCTGTCCTCAAGCCAGGAACCCACGGCAGGGCGTCAGAGCTGCTCCCTAAGCCCACCCAGCCAGCGGGGCTTCCACCAACCGCAATTAATCCCTGGCCTGGTTCCTTATAAATCTCTCTCTGGCAAATCAGGCCAAAGAAGCAGGCCCAGAGCGAGGGCTGTCACAGAGCACATCTGGGAAGGAACATAAGCCAGGTTCCTTCTTGTGCCACCAATCCGACACTGGTGACTCTGGTTGGTGCCATCTGTGCTCTCAGTCACTAAAAGGAATAAAGCTTAATGGGCCCGTGCAGTGGCTCTCACCTGTCCTCCACCGGCCTTTGTCTGGCAATCCAGGGCCACGGTCAACACTGGAGAGCCGCCAGCCATTCCTAGCGACTTCTGTGCTGTCTGCACAACACACTTGGGCGAAGGGTTTACTGAGCCGACGTGGGGACAGACACTTTCCCTGGACTGGGAGAGTCTGCAGATCCTCCAGGCCCAGGTCCCAACCACCTTTGCTCAAGTCTTTTCAAGGGTGTTGGCACAGAATGCCTTTGATGACACGGTGGCACTTCCATGGCCAGGTCGGCTGGCGTGCTACCCACGAAAAGAGATCCCAGTACTAGCTGACTGCCGATGGCACCCCCTAGCCCTTTTTTGCATTAGTTATTTTTCAGATGGGGTCTCACTCTTTGCCTGGACCAGCCTCTGCCTCTTACTTATCCCAGCTACGCAGGGACCACAGGCATGCACTGCACATCCAGCTTGTTGGTTGAGATGGGGTATCGCTAACTGTTTTCCCTGGGCTGGCCTGCACAGCTGGGATTATGGGCGTGAGCCACTGCGCCCGGATGAAATCATCTTTTTGTTGGGGATCGGCTGTGTCCCCCTCATAGGACTGAGGGAGCAGTGCACATAGAACACTTCTTACACCGGCGTCTGCCATGTTGATGACAAAGATGGCCACTGTCATCATCATTGTCACCAGACCCCCCTGCTGCAGACTGCCTGCTGTCTTCTGCAACCCGAGTCCGGGCCTGGCTGAGTCTGCTGGTCCCTGCCCTGCCCTCGCTCCCCTGCAGTCTGTCCCCCGGAGCACTGGACCCCAGGAGTTCCTCCCCATCTCTCAGACTCTGCTGTCACTTTGTCCCCTCTGACCCAAAGTGCCTAGGATTACAGTCCATTAGCTCACTGTACTTTCAGGAGGTGTTACTGGGTCCTCCTGCTGTCACCCTCAGGGAACTGGCTAAAATGATGTCACCCTGGGTACTGATACTGCCTGACTAACACAGCCCTTTTCTCTGATTTGGGGGGGTCTCGTGTCTTGTACTAAGAACGAAGGCAGCATGGCAGGAGCCCCAGTTAGCTTGAGAATGGTGGAAAATCCCAGACACATCGTAATTCTTGAAATAAAAACACAACAAGCCCTTCCAACAGGGATATTCAAATAGAAGAAATAGTTTTGAAACACAAGATCATATCTGAGAAATAACTGAGGCAAAAAGGGCTGGCAGAGTGGCTCAAGTGGTAGAGTGTGAGGTCCTGAGTTCAAATCCCAGTACTAGTTGAGTGCTGATGGCTCCCGTCTGTAATCCCAGGCACTTGGGAGGCTAAGATTGGGAGGTTTGTGGCTCCAGGGCTGTGTGGGGGAAAGAAAGACCCCATATCAACAGAAAAAAGCTGGGTGTGGCAGTGCATGCCTGTCATCTCAGCTATGGTGGGAAGTGTAAAGGAGGAAGCTTGTGGTCCAGGATGGACTGGGCAAAAACTGAGACCCCCATCTCCAAAATAACCAGAGCAAAAAGGGGTGGAGGTGTGGCTCTAGGGGTAGTGTGCCTGCCTTGCAAGTGTCAAGCCCTGAGTTCAAATCCCAGTGCTGCTCCCTGAAATACATCTTACCCATGAAAGTGTCACAATCTGTCAGGAGCTCACGAGTCACACTGACACTGGGAGGGAGTGCTTGGGGCACCAAACCCAGCCCATTCCAAAATAAGTGAAGACTCGGTGGGCAGAGAACAAGTTAATCACGTCTAGAGCCCAGAAAGGAACCAAAATGCAATGCAGAAAACTGCCTGAGAATGAGGGCCACCGGCTTTAGGGGGAGAAGCAGACAGAGGGGGCAGGGGGCTTGTTCCCCCACTGTGTGACAAGGACAGAAATTGTCCCATGTGCAATGAGCAGCCTGGCGAGGCTCACTGCTTGGAAGAGTGAAAAAAGGCCACATAGTTCTCTCCTGTGTCCCCACCTGGGGCTCACATGGAGCTGATGGCAGGAGTCGCCAGAGAAGGACACTCCTCACCCCAGGACCCAGGCCAAGCTGCCCAGCTCGTGTCACCACAACTATGATGGCGCCAGGATCAGCAAAATTGCAGACCAATAATCACCAGGACGAAGTGGCAGTGGCCACGGAGACGCTGAGAAATTCTGAAAAATCCGTTCACACACACACACATTTGAAATATAAATAAAATCTATCTAAAACATAAATAAGTATTTTAAATGTTGACATTTAATGTAAAAATAAGTACATACAGAAAAATATAAATAATATATTTATAAAATATAAATAACAGAAATATAATTTATAGCTTCCAAAACAAGAAAGGAAAACGGGTGCGTGGGGGGGGCTAACGCACCCAGTGGGTGTGAAAATGCAGTGTCCCGTGGTGAATGGAATATGCAAAGTATAGTACAGATAAGTCCAACAGTGTCCCCAACGAGACAGACACAGAGAAACAGAGGGACGGAGAGAGACAGAGAGAAAGAAAGAGAGAGAGAAAGAGACAGACAGAGAGAGACAAAGAGAGAGGCAGAGATGGGGAGAAGCTTATCTGTTTTTAAGACAAAAGACTCTCAGGCTGGATGTTTAAAAATCAAGCCATGCACTGCTTATTAAAACAAACCCAAGTAAAAATACACAGAAATGTTGAAAATAACAGAGTGGGACCATACGAAAGGAAAGACACGAATAAATTATGGATATTTTATAAACAAAAGCACAATAGTTTGAAGAGATGAAAGGAAGATGGATGCCTAGCTATCCTTTGAAGAAAAATTCTATGAATTATTAACCATACTTAATTAATTGGAGCTGGGCACCAGTGGTCACGCCTGTAATCCCAGCTACTCAGAAAGCAGAGATCAGGAGGATTGTGGTTCGAAGTCAGCCAGGGAAAATGTTCACGAGACCCTATCTTGAAAAAAACCTTCACAAAAAAGGGCTGGTGGAGTGGCTCAAGTGACAGAGCACCTGCCTGGCAAGCGTGAGGACCTGAGTTCAAACCCCAGTACCACCAAAGAGAAAAAAAGCAGTTAATTCCGGTTTAGTGGTCTAGGCAAGCGATTAGAGAAAGGGGCAGAGGGCGAGCCGATGGGATTCTAATGAGAAAGCGCAGAAGACAGCCAGACTCCAGCCAGAGAGCAAATGCTTGGCTAAGGTTGCAGGTGTGCCATCCCGTGTGGGTACCGGGACCCACTCACCCCACAAAATAAAGGAACAGATGCCATAAAACTCCTTGGGAGTCACAACGGCAAACAGCAAGACTCAGGGCAGGCAGGTGTAAGCCCATTTTCATTGCCATAACAAAATACCCAAGGCAAGCTACTTACGGGGAAAAAAGAGGTTTGTTTAGCTCACAGTTTTGAGGCAGAAGGGCCAAGGTTGGTGAACCCACTGGGCTGGGGTCTGAGAAGGGGCTGATGACATCACAGTGGGAACATGTGTAATAGAGAGAGAGAGAGAGAGAGAGAGAGAGAGAGCGCACACGGCAAAGTAGGACACCAGAGAAAGAGGGAGGGTGGACTTTTCCTATTGTAACAACTTTGAGACAACTAGCGAAGGGGTCACTCAAGAACTCCTTTAATCCCTTCCACGGGCAGAGAGCTGAACGACTCACAGACTCCATTCGGCCTCACCTCTTAAAGGACCCTGAGGACCGAGCTTCACACGCAGACCCCGGGGTGCAGACCCCAGCAACAGGGAGACTTGAGGGCTGCAGGAAGGGGACCTTTGTCCTGCACCTGGGACAGCGTCAGGCTGCCTGGTTCCATCCCCCATGTTGCTGGCCAGGCCTGTGTTGGATGAGTCACAAGTGGCAAATCCCCCCAGCTACAGGGTCACCTGACATTTTTTGCCCTTGTTTTCTTCTTTTTGCGGTACTGGGGTTTGAACTCAGGGTCCACACCTGGAGCCACTCCACCAGACCTTTTTTTGTGATGAGTTTTCTTGAGATAGGGTCTCGCAAACTCTGTCCCTGGCTGGCCTTGAACTGCGATCCTCCTGATCTCTGCCTCCTGAGTAAATGGGATTACAGGCGTGAGCACCGGTGCCCACCTTTCGCCCATTTCAGGGCAGCCTAACTTCCGCTGGCGAAGTGTGTAAGTCCCCTCTGCCTGGGGACATGGCTGTGGTCTGCAGCCAGCCAGGCCGACGGCCGCTGGACTTTTCCACCTGTGCCCAGAAGCTGTGGTCACCCAGAAGTCAGGAGGAGGCAGGGGCACCCCCAAACGAGGAACGGGCAGAAGACAGGGTACAAAAGCCAGCCGGCGACACCCATGGGGACGGGAGTCCAGCATGCTCAGACTTGGGCGAAGCTTCAGCTGCGAGGACGTGGTGAGCCGAGGGTTTCGAGGAATAAATGAGGAATCCTAATGCTCGGCACCCCAAAACGTACAAGTCCACTGCCACGGGCCCCGCGCATCCTTCTGGTGGCCCTGGGGTTTGAACTCAGGACCTCACGCTCGCAAGGCGGGCGCTCTACCACCGAGCCACTCCGCCAGCCCGCACAGGACCCGGGTTTAGGCGGCGTGGGCAGCGTGGGGACGGGAATCCGCCCGAGAGGGAGGGGGCACGGCTCACGCATGCGCAGAAGACACAAAGCGCCGGGAGCGCAAGGCAAGGGCCAGGAAAACCAAGGGAGGCCAGGTCCGCAGTGCTGAAGTGAACAGTGCGCTCGGAGGGGTCACCTGAGACTTCTAACATTGTCACCAACATGCACTAGTGATACCGAGGGGATTTACTGAGACATTTCCACAGACGCGTATAACGTACCCTGATTAGGTTCGCCCCACCCTCGCGCACCCTTATCCCCTCCCCCCACTTAAAACAATTACAGCAGGTTTCCCTGTTATTTTCCTATAGATAGATATCAGCCACAGTCACCGTCCCGGGTCCCCTCTCTGCGCCTACCCCTCCCACAAGCACCCACCCCTCACGGGACCTGTTCTCCAATCCTGCCCCTCCATTCTAAGTTCACGGTCCTTGTTGAGGTTTCGCCGTGGCATTTCACCCACGAGTACACCGTACTTTAATCGGATGCCCCGCCCCGCCCCTCCCCCACCCCTCCCCCACCCCTCCCCCACCCCTCCCCCACCCCTCCCCCACCCCTCCCCCACCCCCATTACTCAACCGTTTCCAGTGAGTTTGTTCTGCCCGCCATCTTCCTCCACAGATCACCGACCCCCAGGACTTCTCTTACAAGTCCTGCAGACAGAGTCCCAGCCTCTTCCTCTCAAGACAGAGTGACAGTCACTCCGACTGCACTCGTTTTTAAGGGATAACAGAAGGACAGACATGAAGTGACACTTCTCTGCTGTCCTCAGGACACAGACATGACTGGTTTGAGGACAGTGCTGTCACATAGCTGTGGAGGACGCCATGAGGACCGGGGACAGGGGAGCAGGGCCCTGGGGTGGCCCTCCTCCCTCAGGAGCAGTGGGGCCCTGAGAATGCCGGCCCTGTCAGACTGCCTTCGGGGAGCAGGGACCTTTAACTGAGGATGACCTTGAAGGGTCGCCCGGTTCAGTTTGTCGCCCTGGGGCAGGTGCATGTCCGACTTTCTGGGGACAGGCTTCTCTCCCCCAGCGTCTCCCCACAGATTCGCCATCTCCGTCCTTCACCTTTTACAGCTTTGGGGATATGGGGCCAGAGGGGACAAAGTGACAGCAGAGTCTGAGGGATGGGGAGGAACTCCTGGGGTCCAGTGCTCCGGGGGACAGAATGCAGGGGAGCGAGGGCAGGGCAGGGACCAGCAGACTCAGCCAGGCCCAGACTTGGGGTGCAGAGGACAGCAGGCAGTCTGCAGCAGGGGGGTCTGGTGACAATGATGATGACAGTGGCCATCTTTGTCATCAACATGGCAGACACCGGTGTAAGAAGTGTTCTATGTGCACTGCTCCCTCAGTCCTATGAGGGGGACACAGCCGATCCCCAACAAAAAGATGATTTCATCCGGGCGCAGTGGCTCACGCCCATAATCCCAGCTGTGCAGGCCAGCCCAGGGAAAACAGTTAGCGATACCCCATCTCAACCAACAAGCTGGATGTGCAGTGCATGCCTGTGGTCCCTGCGTAGCTGGGATAAGTAAGAGGCAGAGGCTGGTCCAGGCAAAGAGTGAGACCCCATCTGAAAAATAACTAATGCAAAAAAGGGCTGGGGAGGTGGCTCAAGTGGTAGAGGCCTGCCTAGCATGTGCAAGGCCCTGAGTTCAAATCCCAGTCCCACAAAAAGACAAGGAGCAGGGACGTGAATGTGTTCCCACAGGTCTAAGAGGCAGACCTGAAATCCAGAAGCAGCCTGCTGGCCCTGGAGCCTGTGATCTAACTGTGATGTTGTCACCCAAAAAGGAGAGGGGACGTTCCTCCGGCCAGCAGAGCAAATGTGGCAGTAACTCAGGGGACGCGCATCCCACACCCGAGCCCACGGTGCAGACGGACCCTGTCTGTAAATATGAAAAGCGACAAAACGTTCAGTGCCTGCTGTGTCTACACAGGGAGCAGGAGGGAGCGGACGGGCCACACAGAGCGGGTGACAGGTGACGGGGTGAAGCCCCCCACACGCGACGTCCATGCCAGGCTCTCACCAGCCCTGCCTCAGACGTTGCTGGAAGGGCTGAAGAACAGAGGCCCAGAGAGGCAGGGCGGTGGCTCACAGTCACACAGCACGCGCAAGGCAGGAGACCATCGGTCCCGTGCTGTCATCTGCTAGTCCACGCTGACTCGCTGAGAACTTCCGAGTATCCACCCGCCGACTCTGAGAGCTGGCCTGGAGTCAAGGTGGAATTCCTTGCAATTTACAGGAAAATGCACACAGAAACAATTAAAAAGGAAAGATAGTGCCAACGTGACAGGAAGACCAGAGGCCACAGGGAAGAATTCCCACCAGTGGCTGTGTTCCTGGGGAAAGAAACGCCACATCCACCCTCGAAGCCACAGGAAGGAAAACATGGCCCCAAAGAAGCTGGGAAGCCAAGCTAAAAGAACCCCAAATCTTTGGCCGGGCACTGGTGGTGCACGCCTGTAATCCCAGCTACTTAGGAGGCAAAGATCAGGAGGATGGTGGTTCGAAGCCAGCGGAGGCAAATAGTTTCTGAGAACCTATCTCAAAACAAAAAAAAAAATCACAAAAGGGCTGGTGTGGTGGCTCACGGAGTAGAGCGCCTGCCTAGCAAGTGTGAGGCCGTGAGTTCAAACCCCAGTGCTGCCAAAAACCAAACCATGTTGGGTTAAATGGAAGAGTTCTGAGCACGGGTCGGGAGAGAGCATGAGGTTGGGTGTGTGTGAGAGAGAGAGAGAGAGAGAAAGAGAGAGACCGAGATCACTGGAGGAAATGGGGAGGGAAAAAGGGAAAGACAGAGGAGGGAGAGAGGGAGAGGGGAAGGGAAAGAGAGAGAACAGAGAGAGAGGGAGAGGAGAGAGAGGATGTTGCAGGATATGGTAATTGGGTCACTCACACACGACTCTGTGAAAATATAAAAGGTCACCATCACCCTGGGGTGGTGACATCAACTTTTTCTTATGAAACAAAATGTGATCACTATACAAGCCACTAATGGCTTTCAAGGTCATTTACCCACAACAGCCAAAAACTTGGAACGGCCCCTTCCGTCAACAGATGAACAGCTAGCTAAACGCTGGCACGCATAGCCTGCGAAACACTACTCAGCAAGGAAAAAGACGTCGAATGTATCCCAGGCATATTACAATGAGCCAAAAAAAAGCTTACCCCAACTTACGTAGCTTTTAAATTTTTTGTGGCACTGGGGAAGGAACACAGGGCCTCACGCTACTCCGGCAACTCTCCTAAGCTATAACCCCAGTCACATTTGATATGTGACTGAAATGACAAAAAGTTTTAGAAACGGAAAATGGAATACTGGTTGCCAGGCAACAGGGATGGAGGGGCAGCAGGAGTGGGTTTGTGAAAGGGTGACAGGCAGAACCCGTGTGGGGGTGGAAGAGGTCGTTCGGAACGCTGTTGTGGAGGTGGATGTATAAAGTTACACGTGTGACAGAAAATAAAGCAGGAGCCGGGCGTGGCGGGTCACGCCTGTAATCCCAGCTACTCAGGAGGCAAAAGCAGGAGGATCGTGAGTTCGAGGCCAGACAGGAAAGAGTCTGTGAGACTCGACCTCAAAAACAAAATTTGAATAAAAGCTTCGGAGGCGCTCGGTCTGAGGCTGGCCCTGGGTGAACAGTGGGGACCCTATCTAAAACTAAAGCGAAAAAGGGCGGTGAGTGGCTCGAGTGGTAAAGCGCCCACCTAGCAAGTGCGAGGCCCTGAGTTCAAATCCCAGTCCCACCGAAAAAAACTCTGGGATCCCACGAGTCCAGAACAAAGATGATGTCGCTGGCCACCTCGTGCGGAAAAGGGACCGACCTCTGCTGACATGGCGTTGGCAACTGAAGGACTCGTCCGTCCCTTCCTCATCTGGGTCCCCTCTCCATGCCCGCTGTGCAGGGGACAGTCACAGACAGGACGACACCAAGGGATTCACAGCCATGACCCAGAGGGAGCCCCAGGAGCGCCCCAGACCTGACGGTGGCTTTGCACAGCCGGTGACACAGCCACTTTGAGTTTGGGACATTAGCCTTTTATGCCTCTGCTCAGGTGATCTCCGCCATTTGCTGAGGGCCCAGGACGCCCCACAGCACAGGTGTCACCAGGGTCCCCGCCTCACCTCCTCCCACCCTTCCTGTGCCTCAGGACCTTGGGACGCGCGGCCGCCCCAGCTGGAACTTCCTCACGGTGGCGTTTTCAGCCCTCGAGCAAAGTAGACCAAGTGCAGCAGCGTGTGGGCAGCGGCAGTTTATTTCTCACAGTCCGGAGGACAAAAGTTCAAGACCAAGGTGCCAGCCAGCCTGGTGTCCCCGAGGGCCTGGGGCCTCGAAGCTGGGGTCCTGGGCTGTCACGGGTGGAGGGGGCGAGGGGTCCCTAGATGGCTCTGAAAAGGTCACAGCTCCAAGCAGAAGGGCTCCGTCCCAAATCCTCCTCCTGCTTATGGATTTGGGGGGCATGGAACATTCAGACCACGGCAAGGGCCGAGTTCCAACATCACCTCCTCAGCCAGTGTCACTTCCCACTGTGAAAAGTCATGCGGAACCTGTCCTGATGGCTGCCACTGCACTGCCCTGGTTGATTGACTCACAGAACTCGATGCTGCCTGAATAATCTGATTTATCATCCAGTAACTGTTTTTTGGCGGTACTGGGATTTGAACTCAGAGCCTCCTGCTTGCCAGACAGGCGCTCTAGCACTTGAGAAATCCCTGCACACATTTTGGCTTTTGGGTTATTTTTCAGGTAGGGTCTCGCAGTTTTGCCCAGGGCTAGCCTGGACTGTGGTGGTCCTGCCTCTGCCTTCCGTAGAGCTGGGGTGACAGGCAGAGCCACCACACCCAGCTTGTTGGTTGAGATGGGGTCTTGAGAACTGTTTGCACAGGCTGGCTTCGTACCTCGATCCTCCTGATCGCTGCCTCCTGAGTGGCTGGGATTACAGCTTTGAGACACCATGCTTGGCCTTATTTAATGTAATGCCTGTCTGTCTCCCGCCCCTTACACTAGCATATAAATTCCACAAGAGCAACAGTCTTGTCTCTTGTTAACCCCAGCATCCACACCCTATCCAACCACGAGGTTCCAAAAGCACGTGGTGAATCACGTTATCAATTAGTCAGTCAAGAACGGGTGCCGAGATCAAACCCAGCCACAGAGGAGACCGACCAGACACATTCAGTCAAAGACAGAGTACGTCGACCCAAAATAAACCAGGATCTTCAAGGTTTTAAGAGAATCACG
Organism: Castor canadensis; assembly: GCF_047511655.1. Taxonomy (NCBI): domain Eukaryota; kingdom Metazoa; phylum Chordata; class Mammalia; order Rodentia; family Castoridae; genus Castor; species Castor canadensis. The sequence goes on from NC_133391.1 coordinate 16,262,692, forward strand.
ACTGGAAAAGGAAATAGTTCTGTTTCCAACAAAATGTGACAGCCATCTCACCAATCCCTGTACCTGCTGGACGTCAGCTTGGTCACGAGGCGGTGACAGCACTGAGATTTAACACTGCACGGTCACGGGGAAAGGGACAAAAGCACTCAGCAATCCCCCAAAGAGCCCGCATGGAGAAGGCGAAGGCCACAAATACAGACCATCAATCCTTCAATTAGTGAAAAAGTGAGCAAGGTGGTCACTGAGCACAGGGATTTTGTGATATTCACGAGAGGCTGAGAGGGGGACGTACGGAACCCTCATCTGTGGAGGAAGGATGGCCGAAGGAAACGCCCTGAAAACGGTGAACAGAAGGGAGGGACAGGAAGGGTCCCCGATCAGCGTGCAATCATGCATGGGCGACCACCAGGGAGAACCCGTGTGATCCCAAATACACCCAAAAACGCGGGCGGGGTGGGGGACGGTGCAAGTGTCTGATTCTGCATGGAGAAGAGTAACGAAGGTTTTGAGAAGGGTGGGGAGGCGGGAGGGTGATGGAGGGGGTGAAGCCCATCGTAAGCACAGACGGAAAGGCCACAGCGAAACGCCCTGTGCAACTAACACGCTAATAAAAATGTCTAAAAAGACAGAGGAAAGAATATAACTCGTCCTTCTACATTGAAAACTTGCCAATTTTGATTTTAAAACTTTAAAAAGAGCATGTGTTGCGTACAAACGCAAACACACAGTTTAAAGAAGACCCAAGCTGGGTGCAGTGGCTCACGCCTGTAATCCAAGCTACGATCATGGTTTGACGCCATCCTGGGGAAATGAGATAAGACCCTATCTCAAAAAAAAAAAAAAAAAATCATGGTCCAAGGCCAGCCCTGGACAAAAGGGCTACAAAAACCTAAAAGCAAAAGGACCGGGGGTGTGGCTCCAGTGGTAGAGGGCTTGAGTTCAAAGCCCAGTCCCAGCAAAGATTTTTAAAAAGGGAAATCAAAATCTCAATCATAATATCAAAAAATAGGAAAAGTAGACAGACTTGCCACAGCCCAACGTGCGGGGCTGGACCTGGTGCCTGGCTGAGAGGCTGGCAGCGTGGCTATGGTCACCACCGTATCTGCCCTGCTGTGTCCCTGACATGACATCGACAGAGCCCTGTCGGTGGTGCCTGGTTGGGGGACAGGTCCCTGAGCAGGGGAGCAGCGCCCATCTTGTGATGAGAAGGGCTTCATCTGCCTGACCCCAAGGGTCCCCACCAGCCTTCAGCCCGACTTGTGTCTTTCTGTTTTCTCTAAACCATAACAAATGCAGAACAAGATCTGACCCCAGACATCGGTCTGAACCTTCCTTCCCTTTCTCCTGTCTGTCATTTATGTAACTTACAATGACAATGTGACACCTTACGGTCAACATATCTGCTTGCGAACACTTGAGGACAAGCCAAGGAGTAAAAGAAAAAGACTTTAAATAAAACTTGGGATCCCAGAAACCTGGAAGGAAGAGACAGGACCATCACAGTTTGAGGTCAGCCTGGGCAAAAAGCAGGGAGACCTCAACTCAACCAATAAGCCAGGCATGGTGAACATACCTGTAATCTCAGCTACATGGAAATTGTAGGTAGGACGATCACAGTCCAGGCTGGCCTGCAAAAAAGCTCAAGGCCCTGAGTTCAAACCCCAAGACCACCCAAAACACTGCTCACTGGTCAAAGTCATGAATTGACTTCAAAGGGATTTTAAAATGACCTTTAATTTTTTTCTAATTTTGTGACTTTGAGATTGGTCCACTTTATCAAAAAATAAAGCAGACCACATGACCCCACTGTAGGAATTTAAAAAATACACACTATATAAAGAAAAACCTCTCTCATTCCAGTGAGTAATAACAAGTCTCGTCAGATTTACTGCAAGTTCTCCAGGATTTTTCTGAGAATACAAGCGGATATTTAAGAGAGATACAGCGGAAGCGTGGGACCCGGCCAGCGCAAATGAGTACGTCACGGAAGCCGCAGCCGTGGAGGTGCGCCACGGATCCAGCCTCTCTCCACTCTCCCACCAGGAAGAGGTTATTCTTAAGCACGGAGCCATGTTCCATCTGAATGGCTGCACTTCTGTAAGCCCCTGATTGACTTTACGCAATAACCCTAGACATGGAACTGTTCTTAATTATAGGGTTTAGACATGCGAACCTTTGTGGCTGAGCATCACCAGACAGCTTTGCACAATTTACAGCCCTGTACCCGGGCTGTACATGTCCCTCTTCTGGGGAAGGGCAGTGCTAGGATTTGAACTCAGGACTTCACGCTCCCTAGGCAGGCGCTCCAACCCCCTGAGCCATGTCTCCAGTGTTTTGCTCTGGTTATTTTGGAGACAGGGTCTCGTTTTTTTTCCCACACTGGCCTGGACTGTGATCCTCCTATTTTCAGCTTCTTGCCATCACTGGGATGGCAGGCACACACCACCATGCCCAGCTATTGGTTGAGATGGGGTCTCCCAAGCTTTTTTGCCCAGGCTGGCCTGGAACCACCATCCTCCTGAACTTAGCCCCCCCAGGAAGTCAGGAGTACAGGCCTGAGCCAAAGGTGCCCAGGAGAAAGCTCTTTAAATGTAATGATTTATGAGTTTATCATTCTTCCATTGCTTTGATGCCCAGAGGATATTTCTGTTAAAAAAAAAAAAAGAAAATTCCTCAGACTAATTAAACTTTGGAGTTTATCTGAGCAAAGACAAACAAAATGAAACATGATCTATGAATCAGGAGACTCCCACGATGACAGCAGGTGCCAAAAACTACAGCCAACTGGAGACAGTCGTCCATCAGACTCTGTGTAGAAAAACAGAAACTGGCTAAGCTGTCAGTCCACGAGTCAGTCAGTTACAGCTTAATTAGATAACTGGTGACAGGGCTCCTACAACTACCAAGACAGACAGACAGACTGTCTGTCTGTAGACAGGTAGATGGGTAGATAGACAGACAGACAGACAGGTAAATAGATAGGTAGAGAGAAAATTGATGGACAGACAGATAATAAACAGATGAATAAGTAGGTGGATAGATAAATGAAGAGATACATTGACAGATGGATAGATAAAGAGAAACTCAAAACCCCAAATTACCAAGCCTAGAAGGAAGCCAAGGTCACAGTCACCCCAGTAAATCTGACTGGCTAGCCTGCCTCAAATAGCAATCTCCTTAACTATGGGTCCAGGCACAGTGGTGCACCCCTTTAATTCCACCTACTCCAGAGACAGAAGTAGGAGGATCTCGTTCTGCAGCCAGCCAAGGCAAAAGCAGGAGCCCCTGACTGAGAAAGGCAAACCGAAGCAAAAAGGGCTGAGAGTGAGGTTCAAACAGTAGAGCGCCTGCCTAGCAATCATTACGCCCTGAGTTCAAACCCCAGTACTGCCAAAAAAAAAAAAAAAATCCTACCAGTCTTGTGGCAGTCCATCTTGAGTCACCTGGGGACCGTGGAGACCCAGAGTGCCAGGATTTGTGACTCAGCGGGCCTGCGTGTGCCTGGGAGCCTGCCTTTCTAGCAAGTCCTGGCCATCCTATTCCCACTGGTCCAGGGACCCCACAGTGAACCCCGCTGTCAACTGGATCGCCTCCAGATCTGTATTTCACACTCGGTCAAGTCACTTCAGGGACTGGGGAGCTCGCTATCACCTTAGCAGGGTGGCGATGGGCGTTTAGGTTTCATTAGCCAAAGAACAGGAGAGTGGCACATGGACAAAAGATTGTGGGACAGCCATCCAGCTGGTGCCACGTGTGCGTGTCATGTGGAAGATCTGCTCCAGAGGAAGCTCCCTTAGGAAGGAGGAGAACATCTTGACGGGAGGCCAGGCAGGGAGTCAGGACCCAATGGCTGGTGCATGCCTGTAATCCCAGCACCTGGGAGGCTGAGAAAGGAGGACCACAAGCTCCAGGCCAGCCTGGGCCGCACAGCGAGATCCTGTGTCCGAACAAAAGTTTCACGAGGCGTTGTTTGCTATGGGAAGTCTTTAATTGGATTTTAGAAACTCAGGGCTGAACACCCACGGAGGACCAGACACCATGGGCCTGACGCTCAGGTCATTTGGGGAAGGAAGCTGTATCTGTAGCTGGCTGCATTCTGACGTCACCAATACCAAATTCCTACAAAGAGCCATAATTTTGAAACTAATATTTTTGGAAAAAATAGTCATTTTTCCCAAATCCCCTTGGATTTTATTTTACCCTTGGCAATGTGGGTTAGAACTCAAATTCCTGACCCACAGCTGCTGTGTGAAACAGTCAATGTTAATTGTGGCTTTCTATCCCTAAAGTTTGGTATGATGCATTTGGCAGCTACAGAGCAGGTGCTGAAACTGCTTTTGCTGAAAACCACTGACTCCATGGATTAACTAAAAACGGGACAAGCTTGACATCCTGGCGCCATTTTGCATCTGTGTTTGCTCTGAGCCCTTCACCTTGCAGCCACCTTGGATTCCAGGAAGGACAGGACTGCTGGGTGACTTGTTTACATGGAGGGATGCAGGAAATTGGGCCCAGGGAAGGGAATGTCACAGACCACAGGACAGACCACCTGCCAGGACGTGATGACTTGTTTATCCTGACCACGTGGCTCCCCTCAAGTGATGACAGTGATGACAACTTCTCTAGATCCCTGCTCAAACCGGACTGAGATCCTCAACAGCCAGGCTGTCCCTGTGCCTGACACTTTACATAGATGTCACCCCTCCCATAATTCTTTTTCTATTGAAACCCAAAGCTCACCTATCATCCCAAACATGGGTTGAAATGCTGTCTTGTCTTTTCCCATGGCTGCCGTACCTTCTAACAGCCTCCTGTCTCTGCCCCTCACCACCACCCGCCTCTCTCTCCGACGCACGGGCAAGTGGCCAGACCTGACATCAGGAGGTCATGAACACGTCCATGGAAACCTGACTGTCTCTTACCTGGGACCATCCCCTGTCCTGGGCCCAGTGAGGCACACCTGTAATCCTAGCTACTCAGGAGGCAGAGATCAGGAGGATCACGGTTCACAGCTAATAGTTTGCAAGACCTTATCTTGAAAATACCCAAGACAAAACAGGGCTGGTGGAGTGGCTCAAGTGGTACAGCGCCTGCCTAGCAAGCATGAGGCCCTGAGTTCAAATCCTAGTGCCACCCAGCAGCTTCCAATCCCAGGATCCCCTGACTGGGTAGTAGAGGCAGACAGCTGCCTTCTCTCTCCCTTTCTTACTCTATCTTCAACCACAGTGGTGACCAGATGTACACATGCAGGTGCAGGTACACACACACACACACACACACACACACACACACACACACACACGCAGAGCTTTCGCTTAATCCCGGAAAACCACTCCAGCATTGGGCGTGTGAACTTTTTTTTTGCAGCAAGGACTGGATGCTATGGACGCCATTCAGTGGTGGTTCTGGCTGTGAATTGCAGGCAGTGTGGGGGAAGAAGGGGAGACTGAGGACACAGTTCTGTCCTTGCTTGCTGAGTGACACACGTCCGGGTGCTCCAGCATTCACTTGAATACTTCAGGATAGACCCCCCCCTTTCCTCTTTCTTTCCTGCATCCTGCCTTGTCATCCCGGGTGAGGAGGGAGGTCTTTGGTAAGATGGAAACAGAGGCTTTGTGAGTCTCAATTCCAGACGATGGAGAGTAAGAAAAACTTCATGGCTGTCCCGTGAAGGCCTCTGAGGAAGGTACAGACTGCTACCCACACTCCATCCTCTCTGGTATCGGGTCAGGACAAGTGCTTGGAGCGTGGGGGGCCTTGGGGTCTTGGTCAAGGCTAAAGGTGACATTCCTAGGACCCGAGGGAGAGACCAGGGAGGACAGTAACCCAAAGATGCCCATCCAGAGTGGGCTCAAAGATGACTCAGTGGTGTGTCTCCATCCTCCTACCTCTGCTTTCTTTCTTCTTTCTGCCAGGTGACTCGTCTGTCTGCCTTTCCAACTATGGAGAGGTAACCGGAGGGCCCCGTCACCCGTGGTTAGTAGGGTCACTTCCCTGTCCTAACATCAGTTTGCAGAGACCGTGCTCCCCAGCCAACCATCAGCACTGTGAACTGAAAGTCCTGCCTTCTCTCCCAGCGCAGGACGCCCTGCAGGGTGACAGTCAGCCTGTCCCCTGCTCATTCTCATTCACACAGCCTCCTTCCATGAGCTCGTCCCTGCCTGTGACCTCGCCTTGCAGCTCTGAGGAACCCTAAATGTGGGTGCCACCCCGGCCCCCGCTGTGCTTAGACACCCCTCTGTCGCTGGGTCCTACCCACCGCATGTCGGGCTTAGAACCCAATGGGACAGTTGTGTCTGACGCCCTGTGATCTGATTTCTGTCTAGAACGGCAAGTTGGCAAGTTTGAAAGTCGTCCCTTTTCTTTGCTGGGGTCCTAAGAGCACTCAGCTCACGGGTTCCCACGCCCTTCCCCGCAAACTCTCGCTGGGCCGGGCTTGGAGGGCTCGCCTGCGTCCTTGGCACTTCATCCCACCTGTATTTCAGGGTTCAAAGCAGGTGTCCCCATTTGCTAGAGACTTAGCAGAGCCCTCAACACCTGGGTTTCTTCTTCTTCTTCTTCCTTGAATTTCTGTCCATTTTCTTGGGAAAAACGAGGTACCGGGAGCCTGGATGCGCAACGGGAAAGCGAGCGGCATCAACACTGGGCCCCGAGGACGCCACAGCTGTGGCTGCCGCACTCACTGATTAATTCTTTGTAACTGGGTCCCCAGCCAAATCCTTTAACAGCCCGGGCGGAGTCGTCACTGGCCGTGTAAAACCCACAATGACTGATCGGGGACAGGACATGTACCCAGACTGTACTCACCAGTCACTGACCATGTGAGGTGAATACCAGAACCAGACAGGAGACAACGCCAACCACCATCCTTACCGACGTATTTTTACTCAAGAAAATAACCACATCAAGAAATTCAAGGAACCATGTTGTTCGAGTGGTATCCCCTGCCTAACCAGTAATTCAATTGCACTTGACTTATTAGACTTGAATTAAAAAAGAAATAAAGATCAAGAAGCCCCTCCCCCAAGTTCTGTAACCATGTGTGAAATAATAGTCACCTTTCAAAATTAGAACATGGGTACAAAAATGACTCAGCAGCGCTGGGATAATTCGAATGCAGGCCCTGATAGAAAAAACGGCCCTTTGATGAGCGCGCTGGTGACAAAGTCTCAGATAAAACCTTTTTTTGGCGTTTTAAGGACTAGAGTGCTGTTGGAATCCAGACCCACGAGGCCACCACGCAGAGACTGGACCTTTTGTTCACAGGTCCCAGTGTGGACCACGACTTAGACCTCCAACTCAAAACGCATGTCACCCCAGCCCAGAAGAGGCTGCGTTCTGTGCAGAAGCTCTGGAATTCAAACTTCAGTGAGTGCAGACACAAGCACTGCGACACCACAAGGTGCAAGTGTTACCTGCCAGAATATGCTGTCTATCGCGTTGCCCAGAAACCCATCGCGACCTTCTGAAGACACCAGCTTGGGCCCAAGAATCGTCATGAACTCATCAAAGTCCACCTGGCCATCACCTGGATGAACAAAATAGAAAAATGAATGCAGAAGGGGCTGAACTTGACCTCCGATAGCCAACGCATTGAGCAGCTTGTGATTTTTCTCCTTGGTGTGGCCTCGATGAAAGGGAAAGAGTTGGTTTCATGGCTAGAAATTGTTCGGCATTTTCTCTTCCTTTTTTCCCTGGTGGTGGTGGTATTGAGTTTGAACTCAGAGCCTTGCACTTGGCAGGCAGGTGCTCTACCACTTGAGCCATGTCCCCAGCCCTTTTTGCTTTAGTTATTTTTTTAAATAGGGTCTTGCATTTTTGATCTGGCTGGCTTGGACTGTGATCCTCCCAATCTCCACTTCCTGAGTAGCTGGGATTATAGACATGCACCACCACTCCCAGCCTTATTCCTAAAACACCAAAGGTACCTGGCACCTATTAGTATATCTGAGATGACATATTCCCAACCACGTGTCAGTAAAGGCACATGCCTCACAGCGTCATTTTTGTCAACAACGGGTCACACACACAACGGTGGTCTCATGAAATGAGAGGGGAGGTGAAAAAGTCCTATCGCCTAGTGACATGACAATGTCATCAAGCCTGCTGCCCTGCCTGCCCTGAAGAAACAGACCGACATAATTATGTACGGTGCACAACACTTGACAGTAACAAGCTTCTGCTGCCAGGCGTGGTGGTGCACACCTGTAATCACAGCACTCAGGAGGCTGAGGCAGGAGGACCTCAAAGCTCAAAGTCAGCTTCTGCTCCATAGCAAAACCCCTGTCCCCAAAATCCAATACAACAACAAAAAACCCCAAGGCACCAACAACTGCACTGGTTTATGTATTTACTATGCTATATTTATATATTTAGCTTTATTTTATTTTTGTCATTACTGGGGTTTGAACTTAGGGCTTTGAGCTTGCTAGGCAGGAACTCTTACCGCTTGAAACGAGCCTCCAGTGTCCTGTGTGCTCTGGTCATTTTGGAGATGGTCTTTTTTTTTTTTTTTACCTGGGATGGTCTGGACTGAAATCCTCCTAGTTGTGCTTCCCCAAGTAGCTGGGATGACAGGTGTGCACCACCACGCCAAGCTTTTTTCCACCGAGATGGGGTCTCGTGGACTTCTCCCCCCACTCTGAGCTGGCCTCAAACTGTGATCCTCCCCATCTCAGCCTCCCAAATAGCTGGGATGACAGGCACCAGTGCCTGGCTCTTATCATTATCTTAGAGTGAACCTCTTATATATTTAAAGTTGACTACAATACTTGCACCACGTTAAGCAGTGGCATGTCCATGTGTTGCACGGTGACCATGTGTCTTGACACATCTTTGTTTCTGACACTTGATTTACTCTTGTGAGGTTTTGCTCACCAGGGCCCCAGGAGCAACAGATTCTCCATGCACACTAACCACTCCAGTGTGCAGCAGCTCTGCCTCTGGGTTTGACCGTGATGCTCTGGGGCGAAACTGCTTAGTGACGCGATCCTTGGAGTCCGTCCACATCGGGCAGTGCACAGCTGTAATTCTATCAAAACACTCAAGCAGCACTCCCACTTAACATGACCACACCCTACACCTGCTCACCCAGGACCTCAAATTACCCAGCTACAACGAGAGAGGTGGCAGCTGTGACCACCAAGTCACTATTCCAATGGCTAGTTCCCTCTGTGACAAACACAAGAGGATGCTTCCCAGAACCAATGCCAGCTGGGATGCTGGTGGAGCATAGCTCCCTGTGTGCCATCTTCCCCAAAGCAAGCCTGACCATGCCTGGTGACCCTCACTGGCAAAAAATGGGGACACCATCTTGGCCTAGCATTCAAGTTTCCCTGTGTCTTTTGTGCCCTCTGTGCCCCACCTTTGCCTTTGTGGGGGGGCCTTCCCTTGCTTGGTGAGCACCAGGTGTTTTTTGGGGCAGAGTTGAAACAGTACCTTCTGTTATTTTTTTCTGAGCCTTTGTCTCACTCGGCAGCATTAGTCAAACTTTCTTTAGGGCCCCCTGGTAAGTTTACTGTACTATATATTATGTCATTACATATGATATGATACGATATGATATATTGTCATCACTGTGACGTATTTAACTATGGAACTCACCACCTTGTACTCCAGCTGCTGATTTTCACATCTGTCTCCCATTGGGACTGTGGATTCCGCAAGCTTGGGAACCAGATCTGGAATGTCACTGTATATTTAGCATCCTGATAGACACTGGCTATGACATGTAGAATGAAAGAATAATGAATAACGTACTGGGATTTGATTTGAACTCAGGGCCTCACGCTTGCTAGGCAGGCGCTCTACCACTTGAGCCACTCCGCCAGCCCCTTTTGTGTTGGGTATTTTTAAGACAGGGTCTCACTTTATGGAGGCTGATCCTCCCTCTTGTGCTTCCCATGTAGCTGGTGATGGGTATGAGCCACTGTGCCTAGCCACTGACTGGGACGGGGATCAGGAGTTTTTGGCCAGGGCTGGCTTCAAATGTCAATCACTCTGATCGCCACCTCTTAAGCAGCTAGGACCCGATGGTTTCTTTTTGCTGTTGTTCAATTTGACATCTGATTCTCCATGGTCAGCCGGAGCTGAGGAAGGGTGGACTTAGTGACCTTCGCAGGTGAACTTGAGCAGCATTTGCACTCTCCGAGAACTGCCCGGACGTCAGCCCAGGTGTCTGCATGTGAGTTTGCCAAAATGTGGCCACATACATCAACCGCCTCTCAGTGCGTCCCAGCCTGTGTCACCGAGATGCCAGTCACCCAGGACAGATAGTCTGGGAACAGATCCCAGTGTGCGCGGAACTTTGGAGGACATTAGGGAGGCGTGGAGAGTCTGTGGGGAAGGGAAGACCAGACCGTGAAGGACCAAGAGGAGTCGCTTTCTCTATCACCACTCAGCAAGATAAAGAATCCAGAAGTCCACCGACGTTGGTAAGTCTAGATGATCGATCTCGATCTCTCTCTCTCTCTCTCTCTCTTTCTCTCTCTCTCTCTCTCTGCACCCCTCAGCTCCCCACGCCAGCTCTAGAGCACTGCAGGGTTGGATGTCCCCGAAACGTCACAGAAGACGGAATGCCTTCTCATGTGACAGCAGCACCTGGGAGGGGGTGGAAAGGACTCGTAGGGCCAAATGTCCTCAGGAACTACAATGGCCTGGGGTCTTCCAGGACCGCGCTACGAAACACGCACACGCTATGTCCGGGCCACTGTCATTTCGCGTGGGTATGGCCACTAGGGAGCACGTGTTGTCAGACTCCTGTGGGATGGCGAGTAGAAGCAGAGGGAGAGGGAGGGAAAAGCAGCAGAGGAAGAGGGAGATGAGGATGGGGAGGGAGAAGAGAAAGAGGAGGAGAAGGAAGAGAAGGCGGAGAAAAGAGGAAGGAGAAGGGGGAAGAAGGAAGAGGAGGAGGAGGAGAAGGAAGAGGAGGAGGAGGAAAAATGGAAGAAGAGAAAGATGAAGATGGAGGAGGAGGAATAAAACAGAGGAGGAAGAAGGGAAGAAGAAGGGGAAGAGAAGGAAGGGGAGAAGGAGGAAAAGGGGGTAAGTGGAAGAGGAAGAGGAAGAAGGAGGGGGAGAAGAAGAGAAAGGGGAAGGAGAAGCCCTCTGTCCAACCCTGTCAGCTAGAGACTGAGTTAATAATTAGCCCTTCCCATGCGATGAAGCTTCCATAAAAGAAAAAAAATCCTAACGTCCAGGGTTCAGAGAGCTTCTGGGCTGGGGACACCTGGAGGTGCCGGGAGCGGACATCCCTCATTCCCGTCCTTTACCCATGGTATCCCTCCCACCCGTCATCTCTTTAACATAGACCAGTAATCACAGATGACCCCTGTCCTCGGCTCTCGAGCAGATGCCTGAACCTGGCGAGGGTGGCAGTGTGGACCCAGGTCTTTGCCTGCAGGAGCCAATGCTAACCCCAAGGGACAGTGACGGAACTGACTGCAGGACATCCCTTCAGTGTCTGCAGGGAATCGGGGAATTTTAGTGAGAAGGAAAAAGCCACCACTGTGACCAGAAGTACTGAGTGTCACTGATAAGAGTTCAGAGAAAAAATTTTTTAAAATTTCACAACTAGAATCTCAGGCGTAGGTTTTACAGCAAAGCCCTGCGATGGTTTCCATCTCAAGTGTCCACACAGGCTCACGTGTTAAGGCGAGGTCCCCAGCACGCTACAGAGAGGTGATTGGGTCCTGAAGGCTCTGACCTCATTGATTGGTTGATCCACTGATGACATCATAGTTGAGGGGAGGACCGGGAGGCGGGGCCTGGCCGGAGGAAGTGCGTCACTGGGGGCGTGACTTGGAGGGGTATATCTTGTCCCGGCCCCTTGCGCCTTGGCGCTCTGCTTCTTGACTACCAGGAGGTGAGCGGCTTTGCTCCCCGTGCCCTTCCGCCATGCTACTCTGCCTCACCTTAGGCCCAAAGCAATGGAGCCAAAGGACCACAGGCTGAAAGCACGAGCCAGAGTAAATCCTGTATTCAAGTGGTTTTTCTCAGGTACCTATCACAGTGATGAAAAGTGACTAATACAGTCCCATAACCTAAGATCCATTCCCAGGCAGAGAGAGGTAAGGCCTGGTTAGCCTGACAGTGATGGTGACATCCAGCACTAGTCACTCACAAAGTGCTGGACATTGATTAAAGAAATGTCATATACAGTCATCTCTCAGTTTCTGCAGAGCGTTGGCTCCAGGACCCCTGAGACACTGAGATCCCCACCATCGTGTCCTTTTTGTAAACTGGAATATTCAAAGCCAGTCCGGGCTTAGCAAGACACTGTCTCAAAAAAAAAAAAAAACAATTAGGCATGGTGGTGCATGCCTGTAATCCCAGCCACCACAAAGGCAGAGGCAGGAGGATCCTGAGTTTGAAGCCAGCATGGACAAGGTTAAGAAAACCCTGACTCAGAATCAAAATGAAGGCTGGATGTGGGGGCTCCTGCCTGTAGTCCTAGTTACTGGGAGGTGAAGATGGGCAGGATCCATGGTTTGAGGCCAGCCCAGGCAAGAAGTTCTCAGGACTCCCCATCTCAACCAAAATGGCTAGGTGTGCTGGCGTCACCCCGGAAAGCAGGGAAGCACAAATAGGAGGATTGCAGTCCGGGGCAGCCTGGACATACAGTGAGACCCTATCTCAAAAATAACCAACACAAAAAGAACGAGGAGAGTGGCTCAAGCAGTGGACCAACTGCCTAGCACGTGCGAGACCTTGAGTTCAAACCCCAGTGCTGTAATAAACAAAAACTAAAAGATAAACAGGCATAATGTTTGCACGTAACCTTCACACACCTTCCTTATGCTTTTCATCTGCATAAATGACTTACAACATCCAAGGCAATGACATTTCTAAACAAATTCTTGTTTATAATCCAAGGTCCTATGTGTTTGGGATGGGGCGAGTCTCATTTCATGAATATTCTTGGTGTACGGTTTGTTGACTGGGGAGGTAGAACCCATGGATGCAGAGCACTCACTGCACCCATGTAGCCAAGTGTCCCAGAAGCTGCTTCCACAGGTGGGGAAACTGAGGCACAGCGAAGGTGAGCAGCCTGCAGACGCTTATGCAGGGAGCAGAGCCAGAAATCCAAGCCCAGCATCTCCTGAGGTTTTGCTTCCTGTGTGAATGGCAGGCACTAGGGTTCTGTCTGGAACATTCTCCCTACCCTGGTAGCCTAAGTAGGGGAGCACCATGCTGCTTGGTATGTCAGGGCCAGCGAAATCTCAGCTCCTCTCTCTGGTATAGCTGTTGGGTCTCAGGTCAGTTTCTAGAGGTCTGGTTTAATAGGAGGCAGGCACAGTGGCTCATGCCTGTAATCCCAGCTACTCAGGATGTGTAAGTAGGAGGACCACAGTTTGAGGCCAGCCCCAGACAGAAGTGTGAGCCCCTATCTGAAAAATAAGTAAAGCAGGGTTGGGGATTTAGCTCAGTGGAAGAGCGCTTGCCTGGCAAGTGCAAGGCCCTGAGTTCGGTCCCCAGCACCAAAAAAAAAAAAAAAAAAAATAAGTAAAGCAAAAAGGGCTGGTAGGGTGGTTCACATGGTAAAGTGTTTGACTAGCAAGTGGGAGGCCCTGAGTTCAAGCCCAGTAATGCCAAAAAGAAAGTAAAAAGCAATAATTTCTTATTATTACCTGTTTAACACTGGCCAGATTCACTTGTGTTAATTTGTTGCAATATACTCCCTCACTATGAACAGGCTCTCCCACATTTTACTATAAAGAAAACTCAGGCACAGGAGGTTAAAAGCCACTGCTGGAACAAGGCCATACAGGTAGCCTGGGCTCAGCTCAGAACCCCGACATTAACCCCAGATCGTGTCAGTCCCTCCGTGCCAGAGGCCCAGCACACGGTTCCAGTATCGTTTCCCGTCTTCCAAAGCCTAAGCATTAAAAAGTGCTTTTCAGTCTACGCCTGGAGAAGGGATTTAACAGAAAATCGGGAGAGAGGCCTTCAGGAATGTTAATGCAAGTGACAATTGCAGACAGCTGAAGATTTGGGGAGCCAGGTGCCCCACAAATCAGCACTTTGCGTGGAGTAAACATCCTCAGTCATGCTGTCCAGACAGACAATTCCAAGAGACCCAGGTCTTTTGTGCAGAACCACCGCACATCTGAAATCTCTTCTCCCCAGAAGAGATTCTGTGTGACAAATGAGTCCAAGCCCAGCAGAGTCACATCAAGCTGCAATTATGGATTTACACACCCCCCACCCCGAAGGACAAAGGCAGGAGGCCTCCCAGCCTGACACCTTTCACAGAATGCAGATGGACTCTTAATTGCAAACATTTTATTTTTTAAAAATTGTTTTACAGATCCTGACCAAGAAAGTAACAACAGAATAATGCAGTCGCCTCCCACAAGCCTGATTTTCCCTTCTCCAGCTTCCTGATCCACTTAGCAAGGAGTACAGGAAGCCAGCCGGGCTGAGACTGCCTCTTGCTGCTTCCCGCTGCTCTGTGAGTCAGAGTAATGAACTTGAACTTGAACTTGGACTGCAGGAGGGCTGGAACTGTACAGTACTCATTAGGACCAGCCAGCCAAAATTCCCACAAAGAGGTAAGGTAATAATTTTTTTTAATCCCTGCAAAATAAAAGGAAGGAAAGGAATAACACAGAGAAAGAAAAGTAGGTGGACACTGAAGGGTGATAGGGAAACAGTTGGGTGGATTAGCTCCCATTCTCTGTGGGGCAACTGAGGGACCCAGGAGGCAAACTCAGCCTCCAATGCAATACCAAGGTCAGGGGCAAGGTAGTGACCTAAAAGCAGGGGACTGCAAAGAGGTTGCCCTTGATGGTTTTGCAATGTACCCTAAAGGAGGAAGGCCTCTTAGGCACTGAAAAGGCACACGAGGCCAGCAGCCTGTGCAATGTGGAGGGTTAGGAAGGATGGCGTGACCTGGGGGGAGCAGCAGCCATCATTTCTTGATGCTGGACCTAGGATGCGTGTAGGAACAGAGGAGGCTGAAAAGCCCAGAGGATGGGCTGGCCGAGGGTCTTGTTTATGGCCTTGGTGGAAAGTGCCCAGGCTGGGTGTGTGAGCCTCACTGCTGAGCTCAGCAAAGGTCACCCTGGTGCAGACCAGGACAGGAGAGGGCAGTGCCAGCCCCAGGAAAGGGTCTAAGGTCAGAGGACACAGAAGCGAGGCCAGGGCAGAGGAGAGGAGTGGAGGATGAGTACAGGGAGGGGTATTTCAAATGGAGCTGTCATGGCAGGGCAAGAGGGGAAGACGCAAAAAGTGTTCAAACCTCAGATCATGGGTTTGAGTGAGCTTGGGCTCCACAGTGAGATCCTATCTTTAAAAAAAGGGTGGGGGAGGGAGCAGAGGAAAGAGAAGAGCAAGTGAAGGGAGGGGCACTTAGCTGGCTATGTTCCTGGGTGAGCGAGGTTCCACGATAAAGGACTCTCGTTCTCACAGTTTCTGGCTCAAGCTGTCCTCTCTTACAGTGTTTCCCTGGCTCAGGCGAAACCCTGGGAAGCTCCCACAGCGCTGCTATTTATTCATAAAGAAGAGAGTCATCCAGGAACTTTCAGAAAAGAGTCTGGCCCAGGCTGCTCACATGTAACTACAGACTTCCCCAAGCTGGAAACATCTTCATTCTTTGACTTGGGATAGACTTGGGCTAATAAAGCTAGCACGGGAAAGAGGATGGGATCAGGGTTTTATTTCATTGGGGTTTTTTGCGGGGTGGGAGAGGTTGGTATTCATGCTTTCCTCCTATTATGGGATAAGAGGTAGAACAGGAGTAAGAACACAGGGAACGGGTGCAGAGCGATGTCCAGGTACATTTTGCTCCACCATTGCCCTGGGCAATGGTGCCTCCAGTTCAGGATACTTCTTGGTTCAGCAGCCAATGTCCCCATAAAGGTCCCAATAGGGTCCTTCTTGACTCTATGCATGGTCACCCAGAGGCCTCAGTTGCATCTCATTATAGCTGTGGCTTCATACGCACACCTCGTCCAAACGCCGTGGTGGCTCTGAGGACACCTTTTTAGATAAACCACTCTCCATTTCCAGTTCTCAGAACACTCCCTAGTGAAGTACATCTTAGCTTAACCATTCAACCCTGTTCATAAAAGGGCCTAGGCCCGTGGGGCTTGGTCAAGATGCCCATCCTCAGTTTCCTTCAGGGATGGATTATTGCTTTGTAATCACTTCGGTTTGATAAAACCTAGCTTTTGCTTAAATCAATGTGCTTAGTTAAAACTGTGTCTGCTCCTGATTTCCCTTTTTGGTGACACCAAGGACCTGCCATTCAGCTGTCCCCCAAATTCCTTCTTTGTTGGGACCAAGAACTTCCCATTGTCTCCTCTGAGACATCTCCATCTTCCCATTCTCCAGCTGTAGTTTCTGTCCATATCAGGGTTGGAATAGGTTTAGGAGGAAGAATGAGGGACAGGAAGATGCCACAGGCTTCTCTTCTTTTTAGCTGCTTCTAGCATTTCTCCCCCAAATTCCTGGGTTTCTGATGGTCTCTCCCTCCAACAGGGCAACTTGAACCCCCTAAATGAACCTCAAGACAGACTCAAATGGGCTCCCCCCTCCCCCCATGTGTCACTAGGATGGAATGTTCCTGGAGCCACCCTGTCCCTCTCTGCCTAGCTGCCCACACACCCACCAGCCTCTCTCTGTGCTTCCTACAGCAGCAGTCACTGGTCAGTCGATGCATCTGGCCCCAGGGAAGCACCAGGAGCTCAAGTGCATGGAGCCCCAACCCAAGATGGTCAGGAAACTCAAAGCCTACTCCCAAACACACCCCTCCCGTGAAATTCTTTTGCCAAATGCTTGAACTCCATCCATTTACAAAGTGTTATTGACTGAGTTGTATCTCACCCCCCCAAAAAATAAGTTATAAACAGAAGCCTTAATCTCTAATGTAGTTTGGAGATTTAATCGAGTTTAAATCAAGTCATTTGGGTGGGAACCCTAACCCAATAGGTTATATATAAAATAAGTTTGCCATAGGGACACAACTGATGTACCATCGTCCTGCAAAGCTGCCTTTGCTGCTTATGGGAACAGCTAAGACATCCTTATAAGAAGGGACAGTAGGAGTGTACACACATAGAGAAAAGACCACGTGAGGAACAGGGAGGATGTGGGCGACCCCAAGTCAAGGAAAGAGGACAAAGTGGAAACCAACCTTGATGGTGGCCTGAAATGGGACTTTGGGCTGTCAGAACTGTGAGAAAAGGAATCTGCTGATGACACCCAGCCTGGCACTATGGGAGGGGAGCCCCAGCTGCCAATTACATACGGTAGGGGGTCTGATGGGCTCCTGCTGGCAGAGCCGGGGCTGTCTCAGCTTGCAGGTGGTCTCACATATAGCTCCAGAGATCGGAAGGAAAACTTGGCACTTACTGCATTTGTTCTTGAGCCTTATAGCTAAAAAGTGGAGACAAAAAGCAGGTTTGGCTACCATGTCACACCCAGGTGCGAGGCAGGAGGTAAAAGGGAATGAGACGGGCTGAGATGAGAGGCTAGAGAGTGAGAGGCCCTGAATATCAAGGGAGAGCAGATAGTTGGAGCCAGGCACCTGGGGTTCACATGTGTGATCCTAGTGACTTGGGAAGCTGAGATGGGGAGGACTGAGTTTCGAGGCCAGCTCAGGCAAATAGTTCACAAGACCCATGTCTAAAGTAATTAGAGCAAAATGGACTGGAGGTGTGGCTCAAGCACCTGCCTTGCAAGTGTGAAGCCCTGAGTTCAAATCCCAGTCCCATTAAAAAGAAGAGCAGGTGGTTGATCTCCGCTGCTATTAAAGGCTATAGAAGACCACATAGGAAAAGGACTGAAAAAGGGACATTTATATGGCTGATTATGGGATGTGGGGGAAGGACATCCATGTCCTGTCCAGAAATTTTATACAAGGGACTCAGTAGGAGTGGTTAGGTCAGAAGGTGACTGCAGCCTTTCAGGTGTGTTGTGTACTGGAGGGAACGTGGCTGGACTAGCGACCTAGACCCCCTGCCAAGTCCCATGGTGCCTGGTCCTCCAGGACTGGACATAAAATTATACCACAGTTCTGATTTACAACAGAGAAGGAACAGCATGCTCGACACTGAACAGAAGCAGGTGCACACACACATGGCAGAGGATGGTGAAAACCCAGCTCCGGCTCCCACAATCCTGCCAGGGGAGTCACCAGGACAGTTTTTTAACTCCCTTTGACGATCAGAGGTGCTAGCATGAGATGGTCATTGGGAACGCCCACTCCAGAATGGCTGGCTGTCCACTGTTTGTCCTGGGGCTGGTGACACACTGAAAGTCAGCACTCCCAGAAGCAAAGCACGTACTCAGCTGACACCATCCTGAGTACACAAGCCATGTAGACACTGGAGCCACTCTTCTCCATTCTGAGAAAGGTGGGAACCCTCCCCAAATGGCATGTCCCAAACGTCAGACAAGAGCCGAGCTGGCCAACAGGCTTCCGTAAGGAGAACTTGCCACGTTAACTCTTTCGTGCACACTGCCCACTCTCACCCAGCTCCAAGTCACCGAGCTAAGGCCATCAAAATTCATCCAAGTCTAGCGTTCCACCTTGGTAGCATGGTTTCTCACAGTTCAGAGTCCCTAACACAGGATAGGTTGTGAGCTGTTGGTGACACAGGTAGGTCCTCCCAGGCCTGAGATGCTTAACTCTTTGTGGCACTGGGAATCTACCATTATTCTAAAAGAACTAGCACACCCTTGTCACCCTCTGCTTCTGTTTGTAGGATTTTATATACACTGGGCTCTCGGCCACCCAACTCACACCCCCAGTAAAAGCAAAACGGGAACAGACAGCCCACAGTGGTCCTCCTGCCTCTGACCTCCAGCATGGCAGGAAGGCCACTTCCCAAGGGGATGGGAGATGAATGACAGGCACAACGACTTTGCTTGTATCATATAACTCACAAAAGGAAAATCAGAAAGGATGGTTTAATCCCTACTTTACATCGGAATGGGAAATTTCAATGGACCATGGCAGAATAAGAAAATCAACTCCTAATGCTGCTGCTGTCCCCTCCCCACTGTCCTCCAACAAAGCACAGGAGCTAATCACACCTGCTAAACACTGTCAGAAACAAGGCAGGGAGGGATGGGGGGTGGCTCAAGTGGTAGAGCAACTGCCTAGCAAGAACAAGGTCGCAAGTTCAAACCCCAAAACTTCCAAAAAGAGAAAAAAGGGGAGGGAAGAAGGAAGAATGTTAAGAAAGATCCATCTAGATGGGAAATTTGATCAAAGCCCATTAGCTGAAAATATGTGAACAGTACTTTGTACAACTAATTTATGATAATATATTTAATGTATAATAATTAGTATTTAATATCTGTATTAAAGTTTGTGCTCTGAGCTGAGACCTATTCCCTAGCAGTGTGTCTCCTTCATGTGGCAGGTTCACCCGGGCGGGTCTCCACAGGAGTCCAGCTATCTCAGCTTCTTTATGGCATTGGAGTGGGACTACACAAGACAGAACACTAAAGGAGCAAATTCTCTCTCGTTCCTCCTGTGTGCATGCCACCCTCACATATCCATATGGAGGAGTTGTCAAGGCCACACAGAACCAGGCACCAAACAGTAAAAAGACCTCATCTTCAGCCAGGTACAGTGGCTCATGCCTGTAATCCCAGTTACTCAGGAGGCAGAGAGCAGGAGGACAATGGTTCAAACCCAGCCCAGGGAAATAGTTTGCGATATCCTATCTCAAAAAACCCCATCACAAAAAAGGGTTGGCAGAGTGGCTCAAGTGGTAAAGCACCTGCCTAGCAAGCATGAGGCTCTGAGTTCAAACCCCAGTGCCACCAAAAAAAAAACAAACAAAAAAAACCTCACCTTACTTCAACAACTTTGAGGTATTTTCTAAACTGCAGAAAACACTTTTGGCTTAAAAACTCCTGATCTGAAATATGTGAGTAATGACATGCTATGGAAGGGGGGTCCTGAATGTCCCCCCAAAATCCCCTGCATTGAAGGCTTGGGCCCCAGCATGAGGTGCCCCTGGGAGGTGGAGGAACCTTTAAGAGGTGGGGCCTGGTGGGAGGAAGTTAGGACTCTGGGAGCTTGATCTTGAAGGGGAAATTGGGTCTGGGTCTGGGTGTCTGTTTCTGTCTCTGTCTCTCCCAATGTCCCTCTCCTCCTCCCCCTCCTTCTTCTCCTCCTTCTCCTGTTTCCTCTCCTCCTCCTCCCCACCTCCCCTTTTCTCCTCTCTCTCTCTCCCTTCTTTCTCTTCCTCTCTTTGTGCTTCCCAGAGTCCATGGGATAAACAGGCCTCGTCCACCACACACTCCTGCCGGGTAGTACCGCCCCACCACGGGCCCAAAGAAACAAGGCCAAGCGACCACAGACCGAATCCTCTGAAACCGTGAACCAAAATAAACCGTTCCTCCTTATAAGTTGTTTGCCTTGGGTTATTTTGCCACAGTAACAGAAAGTTGGGTAACATAGTACACTGACAAAATGCATGCAATCCTGTAGAATAATACTGATTATGGGAGTTAAAGAACAAAGAAACTTTCCAATGTGTCGTTGCTCAACTTCTTACAGTGTCCAGGAAATGAGAGAAAAGACAAAAGTTCACAGCAGTGCTGAAAGCCAGGATGCACTTGGAGAAATGAGTGCAAACCACAGCTCCAGTGAAGCAGAAGAAAAAATAAAACTGGTGGCCTTGGGAAGGCTGCACTGGAAGCGTGGAAGAATCTTCCAGAAAATGGTTGAGAAAACTGAGAGCACTGAACTCAGGGGCTCAGGGTCTGCAAAGCTGGGACCACATGGCAGCCAGCTCCTGACTGTGGCGCGTGGCATGCTGGGAAGTGTGGTTTCTTCTTCCCTCTCCATCATGGCTTCCTCTCCCTCCCTGTGTCTCTCTTTCATCCTCCAGTTGCAGACACAGCCCTCAGCCAATCACAGGGGAAGATGTTCCAGCACCAGCCAATAGTGTGCTGCAGAGGATCAGAGTTCCCGCCCTCTTCTGTGTAGGGCTCCAATGAGGGTGGAGACAGCAGGAACCATGGTGCCATTTATGCTGGGAGTTTTCATTGTTTTGTGCACTGCTTCTTCACCATGAGTCCTGTAGTTACTCTCTCATATTTGGCGCATTTGGGAGTGGAAGTGTTCTTTTTTTCAGTACTTGTGAGATTCCAGAAACTGCTCACTTCAACCCAACAGCCAGAACATTCAAAGGCCCAAGAGGGAAATGAAGGCGGTTAATGAAATCCACACTTGCTGATGGTCGGCTAACACTGGACCCATGGTCTCCATGTTAACTTAAAAACTAGGGCAAACCAGGGCGTAATCCAAAAGAAGAAAGAAGCATTGTCCTCAATACACCAAGAAAAAAATTAACTCCCCAAATTATTCTCTACCAGAGAAAGAAGAGAGGAAGGTTGACATTAGATTTGCTGGGTGAAAGTGGCCTCTGTCAGGACAAGTAAGGATGAGGTGATGGGAGAGTCTGGGCAGAAGAGGTTAGAAAAAGGACCTGGCCTCAGGGAGCAGAGAGCACAAGGACACCAGCCATGACCTCCCAGAGTCAAGTCTACTTAGGAGCCACTGGCAGGAGACTGCAATTTCTGATTCATGTCAACAGTATTTATCCAAAGCCATTCTGCGGCAGCCGTTGTGCCAGGCCCTGGGGACACTGTAGGGAATTGTGAGAGACATCAGCGCTGTCCTCATGGAAATTAAACTGGGACCACAGACAACCACAGACTTGCAAATTCGTGTCTGCTACAAAGCAAGAAACACTGCAGAAGCAGAAGGAGACAGTGGTCCTCACGCTGTAGTAATGTGCTACCTGCCCAAAGCATCCATCATGGTGTGGGGAGAAAAATAGAAGCTTTATGCACAGCTCTGCTTGTTAACGTAAATGCTAGCCAGGTGCTGGTGGCTCATGCCTATAATCCCAGCTACTCAGGAGGCAAAGATCAGAGGATTGCGGATGGAAGCCGGCAGAGGCAAATAGTTCGTGAGACCCTACCTCCAAAAACCCATCACAGGAAAGGGCTGGTGGAGCGGCTGAAGGTGTAGGTTCTGAGTTCAAACCCCGGTACCCCACACACACACAAACTTAAATGTTCAGGAGGTGAGTTATAGAGGCCAAGACGTATTCATAGAGTAGTGCCTAGATTTAATATGATAAATTCATAATGCAAAGGACACAGAAGGGGTGTCACCGTGTATTGGAAAAGCTGCCACCTGCACCCTGAGAACTTCTGACGTGTATACATCCCTCAAGACACTCTTCTGTTATGTTACTTCAAAATCGTGCACTGGTATATTAATTTTATACGGGTAAACAAGTGATATTTGGGAAATGTGACATACTGTGTGAATGAGGAAGCGATTTCACTAGCAAATATAGCAGGATGGGACGTTCTCAGATAAATAACCTAAACCCAGACAGGCTGTAGACAAGACAGAGGAAGATCAGAGAGAAACAAAATGAGCAGGAGGAGATGGTGGGAAAGAAATTAGAGCTTAAATATCACAAGGATAGAAGTAGCTGAGGATATCCAAAGGCGTAGTAACAAGACTTTTTTTGCTTTGTTTTGGCAGCACTGGGATTTGAACTCAGGGCTTTGCACTTCCTAGGCAGGTGCTCTACCACTTGAGCCGCCTCCTGCCCTTTTTGCTCACTTATTGTAGACATAGAGTCTCAAAGCCAATAATAGAGGCCATTTACGCGGTGAGTTACCGAGCACCTAGTTAAGGTACTTACTTCTTCACTGCCACAGGGAGAGGCGATGTCCCATGTCACTGAGGAATAAAGAAGGAGCAGATACGAGGTGTACGCCATTAATCCTAACAATAACCCGACCTTAGCCACGCTTGATCCTGACTCTAAACTATTGCTTCTTGTCGTCCCGCCATGTTGTCTTCCAGAAGATAATTTAAGCGATACAAGTGCAATTACCAAATTGTTAAGCAGATACTTAAGGTGGTGGTCATCAAAGAATGCACCTGTTAAAAATTCATGAAACATTTAGAAATACAGGACTGGGGGTCTATCAGAGACATCATCAACTGACTTGCAAAACTCAAATTAGCAGGTCACGTTTTCCTATTGAACTCCAAAGAAACTAGGACATCAAAGTAAGAGTTAGTGTGCTGCTGGCTCATGCCTGAAATCCTAGCTACATGGGAGGCAGAAATTGGAAGGATCATAGTTTGAGGCCAGCTGGGGTAAAAAGTTCAACAAGACCTCATCTGAACCAGTAGAGGCTGGGTGTGTTGACACACGCCTGTACTGCCAGTACCTGGGAGGCTGAGTGAGGGCGATCATGAGTTTGAGGCCAGCCGGGGCTCGATAATAAGACTCTGTCTCAAAGTAATAAATAACACTTATCAGTATTATTTCATTACAAACTGGAGAAAAAGGGAAGAAACCAAAGAAAAACTCAGGCACGTTAGTCATCGAGGTAATACAAGGCTATAACTAGGTTCAGGGAAAAACTAGTTAATTGGGAAATAAACACATGTCATTGTATTAAAAAGGGAGAATTCTTTGAAAAAATCATACAATTTAAAAATGACTGGCAAATCTAATCCAGAAAGATCCAAGTAAAATTACCACCATGAAAAGCTGTATAACAAGCAATATAAAGAGATAAAAACATGAAATAATTTATGTAACCGAAAACTAAATATATTTTAACTTTTTGTGAAATTAGTGGTTTTATGGGAAAAAAAGGATTTGTTTTCCATAAAATTTTTCAGTATTGATTTAAGAAGAGGTAGAAGGTAGTAGAGTTAGGTTTAATATATTGAAAAACAATTTTCTAAAACAAAAAGCTTCTCAAATTAGGAAAAAAGACATGAATTTTCACATTGTTGAGAAATAGATACTTCCCGTGTTACAGTCACTGCCCCAGGGTGAAGGAAAAAAAAAAAAAACAGGACAAGTCAGTATAATGCTGACTCCAAAATACACAGAAAGAAAACAACTAACATATCTCCTGTGCAAAGTTCTAAAGGCAGAGATGAAAAAGTGAATTTTAAATGCACTGAAAGCCCAGTTTACCCCAGCCAAGTTCTCACTTGACTCCTAACTGAACAGCAGAAAAGTCAGTTAATATGATGAATCAAATTCAACAAACACAATGAAAAATGGGATCACCTCTACCCATGTTGCAAGATTGCTGAGTCAAATGTAACATTTCTTCAGGACTTTTTAAAATTAGGGAAAAAAAATTAAATATCTTTCCTGCACCGGGCATGGCAGTGCACAACTGTAATCCCAGCACTCGGGAGGTGGAAGCAGGAGGCTTGTGAGTTTGAGGCCAGCCTGGCTACATAGTGAGACCCTATCTCCAAGAAAAGAAAAAATGAATAATCCTTTCTTAATACAGAAAGAACAACTGCGCCACCGTCACGGCGTGCACCTTCACGCGCAGGAGCAATGCCCATCAAAATGAAAACGTCATTTGCATTCCGTGTTGTCCTCGAAGCAATGGCTTCACGAACATGTGAGAAATACAACTGCAGCCAGGGGAAAAAACAAGGTCCTCACTACTCAGAGAACAAGGAAACATGGCTCCATTGTAAGGCTACAAAGGCCTTTGTCATGTGGCCGTGGAACCGGTCAGGAAACGGGACAGACAAGAAGAGTGGGGGGCCGAGGGCAGCAGGAGCTGCTCCCCAAGTCCCCTGCAGGGCACAAGGTTGGGGGTGGGGAGAACCAGGAGGGGTGGCACTGCTTTGTTCTGGCCACACCAGGGGCCAGGTGCAGTGCCAGCAGTGTGAGTCCAGGGTCTGTGACAGAGCCAGTAAGGAGTGAGTAGTAGGGACAGAGCAAGGCAGAGATGGCCTGCACTCCCCCCAGTACTGGCAGAAGGCGGGGAGGGGCTGCCTCCCCGTGAGCCCCGTGGAAAAGGGGTGCACCTGTCCACCAAGCTGGCCGTGTGGGTTGGGGGAGTCACATTGCTGAGTCCTGACCTCCTGAGAGGCTGGGGCGGCCCTGCTCCTGGGTGGGGAGCCCCACAGAGATGGGGGATCTTCCTCTGTTCTGCACACAGGTTCAAGGTCAAGCACAAAATGGATGCCATGGGCTTCTCTCTGCCTGTGGGTTTGCTTGGCCCTGACTGGCAGAGGAAGGTGAAAACCCCAGGGGTACAAAGACATGGTGACTCAGGGGATGTGGGATTGGAGGGGACCATGACATCCCCAAGCCTTAGGAGCGTCTGGCTCTCACCAAACCCTACCAGGCTCCTACATCTGTGTTTGCTACAGCACCGCCTGTTCATCTGGGCCCATGGGCAGGAGAAAAGTCTGGCCTCCCTGCCTCCATTTTGCCTGTGTCTCCTGCAGTCTCCTTGGGTTCTAGGAAGGACAGGACTGAGGCACAGACCACCCCCAAATGAGGACAAGGCCCTGTGAGAAGGAGGCTGCACCCTGGAGCAGGAGCAATCATCTCACAGAAACCAGATGGCTCCCCTCAAGTGATGACAGCAGTGACAACTCCTCCAGGACCAGAACTGAGATAATGGTCAACCAGGCCTTGCTGTTACCAGGACTTCCTAATTAGGCAGCCTCCCTCCCCACCCCAGTTCCTCCTAAGGGTCATGTCTGCACACCAAAGATGGGCAGAGAGCCAGGAGCTGGGGGAGGGAGGAGACACTTCACGTTCTTCCTCCCGGGCACCAGCCTTAGAATCGCAGGAATTCCTTCCTATAGCCTCGCAGCATCTTTTAGAGGAGATACTGTGTCACGTCCCAAATCAGGAAGAGGACAGAGGGTTCCTCCTTTGCTGTCTCCAAGACTGTGACTCCAGGATTCCCAAGTTTTAACCACAAAGCCAGCGATGGACGATTAACTAGTGGTGATGAACCAACAGTGATTAAATAAATACTGCATAAAACAAGCCTTAGGCAAAGAAAAATATTCTAATTTATAATCACAAAAAACTTAGAATTAATACTTAGGATCCTATGAAGAAATCCAGATGACTTTACTGACATGCCTGAGATTTCTTTAAAGGAAATAGAAAATACTATGTTTTCTAGAGGAAGGACGATGGAAAAGATGTCAGTTCTTCCAAAATTAATTGATAATGCTTAACACAATTCCAATAAAACCCTCTGGAATTTTTGGAAGATTTCCAATATTTCTCAAGGTCATTTGGAAGAATGAACAGGCAGAAGAAGCTTTGAGAATAAGGATGATAATGCTGTACTGAGTACTGAAACACAGTACAAAATGACTATAATGAAAAAGGGACTTAAATAAAAACAGGTAGAGATAATTCAGGATGGTTCGGGGAATTGGCCCTAGAAAATAAGCAGAAATAATTGAATAGAATAAAGCAGCCTTATTTATCAAATGGTGCTGTAAGGTGAGTTAAGACTTTGGGAAGAAAAAGATCAATTTTGTTCCTTGCTTGGTATTTTAGTTAAAGTGTTAAAGATATAAATTAGAAGGAGATGTAGATAAAATGAAGAAAAACTTTCTACGGTGAAAAATCAACTTAAAAGCCAGGCACAGTGCTCACACCTGTAATCCTATCTACATGGGAGGCAGAGCTCGGGAGGTTCACAGTTCGAGGCCAGTGCAGTCAAAAAGTTTGTGATACCCCATCTCAACCAATAGTCAGGTGCAGTGATGCATACCTGCCATCCCAGAGGCATCACTGACAGCCAGAATATCTAGGGAACTCAAAAAACTAAAGGGGATTGGACTTTGATCACAAGATAAAAGCAAGAGCACACAAGGGAGGGGTGAGGATAGGTAAGACACCTAAAAAACTAGCTAGCATTTGTTGCCCTTAACGCAGAGAAACTAAAGCAGATACCTTAAAAGCAACTGAGGCCAATAGGAAAAGGGGAACAGGTACTAGAGAAAAGGTTAGATCAAAAAGAATTAACCTAGAAGGTAACACCCACGCACAGGAAATCAATGTGAGTCAATGCCCTGTATAGCTATCCTTATCTCAACCAGCAAAAACCCTTGTTCCTTCCTATTATTGCTGATACTCTCTCTACAACAAAATTAGAGATGAGAGCAAAATAGTTTCTGCTGGGTATTGAGGGGGTGGGGGGGAGAGGGAGGGGGCGGAGTGGGTGGTAAGGGAAGGGGTGGGGGCAGGGGAGAGAAATGACCCAAGCCTTGTATGCACATATGAATAACATAATAAATAAAAAAAAAACCAAATAGGAGAATCGAGGCCCAGATTGGCCTGGATATAAAGCGAGATCCCATTTTAAAAAGTAGCCAAGGCATAAAGGGCTGGAGGAATGGCTCAAGCGGTAGAGCTTCTGCTTAGCAATTTCAAGACTGAGTTCAAACCCTAGCACAGCAAAAATAACCAAGTGAATATAAATAAATTTAACAGCCCAGAAAAGGTAAACATGCATGGATTTTTTTAACATGCCCCACGTGTTCAAATGTTGAAGACCCCATTAAGTATTTAGCCATGAACTAGAGATTCTATGCAGAGGATTTGCCGTGGGAAAATATTCTTGAACTCCAAAGGGCTTCAGTAAAAGATGAAGGCGGTGACTGACAAAGGGAAGCACAATTGTGACACCCGTGGGAAGCCCTGTGTGAAAAGAAATGCAAATCAGAGAGCATTTCCACCCCAGCAGGCCAGGGTTTATTTTTAAGGTTTGCTGAGCCTCTGGCTCCTGCTGAGGGGACCAGGCTTTCTGGAACCAGAATGGATGATGCTGTGTAGAAGGAAAGTTTTCCCTTTCCCTGCTCCTTTCCTTTGATTCCCTCCTCCTTTTTCTGGAACCTGCTCTAAGGAAGTGATCAGACATTTGGATGAAGATCTTCGCACCAGGTTGTTTATCATAAGATGTTTATAATTCTGAGCCATGGAAAAGAATAAGGAATGCAAGGAAGAAATTAAAAATCAACCCACCACCCAGAGATGACATCTGTGCATTTTTTATATCACTTTATTTGTTGCATGGGGGGTGCACTGTGACATTCACAAAAGTTCTTACAATAATATCGGAGTTGACTTCACCCCTCCATCATTCTCCTTTATCTCTCCTCCAGTCTTGGAACAGTTTCAGCAGGTCTCATTTTTTTCCATTTTTATGAGTACATAATATTCTACCATATTCACCTCCTTCACCCTTTTCCCTATGTCCTCCCTCTCCCACTGGCGCCAACCCCCAGACAGGACCTGATTCACCTTCCTGTTCTCTGCTTTTGAAAAAAGACATTTTTGTTTGTTTAAGATAGCTACACAGGGAGTTTCCTTGTGACATTTCCATGTGTTATAACCCAAATTGGTTCATCCCCTCCATTTTTCTCCTTTCTACCTTAGTCCCCTTCTTATGGTGATTTCAACACTGTAAATGAAAATTCCATATTCATTTTCTTTCCCTTTTCTTCTAAGCAATACATTTTTAAAAAATGAAATACACATTTTCCTGTCCTCTGCTTTGCACTCTGCTGTGGACATCCCGTGTTCTTAAATGTCTCCAGGCAAAATGGGTCACCCGCACCTTACAGAGCCCACGGTTCCCGCCAGGTCCTGTGTTTTGGGACAGTCTGGTGACTTGTGCAATGGCGTGTGCTATGTTAGATTAAGCAGCAAGCGCTCTCTCTTTATTGCTTTTGATGTCCATGTGAAATAATTCTTTAGCGGCAGCGCTTCTCCCGCGGCAAAATGCAAGTGATGGCTTCCTCATGGACCAGGGACCACGGCTTCCTGAGGCACTTAAAGCACTTGACCTTGGCCAGCCCGCCTTAGAGACAGCGATGCAGCCACGACCCGGTGTTGCCCCTCAAAACTAGAATTCTATAGAAAATTGCTCTTCTGGGCCCAGGCGCTATTCCATGCATTAAAAAAATTCACAGCCCAGGAAATACCTGTGCTACAAGGTTCATCTAAATGGGTCCCCGGGTAATGAAAAGGGCACCGTGCCACCTCCAGGGATGGTCAGCTTGCCTGAGGACAAAGCTGGGACATCCAGGGTGGGGGACAGCTGGGGGTGACACAGAGTGGAGTCACCAGAGGCCATCTGAGTGTCTTCACAAGGCTGTGTCCTCACACAGTGGGACTTAGGAAGATGTCAACTTCTTTTTTTGGCAGCACTGGGATTTGAACTCAGGGCTTCACACTTGCAAAGCAGGTGATCCACAGCTTCAGCCACGCCTCCAGTGCATTTTGCTCTGGTTGTTTTGAGGTGGGGTCTCTGTGTTTGCCCGGGCTGACCTGAACCACAACCTTCCAGTTTAACACTTCCTGCCGTAGCTGTATGACAGGCGCTCACCGCCACACTCGGCTTTTTCTCTTGCAAAGGGGTCTCGTGAACTTTTTTTTTGCCTGACTAGCCAGGAACTGCGATCCTCCCGACCTCAGCCTCCTGAGTTGCCGGGATTATAGGTGTGAGCCACCACGCTCAGCTGGAAGATGGCAACATATGAACTGAAATGGTCAAGGACAGTAACTGCACAAAACTCCCTGTGACAACTGTGCCTTTGCTCCCCGTGGCCCCCAGGCACTGGCCACAGCAAGATGCAGTTCAGTATAAAGGGGACAGAGATACGCAAAAGAAAGCTATGATATTCTGCATCCAAAAAAAAAAAAACCCAAAAGTCGGTTATAACCAACTCCTGAGACCGTCTGGCTTTAAAACCGGGCTGTCAATGGGAGAAGTGGAACCGACTTGACAAGTTCTCATTTCATTGAAAATGCAAGGTTTTAAATCTGGAGTTAGGTGTTCCACTTCCTCAAGTGTGAATATCCAATCTCACTTATATTTTTAAACTAAAGCTTTAGAAGTGGATTCAGCAGTCCAAAAAATTTTTAGGTTACACAAGACATCTATGCAAAATGTATTTCTTTTAAATGGACTCTTCAAAAAGTCTTTATTGACACCACGGAGCCAGTGGGGTCCTTTTAAGAAGTGGGGAGGGCTGGGGAGACTGACGAGGGGAGAAATCCAGGGCACGTCGTCCACACAACTGGAAACATCACCATGAGCCCTGTCTATGCTAAAATGTCTTCCAAGACTCTTTTTTCAAATTTTTAATAATTTATTTAACCCAGTATTATCCAAATGTTACCAGATCAGCATGTAAACACTGCAAACACTAATTCCAGAAATCATCATATTGTTATTTGGGTGTTTTGTTTTGTTTTGTTTTGCAGCAGTGTCTCACTATGTAGCCCTGAGCTGGTGATACTCTTGCCTCAGTCTCCCCAGTGCTGGGATTACAGACAGGCACTGCCTCGTTTGGCTTTCCATCTTTTATTCTCTTTTTAATTTAATTATTTTTGTACTGGAGATACATTGTGATATTCACAAAGTGAATTCACCCCCTCCATCATTCTCCTTTATTCCCCCTCCCTCCATTCCTGGGATAGTTTTAATAAAACTCTTTATTGAGGAAAATGAACAAACCACTCTGAGAAGCACCATCCAATCTGTGATCTTCAGACTTTTCCTGCTTATGTCTTTCCAAGAACTGGAACTTGTAACCCACGTCAGAGGGATTTCATCCTCTTGACACCAAATAGCCTTTTCTTTAAGAGGACGGTCCAGAAATGCAATGCTCAGGTGACAATATTAACAATTAAGAGCCAGGCGCTGGTGCTCACATCTGTAATCCCAGCTACACGGGAGGCAGAGATCAGGAGGATCCTGGTTCAAAGACAGCCTGAGGAAATAGTTCACAAGACCCTATCTCAAAAGAAACCTTCACAAAAAAGGGCTGGTGGAGTGGCTCAAGGTGAAGGCCCTGAGTTCAAATCCCAGTACCATTAAAAAAAAAAACCAAAAACTTTAAGATTGCTTTGCTACACATGCCACAGACATATGGATAAGCTGACCTCACCCTGACACTCCCAGTAGGTAGGGACACCCCCTCCCATTCCTGCCTTGGCAAACCATCCTGAAAGGAGACACCATTCATCAGAGCTTCGAACCCAGTGTAAAGGAAAGCACTGGCACATTAATTCACACTGGAATATTACCGCAAGAGAATTCTTGAGCTGCAATGGACGTCAGAGCTCAGCTGCCAAGCTTGTATGTGACAGGCTGTGATTTTACATCAGCCTGTCAAAAGGGATTTTGGGACACCAGCCTCTCCTTCTGTCTGATCTGCTTCTTGGCTGGAGATGAGAACCCTTGCTTCTGCCACTGTCATCTCCAGAACCTAGACAACGTGATGTGGGGGCCATGCTTTTGAACCTATGAAACAGTGAACTAAATAAACCTTTCCTGTTTAAAACTTATTTGCCTCAGGCATTTTGTTGCAGTATTGTGGAACTGACTAATACAGTGCCCCAAGAGAACTAAAAGTATCAGTGAGACCTCGGAGGGGGAGGGCTTGGTAAAGCCATGGGGTAGCACAGTTTAGGAAGTCCTGGGCTCACCCATGAGTTGCTCATGCTGGTGTTGGAGCCGAAACAGCACACCACAGATGCTGGGAGCTGGAAAACTGGGTGGACAGTGAGAAGGCCCAGAAAGATCAGAATCACACCACAAAACTGTGCTACATTTCCAAGTTAATAAACTGATAGATTCAACAACTGAGTGCACCCCAAACAGGATAAATATAACAAAATGCATGTTCAGACCAAATCACTAAAGAGTAAAGACAAAGAACAAAGACTAGATGGAGAAAAACCATCTCTAACTGGCGAGGAAGCCGCCATTCAAATGACAGCACATTTGTCACCATGAAACATGAAGGACAGGAGGAAGTGGAACAGTGTTTTTTTAAATACCAAGAGAAAGAACTGAGATCTCAGAATGCTACATCTAGGGAAAATAACCTGCCAAAACAAAACACAAAATAAAGACATTATAAAGGAAAGCACAGGAACTCACGGTCAGCAGACTTGCTCTGAAGACTTTTTAAAGCTGGGTGTGTGGAGGTGCATGCCTGCAATTCCAGCATTTGGGAGGCTGAGGCAGAGGGAGTCAAGTTTGAGGTCAGCTTGAGGTACATCATGAGGCCCTACCTGTCTCAAAAAACCAACCAACCAACCAATGGAAGCCAGTGGCTCACACCTGTAATCCCAGCTACACAGGAGGCAGAGATCAGGATTGTGGTTTGAGGCCAGCCCTGGCAAATAGTTCGCAAGACCCCAGCTCCAAAATAACCAGAGCAAAATGGATGGGAGGCGTGGCTCAGGTGGTAGAGCGCCTGCTTTGCAAGTGCAAAGCCCTGAGTTCAAACCCCAGTGCCACCGAAAAAGAAGATATTTGATGCTTGAAAACAAAAAGTAGCATAACAGCAGGAGACTTTGTGCTTTCCGTTTTTTGCATGATGGAGGTGGTCTGTGCGCTGTCATGTACACGAATCACACGTGTCAACCCCCACAGTGTCAAGGACACTTCACGTTATCGTGAAACTTCAAAGTCTCTAACATGCATCTTCCGGGGACAGAGCTCGCTGAGTGGCAGCTTTCGCACTTCCAGAGCCACACGCCAGCCTCCGCAATGGCTCTGCACATGACCCGTTGGGGGACGGATGGGAGCCTCGGGGGGACGCTGCCGCTCACTGGAGGACACACTGACCCTGAATGCCGCCCCGTGAAGGTGAGCGAGGTGGCCGCCATTGTGCACGGGTGGGAGGGGACGCCGAGGGAACGGCAGCACTGGGGACCTGCAGGCCTGACATCTCGAGTAACAAAATTAATTACCAGCCAGGAACACATGGACTTCCAGAACTGTCAAACATCCTCAGGCCACACCGTCTCAGGACACGTCACCTGAGTGCATCTGTAACCACCTGGCGTAGCTTCCGTGGAGGAAGGGAACACGCTCTTCCTTGTGACGGCAAATAAGGAAAAACCCATGTTTTGCTCTGCGAAGATTCTGTGTCCCCTTGAGGTGCAGTTGATCCTTGTGAGCAGAAAGTTGCTGAAAATCCAGGCGATGTATAACTAATCACTTTTGGCAAACGCTGTTAGCCAGATGGATGGCTCTAAGCGAGTCTGTTAGATTCTGCAATTCATCCAGTTAGCTGGGAAGGGATCAAGGTTTTGCAGTCAGCTACTCCTCACAAGCCACAATAACACAATTTTCAGTGGAAAATTGTGCACTTGGGCAATGACTATACAAATTGGCTGTGTCAGGACTTGAACTCAGAACCATGCACTTGCTAGTCAGGTGCTCTACCATTGCACCATGACCCTAGCCCCTTCTTTCTGCTTAAGTTATTTTTAAATAGGATCTCACATTCATGCCCTGGGTCAGCCAGGACCACCACTCTTCTATTTACACTTCCTGTGGAGCTGGGATGACAGGTGTGCACCACCAGCCATTGGTTGAGATGGGGTCTCACGAACTATTTCCCTGAGCTGACCTTGAGCTGCGATCCTCCCAATCTCCACCTCTGGAGTAGCTAGGATTACAGCTGTGAGCCACTGCACCCAGCAATGACTATATATTAAGCACACAGTGTTTATTAAACCTTGACATCAAGTCTAACCCAAAGACATCTCAGCTGTTGTTTCTTTGGCAGTACTGTGGTTTGAACTCGGACCCTTATGCTTGCTGGGCAGTCGCTCTATCACTTGAGCCACACCTCCAGCCCTTTCTGCTGTAGCTATTTTTCAGATAGGATCTTGTGCTTTTTGCCGGGGGCCAACCTCAGAATAAGATCCTCCTATCTATGCCTCCTTCGTAGCAGGGATTACAGGCATGCACCACTGCAGATGGCCTAATTTCAACTGTTAGCCTTAGTTCTACTGCCTGTTGTCACCGCAGTATGGTTTTGACATTGACTCCTGGAAGTGTTTGCAGTAGCAGAACCTCCTTTCCATCAAACTCCGCTTCTCAGTCCTGGCTTCCGGCTGTTGACCCTTGATACAATCTTACACGTCGCTCCAGAAACAGCTGGACCCTTCCTCATCGTGATCACCTTTCCAATATCAAGCAGCAAACAGAAGTATCTGAAAACAGCTGTCCTACCTTCACAACACCCCCAATCCCACACGTGATTCACTGAAAATCTGGGGTCCTACTGGGACTCTTGAGGCCTATGGGGAGCTGGAGGCGTGGCCCAAGTGGTAGAGCACCTGCCTCGCAAGGGGGAAGCCCTGAGTTCAAGCCCCAGTTCTGCCACAAAAAAAAAAAAATTGAGATCTGTAGTATATCACGGTCAGGAGGTCAGCGCAGTGCCTGCACTTGACCCGGGATGGTCACAAGGTGGTCTCGGAGGGGGCTCAGCGCTGACAGGCAGAACCGTGGATTCGTCCTAATTATCCTTTTTGGATCCTAATTCCTCTGGCCACTGGCTTCTGCAAATCACTGCTAAGTTATTTCGGAACAAAATTAATTTGGGGACAAAGCCCGGTGGCCCGTTGCTGGGAGGCTTTGCATGAGCGTGTGACAAGGGTTCAAGTCCTGGACAGAAACAGCACTGGCGCTGCGATGACTTCTGTGGGATTTGATGCTGGCAAAGTCCGGCAGATGTGTCAGACGGTCAGGAAGAGGGAACTTGAGAATCCCCGCTCTGAAAGACGCGGTCTCCTAAGACCTGGTGAGACCGCGGGAAGCCTGGGGTCAGACGGGCACCGCACAGCGCTGGTGGAAGAGGGCGAGAGGGGTCAGCACCCGAGGAGTTCAGGTTCAGGGTGATCCAGGTGCCTGTACACAAGAGGATTTTCCCCTACATGGAAGACGGAGGGGGCAAGTCAGCGCCGAGCCTGTGCGGCTTTGTCAGTGGGAGGACAGCAAAAACTAGTATCAGTTCACACCTTCAACTGGCGACCAGTACGGACGCCACTGTAAGATCTGTGGACACAGAACTGCTGAAGTCCCACGACAACCCGATAGCGCGGGTGTTACCTCCTGCTCTGAAGGCGAGAAAATGGGGCCTCGAGCAGTTGAGAGCTCCAGACCAGAGAACTGCTGATGCGCCCAGGGTGGCAGGTCTGAAATCACAGTGGCTCCTTCCATTTTGGTGGGGTGACAGAGAGACAGGAAGGCAGAGATGGCAATTTTAGGGGTGGCCTGACCTCTACAGAGCCAAAATGGTCCTCACCTGCTCTACGGCCCTCCACACCCCAGAGCAGGGCCCGAGGCATCTTATAGAAAAAATGAAAGCTAGCTGAGCACGACAGAGCTGTGATCCCAGCACTCAGGAGGCTGAGGCAGGAGGATTGTGGGTTTGAGGCCAGACTGAGCTACACAGCAAAATGCTTGAAAGAAAGGAAAGCTAGAAGGGAGGGAAGAAGGAGGGAGAAGGGGAGAAGGAGGGAGGGGAGGGGAAAGGGAAGGGGGAAGGGGAGGGCTTGGAACACTTAGAACAAGGGCTGAGATCCAGCAGGGCCCAGCTCGCCTTCCCTCTGCTCCTCCCTCATCCTCAGAGGTGGCCCAAGCCGGGAGTCAAGCTGCTTGAACCCACCTCGCAAACTTGGCTGAACACTTTAATTTTCTCAAAGTGAAATCCTGTCTCTGCCTCTGCGTCTGCTCGCCTGGAGTATTACTCACTGTTTACATGTCTGGCTCCCTACTAGACAATGAGTTAGACTAGACTAATTTGGTAATCCCATTATCACCGCCCAACCTGTGGCCACAAGTCCCTGTGTAAATATCTCCCTAATTAAACCAGTGTCCCTGTAAAGGACCAGGAGGAGAACAGCAATTTCTCTGCATTTTCAAAAGTGTTGTGTCCATCAGTAAAAAAATTTAAATATGTATGACAATCATTTATTCAAAAACTATATGCATATACTATTTACTTGTCAAATATTAGCAGAACTTTGCCAGGTGTGGTGGTGCACACCTGTAATCCCAGCACTCAGGAGGCTGAGGCAGGAAAGAGTTCCAACCCACTGTGGGCCATATCACAAGACCCCGTGTCAAAAACATAAAAGGTTGCAAAGATCAATTGTTTCCTTAATTTAGCCATGAGGAAGATCCAGTATTTTCTTCCTGTACCCCAATGGGTTTGTCCCGTGTACACAGCTCTTTTGATCCAGTGGCCTGGACCATGATGAAGACGGAGGGAGCCTGGGTGATGATCCCGGCTATTGACCCTCAGTTTTCATATCGTGTGTTGAATAAATAATACTCACTCAGCTACCTCACACGAGATGGGTTTTTAAAATCTTTCCAAAAAGCCCAACCATGATATCCACGCAAATTGATGCTCCTTGTTTCATCATGGCGACACCCAGAAGTAGGGGTGAACTGCTTCTGAGTTGTCGTCATCTGGAGGACCATGTTTTCTCATTACCGTTGCACTGGGGGTTCACTGTGACATTCACACAAGTTCTTACGACATGTCATAGCTAGTTCACCCCCTCATCATTCCCCTTTATCCCCTGCCCCATTCCTGGAACAGTTTCAACAGGTCTCATTTTTCCATTTTCATACACAAGTACATAATATTCCACCATATTCACCCTCCTGCACCCTTTCCCTATATCCTCCCTCCCACTGGTGCCAACCCCAAGACAGGACCTGTTTTGCCTTCCTGTTCTCTGCTTTTGTTTGTTTGAGATAGTTACACAGGGAATTTTGTTGTGACAGTTCCATGTATATATGTATTATAACCCAAATTGTTTTTCTCCTTTCTTCCTTAGTCCCCTTCTTACGGTGATTTCAACAGGTTTAAGATTTCTGTTTGTTCTCGTATAGAAAGCACATCAGCCAGTCTCACCTTCTAACTTCCTCTTCGCCCTCCCCCTGTCATATGTGACCTCCCCTAGCATGACCTGTTTTCACAATATTGCTGCATTTGTTTTAGGTCTGTATTCCACCTAGGAGAGAAGCATGCGACCTTTGACCTCCCAAACCTGGCTAACTTCACTTACGATGACGAGGAACCATTTTCAGTGTAATAAAAATCCCTTTGCCTATCAGGGACAATTTGACTAGTCACCCACAGCAGGTGGCGTCACCCAGAGCAGGTGGCGTCATCACACAGGTGAGGCGGACAGAGACCCCAGAGTTCATGAGAAAGACACACAGACTGCTCAGCAGACGTCCCCCAGGACTTCTCTGGGTGGGCGTTGTCCGGGGTGGCGGGGTTGGATGTGTTAAGTGGCACCCGGCACGAGCTTCCTGAGGAAGGCACGTGAAATTATCACACACTTGAGACGCACAAGCACTGTAATTTGTATTTGTTTTCTGCTTTTGGGATAGGGTCTGGTTAACTTTGCCTGGACTAGCCTCGGATTTGTGATCCTCCCATCTTGACCTCCTGAGTAGCTGGGATTACAGGTGTGTGTCACTGCACCCAAACCACACTATGGGTTTAGAGACAGGAAATACTGCAACTGGACTCATGAAAAAAATCATTTCAAAGAGAAGATGAGGTTGGGAGGTCTTAGAGAGGCACTGCCACAGTGAGGGGGTCAGGACCCAGCACCAGGACTCTCTGAGGCCAGTCTCTCTCAGCTAAAAGAGATTAGCAAGGCTACTGATTTTATAGAAAATGGGCACCAGTTTCAGTACCCTGACCGCCCACTTGCCATGCCCGCAGTTACTCACTTATTCCATCAATCAGCAAAGATTTACAGAAAGTCTACCGTGTGTAGGGTCCATCCCGGCAGCCAGCGACACTGAGTGTAAAACTGGATGATGACACCTGGAAGCAAGTCCGTAGTCACGTGAGGTAAAACAGCGTGAACTGTAATAAACTGACCCAAACCAGTCCTCAAGGAAATGCTGTGGAAAGGAAAGGAGTCATTGCGTGCGCCGCCTCAGAAAGGGCCAGAGAAGGCTCTGCGGGAGGAGGACGAACGAAGATGGAAACGCATGAGGCAGGAGCGCACGCGAGGAGTCGGCTGTGCGTGGGTCATGCATCTCCAGAGATGAGGAAGAGACAAAATGAGACGTGATGGACAGACAGCAAGGGATGGATGGATGGATGGATGGATGGATGGATAGATAGATAAGAAGATGGATGGATAGACAGACAGACATCTACATTCATCCACTGGTATTTGTCAGGGGTTGGTTGCCAGCCCACTCCTGTACACACAAATACCAAAATCCACGGGTGCTGAAGTCTTTATATAAAACGGTGACATCCGTCCACATCCTACACACGTTCAGTCACCTCTGAGGACTCTCAGGACCTAACACAGCGCAATGCTGTGGGAGAGGCTGCTACGCTGTGTCACTTAGGAAATGATGATAAGAAGTCTGCGTGTTTTTTCTGAGTTTGCAACACGTACATATGTGTAGCCCACAGATATGAAAGGCTGTCTGTCTGTGTGCACATGTATGTGTGTACCACATATGAGAGAGATCAGCTAAGAGAGCAGGAGAGCCGATGGCAGAGTTTCAGTCTGAAAGAAAGCCAGCAGACTCAAGAAGGCAGTCAGGAGGAAGCCTCTCTTACTCAGGAGAGGATTGGCCTTCTGTGCTAGAAAGGTCTTTCAACTGATTAGATGAGGCCCACCCTTGTTGGAAAAGGGAATCTACTTCAGTCTATACACTAAAACGCTAACCTCAGCCAGAAACACCTAGAATGATGTTTGACTGAATATCAAGGCACCCTGTGGCTCAGTAACACACAGAAGGCAGAAAGAAGGTTAAAAGCCCACACTGCAAACATCTCACGCTTCCATGCAGCCTTGTCTTTGGAGCACTTTCCAGCTTTACTCTGGATTTTGGTTTTCTGTCTCCCTGTGTCTTCTCCGTCTACAGCCCACCTGGAAGGGCGATGACCCCAGAGAAAGCGTTTGGTACAAGGGGAGGGAGTTCTGCTCCCTTCCAGCCCTGTGGTGGCCTGACAGCATTCTACCCTGCCCGGTGCCCAGTGCCCAGGCCTGGCCTCGCACTCCTTTTGCTCTGACTCCCTGTATATAAGTGTGGTCTCACTGCCCAGCTCGCTTGCTGTGTTGGGGCCTTGAATCCTGGTTCTCCCGCCCTGTGCCAGAGGTCTCGGGCCGTGGGAGAAGGGCTTTCAACAGACCCAGCCATTTTGGCATGGAAGGAGGCCCCACACTCGCAGAGGAGAAGCGAGGCAGTGGAGGTCAGCGCACGAGGCCTGCAGAGAGGAGGGCGTGGGTGACCAGCAGGAGGAGGGGACACCGCAGGCCAGCGCGTGTAAGGCAGGCGGGTGGAAAAGCTTGGTGAAAACCATAAGGCAGTGGAGAAAGTCACAGTCACGTTAAAAGGTAAAGTGGTGGCAGTGCTTGCTTCCTGACCAGAGCACAGACTCTGTTCCAGTTGTGTCTGTCCAGCCGTCCCAGCTTCTCCAGCACAGCCGGGAAACAGCATCAGACACCTGTCCTGCACGCTGGGCATGCACCTAAGGGGACCGAGGACACCGGGGAAAGGCGGCCACCATTGTCTTTGCATTGACCCTCTCGCTCCAGGGACAGGCGGGCAGGAAATCAAAGCCAGAGTTTGCAGAGTCCTTTCCAGAAAAATGTCCTCCTTGCCCTGTGTGCCACCTGGTAATTGTCCCTTGCAGACTCTGGAAACTCCAAGCCCCTGCCCCCCGTCCCATTCCTGTCAAGTGCGGGGGGCGTGGCTTCCTGATCCAAGTTGGGCTGGGCCCAGGTCTCTCTGGAAGGTGCGGTTGCCATGGCAACCCCAGCTAATGAAGAAGTATGCAAATGAGGGAGGAATGCATTCCCTTCCGAAGCTTGGGGGACTGTGAGGTGGGGGGAGCCGATTGGGTAAGATTTTGGTTAAGTGACTTCAGGGCTTACCAGGAAATATGGTTCTCTCTCTCTCTCTCTCTCTCTCTCTCTCTCTCCCTCCTCCCTGGCCTCCCCACCCTTTTCTCTCCATCTCCTATCTCCTCTCTTCCCCTTCCCTCTCTTCTTTCTCTTTCTCTTCTCTCTGCCCTCCCCTCTCTCTCCTCTCCCCTCCCTTTCCTCTCTCCTGTCTTCTCTCTCTCTCTCTCTCTCCCTCTGTCTCTCTCTCCCCCTCTCCTGCAAAAAGTGGCTTTCTCTACAGCTACCATGAGTAGAAAACAGGAATTAAACAAAGCAACAACACACACACACAGCAGGCCACTACACTCCAGGTCCCTAAGGAAAGGTGACAACAATGTTCACATGACACATGGCTGGCTTGGGTATTGACTCTTAAGTGAGGCCTGAGCCTCCCAAGATGTCCAGGCCACAGAACAGCCATGTCTGATTTCTCCTCCCAGGATTCCTAATTAAAACGAAAGTCCAGGAAAACCCTTCACCCAACAAAAGATGACAAAAGCACCTTGGAGGGAGGACAGCAAAAAGCAGAGCCCAGTGTGCCGAGTCACTGTTGTGCCCTGGAAAGGCCACACGTGTTCTCGGAGTGGGAATTAGCTGCGGGTTCGATGACTCCTCACTGTGAATCATTTAATACACAGCGATTTGATGAAAGAGCAGAGGCGACAAGGACTGAGGCACGCAGCCCCTCCTGCCCTGAAGATGGATCCTGGCGCTGTCCACGTAACTTTGGGACACCTGGGTAATTTCTGAGCCTGTGCAGAACAGTAGGGCGGCTCCTTCCCCGTGTTCCCGTGAGGACTAAAGAAATCCTCAGGTAAAACAGGGCCTCCCCACTGGGGTAGAAACGCCATCTGGACAGGGACTCGGGCTGCTTCAGCTCTGGCTCTGGGTGAAATGTCCAAGATGGCACATGGCACAGGCGTCCAATACATGCTTCTGGACTGGAGAAGCTGGCGCTGAGTCCCGAGCAGGGGACGAGACGGGGCTGGCGTGCTAGGCCCTGCAGTATGTGACACACAAGAGGTGTGTGAGTGACAGGTGAGGAGGGGCCACCCAGCAAGGCATGCTGGGAGCTGCAGGCGTCCACGACGCAGGGGAGGGAGGTGCTCACACCTCGTGTGCTGGGATGTGGACACAGAGGTGCCAACTGCAACAGGAAACCAAGCTGGTCCCCCGTGGCATGCACTTGTCACCCCAGCTATGCAGGAGGCCCAGATCAGGAGGGAAACAGCTTCAGAGCAGCCCGAGGGAAAAGCGTTTGTGAGACCCCATCTCAATGGGAACAAAGGAGGGCCTCGTGGTGCATACCTGTCACCCTGGCTGTGGTGGAAACTATAAAACAGTCTAGGCTAGTCTGGGCAAAAAAGCCAGATCCTATTTCCAAAATATCCAGAACAAAAGGGGCTGGGAATGTGGCTCCCGTGGTAGAGCACCTGCCTAGCAAGCACAAGGCCCTGAGTTCAAACCCCACTGCTGCCAAAATAAAGAACTAGCAAACTAAGCTGGATGGATTCCGGGTCACTCAGAGAGGGGAGGACAGCTGTTCTCGCCCATTTAAGTCGGTATTAGAGTGAATACAGAGCAGTTCTCGCACCCTCGCCCTTGGAAGATGGTCAGGTCAGCCCTGTCATTCGTTCCGTATCCCAGGACCTGTTTGTGGGCAAGGCAGTGTCATTTTACTAGGGCATACCATCGGGACGGTCATCGGGAACAGCATTCTCCTGACACAAACTCCATGACAGAAACCACAAGCGTGTTCCGAAAAGACCTACCTCTGCATGAGGTTCTGCAGGGCGCAGTGCCACATTTCAACACATCACGTCCAGGCGGCGGTAATCAAGTCAGGGTAACCGCCATGTCTGTCACCTCAGACCTGCATGATTCCTATGTGCTGGGGACATTCACAGTCCTCTTTGCTAGATACTTTCTGCAATTCAATTAATGAACACAACTGAATGCTACTGAGCACAGTTATCCTACTGGGTCACGGAACAGAAGTCATTTCTCCTGCCAGGCTCGGGTGTGCACACCTGTAATCCCAGCACTTGGGAGGCTGAGGCAGGAGGATCCCAAGTTGGAGGCCAGGCTAAGCTACACAGTGAAACTCTGTCAGAGAGAGAGAGAGAGAGAGAGAGAGAGAGAGAGAGAGAGAAGAGAGAGAGGGAGAGAGATAAAGAGAGACAGAGAGACAGAGAGACAGAAAAATAGAGAGGCAGAGACAGAGAGGGAGAGAAAGAGAAAGAAAAAGAAAACAAAGAAGAAGAGAAAAGAAAAGAGAAGAGAGAGAGATGGAGAGAGAGAGAGAGAAGAGAGAGAGTAAGTCACAGAGTAGGAAAAATTATTTGTCAAGGAATTGTTTCCAGTGACAGAAATGTTTTATGTTTTATTTGGGTTTAGAAATCACATTGCCGTACATAATTGTGAAAACTATCAAGGTGGTGTTTTATGTTATCTGAATTATGTCTCAATTAAAAAAATAATAAAATCCAGGCTTGGGTGGAAAGAAAGGTGGAAAAATACAAGAAGTCTATAAAACTAAAAACAGAATTAAAATCTATGATGTAAATCCTCATGCCAAAAACCAAATTAGTACACTGAAAATCAAGACAGAGGAAGTAATTCTCTTGTAGAACACAGTTACAAGAAAATCAAATGAAGGAGAGAGACAACATAACCATGAGAAGCCCGGCAGATTTAAAGAAGGATGAAGGCAGAAACTCTGATACACACTTGAAATCCAGAAGATGTGAATGATTTTGAGAACGAATAGATAACTGAATTCACTCACTCAAGAAAATGATCGAGGATGAGAGAGAAGGAAGACTAAGAAAGAGCTACGTAAAGCTGGGCGATGTGGCTCACGC
Source organism: Castor canadensis (assembly GCF_047511655.1). Taxonomy (NCBI): domain Eukaryota; kingdom Metazoa; phylum Chordata; class Mammalia; order Rodentia; family Castoridae; genus Castor; species Castor canadensis. Next base: position 16,305,128 of record NC_133391.1, read on the forward strand.
CTATAATCCCAGCTACTCAGCAGGCAGAGATCAGGAGGATGGCAGTTCAAAGCCAGCCTGAGCAAGTAGTTGGCAAGACCCTATCTCAAAAAAACCCATCGCAAAAAGGGCTGGCGCAGTGGCTCAAGGTGTAGGTCCTGAGTTCAAGCCCCAGTACCGCAAAAAAAAAAAAAAGTCTGGTGAACAGAGCAAACAAAATGTAACGGCAGTGGGAGAGTCAACACATCGCGGTAACTGACCTTGGATAAAATATGCAAAGATAGGGCTGGGGGAGACATGATCACTTCTGTGTTAGTATAGAGTCTTCTGTCATTGAGGCAAAAAGCACCCCCAAAAAGTGTCTTTTTCTTGGTTACAAACAGCAGGTCATACTTGTTTTCCTCAAGGCAACAAAAATAGAAAATTGCCATGCAAACTATAAATTTTTAAATCCCAGTGACATAGAAATTATGCAAGATTTCTTAGAAAAATTATAAAGGAACACAGGATAACAAAATTCAGTGAAATATTATAAAGAGAATAATGAGACAAAAACATCAAGATTTGAGAGGTGTTACTGAAACTCTTCTCGGTAGAAAATTTTAGACCTTGGTTGCCTTCATTATTTACTCAAAAAAAGCTTTAAAAACAAAAGAAACCAGTTGGATGCTGGTGGCTCATGCCTGTAATCCCAGCTACTTGGGAGGCTGAGATTGGGAGGAACCTGGTTTGAGGCCAACCCAGGCAAATAGTTTGTGAGACCCCCCCATCTCCAAAATAACCCGAGCCAAATGGACTGGCGGTGTGGTTCAAGGGGTAGAACAGCTGCTGTTTTGCAAGTGTGAAGCCCTGAGTTCAAACCATCGTCCCACCAGAAAAATTCATAGCAATGCTCCATTCGTCTGAAAGGAGTGTATAAAATCGTCCAATAGCTGGGATTTTGCCCTTACACTTACTCTCAGAACACATGTGACATTCTAATAAAAAGAAAAAGGCCGGTGAGGCGGGGCAGGTCTGTGGTGACCACAGCAAGGGAAGGAAACAAGATGAAGCACGGTAGAAAGTTTCATGGTGTCCCTGAACACCAAAGGATTCTGGGAAATGTGGTTTAACTTCACGTACAATAGGGAATCCTGGGACTCTTTGGTGAACAGTTCCAATGATGACTTCAGAGCTTTTTAGACTTCTTTTCCTCTTATTTCTTTTGTTTACTGGGAAGAGCAGTGCTGGGTTTGAACTCAGGACCTTGCACTTGCCAGGCAGGCACTACACCACTTAAGCCACATTCCCAGCCCTTTGGGCCTTAGTTATTTTTCAGATAGGGTCTTGTGCTAACTTTGCCCAAGTCTGACTTTGAGCTGAGATCCTCCTATCTCCGCCTCCCGAGTAGCTGGGACTATAGCTGTGCACCACCACACCATGTGGGTTTTTTTTTTTTTAGAATGTCACATTGTGCTGCAAATTTTTTAATCTCAGGCTTCTTTTCTTCCCTCCCTTCCTCCCTGCATCTTTCCTTTCTTTTCCTTTCTGTTTTGGGGAGGGGACCCAAGGACTCGCATAGGCTGAGCAAGTAAGTGCTCTACCATTGATCTGCACCCCAGTAAACAATTTTTTTTTCTTTGACCCAAAGGTTCTCTGATTAACGAACAGCTCTGCACAACAACCTCACGTGACTGGTAGTGGACATGGCTCCCAGGCTCTACTCCTGGGGCTCCCATCCACCATTTTGGTTTTTAAACACATTCCTCATGTGAGTCTCACATCCGTTCACGTGGGGACCACTGCTTTAGGCTAAGAAGCCACTCTGCTGTCACCATTCCTCAGCTGTTCCACCTCTCGCCACCCGTGGGAGAGCGTCTTCCCTCACACGTTGGAAGGACATATGTGTTGTCTCACAGAACGGTCACCTAAGTGCATTTTCTGTGACTGTAACTGAACGCCACAGGCTAGCGATTTATAAAGAACAGAGGGTTGTGCGGCTCGTGGTTCTGGAGAAGACCAAGAGCTCGTCCCCTCTCAGCTCCTCATCTAGAGGGGACCTCACGTCTCATAGCCATGGCAGAGCGCGTGTGCCAGAGAGAGGCCGGGCCCTTGAGGACCCGCTCGTCTGCCAGAGGGTGACTGGGTCACGAGGGCTCTGACCCCAGCAGTGGATTAATCCACGGATGCATCATAATTTGATAGCTCCAATGGGAGATGGGGAAAGGTAGCAGGTGAGGCTTCGGGATGTGTCACTGGGTTGTGGCTCTGAACGGGGCCTCTTGTCCCCGCCCCCTCCTGGCTCCTGCTCTGCTTGCTGCTTGGAGGCGGGCAGCACTCCCCGCCATGCCTTGTCACAGGCCTCCACGCAATGGAGTCACCAGCTATGGCCTGACACCTGTGAAACTGTGAGCCAAAAAACCAGTCTCTTCTCCTTAAGGTCGTTTATGTCAGACACTTGGTTCCAGTGACTCACACAACTGTTCCTGGTGGCTCTGTGCCCACGGCCCAGCCACTTCCCACTCGCCACAGCTCTAAAGGCCTCTAACAGATGGACTTGGAAAATAAGTTTTCAGTGGATGGAATTTGGGGTTCATTCAAGCCACAGCAAAGGCTCAATGTGACACCCAGAATGTTCAAACCATGCCACTGCTGTGTTAGAAGAGGAGAAGAGCCGTGTGTGGGACGGAGCACATTCCCTTTTGACTTGCAGACCCCAAAGGGAGACGAAAAAGTTAAGTGAGTTACTCATCAGGAAAGAAGGAATGGGTAATTGCAAAAGGCACTGTGTGAGTTCACAGCGAGCTGTCTTTCCCGTGACCGGCCATAACTCTCTTATGCTGCCAGGGGTTTCCCTCAAAATAACCCAACAGTGAATTTGCCAACCATAAAAACAAGTTCACACATAACAGACCCCAAATAAATCATTTTTAAATTGAACTGAACTGAATCACATTTACCACCCAGGCAGCGTTGAATCTAAGGAGGGAAAAAAACCCCACAGATGTGTTGAGAGATGAGTGAAATTCAAAACCATTGCAATTTTTTGCAATGGCAGGAAATTCAGTACCTTTGAGGAGCAGGAGGAGGTCAAGGAAGGAGGAAAACATGGACTACACTTGTTTCAAAGAGGAGTCTTGGCCCAGGAGTGGTGGTGTACTCCTATAATCCCAGAGACACAGGAGGCAGAGGTAGGAGAATCACACTCTGAAGCCAGTTCTGGGCAAAAATGTGAGACCCTATCTGAAACATAACTAAAACAAAAAGGGCTGGAGGAGTGACTCAAGTGGTAGAGCGCCTGCTTAGCAAGTGTGAGTTCTGGAGTTCGAATCCCAGTATTACCAAAAACAAAAAGGAAGAGTCTATTCACTAAGCCCAGGAGAGGTGAGGACCCCCTGGAGGAGGAGAGGATTCCTCTAGGACATGTGAGTGGGGGATGAAGAGGTGCAGGTTCTGAGAACGCCTCCTGCTCCTGCTGTTTGGGGAGCTGCTTACAAAGAACCCACTGCAGG